>NW_028277169.1:24435000-25135833 GCF_051122295.1 Plectrocnemia conspersa
AAAATGCAATTGGCAAACCTTTTTTTTTGGAACACTAAATCGAGAAAAAACATCTTTAACAAGTTTTATACCAGGAGCCAGAGCACCACTAGCTAATTTATTCCAATAAAATATATTCCACTACTCATCACTTTTTATCAGTTACGATTATCCGAAAGAATCTTATGAAAAAGAAGTGCGTAGAAAATTATAAATCTGTTTGTTCTAAATGCGACATATTTTTTTCTAAAAACCGATTTGTGTGATTGATGATTGTGTTATTTCTGTGATTAGGATGTGGTTTATTTATATATTTTTATTTTAATTATTGCATGTTTTATATATTTATTTTAGAATATCTCGGTAATATTTATTTTCGAAAAATTTATTTCTCGGATATTTATCTATTTCTACTCATGTTAAACGTTAATTAAATTTAAGTTATAAATTTTTATGTGAATATTATAGAATAAAAAATACGTAAATACTGCATAATATTATTCTTTGATATCCTATGCTAATAATACTAGTTAATACTGGTTAATCACCTACAATAAGCATCATTTTAGTTTCCAGGACCGGTAGTATCGAATGTCGATTTTTGCCCCAATATCGGTATTGCAAACCCTAGTCACCATTGCTTAACAAATCTCTGTACTTGTGGTCAAATTAAACCCTTTTTTTTGTCTATTAATTTATTGACCGAAAAAGGTGTAACACTAGATTTACGATACCCGTCAAATTGACAGGTTTCTGATTTGATTTGTATCAGAAAGTATTTTTTCTGGGTTTTTTACAACTTTTTATATTTGAACAATGCAAATATATTAACACTATTTTTATTTTCGGAAACTTCTTATTTTTGAAAATCTAGTTACTATATACCTATTTTTAATGATACCCGTAAACCTAGTGTTAGAACCATTTTTTACATAGATATTAGATGTTAGAAAAACAATCTAAGTCGTGTTGATTATTGTTTGTTAGCATCTCCCCTAAGCATGTAATGACATACAGTAGCGTGCAAAAAAACGCATCACCTTCAAAATCATCATGTTTTATATGAAACTAAAAACATACTATAGTTTATATAAAATTCACATACTTTAAGGTTTTACGAAGTATTACACATAAAAATATAAATTTAAATAAATAAAAATTAATAAAAAATATAAAAATGGATTAGATAACATATTTAGACCCATAACTAAAAAAACTTTGAAATTCATTATTAAATGTGAACAAATCGTGACGTGATTTTTCGTTGATTTTGTAAAATATTTCATTAAAAATTATTATGAATACAATTTGGATATTTACCCAAATATCCGGATATCGAATAGTTAAAAAAGGGCCGAATATCTGAGTTGGAATCCCTAGTTGACATACATTACCGTACTGAAATTTTATTCGTTATTGAATTTCAAAAAATTAATGACAGCACGGCTCCGTTTTGTTGCATGTTGAAATGCAGTAGCCAAACTGCTACCATTAAATAATGTCACATAATTCATATTCCAGATTTTTATGTAATATACATTTTCAAATTTTTAATCTATGTTTTTATTATTGTTACAGATACAGAAATGAGCGAAGATAAGTCCTTGCTACACAGCCAAAGATCTAACGAAGCCGTCATCATGGCCCGAAGAAGTGAGTTTCGATTACTGTTTGTCGTAAAATTGAAAGCTGAGCAATATCATAATACGATACATCGTCTTCCAAACACCGTTAGCCACTTAGATGACTGATACCATCAAACTGAATAATCATCCACTTATTCGATCAAAACGTCATATGATACATGCCCAAAACATCTGCATCATGGCCATGTATCAAAGTAATTGAGCTTTGATTCGCGAAATATCAAGTTCAATATAAACATTGAGAATATTGAGTTAATTCGTTTTTTTTATTATTTGACCTCCATTAAATTTTATGACTTGTGACATTATAAAACATATGATATTTTTTTAAGATTCAAATATAATAAATCTCATCACATAATAATAACAGATATGCTATTTAAATTACATGACTGTAAGAGAATGCTCGATTTGTAGTTTATTAACTGAAGCGTGACACATCGATAACCTTAGAATGAAAATTAATTATGACGCGACTTACAAAATTAGCACAATTTAAGCATAGTTCATAGTATACATAAATATATTGAAATATAATTTAACATTTTATTTGTTATTCTGATCTAAAAATAATATTATGCAATATCTTGATTCTTGACTTTTTATAGTTAATTGGTCAAGGCTTTTTTATTTATCTGCCAGATATAAAAACACATAAAAAATATATTTTAGTCCATTGATAAAAATCTTATTGCACACTTTTTATGACTTTTATGAACACTTATATAATAAAATATAAGTGTTTCCCAAAATGAGTGGCAAATGGTTTTGTGACAGTGTTGTCGTAAGTATGGAAAATTCTTCTAAAAATCGATTGACGTCTAAATATTTAATTTCAGAATGGTACAAATCCACCGAAGAATCGTCCAATACTTGTTATCGTAATTATTTTTTTGTCTATTGTTGTTTATGTACATACGCATTTTATAATGGATGCTGTGAACTTTGTATTGAACGTTATTAAATTGATGTAGCTATTTGTAATATAGATAAAGTAGCGTCGGCCTTATTACCATCAGCCCGATGCCGAACGAGAGAAGCGCACGCACAGGTTAAACTATCGAAGGAACATTGTAAGTCGGGGAAACGCTAGTTTCATGCAACTCTCAGTTTTTTATAACACATATATTATCAAATATATATTAAACAGTTTTAACACTTTGATCTGAATATACTGATTTAGCTCGATTTCTAACTGAATCGACGGCTATGTTTCGGTTTACCGTGTCGATAAATGATAGAAAAGTTTAATCGGATCAATTATATTTAACGATTGCATGCATTGGTTAATAATTAAACATATATGTTTACACATAAACGCATTTAAGGATTTGATAACATTGCTATATTTAAGTTGGATAGTGTGAAAAGGATTTCAATACTTCATATAGGTCATTAAAGAAATATAGTCAATGATGACTAACAGGATTTTTTTAATGGACTTGTATAAATATTTATGACTCATTACAAAAATTGGATTTAAAATGGTTGATATATGTATTAGTAATATATATATGTACAAGGTTTTTTTCAAAAAGATAATCTTTTATTAGTTTTTCCACATTTTTCAGATTTTATTGATCTTATGAAAATTATTCGCAGATTTCATCGTTTTTCAATACTAATGAATTGTATTCATGATTATGTTACAATTTTATTCTATATAAAAAGATATATTAGTATTAAAAATGCCATTTTGTATTGTTTACTAACCTGTATATATATATGTTCATGAAAAAATTAGATTATTAATATGTTTATATATAAATTTATAAATTTTTTTTTATTATAGGCGGCAGCGACATGAACGCCGAAAAGACACCATTTTTGGCATCCGAGCCCGTGAGGTTAACGCCTGCTTGGGAAAGCTGCAACCTTCCCAATGATCAGCTAAACCTCAAAGGTAACTTTAATCTGTTACTATTATTAAAAAAATTAAGAAATTGTGTCATCATCACAATTTCACTTGAGCCATAGAAATATTTGCTGCCAAACAAAAAAATATAAATAGCAAAATTTGTAAGAAATTCCAAGAAATGCAATTTTTACTGTCAGCATTGTTCATTGTTTCAAATTTTATATGATATTAACGCAGTGTGTCCGAAAGATTTTACGCATCAATAGGTGTTGCAGTTGAGTTGTGTTTAATAAACTAAGACACCTGATCAAATATTTGTTTTAATTGTCCAATGGGTATGTGGCAATATCCGTTGTATAGTAGTACGGTTTCTGTTTCAGGCGTGACGATGGAGACAGCCGCTTTGGAAGTCGATCCGCCTAGGGATAGCTTTTATATGGTTTATCTTATTCTGGTGCTTCACGGTGTTGGCACGTTGACGCCATGGAACATGTTCATCACGGCAAAGAGCTACTTTGTCGATTACAAGGTTAGTTTTTGACTTGCTATCAAAGTTTACGACATACTAACTGTTGATTCTATTGCAAAGTAGTTCGTTTAATGATTGTATACACAATAAAGTTTGTAATTTTGATTCCGATTATAGTATATGCCATAAATGTTGTTGATTTATGAGGTTTACTTTAAATTATTAGCCCAGCTAAATCATTCGATATCATTATTCACAAAGAGTGTTAAAAGAAAAATGTAAATAAAATGAATAGTATTTTAGAACACTCGTACTATTTTATAGTGACCAATTTTTATAGATATAAATAAAAAGCGATTATTTTTATAATGAAAAATAAAAATATGATTACAGCAATAGTTTTCTCTCGCCAATACAACAATGTTGTTTTTAAAAATATAGAGGTTATCTTGTTTCTATGAAATTAACACATTGAATACCGTGTGCACAATTTTATGTTTATCATTTCAAATTCATACAAAAAAGCTGCATATTTACTGTAACGTATATGTTTAGCCCTTTAGCTAAATGTCACTAATATCATATCGAAAAAACACACATACAGCTAGCATATTGGCGCGATTGAAAAAAGTGACAAATAATCGCAATTTTCAAATTACGCTACTAATAATTAAAAAATTTACATGGACACTCACCAAATATAATACTAATGAAAACTTTTCGGTCGTAAATATTCAATCTACGCAAAAGGGAAAAAATCTTTGTCGGATTTTGCAAAATGCCATATATTAGGCATAAAATGAGACTTCAGAATACGAACAACATATTTATTAATTTATTAAAATTATGACCACCGTGACCTGACAGGTCAACCTAATGCATCACAATTACCAAAAGCAGTATAAAATATATTACAATTTTAAAATACATACAAATATATACGTATGCATACATACAAATTCATAGATAATATAACTGTAAGGTATGTTATTGCCTTGATCGAGGTCTTCATATATGAATTATTTCAATACTAATTGTTCGTAAATATTTTTTTGTAAATAAAATAAAATTATTTTGATTGATGGTACATTTTATGAGATAAATTATATTTTATGTAATATGTCATAATTTTACTAATGTTTATTTTTGCAGCTAAGCGAAGAGTATACAGGAGAACATTCGTATTATGCTGGACAATTTTTAGCTTATCTCGGGCTGTGTTCACAAATACCTAATTTATTATTCAATTGGGTTAATGTGTTTGTACAAATAAAGTTAGTAATCCGTTGTACTATTATCACTACATATTTACGTTGCACTATTTAATGATCAACTTTAACATTATAGAGGAAGCCTGACGCGAAGAATAGTATGGTCTATATTATTAGAAGTATTACTGTTCGTTTTGACCGTGATACTCGCCATGCTGGACACGTCTAAATGGTCTAACGTCTTCTTTTGGCTGACAATGCTCACAGTCGTCTTATTAAACGGTAAATAAAAATAACTTAACAATGTTACCGCCAGAAAAATTACACTAATACTTCATTACAGGTTTCAACGGAATCTTTCAAAATTCCGTTTACGGAGTCGCAGCTCGCTTGCCGCCCAGTTATACAGGCGCTGTGGTTCTCGGCAGCAACATATCGGGAGCTTTCACAGCTATAGCATCCGCTATCGCGTCTGAATTCGCTCCTAGCGTTAAAACCTCAGCAATATACTATTTCTTAACAGCTCTCTTTGTGCTCCTTGCGTGCTTCGATACGTACTTTGCTCTTCCATTAAACGTAATACATAAAATCACACTTTGTCATAATTAAAACGTTTTATTTACGTCTCTTTTTGCTTTCAGCGTTTCTATAGGTATCACGAGTTGATGGCTGCGAAATCGGCAGCTCGCAATTCGCGCTCAGGAGAGACTCCACCGTTCGGAAAAATATTCCTCAAGGCTTTTCCCCAGCTTTTAAATGTGTTCATGGTGTTCTTTGTTACCTTGAGCGTCTTTCCGGCTATTCAGTCCGGTATATTAGTTTAATATAACTTGTTTTTTATTGTATTATCACATTTATAAAACGACTTTTAATTGTAGATATAAAACCATCATCTCCTGACTTTTGGGTTCCTGAGAGGTTATACGCGACGGTGATGTGTTTCCTTACTTTCAACATCGGCGCTACCGTTGGAAGTTTAACAGCTAGCATTACTAATTGGGTAATATTTTTTTGCATAAAATTACTATAGGTTAATTAATTATTTTTATTTTAAATAAGTTAAAATAGATTGTATTTTCTTTTTGTCTTGTATATATTGAATGATTTCATAATATGCATAAATGTTTCCTAGAGTAAGGAAAAAGACATAAGGGAAAAAACTGAGTTATTTAGAAAAATGCAAAAATGTTATAAATCAGTATTATGGACGATTTTGTAATGCAATTTTACAATAATAACAAAACAATACAATATTTTCTGAGAATTGATTACCTGATTCATCACATTTAAATAACAATAATAAATGTTTATTTTTATTTTTTAAAAATGTATAATCTGCCATTCTTCAAATGAAAATTCCATTATCAGAATATATGTAAAATTATTTATATAATCTTACTCAACATAAAATGAAGTATATGCGCATCAGCGATTCTTTTAACCCGCCGTTGGTCGCACGTAAATTATTTACGTTCTCGGTCCTTGTCGCTTAAAGTTGTAATATAGAATATTTACATATTTTTTTTATTATATTTTGATGTTTTATAAATAAAATATAAATTACGATAAAAAAATACTTGAAACGCGAATTTTGAGATATCCGTTTTTTCTCTCATCTTGAGCAATGGAGTCGTCAAATCGCAATGCTCTTAGAAACATATAATCGACTATCGCATTGTAATTCTAAATCATTCTAAAGCCATGCCATCATTTCAGCTTTTAGTCGGTGATCGTATTTTTAATGTTTTGATTTCATTAGGATTCATAGTATTTTTTTATTAAATGGCATGCATTTTCTGGCAATAACGATATAATCGTGCCGTTGCTGGTGCAGTGAAAATGCTTAGTAATCCAGCATTCGTATTAAAACTTTTTAATACAATATTACAAGAATCGAGTAAAGCATATTACTACAGACTTCTGATATGAGCGTATCGGTCAAAGTATATTTAAACCAAGTTTTGGTCAATAGGAGAGCGCAAAAAACAATTATCCCTTTTCAGAAGTCAAAAATCCACATCAAAAGCAATAAAATCGTGCCGTCACAGTGGGAACGCTCGTTACCGAGCGTCTCCACTGCGACGGCGCTGACACGATTTTATTGCTTTTGATGTGAATTTTTGATAATTGTTTTTGCGCTCTCCTATTGACCAAGATTTGGTTTAAATATACTTTGACCGATACGCTCATATCAGGAGTCTGTAGTAATATCGGTAAAGTTAGCTATCATATTTTATAATAGTAATATCCAAGTGCAGACAAGCTATGGATCAAATATGTGATACGATGTCTGTCTGTATTTTTTCATCTGCTTATTTTCCCCTGAGGGATTACTTTGCTTAGTTTTTATTTTGGACAAATGAAAGTTCTAAAATAGGTTTGGGTTTGAACAGCAAATAGACGTTTCACAACTTTTAAATTGCGTTTTATAGACATTTTAGAGTTGCATATTAATGCATATTAGTTAAATTATTTTCGCTAGTAATGTATATCTACTGGTGAAAATGTATTTATTGTATTAAATGTATAAACATTTATACCTTGCATGTAAATAAATAATAAGTATGTAAATGTTTATATTACAACGTATGGAAAAGTTGAAATCTGCACCTGTCATAAATTATATTTTCAACGGTAAAAATATATCTACTGGTGAAAATATATTCCGATATGATTTCATTGAAAATTACATATTTTTAAAAATATTTTCAGAGTAGATTTGAGACTTTCTGAATTTCTGGTTTAGAATCAGGGACGTCATTTTATTTAACGTTATTTATGGGGGGGAGGTAAAGTTAGCCAGTCAATGGTTGTTTTTTTAAATTAATTGATATTTAAATGGTATTTCATTAAATGACATGTATTTTTCTGACAAAATTCAAGGGGGGGGCAAATGTCCCCACCTGACTCCCCATGTGATGTCCCTGCATCGGATGCACAAATATTTTTCTTTATATGTATTTCCTGTCTTCAGTAGAATATCGGTTCACTTTTAGGATTCTGCTGAAGTCTCAGTATCGCTGAAATAATAGCAAACTTTTCCAAGCGTTTATTATCATATTCTTCCACTAGCCATGGTTCGTTATTTAAAATGTTTTTATACCTCAAGAATGTAAAAAAAATATTTTTGTACAAAATAAATTTTAAGAAACAATAATTACAAAAATAAATAAATAAATAATAATAATAAGAATATACCCGAAAAAAATATACAGCTCAGATATATAAATGTGAACGACATCTTTCGATCCTTAATGCAACAAAACTAATAAGCAAAATCAAATGCTTTTAAAAATAACAACCATATGTCTTATCATAAAAAAAAAAAAAAATTCTAACTGTAGGTTAACCCTTTGCACTCGTAATCGTTTACGTATTAGGTATGTCGCCAGCTCGGGAAAAATGAAAAATGTTAAATTCTTTTTAAAAATTAAAATTATATATGTAGAGCATAAATATGAATAAACTAATACCAAAAACAAAGAAATCCAGAACAAATACTTACATTTCTCTAAATTACATTTTAATTTTTTTTTGTTCTCTCAAGTACCACTGGTTGACAATCCATAACAATAAATTAACACAATACGGCGACGACCCATTTTAAAATATTTATGGGACCAAAAAAGGTTTTAACCATATATAAGTAAATATACACAAATAACAAAGACATGCCGCTTAGTTTTAGATATATGTATCTAGAGTACGCTCGGGATAAGGATGCCGGTTTGTTATTGTGTGCGTGTACATGTATATGAGAGGGAGAAGCGATGTAGCGTGTACTTCGTTGTCTCGCTTTCTCTTTTAAGGACAGTCGCTGATTCGTCAACGCTTGTATACGTCATTAAAGTGCAGTTTGGCACAGAAGTTCGATCTTCTCTAGTGATTTATTTTTAATAATTTTGTGTTGATATTGGTTTAATCCAGATATGCCCACTGTCCCATGGGTAGGTCACTAAACTCGTGCCACTGTTTTTTATTTATAAATAAAATTTTAAGAGAACAAAATTTCTTGGGCATATCTGGGTTAATTGATATCAAGGCTTCAAATATACACTGTAAGTTATTCGTTCTCTTACCCGTGGATTAAAATATTTTTATTATTTTTCCATTAATCCGTACGTTGTTGGTTTTTTTACACTATTCTCTGTAAGGCTTAAAAAAGTTATTATTCTTATCGTTGCGCCAATGATAATTTTTAATTTATTCAATGGACTCTAATGATTTAATAGAGTCGTCGACCCATTAAACAATCTGCGAATAATTTTTTTCCCCATTTTATATCTTTTTGCTTTTGAAGAACAGCTAAAGACTTTATTATTTTTTTGACTAGTGAAAGATTTTGAATTTTGCAAATATTTAATTAATGACATCAATGTCTGGTTTCTACGATTATATAATATATTTTTAATTGTCCGTTGAAATTTTCAACTTAGCTCAGATGTATGCATGTTAAATAAACATATATTTTCTTTTAAAATGAAAAAATTAAATATTCTGAGCGAAATTGTTTTGAGCCACACAGTTCACGCACACAATAACAAACCGGAATCCTTATCCCGAGCGTACTCTACCTGCGAACGAAGAAAACTAACATCGCTTGCAGAAATACAAAATTGTACCGTTTTACAAAAATTAAAAAATCCACAAGGTATATCTATGTTTATATAAACTGATGTTAGGTATATTTTTAAAAACTAAAATACGTCAAATCGAAGGTCAAATGAAACGTTGCAGTTAATGTCACATTATTTTATATATTTCATAATTAAAAATAGACAAAACTTTTAATGAGTAGCTTTATGGTACATATTTGTTTGTGATTTTATATATTCGAGCTAATAATGCTTAAATAGCATATTTTTATATAAAAATAAACAAAATGATGCACGAAAAAGGGCACTATGTTTCATAATATATGGGATGTTGATTTATTATAAATTAAAGAAACAAATATGGAAAAATATTATTTATTAATTTTTCGTAAATCAGACATTTTGAACAGCCAATATATTGGCTCAAAGTATTTTTGCCAATACTACGAAAGCCCATATATTGGCTCTCTATGATATTGTACGGAATAATTAAACCTAATCAATAAGAATATTTATTAACAAGTTTTACTAATAATTTACAAGTATTTTTTTCTATATTGTAAATTTTAATATATACTTTTGCTTTTCAGCCTGGACCAAGATTTTTGTTTTTATTTGTGTGGGCTCGTTTACTGTTTTTGCCCTTATTCTACTTTTGCAACTATCTACCGCTCGATGTCACGCGTACTCTACCCGTTTATATTTACAACGACTGGGTGTACTGGATCATTGCTATTTTGATGGCGTGGTCCAGCGGTCACTTTAGCTCTTTGAGCATGATGTATGTCGGAGGGTAAGTCTTATAAATTGAATTAGCTAATAATTAAATTATACGGTTTGTAATTAAATTACATTTGTTTGATTACAGTAAAGTGGAACCTCAATATGCGCCTCAAGCTGGAATGTTCGCTGCAGCTGCTTTAATCAGCGGTCTTGTCGCCGGCATCTTTTTCTCTATAGTTGGGCCCAAAATCGTAGCTTTAAGTTGGTTCGGGACACCGACATAACATCTCGTTTTTATCAAGAATAGCGTGAATGAATTGTACAGTTGAGAAGTTGATTTTGTGCGTCGTTTTTTTAAATAGACTGACTATTATATTATTATTTTTATATATACATAAATATATATATAGCTGCCTAATTTCTTTCAATGTCAGACGTTCAAGTACACAAACATAATGTATATCTACTACGGTTTTTGATAAACGTACATATTTTATTGAAGTTCTATCAATTTCATAGAATCTCAACGTATGGGTTTGTTTTGAGGAGGTAGATATACGGTAATCCATTAATATAATCAATGGGCTTCCTTCTCTTTATGTGAAGCCTTGAATCACGATTAGGCTATCTATATCGGTCAAACCAAAGCGAAATTATACGACGATATCCCAACTCATATATATATTTAAACACTAGTCCGGATGCGTGAATGAAACTGCATTTATATAAATTAACGTCCGTATTTAATTTGTCATTATTGTATATGTATATACTTATATAAGAGAAGAGAGCTTATAGCGTTTAATCACGAGTCAGTGACAGTTTTATTTTATCCTTTCAAGTATTGAATGATTTTCGGCATGCGCGTAACGTCGGATAAGTGTGCTATTTAATGAAAACGACTGGTTAATTTAGTTTGCCGATGATGTGGCCCTTTTTTACATGTTATTTTTGAAGCTTGTTGTGAGTGCCTATAAATGTTAAATAGTCCGGTAAGACGTTTTATGTATATATATTTTTACACACATTAGTATTGATTTGCATTGATTTTATTTATTTGATATTCCTACAGGACATGCTAGTATTGTATTGTATTGTATTGTAAAATCAACTATTTTATTATATATTATACATAAGATTGAAGGAATATAACGATTGAATAGTTAATTATGATTTTGATTACAATAATTCATAAATAAATAAAACCTTATTTGGTTCCTTTCTTACATGACTAATTTAAATCTAAGTTTGCAATAAAGTTTAGGTAATCTGAGTAAAAAAATTAACCTAAATTTAATATTTATGAGTACTAAATCATTATATCAACTTTAGGTCATATATTCCCAGATGGATCCGACTGTAAAACAAGTTGATATTTTGATCAAAATGTATTTGATTTTAGGACAGACATTTTAAACCTTCCAATTGTTTTTCTACAATCTTCCCAATCCGACTATTATGTTTGTGTGGTAGCAACTAAAGGTCTGCACAATTTCATAAAAACTGGTTGATTATAATGTCAGAAACTTTTTGATCTGATTGTTATTTTATCAAATCTGACGCTATAGATTATCATATTACATTGTTAGCTAGGCGAAGATATTCTTGTCATATTTTTATATGTATTAGCAATTCTACAAATGATTCTCATGTAAATAGGATTTGTAATGTTTTGTTTTTATTCAAGAAAGGTTACATTCCTAGTTTACATGTTTTTGTGTGTTGTTATCGTAACGAGCAATAATAATGGCAAACTTGATACCCGGTACCTGTAAGTGTGTGTTTGGAATTCATTTTCTAGTTTGCTATAACAAAGTGAACCTCAGTTTTACCCACTTGTGCCTTCAAAAGCCACGATTCCTACATTAATTTATATTTATCGTTTAAAAGCTCAACGGTTAAAACGTTTGTTGTTGAAGAAATGTACAAATTACTCCTAGGGTTAATCCGTTATTAAAATCTATCGACCATTCTATCTATCCTAAATTTAATTACTCAATATCCGATGATCAAACACGTGCGGAATTTTATGATTAAGCTCTATAAAATGTAAATAGCAGTTAAATTTTTTATCTATATAAATATTGATATACATCTCAAATTGACAATAATAACAATCTTTTATGGTACTATTCAATTTTCACTTCTACAAAATATATCGTCGCATACAAATATGGTAGTTTGTGCCTTAATTGGTCAACCAAATTAGTTACAAAATGGTATTTATCATCCATAGTGAATTTTATTATATATACATAAAAGTAGATATAAATACAGCAGCTAATGAATTTTATGACCTCCCTCATATCATAGAATATGCGTTAATTATTCAGAATATTTACACAATAGTTTGATAATGAACGTTTGTTCAATGACTTTCTTTTTTATAAATCACAACACCTCTTATGTGAACTTCGCACTTATGGGCGAGAGTTTAAAATACCCAATATTTATATTAAAGAAAGTATTTAATTATACATATGAACATGCCAATCGTTAAATTTAGGCTATTTTTGTATTAAAATGTTAAACGATTAGGATAAGTACTTTATTTACGGCAATACTTTTCATAAATTATTTATCTTTATTATACACTAATCACCAAAGATGATTTTTACAGAACATAATAATAAATTCATAACGATCATCTCACTTTTTTACGTTTATATATGAAGTTTTTAAAATATTCTTAAAATTATATATCACAAATTAAAATTGTTTTTAAAATGTCTACATATTATTCTGAACAATTAATAATAAGAACTGTTATAATTAGTTGATAATACTATTTGTTTACATACTTTTTTTTATATATACATAATCTGTGAATGTATTATAAATATGCTTTTACCTTTGTTTATACAATTTGCTTTTTTAATCAATTCTTCGTTTTGTTAATTTATGAGTGTCTTTGAATTAATCATATTTTATATTGTTAATAATTTACGTGTCATTGTACTGAATTTATACTTTGTTTTGTGTAAAATTGTAGTTTATTTTAATTAATCAATAAAGACGGTTATAATTACAGTATTTTTTTATATTAGAAACATTTTCTTTTATTTTTTCATTTGTTAAGACAACTAGAAACCATAACAAGTGCAAATTAAATGATAGTGTTGAACTGTTAGCCAATCAACGTTCGCGCGTTTATAAATTTATTATAAGGAATGAAAATAAATGAAAATATTTTATAGTTATCAAATTCGACAGTTGCGAAACGTCCATTTGCTATCCAAACCTAAACGAATATAATGGTATAAAGGTTAGATTTGGGTTTGACCAACAACATAAATAATAAATGGCGGTCTTTGAGTGTGGCGCCGTGCTAATTAGTAAGTGCTATAATATTCGTATATTTTTCCAATTTAAATCACTAATTTTTATATGCACACCAAGTGTACATCACCGGCTCCAAATGGTTTTTGGCAGAAGAAAGGTTCTTACACCTTTTTTGACTGATTATCTTAAAAATATTATAAAATTATCTTAAGATTGTGCCAAAACGCTCTACTATTTTAAAATTAAATATCTTTTTCTTTCAGATATTAAAAGTCAAAGTTTGGGAAACATATTTAAAAAAATATTTACTACGGAATAACGAATGAAACTTATTTAAAATCAGCACTCAATTTTTTTAAGATACGTTGATTGCGTTATTTTCTTCAAATAAATTTTTATTTGAAAATGATCATCCATCAACAAGGAAACAAGATAATAGCGTAAAGAATGGAAAACGCGCATAAGCCCTCGTTACGACCAGAAAAAAACGCACAAATAACACGAGTTCTGTTCTTACAGTAAATATTCTCTATCATTGAGAGTAAATTCCTTTGTTGCGAAACAGTCATGGATATAATAAATCACCGTATTCACAAAATTCCCGTTGCAACGCAATACGACCTTGGACAATGCGCATCAAGCAAACGTCGCTTTCTAAAGGCGTATACATATTTCGTCTTGGTTAGATGATCACTGCATAATTGCGACTAGTCAGCAAGCTTTGCAGCCCTGGATACTTACGCCTGGATTCCGATGAAGATAAAGCATTCACCAGCAGACGCCCGCTGTCCGCGGACAACATACGATCATATATTCACACATCCCGCTGCCAGCTTCCCCACCATCACTCGGAGAATATACTGTCGCTGCCACACCAATCAGAACTCTGAGGATGGTCCACTGACATTATCCCACCGCCATCTTCTCCACCACTGCTCGGCCATTTATCGTCTGTCGCAACGTATGTAAATATAATGTTATAAAGTCTCACTGGCTACGAAGTCATCACCCCCTAGGGTTCCCAAACCTGAAAAAATATTTATTTGAAACCTTTAATGGCTCAAAAATAAAATGAAACCATTAAAATACACAACAATTTTGCGTTTCCAGAAACAAAAATCTCTCAAGAAGTGAAAGGTCTTTCACTTAGGTTGTATCGTGTAAATTATTCAATATTTACAACAAAGCGTTGATAATACAGCTATAGATTTATTCTTGTTCGATTATTTAAAACAGACAGACAGTCGATCTGTCACTTTTTCTTTAATTTAGTTAAAGAAAAAGCTTTTACAAGAGCTCTTCAAGTCAAGATTCAAATGGAAGTCATTTAGCAGATAGTATTTTATTGTATTTGGTTGATAAACATCACCATTTTTTATAAACTATTATGGTAAAGATTTAAATAAGTTTTATCTCTCTTCTGTAATTTTTATTGAACTGCATAAAAGCTTTTTAAAATTTGCCAATAGGTGTAATTGTTAAGTATAACTTGATTTGTTTGGGAGAGACTTTTTCACAGGATTAGGATTATTAAAACTCATCAAACAATACAGTGAATTTATTGGTCAAGCAATTAATAAAATTTTACATGATTAACAAAATATAGTTAATTATGCACACCTGTTGTTTTTTCGTAATCGAAAAGATGTCTTAGATAGACTTATAATAAAATGTGTCATGAAAAAAATATGAAAAAGACTCAATTTCTTTATTGTCGTCGAAAGTCACCCTTTTTATATTTTTACTTTATTGTCATAACTATAATATAATATATATGTACACGCTTAACGTTTAAAATTTCAAAGTTTAAAATTGTATCAATGTTAATTTTTTACATGACTAAAATTCGGTGCGATTATATATTCATATGTACAAAAGAAACTTTTGTATTTTATATAGACGCTACAGTGAGATGAATAAAACAGATTTATTTAATAAAAAAAAAACAATAGTTTATCATCTAATTAGTCTAAATATGTAAATTACTGAAGTTAGAAAAAGTTAAGCTATAGATTTCTGAATAGACCACGAACATGTATTATTGTATATATATATATATATATATATATATATATATATATATATATATATATATATATATATATATATATATATATATATATATATATATATATATATTTGTGTCTTATGTACAAAATGATATGTATTAGGCGTGCGATAATGTGCTGTCAACTAAAGATAATTGCAAATCAACGCTTACGTAAATAAACATGTATTTTTATAACATTAATAGTTGTATTTCACATAACATCAATTTTAATTTATTGTCATTTTAATCAACGTGTAAATAATAACAGTATTCAATCTATTATTATATATATATAGTATATATGTATACATATGTTAAACATAAAAAAATATTTTTATAGAAACATGATGTCAATTACTGTCTAAACATAATATCTTGTGAACATTAAAATCGTCAGAATTTATTGCAATTTGAATAAATAATTTAATTTCTCCTAAAACTAGATAACTATTGTATAATTGATATAATTTTTGAAATTCCATTGATATTATTGTCCCGTTGCGATCGAATCGGTGCTAATTTATTTTCCTTTGAACTTAATCTATGGACATTATCTATACAGAGTAAAATTATTGTCTCTACCCACAATTTACATTTGTACAGAGTGATTCTGAAATTTTGAACATAAATACAATTTCACTAAATAAAAGCCAGTTAAAGCACCACAATCATTTCAATTCTCGAGTAATAAAATATGTTCGTAAATATATAAAAATCAAGTTCACACTGTTATCACCAATTGTAATCCTCTTATAAGTACGTAATTGTAGATAAAATTACATTATCCTCAGTCGATTCTCTAAATAGTTCAATACCGTCGATTCGGAACATTATAATAGTTTTTTTTAACCGAGCTTAGCTCCGTTATAATTTATAAATCAAAATAAATGCATCGTTACGTATGGTGAATATAAAAATTATACATTATATGAATATTTGATTATTGTCCGTTTAAACATTTTTAACAATAAAGCTCTTTTATGGAGATAAATTTAGTATATAAAAGATTTACAATTAGGCCGTGTACAATTTTAAATGCTGATACACATCAAAACCACTCAACTGATAATTGCAGTTTTAGTTTCATGATATTTTATTTTTTAAGAATATATGTGCGGTAAAAAGATCAGATATGACATATTTACTTACTTTTACTGATCATTCCAGAATATTTTTAAATTTATATAACACAAAACTGCATAATAAGCAAGATAACAATCAGTGGTGCAAAATATTTACACCCTATAAAATAATTGCTAATCGCGTGATTAAATGCAATTTTTTTCTAATTTTTTTGATTTACATTTTCTTGTGAAGAAAATGTAAAATTGATCAAATTAAATAGAAAACAGTATTATAAATGATAATATTAAGAATCTCTCTGATATTGATTATAACAGTATATTATTTTGGGCAAGTTATTTATAAATTATTTATATTCATGATTAATACATATTTAACAGAAACTATTCAAAGCTTTGATCAGCTTTATTCACTTTCGAATTAAAATATTACCATAAAAAATACAACGATAACGAATATCAAAAAAATATTTTCTGAGAATTAAACACATTAAAATATAAATTATAACAAATGTTTTTTTTCAGTATATAAAAACTTGAAGTAAACATTAATATAATATCAATTAGAATTTAATAATGATTCACTTTTTAACAAATATTTATGCAACAATGAAGATTAAGTTACTGTTAAAATAATAGTATTAAAAACATCTTACGTTTATTATATTGTATCATTTAAACATAACACATATTTTTGTGCTCTGACATGTTTGAGAATCAAGTTTTTTTTATATTATATAAACATCAAAAGAAACAGTTAAACCCTATTATAAAAACTAATAAGATAAATGTGCTCTTTTTTATAATAAACGTTATATCAATTACTATCCATTCAATGATAATAATACATTTTATATTAAACGTTTTTTATTGTCAATCTGCTGTTGATATGAAACAGCATTTTTAAAAGATGATTGCATCTTATAATCTAATATTTTTCACAGTAGGTGAGCCTCCTTTAAAATCATAAATAAAATTTTACAACTATATTAAATTTAATTGACAGGTCACCATTATTAAGTCAAAAACAATATGATTTTCATACTTATACCAAAGGTTGAATGGATAGTAATATTATTAAATATTTGTTTATTAACATTTAATTAATTACAAATTAACTAGTATATATATAAATGTATATATATACAAATATAATATCATCACATTTATTTATTGTCAATTTTAATACATATTTATAAATGTATATCGTAATATTATACATTTAAAATAAAACCATGCGTATTGTGATATCTTGTGTTTTAGAGCGAATCTAAATCTTTTAATATTATAACAATTTAGATATGTTACTTCACCTTTTGATATTATATAAAATGATTAAAACTCCAAATAGCTTAACTAAATTCAAGAGTACAATTGCAAACCTATTGATAGAAGTATACAAGAAATATAAAAAAATCTTATTTTCACCATACAAGTGTACTAATTATATCTTATCTTGTGATTATTGTCGATATGTAAATAAACATATACGTTAAACATGTAATTATTGTCCAATGGTTCCATGTGTGGAGACTATTCGATGAGCTGATGCCCGGTACTTTTTGTCCGAGATTCTCTCCAGGATTTACAACATGTATCTTCCATCCTAGATTATTGTGTGTATAGCACTACAAATAAATAAACATTTGTTAGATATAGTTTATATAAAAACAAATATCATATTACGACTTACTTGATAATATAATAAATCTGGCGTTTCGAATGCAACAGTCCAGTTAAGAATAGCTGAATCTCCCTTTTCGCATTCTAATTGTAAAGTTTTTGTATAGCTTTCAAAAGTTTCAGATTCTTGCGATCTATCAATATTTTTGTGCGTCCATTCGCAATATCTTCCAGCTAAAAATCATGTTGATTTTAAATTTAATATAATAAAAAAAAATCTATATCTATTATATATATACATATATATAATACTCACCGGCAGTAGGATAAGGATATCCTTCTGAATCGTAAGCCACTCCGGCAAATATTCGTTGTCTTTTCTGATCTGCTTCTGATTTCTGTCCGAATCCACCTTCAGACGAGTCACATATGTAAAATGGATGATATCTACAAATTGTAAAACAGTAATTAATGATATCTTCCATATTGTTTTGTAATCATAAATTAACATTGAAACTGTGCACCATTTGCAGCATACGTCAATTCTGCACGCCTTGACATAATGATTAACCATTGTTTATCATTGCTTTTATGAGTTTAACTCAATAACACATTAATTTTCTATATGCGTTTCGAAGGCAGTGACCTCGATACTAAAATTCAGATCATATGATCATTTAATTTCTAAGCAAAACATCTGTTTACTGACGATGAATCAATTAAAATATGCTTTGAAAGCGTAGCAGAAATACTCTGTCCAAAAATATACAGATACTTTTAAGATATGGTTCAACTTATTTCGAAGAATTGCCAATGAATTTTAATATTACCGATGAATTGACTCCTTAGTTTCTTTTTCTTCATTCTATGATAGTAAATCATAGATTTTAGGCTTCATAAATTAATAAATCTCACCATTTTTCCACAAGTATAAAATATATTTTTATAAGTAAAATATGTGTGTATCAAATAACACTTTTGATTTGCGATGCATGTTTTTCTTACAGCATCTTATATTTAGTTATCTACGATTTTATTCTTAACCCTTTCGGAGGCCCGGTCAATTTACCGTAAGACTCGTTTTTTATTAATTTTTTTTTTTTTTTAAATGCAAATTAAGCTTTTAAACAGTTTTTGCATACGACATTATTCGGTAAAATTTCATTTTGCAAAGTTTTAATTTTTACATTGGCCGCCATTTTGTAAAAAAAATATTATATTTTTTTTTCATACAGAACGTATAGGGGGTGCTGCTCGGTAGTTCTATACGATACTAAAAATTAAATTCTTAATCTTTAAAACCAAGCAGTTAAAAGCGTTAACTCTTCTGAAAGTCTCAAAATGGCTCGTATGGGGGTCCAATCGAACTGATACATCGCTTGTTTTGAAGCAAAAAACTATTTTTTTTATATTTTATTTAGATGAAGTGTAGGCTTTTAAGCTTTTCATACATAACGATCTTTTCGTTAAAATTTAAACCTACTGAGTTACGAGTGCTTAAGTTGTTATACTCGTCACCATTTTGCAAAAAAATGACACATTGGATTTTGCTTACAAACATATACAAACAAACATATTGAAATTTTTTTTTTTTTTTAATTTTTAATTTTTTTAAACAGTATCATAAGTATATTCGAAAGCTCTATTTTGTAACAAAAATTCAAGTCTATATCTTTAAAAGGAACCAAATATTGTTAACTATATAACGTTAACTATATGCCAAGTCGCATAAAAGCTCGCGGGGGCCCGGTCAATTTACCGTAAGACTCGTTTTTTATTAAAAAAAAATTAAAAAAAATTTTTAAATGAAAATTAAGCTTTTAAACACTTTTTGTATACGATATTTTTCGGTAAGATTTCATTTTGCAAAGTTATGACACTTTTAATTTTTACATTGGCCGCCATTTTGTAAAAAAAAATTAAATGTTTTTTCATACAGAACGTATAGGGGGTGCTCGGTAGTTCTATACGATACTAAAATGTAATTTTTAATCTTTAAAACCAAGCAGTTAAGAGCATTAACTCTTCTGAAAGTCTCAAAATGGCTCGTATGGGGGTCTAATCGAACTGATACATCGCTTGTTTTGAAGCAAAAAACTATTTTTTTATATTTTATTTAGATGAAGTTTAGAAGTAACAAAATATTCAAAAAGCATTTTTTATATACATGTGTATGATACACGTTTGTAAATAGTATAGAAAAATTAGTTTTGTGGATAAAAATCTTTACAAATAAAGTAGTAGTATTTTCTACAAAATTTAAATTGTTATTATAGTCGATTTTATCATATTTTACTTGTGTCTCATATGTGTCTTATAAAAATATAATACATACTTGGCAGGATTAGTTCTGTCGTCACCGCCTTCGACTATGAATTGGTACGTTTGACCCCTTTCCACATAAATTTCCGGAATCAACAAGTCGTTTAAATACCAAGCAATACCCCATGATGGATGTTCTGAAATATAATAAATGTATTTATATTAATAATTCCTACATGTCATTAAAACTAATTTACGAAAAATTTACTGGTTATAGCCGTATATCCACGTTTACCACCAGTTGGTCCGATGCGAACAGAGAACATTGTTTCACCGGTTATGATTCTGGTAGGCCATGGCTTTATTCCACTGTCCGAGTCTTCTACCAAGCCTTCGCAAGTATTGTCATTCTATTGTAAAATTTATCCATATTCGTTACATTTATATATCATAAAAAATGTAATATATTTAGATAAATATTCTTACTTTAACACCAAAGTTAATCTTGAAATCGTCAGTCGTCTTATCAGTGATTGAATGAGCATTCGCTTCCATCCTTGAATTCAATGGACCGAATGCTGCAATAACAGATATTTCACTATTCAAAGTTATAGCTTTATCTCGAGTGCTTTCTTTTGCAGCCAGAGGACGCTTGTATATCACAGTAGTGATACCGTTCTTTCTAGATCCAGATACTAAATAAAAAATATAATCATCAGTAAATATAACTTATTAATAAATTAATAAGAAAACATACTTAGAGTTACGTCGTTGCTTCCTCCTAATCTCATATCTGGACAGACGCCTGATCTTCCATCACATTGTGCCACATGAGTAATGGTATAATCAACAGCACCACCCGTGTTTGTAGTTTCATTCCAATATGCAACAACTATATCAGCTCCGATCATCATTGGTTTATCTTGAGCACCGGATATACCGAAACTCATATATTGATCAGCTCTTATGCGAGCTGATAGTTCGATTTCGATATTTTTACCCTGTTTAAAATTATATAAAGTTAATATTCGATAATATATGGATTTAATATAAGATATCCAGACTTCCCAGACTT
Source organism: Plectrocnemia conspersa (assembly GCF_051122295.1). Taxonomy (NCBI): domain Eukaryota; kingdom Metazoa; phylum Arthropoda; class Insecta; order Trichoptera; family Polycentropodidae; genus Plectrocnemia; species Plectrocnemia conspersa. The sequence continues at coordinate 24,456,856 of NW_028277169.1, forward strand.
AACAGTGCTCTCTTGTATTAATATTTGAATGGGGAAATCCTACTGAAAGCATTGATTTGTTGAGTCCAAGTTGAACACTATGAAGTTAATTAAAAAAAATCGAGTTCTAAAATCTTGTACAGATTACTAAGTCTACACTATTTTTTGTTTAATATTATCTGTAAATTTCGTTAGAAAAGTTAAAAATGTTAAAAATTTTGCGCTAATTTGCAATTGATAAATATCATAGTATTTTTTTATTGCGCTTTTAACGCGTTTTTTTTTCACAGTCAATGCGTAAATTTTGATAAAAGTTTATATTTGACCGGATGGTTTAGTCTATGAATATTTTCCATTAATTAAGAGAAAAATTTGGTATGTTATCAAGTAAGTCGAGCCATTTTATTACAATCTAAAATATCTATTACGTAAAAAAATAATAAAAAAATTACTAGCTTATAACTGCTATTTTTAGCTGCCAAATAATTCACGACAGTATATACAACTTTTTAAGAGAAAATAATCATGAAACTTTTCTTTTGGGCGTTTTTTGTCTGAAGCAGGATTTATCACTTTCGAAAGTTAGTTCCCCCTCCTATCTCTAAATCTGTCTTCGCCTTTAGTCAATATACTTACGTAAAACAATAACATTATTTAAGTAGGTAGGAATCTTTTGAAATATTATAAATTTATTATGCACATATCTCTCAAACTTATTGAAATTACTTAGTAAAAGTTATATGTTTTAGTTTCTTCATCAAAACATAGCTTGAAATGATCTTGGAAATCTGTTTACCATATTATACCAATATTACTTAAAAATTTCAAAAATACCTGTACTTCCCATCGCACTTGCATTCTATGATCCAATAATTCTTTGCAATTGATCTTAGTTGAAGCACTTGTGGGTTTCGTAGTTGAACTAGTCTGTAAAACATTTTCAATATTATCATCAAATTGTATATATTATCAAATCGCACCATCCAAAATTTTATCAAATCTTACCGGATTATACCACCACGGTGGCTATTGAACGAACAGACATGATAAAAATAGGTCAAACTTAATAATTTTCCTATTATCAAAGGAAAATTAAATATAATTGTGGTTGATACTGACCGTTATTTTGGTTTGCCCCAAAGCCGGAGGAACATCCAGGTCTTTCGGAATGTTAACGTGTCCGAAGTTGTGTCTGTATTGCACACACCAAATGGCTAACCAATCGATGTCGTAAGCTGTCAAGTTTCCAGGTAATTGCAGCTCAATATCTTCTCCTTGATAGCCTCTCAGTGGCTCTAGTGATCCAACTTCATTGGGTACCTGTGGAAGTTTATGATTAATTCCATAGTTGCATAGCAGTCTGTTTGTGTTTATATCTGCACACCTTCTGGGACGAATTAAGACTGACATTATTACCCTTTACCTATTCGAATACTAATTTAAAGTAATACAAATACAAGTAAAAGCGTTTGTTACATATCCTATTAGGTTTATTCGAAACGTCATCCACAAAAAAACATTATTTAATAAGTTGCAGTTAGTTCGCGCCAACGTGCTTTTTCATCAGATATAAAAAAATCAAGACAGTCTTATAACCTATTAACTTCACTCTACCGTATATGTAGTAAATACCTTCCATTCTGAAATATAAGAAGCACACCTAAATTATTTGTCTCTGGATTTTGCACCGCTAGCGCTGCCTGAAGAATATTTTTAATTTTTACTGAATATTGGTTATAACCGAAAGGTTTAAATATTTGTTTTATTAATAACCTAATTAATAAATACACAATATTATCAATTTTTAATTCACCACGAGCGCTATATAACCATTTAAAAACAATATAGATATCCCTAAATGAAATAATAAATACAATGGCTGAGAGGCAAATAGTAATGGATTCGAAGTAAAACCTTATGATGCTTACAGATCTTTATAATTTTGAAAAGTAATGCATTTTTTGCACTTTAAAAAATAATATATAAAAAATGCATATTTACTTTGACTCCGTAAGGATCAGGAGAAGAGCCCTCTCCCACCCAAAAGTAGGCATCAGGTCCAGCTCCGTCGTAGTGGAGGTTCGGTATGTAGAAAGTTCTCGCGTCCAAGATGCTCACGTTGCCCGATCTCACTCCGTGGGCCAACCTCTTCAATTCTGGAAGAACTCGAGCCCTGGGCACCTCCAGACCTGGCGGTATGAAGATCTCTCCGAAGTCGACCTATGCAATTATGCAAAAAGGGGACACGATTTAATCCGGAGCGTCTCATTCGATTCCCCGCTGCTTCTGCGACGGAGGGTGGATCGTTCCCTTATTCCGAAAAGGGTAGAAACTGCCGTTTGCTAAGGTCTTAAACGCCGCGATTTAATTTAATAGGCGCATTCGGAGCTTTTGTTGCGTTTGTACTAACTAAGCGCTTTTTTCCCTTCAAGTCCGCCCCCTTCTCTGTCGCGGATAAGAAAAGCTTTTTTGGGATTTATATTTATAACGTGACAAACAAATCTGAAGAATTAAATTAAGTACAATTAAATATCATTTAAAGCGTGATACTTAAAGCCGTACATGCGCATAGATTGTTGATTTGTAAGACCAAGAGAAGTCAAACTTTTTTATTAAAATTTAAGGATTTAATTTAAAATTATTTTATTCATGGAATTCTTTGATCATGATATTTTTGGAAGAATGTGATACTAATTATAAATAGTACAATCGATTAAATTAAGAAAGCTATGATAATATTATTTTATTAATTTATTTGCCTAATATAACTAATTTCTACAATAATCAAATTTTAACTAAACATACATATAATACGTACTATATGCATAAACAGAAAAAAATATACCTAATATTATTATTTATTTCTTAATGCAATGAATTTAGAAAACCCAGTACAGTTTTATTTTTGCGGAGTGTCTTAAGAATATTATTATATAAATTCACACCTCCATACATAATTCCCCTGGCCGTACTCATTTTCTTATACTATCCTTCATTTTTTTTTATTTCTAGTATTAAATCTATGTACATTTTTATTACTTATTTAAATACTCTAGTAACATATATATAAATACTAAGACATTCATCTTCAATATTTATTTATTTATTACAGAAACACAGATGTATATAATGCAGTGTCCAATTTTAGTATTATTTTTATACTTTCATATCCATCCAAAGGATGTGTATTGCGGCCACGTTGCGAAGGTGCATATTGGTTCGAATCCGTTTCAAGGTGGATGCATTTTCCATTTGCATCGGTGGTTGAAAGGAGCTTATCCGTTTTATATTGCGCATATTTTACATGGCAACTGGGAACGGGCCAAATCCTACGAGATTTCATAATAAAAAATTGACTAAAAGAGCGCCTATTGCGGCTCTGTATTTGCGCTTTAAAGGGATGACTTTATAGCAATTCAAAAATATTAAATGTTGTAATGAAATATATTTGAAAGGAAAAATGCGATTTTTTATGAATTAAAATATTTTTGAAATACAATAAATAATTGTTTTTTAATACAATTGTTTATTGTATTATGCGCGCATTGGGTGCCGTATAAGAGAGACGACGTGAAACTTCTTCGAAATTGAAATAAAAAAAATGTTAAATCATTAATGGGGTTTGTCAAACAAGATTTCACGGTGTATTTAAAAATAAAAAATACGCGCATATATTATGATCTATTGCGACAAAAGTGCAGTGTTAATATTGTTTGCAGTCGATACTTTGCGGTTGAGAATCGAGACTCGCATTGATAGTTTTATTTCGTCATACACACATCCGTTACGTTTCCATAGAAAACGTGCTCCGTAAACGTAGTACAGATTTACAGAGCCCTGTGTTCTGGCACAATGGCGTGAAATACGCGAACGGGAACACGCTACTGTAATGTATACGTATGTATGTATTGTATATAAGAGTAACTTCGCGTAGTATTGGTACGCACAAATTCACGTATAAAGAAAATGTGTGTATGTGTGAGCGTGAAAGGGAAGAGCTGGTGGAAGAAAGGTGTTGTGGCCGCGTGCGCATGCGCTGTGAAAGCGAATCGATTCCGGACGGGCGGGGCGAAGCTCTGCAAGGAATATAATTTATCTACCACCTTTTGTACGACGTGTAACACCACCCTCGGTGGACACAGCACACAGGCCACCCAGGAGTTGCAGGAAAGGCGGAAGGATCGGGAGAGACTGAGAAACGAGGCGCGATTCGCCGGCGCTTCCATTAAAGAATTAAAGCGGAATTATGCATAAATTAAATTGCAAAAGAACTCTGCAGAGAGTGGGCGTTGTTAAAATATTCGAAATAGGAAGATTATGCCACGTATTTAAGAAAATTGCTGAAAATGGCTGGAAATGCGCATCAGATGCAAATGGTGGATTGGAGCAACAGTAGTACACATTGCGTTAGTTTTGATTTGTTAAATAAAAGAGTTATGCAAATCTTTTATTATTAAAGCACTTTAAAATTGTATAGCCTGTCTTGTATAAGACAAATCATTGTTAATTGAAGACCATATATGAAAGAGTACCAATGTGCCAATTTGTTTTATTATTGAAATTAACAATGCTGGACATTCTCTCTATAGTTAGAAAAAAAATGTAAAATCACCATTGTCACAAAAAAAATGAAGAGAAAAATATCATCGCTTTTGGGAAAAACAACCAATGTCCAAAAAATTTTTATGGAGAACTACCAATTTCCTGAACATTGGTGGTTTTTTACATTAAACTAACTAAACAATGCATGTATATATTAAAATTCTGAACGATAATTAACATACGCCTTCTTCCTTATAATTTAGAAAAGTTATAATATTTCGTTTAAATATAAATAATTTCGTATAAAAAGTTTTATATTCCCCGTTTTTTTTAAATGCGAGTTAATCACATTAAGAAGGAAATAAAATATGATGATATTATGTATGTATAATTCTAGAAACTGTTGATCCTTAGCGACCTTTTTTGTACACTTTTTTACATTAAGCAGCTTATATTACCAAAACACCGCAAAAACACAGGAGCAAACGCATCATGTGCATACACAGAATAGATATTCTATAGTCTATGTGTGCATATAATGTTTCTTTTACATAAATACAATTTCGTTTTCTTAAATGTCGACGGGATTCTAATTTATTACATTACTTAAAAAAAATGAAGAAAAATTTGCAACATGTACAAATAATCTTGATGAGTTGCATTTTAAATTAAAAAAAATACATCAGCTGCAAATCGTCATTTAAGTGATTTATTTTTGTTTTAAACGCCTTACATATTTAAATGATTCTTTGATTAATGTAACTAATAAACCAAAAAACGTATTTTAAATAAAAGTAAACGAGAGTTAATTTGAATGGCAATATATATAAATCATGTGGGTGAGATTCAATCCAATCCAAGATCTAATATTTTGTTTTGTTCAACGAACGAATTCTACGAATTTCGGTCATAGTAGAAACCGCCGATATAAATTCTATTTATAAATATTTTTCGAATGCGTAAAAGCATTTTTGATGAAAATGGATTTTAGAGCGCCACTAGTCATTCGGGTATATTGAGAAAAAAAACATTAATTTTAAGATTTTTTTGTCTAATTTCATTCTAGCTAGTTTAAACAAATATTCGATCAATTATTCAAATAGCCAAAAAATGGTCGAATAATTCGAATGTTAAATTGAGAACCCTAACTGCTCAAAATGTATTACTAAAATAGATAAAAATAAAATAACAGCCGTTGAAAAACTCCACAGCTGCACAATATTACTGCGAAAATGAGAGTATTTTTTTGGAATTTCGGCAGTATTATTAAAAAGTTTTTTTCTACCTTTGGTTGTTTTGACCATGGTAGTTATAAATAACATAAAAATAATAAAACAAATTCTTCAAAATAAAAAGGACTTTGACTAGAATCAGTGGCGTAGCTATGGTGGGGCGGAGGGGGCGGACCACCCCGGGCGGCACTCGCTTGGGGGCGGCATATTCGCGATGGGATCATCCAGTGTAGTTCTTAACCCTGAATGCACTAAAGCATATATAAATCCACGACTAACAAGAGCTTAATAATAACCAATTTATTATTTTAAGAAATGCTGATTTTATGATCCTGCAAAAAATAAATGGGGGGGGGGGGGGCAATTTTAAGGATCGCCCTAGGTGGCACGTACTCTAGCAACGCCACTGACTAGAATCGACTACTTGCGTTTTTTAATATACACAATTGTTTTTAGAGTTTTTTGTGTTTTCTATAGAGTAAGTGAACAGTTGTAGTTATTCAAATAGTAGATTTTAATGAATGGATAGATAATTTAACATATATTTAACGATAATTTTACTAATAATCTTTATAAAAAAAACTACTTCAAATAGATAAGATAAATATTAATTAGAAATAATTGGTTTAACTTTAAAATATTTATTTTCAATAACAATTTGATTTAGCTCCAACTTTTTTTATCAAAAAACATCTAAGCGCACGAACTTATTATTAAAAAATATGAAATAAGAAACTCTTTTGAAATTCTGTAACTTTCTCAAAAAATTCAAACTTTTACAACGCTTTCTTAACAGATATTTTATTAAAACAAATATTTTTTAATTAAAGTAAAAATAAACTTACGGTGAATCTTCTACACCACACACTGAGCCATCTGATATCTCGTAGCCTTCGTCCCAGAGGCAGCCTCAAGATAACGTCTGAACCATTGTGAGCACTGAGGATTGGTGGTTCTCTTAAGAAAAAAACAATCATTATAAAATTTGATTTTAAAGTTATACAAAATGAATACTACCTTCCGACGTAATCCTCAGGATATGGTATGATATATCCTTCTGGCGAAGGTCTGGGCGAGTTGCCTACCCAAAAGAACGCATCAGGCCCTGTACCGTCGTACACGAACCCTTTAATGAAGAGTGTGCTCTCGTCGATCGCATAGACTGTGCCCTGGATCGCATGAGCGAACTGAACTAAGGTTCCAATCTTCCTTCCGAAGTATGGCTGCTGTTTGCCACGTCCCTTGCCGAACGCTGAAATTATTTTATTTGGTCCTCAATTAAACAATATACTCAGCGATGATGTCTCTTGTATTAGTATGGTGGTGTGCTTTGGCTACTCACCACTGGTGGGTTTACAACCCCTGTGACCACAATTTGTGTTCCAGGAAAGACCTTGCGATTTATAAGTTAGTAATTTTAGTGTGCCTTAGAGATAATTTGATAAGACTAACTGAGAGATTTTTATTTATTATTTGAAGATTTTGTACTCGTGTTAAAAGCCTGAATAGTTAGTATTATATTAAAGATTATATTAAACTTTTACTATTACATTTTTCAGTCAGATTATATCACAATATTTAGTTTAAAAATAATATTTCAACTGCTCGAAATATTCCATTATGGAGTGCATTATTAAAACGGGGGCGTTTCTAAACGCATTCATTCACGCAGGAATTTTCAGCTTATCGGCGTTTCGCCTTTAAGAATTCCCAGAATCTTAGTCATCTGGAAATCTTAGAAAAATCAATTTTATTAAATCAATTGATTAACACTTGCGAACTAATATTGTACGGCCCACGCAAAAGTCTGAAAATAGAATATTTAATTATCGAAAGGTCAAAACGTCACGATTCATTCTGTTTACCGATGAGTAAAAATAAAATTAAATATAAAACCAGCATCCTGGAAAAAAGGTTTGCTGTCAGTAAATACAAGCGCTGAAAAGGTTGGTGTTTGATCGTGCGCTTGTGCTTTATGCTGTATGGGTGTTATGAATATTTTTATATTATTACGTAATGTTATTTTCAAATTGTGCAGAGCACGAATGGAAAACTGAATCGCACGTTATATGTGCGGACAATGTGGTATTGATCGTGCTAGATGCAGACACGAGTCGGTCAAATGTGCTGACAAATTTGTGCTGACAAAAGTGACACGCGCCCCGCATATTAAAATCGAGCATCCTCGACGCCTTATCACAAACTTTAGCAATGTACATACAATAACGATATTTACAATTCATTAATGAAGTATTAACACTTAGAAAGCTTCCGCCTAAATATGAATAAATAAATTAGGTGTAGTGATTTTACGTTGCTTTTAACACTGAATTACATGATAAAATCAGCAATTAATGATATACTAGTATCCTGGTATTTTTTACGTTGATTGATTTAAAAAGTAAAAAATCATTGTTTTTTTATAAAATATAAATAATAATAATAAAAATGTATTAAACACAAAATAAATTGACAATTATTAAAATAAATATTTTTTAGCAATACTATTCCAGCTGACTAAGTGGCTCAGAAAAGATTTCTAAAAGTAGATAATCATCTAAAGTTTTGACATGTTTAACGATCTTATTTATTTATTATCGAATAAATATATTATTTTAAATTAGGATTTCATAATATTTTATAAACATACTTATATATTTTTTCATGTACATAATATTGTATATATTTCATTACATACACGATAGACCAATGGTATAAGCTGAAAGACATGGGTTCAAATCTTATATGATTAATAGTCTAGGAGTTCAAAATAACTGAATATTAAATAATTATATCTCAGATCGATCATCACAGATTATGTTTTCTATAACCACACGGATGAATAACGTAACGAATAATTATAATTAAACTAAACTAGGTAGTACATAGTGACATATTGTGATTGTAAGCCGTATTATTATTTGGTAATTATTAAGGAATAGATATTAATAATTTAGACTGATTTCAGTCTGATGTCGCAATGCTTACTGTAGGTATTGATTGTGTTTATCCAGTTGTAACGCATTGGACTAACGTCTGTTATGTTACAATGTAAGATTAACATGAGATAATATAAAATATATGATAAAATAATTTTTCTAATTCTCGATCGGTCTTATTAGCTATTTTACGAGTCGAATTCGTTCATTCTGGAGTACCACAGGGATCTAATCTGGGTCCTCTGCTCCTTTTGCTGTTTATAAACGATAGACATATTAGATTAACGACATCATAATGATGTGAAAGTGTTTCAAAGTATTCGCACAAATTCAAATTCATTCTCTATACAGAAAGTCAGGTCTTTATTGTCTATGCTAGAGGTCATTTGTAGGCTATAAATTGTATATGCGATCAATTGACGCGGCGGTACACTGCTAGTGATTAATTGTTGGCGGTGAATTACGGGCGATTAATTTTCCTAGACTCTTGAAAAACACAGCAAAACTATTTGTTTTAAATGTGTATTTTTACTATTTTATAAATTAAATATGTTTAATATTATTTACTTTTATTACACTTAAAAATTCTAGTAGTGGTATTTCGGTATTAATTTACGTACCAACTGAATATTTCATCTGCTTTTCCCAGTTATTTTTTTCTTCTACTCTCCCTGCTTATCCGGGCTAAGTCTTGTTACCAAATAGGGCAGGGCATTCTCTCCCTGTATCTGCGGCGTGGCAGTCACATTCATTGGGGAAACTCCCCTAAAATCTCACACAGTGGAAACTCAATATATTAGAGTCCGGTAAAGCGAGCTGCCGGTTTATTATATTGCAGCCCGTTACGGTCGATAAAGCACACACTTATGACACCGATAAATGTTATAGCCATACCTGGTAGGGTAAGCGCCGATTAATTATTATCGCGTTTTTCCACGATTCGCTTAGGAATGTGAGAATATAGGATAGGACAATTAATTCATTTCCTATAATCTAGAAATGTTAACATTGATTCAATCTTTTCAGCGTAGAGAAAAGTTAAAAAGTATTAAACTCATATTATTATTATATTAAGAAGAATCAGATTCTGAAATTCTTATCCATTTTGAATTTAAAGAAGGAGGAACTAAGTAACATTCAAGTTACTTATTTATTTAAATACATGTGCAAGGCATAAGTTTTATGGAAATGCACCCTATAACAAAACAACACAAACAAATATTAACAGAAGCAATTAGATTCAATTATATATAAAAATAGCTAAGCAGCAATAGCTGGCCATACACGCACGGGCACATCCGACGGATTTTTGCATCGCGGGTGCCTGGCGGACAAATCCGATCGTGTGTGGTGAGAAAAGAAACAGATTTGCCTGTCCGCTGTCCGTGCTCAAAACGAACGGATCGGACACAGACAGACAGATTAAGTGATTTTTTGACCCGGCCCATTTCCGCTCGCTTTTATTAATTTACGCGAAAGTTGCCGCCATCGATCTAAAATAAGATTTTAGTGATAAGTTTTTTTTTTTACTTTATGACAAGTTTTTGCTTTTTTGAAAGAGAAAAAACATTTAATATTTAAAAACTCATTTATTAATATCATTACAAAATAAAAGATACATTAATGGGCCAAGATTAGCACCTTGAGGTATTCCTGATGTGGTCATGTATTCAGATGTGTTGCTCATATTGAACATATTGACGATAATTTAAAAAATACAATTTGATCTTTTATGGAAGAACTCAAATATATCTATTTATTTAAAATTAAGGCATGACAAACTTGTTCAAAAGCCTTTTCAAAATCAGTTTAGACGACATCTACTTAATTGCCTATATCGAGCTTTTTTCATCACAAAATTAAAAAAAAACTTTATAATGATTTATAATTTGTGATTGTTTAATCTTCCGTTGTAACCTGACAGGCGTAAGCACAATGAGTTAAAACGGGTTAAATCTGTAATTACTGGGAAAGGCAAACGGGCATAATGAAGACCAACAAATTAAATATTTATTACTAGACTGAAAGTCTTAGAATCGGTGACATCTATATAATTGATTATATTTTAATACGTATATTTAAATTTATAATAAATAGGCGGCAATTTACAGCTATTTTGCTAATCAAATTTGAGTCTACTGCTGTGGCTCGAGTCCGCAACCTTTCGGTTACCAGTCAAGACGGTACGGAGTACGCTATTCCGATCCTAATCTTATCTACAAACACATGGTGAAGGAAGAAGAAGAATACATATATTGCCAATGACAAACTTATAGTTTTCATTTTTTTTAAGCGCTTAACGATTAGTGAAGTTTATATTTTTTTTGTAAAAAAAAAGTGTTTTTTTTTTTAAATATGGTTCTTTATATATTAAAAATAATAATTTATTTTCACTTTATATATCATATCCGAACCAACAGTACTACGCTTACTTGATTTTTATTTTTATTGAGTAACTTAAGGTAACGAAAATAGTCTCCGGTAAACTAAAAGCAATCTAATTAAAAGAAAATTATATAATGCGGTTTCTTAATAAAAAATATTGTAATATAAGGCGCTTTTTTATTCGTGTAATTTTTTCCACCCTCACGCGCAGAACCGCCCCCTTCCCCCAGTTACATTAGTACTAACGTATATTGCTTTGCAGTGCACGCTCGATGGTACTTTATATTGCATTCATAGCGGAACGTATAAAATGGACGTTTATATTAGGGCTGTCCAAAAGTCACATTTTTATATTTTTCGTCGTCTGCAATAAATCCGCTCAAACGTAATAAAAACAGTCGTAAATTTTTAGAAACGTCGAATTTTCAAAAACGATTCGTAAACGTTTAAGAATGGCTTTTAGCATACATATATATGTACATACAGCTTAACATAAAATAATTTTAGAATTAAAATACCGTTAGATCAAATACACATGAACTATTTTTTTTATCTGATAATCAGTCGTGTTTTATTTACTGCTCAGTGCTGCCATATACTGAATTTTCAGTCCAGGTAAAAATCAATAAAATCGTGCCTCAATTATCAAGCGCTTATATTAAGACTTTATATTAAGGCGAATAAAGCACATCTAAACCGAATTTTGACCACTAACCGGTTTGATAATTCTTTGATCAACCCTTTATGTTAGAAGTCAATAGTAATATAGAAAAAGATAAGGCTTTCGAAATAATGCAAATATTTTTTTTAATTAAAGATATGGTAACACTGATTTCTGGCACATCCCTATCAGCCGATCGTTATATCTTTATCGAGGATTATGATTTCGGTAGAAAGATATAAGAACGAGGGGAGAATGACGTGCAAAAATCGGAAGGGATCGTCGTGGTTTCGCGAGGGATATGAAGTGTTGAATAAAAAATAATTTTATTTTATTCATCTCTATTCCAAACTAGAATACATATTTTTTGCCAATGGCGATATTTATAAAAGTGCTTTAGATTATGCTTAAGTTGTTTATTTTTATGTTATGATTATATGATTATGATAAAATTGAATCACTACACTTTTCTAATTTTATACGAAGTTATTCATTAAATAGTCAATTAATAATGTATTTATTTTAAATTGCTTTCACAAATACAAATGTATATTTAATAATAAATGAAATCTTAAAGTTTGCAAATTATTTTAAATTAATTTCACAAATACCAAATTTATATTTAATAATAAATGAAATCTTAAAATTTGCAAATTAAATTTTAGAAAACAAGTCACGTTAATATATTTTAATTTTTGCATATAGCCATTTAGTTGATTTTAAATAAACATCTAACTATATAAATGTTCCTCTATATTATTTGTCTACAAAATAATAATTGCTAAGCCTATTTTTGCATCTGTGACATAACGCTTCATTAAAAATATATTTGTTCTCATAAAAATATTTAATATATATATAACATAGGCGTAAAAACTAGAATTTCTAGTGATTTTTTTATAGTTATATATTTACATTATATTGAAAAATTAAAAGGCATTAAATAAATTAAAACTGAACTGAGTTATTACAAATCTTATATTAACTCAAAAATAATACTGTTAAATTCGTTTTGTAAACATAGAGGCAAAAAAGACAAAATAGCTGGATGAGCTAAAGACTATACAAAATAGAGCATTCCACATATGTTATGCTTTTTTATAAAAAAATATGAATTATTTTAAGTATATATCCAGAACGATAGACGAGTGTATATATATATATATATATATATATATATATATATATATATATATATATATATATATATATATATATATATATATATATATATAAATATATATATATATATATATATATATATATATATATATATATATATATAAATATATATATATATAAATATATATATATATATATATATATAAATATATATATATATATATATATATATATATATATATATATATATATTTATATATATATATATATATATATATATATATAAATATATATATATATATATATATATATATATATATATTTATATATATATATATATATATAAATATATATATATATATATATATATATATATATATATATATATATATATATATATATATATATATATATTTATATATATATATATATATATATTTATATATATATATATATATATATATTTATATATATATATATATATATATATATATATATATATAAATATATATATATATATATATATATATATATATAAATATATATATATATATATAAATATATATATATATATATATATATATATATATATATATATATATATATATATATATATATATATATATATATATATATATATATATATATATATATATATATATATATATATATATATATATATATATATATATATATATATATATATATATATATATATATATAAATATATATATATATATATATATATATATATATATATATATATATATATATATATATATATAAATATATATATATATATATATATATATATATATATATATATATATATATATATATATATATATATATATATATATATATATATATATATATATATATATATATATATATATATATATATATATATATATATATATATATATATATATATATATATATATATATAAGTCTATGGCTATTGAGTTAAAAAACCTGGGTATGAATCTCCTATGCAATTTAGAGTTTTCAATTTTTATCGTGTCGAATTAGTGATTATTATATTATTATATAATTATAATTCCAAACAATCATCACAGGTTTACCTAGATTTTCCTAATCTCACGGATGAATATCGTAATGATTAATTAAAATTGAACTAGGTCGTACATATTAGGTATTGAAAAAATATTTAATAATGGGCTACTTTGGCTCATAGAAAGTTTTGTTTAAAATAAAAAAAAAATACATTCATTACAAAGAATTATCATTCATTGGTCTAGACTTTATTATGTAATCCTTTATATCAGTCATTGCACAGCATATCAATGGCTCTTTATTGTTAATGGTATGACATACGAGGATTTTTGAAGAATATATGGTTAGTCGCGCTCCGTACGGCTCACATAACATCCTAAATATAAGTACTTTTTTATCTATCAGCGATCTGCAGATCAGGTGCAAGAACAGAAAAATATTTTTTTAATCCTCCATTGTAAACTGAGTCGTAAGCCCAATACGTTACAACGGGGTAAATCTGTATCAACGGATAAGTCAATCAGACATAACGAATACCTACAACGTAAATATTTACTACCAGACTAAATGCTTTAGAATCGGTGACATCTACATACATAATTATTTATAAATTATTTTGTGTATTTAAATTTAAAATAAATAGGCGTCACTTTGCAACTAGGGCAACCGGTTTTTATTATTAGTGCATTTTTATATAATAGTCTCGCGAAGGATATAAAATGTTTTGGCTTTTACAACATTAATCGCAACCCATGTGCCCAGACTCAGACAAAAAAGCCTTGTTGAAATATGAGAGCATTCGCACAGGTGAATTAAGTAAAAGATAAAAAATGGTAACCAGACTCCCCTCAGCCTTTCTCCAATTACCGGTATACTGGCTAAATTAAATTTTTGAAGAACCGTCTCGAGAAGGGAACACTTTGATTTTTCCTTTCATTTCTGGGTCACTTCCTCATCAACCGAAAAACTGGAAAATCGATACTGGAGTAGCACTGCCACCTTAAAAAAATATTATACTACAAGCTTTATTTCGCCGTTGTCTTCGACCATCGCCTAATCGCCCGTGACAGTGGCACAAGCAATAATTTTTCAGCGACTAATTGCCGGCCATTGTTGCTACCCTCGTGTGCCGTTTAAAAGGGGTTGTCGTAAGGGAGCGTCAGTAACTAACTACCCCTACCAGACCGATGATTCTTCGACACCCTCAATAATTCAAAGCATTTTGCATATATTCAAATGAAGACATTCGCCGAGATGTACTATATTAAATTCATATGAACCACTTGTTGATAGCCAACAGTCCCCTACGGACGCGTTTAGGGTAGAGTTATCGATTTGGGGACATGATTCAATTATGTAGATGTCTAATGTTTTTAATGACTTTATTTATAATATATACTAGCATTGTATGCGTATTTATAAAAATAAGTTTAATATATTATACATTATCAAACAGGGATTAATTTTATCCTCCGTTCTTTAAATAATATATAAAAGCATTTCATTCAAAATACATTTAGGTATTCAAACATTTTTATTATTTTATATTTTTTACTACAAATTTGACAATCATAACTTGAAAGGTTTCTAATTTGTAATGATGGCTATTATACAAAAAAATATACAATAAAATTTTAAAATAAAATAAAACCTTAAAATGCTTGTCAAGAAGCTGGAAGAGCTAACGTCCTGGCCGCAACAGGTAAGAATAAGGGACGCGATCGCGACTCTCTAAGCCAAAAGATGCCAAGAATTGATGGAATTATCAACACCGCCTTTTACTAACTTTTAAAAGTGGTTCATTGAGGAGACGCTACGTCGAGAAGGCAATGAATTGTATCCCAACGCTTCTAGCAAATACGGATACGACCCGTAATCCTGTAAAGATACCTCTGACAATTTCTTTGAATTCTCTACAACAACAAGGAGTAATTTACTTAATTTTAATTCCAGACAATGGAACTATGTTCGAGGACGCTACAAACGAGCGTTTCATAAAAATCGGGATTTGCCAATAAATTATTGAAGCGCTCCGCATATTTTCAAGCATATTAGTTGTATATAAAATAAAATGGTCTATGAAAAATAATGACGATTTTAAAAGTAACACATTATTTCATACAATAATAAATTAGTAAAACATTTATGATTAAATATTGTTAGTAAGTTTGATTTTTCAGAATAATTCATAAAATATATTTTTGGCTTAAACGTTAAAACGATATAAACTACAGCTTTCAATATAAATGTACTGAATAATACACCATTAAAAAAAGATTAGGTACTTATCCCTTTGAGCAGTATCGCCGTACATGTACGGTGGTCGATCTTTCACTGTTTTAACTACATATATTGCATGTCTTATAGAATCGACTCGAAGCAAAAAACTATATTTATGAGATATATTATTTTTTAACCAATATTATAAGGGTTGTTAAGAGCTCTATTCTATTACAAAAATTCAAGACTTAATCTTTACAATAAATGAAATAACAGCGTTAACTATATGCCAAGTCGCATAAAAGCTCGTATGGGAGGGTCCGATAAATTTAATATAAAACTTGTTTGAAAGCAAAAAATATTTTTTTATATTTTATTTCGATGCAGATTTAATTTTTGAACATTTCTTGTGAAGCACACTTTTTGTAGGATTTCATCCAACGAAGTTCTTAAATTTGCCCCATTTTGCAAAATAAAAAAAATTATTATTATACCATATATTATGGGGATGCTTAAGAATTCTATATCATAACAAAAATTTAATTCTCAGCCATTAACACAAAGGAATTAACAGCGTTAACTAAATTGCAAGTCTCATAAAAGCTTGTATGGGGGTCCGAACAATCTAATATATTGCTTGTTTTAAAGCAAAAAACTATTTTTTTTAAATTTTATTTCGATGCAAGTTTAGCTTATAAATGTGTTTTATTTAGTACACTTTTATGTAGGATTTTATCCAACGGAGCTATGAGTATTAAGTTTTTAAATTTCCTTGAATTGTCAAAGGTTTTTTTAATTTTTTCCCTGAATTATATCCACAAACGTTTTATTTTATATTCTTATTTTTATTAAATCAAGCTGTTGACTAATTATAAACTTGAAAATGGTTATAAACCAGTAACATGTATATTATATATAATATAATTAGTATGTCTGTAAAATTTACATTATTGAAATGAACGTATTTAAAAAAAAAGAGAAAAAAATCCACATGTAAAGTATACTAAATTTATTTTAGCTATGAAATATTTATTTATTTATTGTAATTTTTTATTGAAACATGACAAGCGTTATCACAATGCGGTAGAACCAGGTAAACGTAATAAACAACTAAAATATGTTAATCAGTGACATTTATTTTAATAATTATAAATTGTTATTAGAGCTTACAATCAATAGAAAATTAATATATATGATAAAGTTCGATTTTATTTCAATTATTCATTAAAATATTTATCAGTAAAATTAAGAAAATCTAATAAAATATAATCCGTAATGATCGATCGGAATTATTATTTTATAATATAAACAATCACTCATTCTGATCTCCCGGACACGATAAAAATTGAAATTGGTTAATATGGGTTTTGAACCCATGTTTTTCAGATATTAGTCACTTATCAATGCTGGTTAAATATACTTATTTATATAATACTACTGATTATATTAGTATAATATATACGTATGATAGATACACTTACATAGTATATCGAGGTCAATGTTTTTGAATACTTATGTTTATGGATCACGTTTGCAATTAGTCATTTGATGTCACATTAAGACTAAAAACTCACAAAAGATAACATTGAAGCAATATCATAAACCAGATCCGGCTTGGGGCAATGACTACATCTAAACACAGAGCACGTTCCTCTCGATTGTCACCTGGCTAATAAACCTTCGACGCGAGTACGCAAAAGAATCGCCGAAACGACACCGTTTATCTTCTTTCCAGAGAGTGTAAAGCGAAGAAAAAACCCCAAAAAACGAAGAAGAAAAGAAAAAAACAATAAATAAATCGCTCCAAAGTTGCGCTCGAGGGAGCCGTGTAGCAGTAGCAGTTTGGGGGGAGACTTGTGTTACTTTAATCCCTCTACACATTGCCGGCAAGATAAATAATTCCATTAGAGGGATTTATTTTGTTTCACATAATCGAGGGATTTGCGGAACAAAGTGAGAGCAGACAAAGTCGCCAAGTCGACCCTGAGAACGAAAGCTGACTGTAAGGGTAGCGGTTACAACGCGAGGAAAACTTTACGGATGTTTTGCGGTGTGGATAAAAATGACCAAATAATACAATATGTATTTATAAAAAATCACATTTTAAATATAAATGTGTTTATTAAAAATACGTTTAATAAAAAATATTTACTAATTTTAATAGAATTAAATATTTCGTTTAAGTATCAATAGTAAAAGTTGTTTTGTGTTTGATTGGCTTATCATTTTATCATCTTTAATTTTTGAGATATATCCACAACAAAGTAGAGTTTAGACCGGACTTCTAAAAATTGGCAGCGAATGGTTAATTCAGGCTGATATTCTAATATGTTTATTTATTTTTTAATATTATTTTTAACGGTAATCTGTTACTCACTTCACGCTTTTTGCCATTTTGCCTTTTGCTGTTTCAGTGCGTTTTTTTCTAGTAGATATAAAATCACATTCAATGTGTTTTAAGAATTGCAAAAGACGAAATAATATAATATAATACAATGTATATATACATTTATAATTATTAACAACGACAAATGTGCATGAATAAAATTAGCTCGTAATAGTGAAAAATCGATTAGGAACAATGCGCATGCGTCACAAGTAGCTTTCATTTCAATGTGTCTTTAATATAATATAAATGTGTCATCGTCGCGCGTTTTAATACATGTTAATTGCATTTTAATAAATCGAAAATATAATATAAAGTTATTTATTTACTAGATCTGAAATGTGTCGTAAAAGTACTTCAAATCATAAAAAAATAACGATATTTTAAATTCATAAAATAAAACTAAAATTAATTTTATTCTCAATCTAAAGATTTCTTATTAAAAAATAAATTTTGAAAATGAAAAGTATTTATTTTTTATATGAAGACAGTGACTATAAAGTATAAGTTAATTATAAACTTTTTTTTAAGCCAGTATAATTTTTTTTTACAATTATTAAACAAAAATAATAAAAAAAAACGGTAAGAGTGCAAACCTAAAATAGATAAGCACCATTCAATGTAATTTTTAGCTCTTCATAGCTATCGCCGAAAGTATCCTTGTGTTTGGTAAGCTTGTTGAAAAGCTACATGACTCGTGTAAGAGAAACGCTCTCGCAACGGCCAAGAATAAGGGACGCAATCGCGACTTTTTGTGGCACTCAAAATCTCGCAGCAGAAAGTCACCGAGCATCGATCACCCCTAAACTTTAAAAAGTTCTACATTAAATAGACAGTATGCCGATAATCTTCTTAACCTCCACGCAAAAAAGTACTCTTGTAGAGATATCTCAGAAATTCTTTGAATTGTTTCACTTGGATTCCAGATAAAATAGCCACATTTGAGTACGCTACGAACTAGCATATCGTACAGAGCGTGGATCGGCAATAAATTATTGAAGTGACACGCGCTCCGCATAACGAATCCGAGCATCCTGGACGTATTATCGCGAATCTCTATCCTCGCTCGAACGTTACTCCTAAGTAATCAACGAAAGTATTTCTACTTAAAACATCTCAGTCTAAGCTGTAAGATAATTCTGCCCAAAAATGGGATCTGAAATTGTAAGAACGTGTCACAGTAAATCTGAATTTGTGCAAATACTCTATACTTTTAGGTCATCAGCATATAATATTCCGAGTTATTAATTGCCGCATGTATGTCGTTATTAAAAACCAAAATAGCAGAGGATCTCAGTGGTATTTCAGAATGAGCGAAATACTCATTGGAGCGACGATTGCCATAGCAATACATATGCATAGAGACTATAAGCTAGAAAATATTAAAAAATATATAGATGCTATGTTAAAATTGTAAAAAAATATATATATAAGTGCAGAAGTTTTAAACTTTTTTTAAATGAGAGATAACGCGCTATCGTGCTCCAAGCAAAAAACCAGATTAACTTGTTTGTATATTAAAAACGAAAACGTCTTTCTGATATACAAATATATAGAGTTATTTGTATTCATCGTAGTGATAGTAAAAATGTAAATAATCCAAAATTTCATATCCTGATATGCTAATGTGTTATATATAATTAATACTGTTACTAAATATGCTTCACAAAATCGTTGATGAATTATAAAAAATATTTCTTTCTTTATATCAACAACTTAATATCAACTACTCGAATATTGAATATTGAAAGTTTAAGTAAACAGAATTCTATGTTATAAAAAACAGTAAAAAAATGTAGCATAAATATTAATATTAATTTTAAAAATAACAGATTAAATAAATTATATTTCTAATAAGCACGAAGTTTAATTTTTAATATACCTGCTGCCAAGAAAGCACAAAAAATATTTCCATAATAAATTACATAGCACAGACTTAATGTTAAACATTATTTGTATTGGTTTAAATAGATTAAAAAAATAACACTAAATATTAAGAAAGTCCACAGATGCACGTTATTACCTTGAATTTAAAAGTAATTTATGTAATTTCGGTAATTACAAAGTGTTTTTTTATTTGTTGGTTATTAGTTGACTATGCCATTGCAATTTTAAACAAATAAAATAAAAAAAATTGCAAAACAAGAAAGGCAAAATTGCTATGTAGACAAAACAGCGGTACATAAAAAAAATATTCCACTACAAATAGAAGGAATATTTTACGAATTTTTGGACAAATATTAAAATAACGAATAGTTTAAAAACAAGCGGATATACTTGGTATTCAAATATTCGTATTAAATATAGTAATTAATAAACTTTTAATAGTATGTTTATTTTTTGTTCGTATTGATGTTTTTTATTATAATTATTTTATTATTCATATATACATATATACACTCACATACACCCACATACATATATTAACTATACTCTACTTGCGTTAACACAGTCAGTTCAAGAGCTATCCATTTCATCATTATTCATAATTTAGATAGATATATTGTTAAAAGTATCAATTAAAGTCACCTTTGTGCATTTCTAAGCACCTGGGAAAAATTAAAGATGAACTGTAAATGATCAAGAAGACTTTTATCACTACCTGCGTTGTCTGATGAACAATGTGATATTCTTGATTGTTATTTATTAGCCCTGTATTTTATATCAGAAAATTGTGAACCAATAGTGACTATCGATTCAACATGACTCATTTCGTTAGTAATATTAGAACAATATTGATTGCTTAGCAGAATTCTGTTAGACTTTAATATTTAAAAAATTGGATAAATCTAGGACAAAAAAAAGTAAAGGTAGACGTGCCTGTAAAATATCAATACAATTCGTAGAACAAAATCACGTTCAATTCGACATCGAAGCGCAAATTCAATCACGGTCCATTCCCGCGTACAATCACGGCGACGGCGAATAACAAGATGTAATGCGATAATGTGTGTGTACGTGGTGGATGCACGCTAGGCGACCGTATCGGTTTTCGCAGAGAAAAGCCACCCCCTAGTAATGCGGCGGCGCCCGAACAAAGGGCCACTTTGAATGGGGCGAAAAACGCTCGCTCAGCACATCTATTTCTCTCTCTCTCCCTCGCTGTATCAACGGCGCTACTGGGTAAAAAATGAAAAACCAACGAGTGACCCGTTAGTTTACTTTATTACAGTAGATTTATTTTTCTTAGAGTGCGGTCACCTGCTACCAAATGGTGCGTTTCAGTTTTGAGATTATTAAGCAAGACTATTTATATTGGTGGTGTAAGATTTTGGGGTTGATACAATCTCGAAATGCAATTTGGCAGCAGCCTAGTTGTCGAAGACCTAAATCAAAATACTTAAACAAGTGGTAGTTTAAACGTTTGTGTGGTTACGGATTGTCGTGCAAAAGAATTGGACCTATACCATTGTTCAGACTTTTTTGTGTTTGAAGTACACTTTTTATGTTCCGTAAAAAAACACAGAACAAACATTGTAACAATGATTTTGCTCATCATTCAGTTCATGCGGCACCCATTTATTAGATTACTGACACTTAACTTTAGTGTGAGTTTTGCATAGGTATAATTTAACTAATGCTTTCGGTTAGTCGTTACCAACTAAAAAATGACGCCAATAATATTTTTCATCTTCAAGACTCGTCCTCAAAATAAAATATTGTAAACCACTATTACACCATACGTTCCTTATAGGGCATCCAAATTAAGGCCCGAATATTTTTCCATTACTTAACCGAGTACCCGGTTCGGTTCCGAGTAATTTTATTGGAATGTTGATAGCAAAAATAAATATATTATAAAAAAAAGATGTATAATTATATTATATTATTTCCTGATTCTTGCTTTAAATGGATTTTATTTACAAAACACAGATAAATTTAGAATTGCATCTGAGAAACAAAAAGCAGAAGGACAATAAAATATATACGTAAGAAGAGGCGGGGGGGGGGGGGCCAACTTCCAACCGTCAAATTGAAATTTTGATTAAAATTAGTACTTCAAAATTCGTTACAACGGCGGCTAAAAATATATACAAACTACTATGTTTGATAAATTTATCAGCTTTAATATATTCATATAATAATGGATAAGCAATTTGATTACTTATATTACACTGCATATTTAACTAATGTAATTTTTATCAAGTTGTATGTAATAAAGATTTAATTTTATAATATATAAATTTGAATGTCCACAGACAAGATTAAATTTTGTTATGAAACCAAAGTTACATGACAAAAAATATTTCCAAGCCACTCTTGTTTTGCTTTTGTCTGTGAGCGTGGGATAATGTTAATATATGAATTTGCGTTAAAAATTTGAGTTAAAAACACGTAAAAGGACTCACCCGTCCCAATATATTGTTGACAGAAAATATGTGTTTTTACTATGAATTAAAGGATTAACAGAAACTTTATGAAGCCTTGATCATTGTCAACTCTCACGGATTATAAACTTGAAAGCATCATAAATTTTTGAATGAAATTTTTATCATATATATGAAGCACCTAATAATACAAGCAGAATTTGCAAAAGTGAAGAATAAATTTTGCATCTTGAAAATTGTGTGAGATATATACAATTTGATACAAGTATTATGTTGAAATTAAAATACCTGGATGCCTGTCAAAAAAAATTGGATGCTCGGTTATTTTTAAAACGGGCGAAAGATTATGTTAAAAAACATATGCTGAATCATTGAGATTTGACATATCCGATCAACTTCTACTTATGATTCATCTTAATGCGCAATAAGTCGTCCTTTCTCATTGGTCCGTATGATTTTCGCAGTATCCTTCGCTCAAATGTTTTCAGACCCTCTTTATTACCCTCCATCAACGTCCATGTCTCATCTGCATATGTTACAATCGAAATATATATTTTCATTTTCGCTTTTAAGCTAAAAAATGTATTGTACTGTGTTTTTTAATAATATTTTTTTTTACATATATGATATACTCTGTGAGCTAAAGTAGCTCATTATTAAAAAAAATATACCTAATATGTAGATCCTATCTCGATTTTATTTAATCATTACGATATTTATTCGTGAGATTAGGAATATCTAGACCAGTGGTTCTCATGTACGACCACGGTGGTCACCAGAAGATTTTGTTGCGGCCACCAACCCTTCACAAAATATTTGGAATAAGACTTTGGAAATACCAGCTAAACGAAGTCATATTTTTTGGGAAGAGAAGAGAAAGAATTGAAAGAAAAGTATTTGATTGTGCAAAATAAGAATGTGCAAGATTATGTTGTTGCCGTCTGCGTGATTTGTAAAAGTTGCTCCTCAAAATAAAGTATTTCTTAATATGCAGCTTAGTAATGATACAATTCAACAAAGATTCAACATCAGTTTATAGAACTTAAAATAAGTAAATCCATTAATAAGAGCCCATTTTGTAATTTATGTTTGGACGAAAGTAATGATGTGACAAAAAACAATCAAATTTTAGTATTTGCAAGATATTTCGATGTTGAAAAAAGTGGCCTCTTTCTTAGGACGTATGTTTGTGTAATGCCTGCACTACACTCTCTGGAAGTTGTCTGAACCGAAGTTTCAATTGAAGTCGGTCGAGACCTACGACTTCGAGTAAGCGACCACACTGTCGCAAATTTCATATGCCGTCCGGACGGTGGCTTCTGTCACGTACAACTGGCATATTTGCGCGCGATCGAAAAATGTGCCAAATAATCGCAATTTTTAAATTGTCATATTATTAAAATTACGCTACTGATAATTATAAAAGTTTGTGTGGGCACTCGCCAACACAATATCAGTGAAAACTTTTCGGTCGTAAATATTAAATTTACGCAAAATCTTTGTCGGCTTTTGCAAAATGCCATAAGGCTAAAAAATGATACTTCAGAATACGAACACCACATATGTGACTATCCTAGAATTTGTCGCCATCGATTATAAATAAGAATTCGTATATGGTGTGACATTTATATAAACCGATCTAGGAAAATACATAATGATATTCGAAACGATTTTTTTTAACAAAATCAAGTACCACTAATTATTTTTCAATTATTTAATTTTCAATAAAAAAATATAATAACGATATCTATTAGAAGAATATACTATCAAAAACATAATTAATCCCTTTTGGTGCCCTAAAATATTCAAAGATGTCAGTAAGAGTCTGTTGAAGTCCCCAATAAGCATGCAGTATTATAACTTGACCACGTTACATGCGTGTTGACCATAAGACGCCTACGCGCATACTGAAATTGAACCGAGTTACTCGTTCTATCTCAGTTTTCGAAACACCACATCATTATTTCTCTCACTGTCGTAACTTAACACGCAAGAGAGCGAAAGGGGAAGTAGCTCACCGCTCGCGTTCGAAAGAGCAGCTCCGACTTCGGTTCCTTTGATTTTGGTCCGTCTGCCGACAATGTTCGGAAGCGCTCGAAGCTGGCCATGTCAACTAAATTACTTTACCTCCCGTTCTCATTAACCTCGGACAACTTCCGAGAGATTTTAGAGCGGGCAGAACCGAACTCGACCGAAGTAACCTACTATATTCTCCGTCCTTGGCCAACCTTGGCCAACTTCCAGAGAGTGTAGTGCAGGCATAAAGATTTAAGTGAAAAACTACAAGATGATTATATAAAAGAGCAATTTTATTTCCAAAGGATTTTGTCGCGTATTAGCTCGATAAATAAACAACTACAAAAAAGTAACCTTACAATAATAGAAATTGTGTTCATCATGGACAAATTAAAAAATACAGTGAGAAGCCTCCTGTCAGAAGTTAAAAATGATAATTTCTCTGTTTAATCTTCTTTAAGTTATTTTTTAGAAGAAGAAAAACAAAACCTCTAAATTAAAATTAAACCTTAAAATAATAAAGTGTCTTAAATCTCTAAATCTAAAACTTGATAAAAGGTTCGATGAATTGAATTTTTAAAAAACTCTTTCTTTTGTAACTTCAGATTTTCAAATGATGACAGATGAAAATTTCATAGGACTACAAAGAAGATTACATTACTTCCAGTATTCAATTCAATTAACTGGGCTAACGGCAAATATGCGTTATTGGAAATGAGTCATGACCAAGTACTTAAAAACCATTTTAATAATACCACGATAGAAAAATGTTGGTCGAAGTTATACGTTGACCAAGAAAAAAAAGTTAATTCAAAGACCTGGCAACAATTTCTTTATTAATATTGTCAATTTTTCTTACAACTATATATTGTGAAAGATCATGTGTAATGCACTTTATAAACATCTTAAATTCTAGCTATTAAAATGCCTGGAGACTTTAAGACCTTTCTGATATAGAATGCAATTTTTTGCATATTTAAAGATCCACATCATTAACAAGGACAATGCGGAATATTTTAAAGGGCAAAATTTAGGGATGTCGTAGATGTCTTTTGGTTGTTAAATAACATTAAAAACTAACTGGAGATCAACGAGTATGCAAGTTTTTCAGACATCACGTCTAATCAGATATGCCATGAAAGTATAAAGTTTCAAAAGCTAAAATTAATAGCCAACTGAAAATGCAGTAGATGTTCAGAAGTGTTATTAATGTAATAATTACCATATGAAACTGAAAAATTGCATAATCGTGATACAAGAAACACGTTCCGACTCATCAGATGAAATGAAAAGAATATATATGTATTATAAGATATTTCCTAAAACAAAATGATTCTATAGAAATATGTTCCGGCTTTGAATTTGAAAGACATATGTATGTACATATATGATATTGTAAGTATGATGCGGTTTAAGTCCATCTCAATTTAAATTTATGTATGACTACATTGTATAATAAAAATAAATATGCAATATGATGTATTCTAATTTGATTGACGCCCCCCGTGAACAGAGCGAATTTCACGCAGCTTGCCCGCGGGCGGGGGCGTCCAGATTTATTAGACGCCAACGAGACACCCCCTCATTTTTGGAAAATTGCGCCCCATCCCCCTCCCGGGTATGACGACGTAAAATAATGTGTATGTGTAACGGCATCCGTTTCACTCGACCCCCATTACAATCATTGCGAAATAATTACCAGGGTTGACACCCGCCAAGGGTGTGAGAAAGAGACTTAACGGGGGGCGAATAAGGAGCCTGCGAGACCAGATATGAGACGCGGTACGTTTAAATTGGCCTGCGAGTGAAGTTAACGAGACTATTTGTCAACTGTATGCGCGCGTTGGTACTTGCCAAGACGAGTGTGTGTTTGTGTGTGTTTGTTAATTAACATAGCAAAGTTTTCACACAGCCATTAGAGACGTGTGAAAACCTTCGGTGTTTGTTTATATGGAAATTTCATCGTTTTGGACGAGTTTGAAAGAGGTGTTTGTATCTCTTTGTGTTAAACTGCATCTTGAAAATGCGAAAAGTAAATAACATGTAGTGTTATACAAAGATGACCTATATGCGTTATTATTTTGTAAAATATAAAAATAGTCACTTTTCTTATTTATTATTACATTACGAATAATATCTTATAAATAGCTACGATATTTATACAATATTTATAAATGCGCGATCTTTTAATGACATTTTCCAACTAAATGGCAAATAACTTATTACAACTTATTAGCTCAAGAAGAGGTCAATTGTTTTTTAAAATTATTTTTTCTTAAATCACTTACAAGAATAAATATAGAGCTATGATATTAGAGAAATACGTTAATCAACTAAATCCAGAATTTTAGAAAACTATTTTTAGAAAATTTGTCTGTATTTCTACCAATTTGACCTAATATTTTATGAGTTAAAACGGAGTAAACACAATCAATTACTGAGTGAGACACCAGACTGAAACCAGTCTGTAAATTAGTGACATATATTTTATTAATTAATACTAACTAATTATGATCTCAAAAACACGATAGAAATTTTAAATCTCTCAAAGGTCTTTAATGCATTAATAACCGAATAATTCTAAGCTTTTAAAAATGATGTCGTTCTAATGATCTTGGTTTTTTAACAACGTTATGCTACAACATTGAATATTTAAAATAAAAAGCAGGGGATATATAAAAGAGATATTGCCTTTCACTTCGTGGAAAATCCCATTAAAGATCCTTGTTCTCGGAAACGTCGAACCAAATAAAATATCGCTAGCTTAAAATGAAAATTAAATTTGATTAAAATTCCATTAAGTAAAAACAATACAACGAATCAATTGATTAAACGCGTTTTTTGTCATAGAATTTGCCTTTATATATTTACCAAGCTTCTAATTTTAGAATTTGTAATAAAAATAAAATAATATTTTTTTAATACTAAAGTGACTTTTTGCTACACTCTGTGTTTCGCGACATGTTCTTAAATTCAAAAATCAATTTTTAAGCGATATATGGATGAAATATCATATTCTAGAATCAATATAAAACAATTAAAAGTGAATTTTAAAACAATACGAAAAAATCATTTTTAAATTATTGTAATATTATTTGTATAAATAACTGTAAGTTATCTCACTGCGACTAATGCCTGCACTGCACTCTCTGTAAGTTGGCTAAGGTTTGCCAAGGACGGAGAATATAGTGGGTTACTTCGGTCGAGTTCGGTTCTGTCCGCTCTAAAATCTCTCGGAAGTTGTCCGAGGTTACCGAGAATGGGAGGTAAAGTAATTTAGTTGACATGGCCAGCTTCGAGCGCTTCCGAACATTGTCGGCAGACGGACCAAAATCAAAGGAACCGAAGTCGGAGCTGCTCTTTCGAACGCGAGCGGTGAGATACTTCCCCTTTCGCTCTCTTGCGTGTTAAGTTACGACAGTGAGAGAAATAATGATGTGGTGTTTCGCAAACTGAGATAGAACGAGTAACTTGGTTCAATTTCAGTATGCGCGTAGGCGTCTTGTGGTCAACACGCATGTAACGTGGTCAAGTTATAATACCGCATGCTTATTGGGGACTTCAACAGAATCTTACTGACATCTTTGAATATTTTAGGGACCAAAAGGGATTAATTATGTTTTTGATAGTATATTCTTCTAACAGATATCGTTATTATATGTTTTTTCATATAAAATTAAATAATTAAAAAATAATTAGTGGTACTTGATTTTGTTAAAAAAAATCGTTTCGAATATCCTTACGTATTTTTCTAGATCGGTTTATATAAATGTCACACCATAACAAATTCTTATTTAGAATCGATGGCGACAAATTCTAGGATAGTCTCACACGTGGTGTTTGTATTTTAAAGTATAATTTGTATGCCTTATGGCATTTTTCAAAAGCCGACCAAGATTTTGCGTAAATTGAATATTTACGACCGAAAAGTTTTCACTGATATTGTATTGGTGAGTAGGTATTATCAGTAGCGTAATTATAATAATACGACAATTTAAAAATTGCGATTATTTGGCACATTTTTCGATCGCGCGAAAATATGCCGGCTGCACGTGACAGAAGCCACCGTCCGGACGGCATATGAAATTTGCGACAGTGTGGTCACTTACTCGAAGTCATAGCTCTCGACCGACTTCAGTTGCAACTTCGGTTCAGACAACTTCCAGAGAGTGTAGTGCAGGCATAACAAAAACATACGTCCTAAGAAAGAGGCCAAATTTTAAATCTATGAAATATTTATTTATTTTAAATGTTGCATTACAACATACAAGCGTTATTTCAATGCGTTACAACCATGTAAACACAATCAACAACTACAAAATAATTGGACACCAGACTGATATACGAATGATGATTTGTCATATTAAAAACTTTTGTATAATTCTAATAACATAACAACATCATTATCATTAACAAACGCAGTATAAATTAACAATCACATAAATACTACGTGATATAAGATTACGTTAATCGATCATAAACGTTAAGCAGTTTGTACAAAAATCCAAAATCTGACATACAAGCCGCTGAAAATGATATATGAGGATCGAATCTCATTATTTTGCATTCAATATCCATTATTCGGCTGCCAAGTCGAGTTTTGTGTTTGAAGATCGAGTCTACTACGAGCAAAGTTTGAGTGGGTGGTGAGGGGGCGGAAAGTACGTAGACGCTATGGCGGAAGAGAGGGAGAGGAGCGGGAGACGCTCCAAGATTTCAGATGCAAAATGAAATCCAAAAAGGGCTCCGTTAAGATTTTTCATACTGTTGTTTGTGACATGAATGGACAGACCGCTCACTGGAAAGCCCTCGAACGATTGACATCTGAAATGTGACGTCCCTTCTCCCCTTCTCTTTCTCTCTCTCTCTCACTTTGCAGAAAATGTTCAATATCGCGGCCATTGACGTTTTCAGTGTAGCCGTTATTGTATAAAAGATAATCAAAATCGATTCCTCTTTCCCCTACTACTTTATTTATTTTCATGGCCCTTTTCGACGTCGAACAATGAATGAGGTAAGAGGTTCAATTGTGTAATGTCATTGACGTTTTACGTTAAAAGGATTGTCGATTATATTAATATTTATGAAAAGAAGTGTAACAGGTGGTAGTCAATAGTAATATTTAACGTAGTAGTTATCCGATTTATTTTACAAGAGAGAATCGATACTGGATTTGAGAAATTTTAAGGTAGTGCTTTATCGGAATTAATTACTATTATCAATGAATATATTTTGAAACAAATATTTTCGTAAAGATTAGATAATCCAATTTATGAATAAAAATACACGCTGACTTAAATTATTTGTATATAATTTCCAGTTAAAATTCACATTTTGCTTTGACAAAATACTATATAAAAGTATTTTGCTTGTTAAAAACATTGTGAATATTTATATTATGCATCTTAGGTTCGTTATTTTGACGGATACTATATTTGTGCAATATTCCGTATTTTAACCAGGCGCGTACAGTGACATACTTTCCTTTTCGCTCGCTCGCGTGTTAAGTGACGAGAGTGAGTGAGAGATAAGGACGTGCGGACGTGCGGACGTGCTCATTCCCTATCGTGATTCACTATATGAATTCATTATATAACTACTTATCACAAAAAGAACATAAAATATTATTTTACCATTTCTAATTATTACATAAAAAAAATTAACGACACGGTTAAAATCTGGATATCCGAGTTATTTAATATTGGTGGCAAAAATCTAGTCTATTTTACGTAATATTTAAGATAATATTCAAAGGGTCATAACTGTCAACTTTTTGACCTTGTACAGTCAGTCAATCGTTTCACAAATTTTCTGACGTTAAAGGTTGCCCATGGCGGTTGTATGATGGATGCCTCGCATTAGTTTCCTCCACAATGGAAGTCCCCCAGTCTCAGACACATGTCTACACGCTCCCGCGGGATTCCCGACCATCCATTGTGGTTTCCTACACGCGTTTTTCAAATTTCTACCAGTGCTTTCATACACACGTCGTCTGTAGTACTATACGTGGATTAAAACAATGAGTTTAATCAGGAACAACCATGAGATATGATATCTTAATATTTTTTCACATACTAATAACAAGCGGAACTGCTAAGTAAGTGACATATATGCCATTTCATTTTTTCCATTTAAAACTAGTTCAATAGATCAGATAAAATAGGTATTACTTTATCAATCAAAGCTTAAAATCTATTTACATCAGTAAGATTGGAATCAGCAATTATACTACAATCATACTTGGACTAGAACAATACTGCATGACAATAAACGAGTCAAATGGACATCGTGGACACCCATTAATCGCATGTGCCCGTAGATAATATTTTTTTATTATTTAAGCCAAATACAAGGGTAAGTTTGTTAATAAAAACTAATATCGTAACAATTAAGCTGACTGTTTATATGACGTACAATGGTTTAAAAATGCAATGATTCAGTGTGCGCTTATAGTCCCACATACATATCCGTTTAGGTGTATATAGCATTTGGCGGTGACTTCACCGTTGGAGCTCTTTTTAATGGTTATTGCGACCAATGAGCCTTACCAATGCACCTTCTTTTAAAATGATGTGCGGAATTAAATCATTTCAATAAAATAATAAGTTATTATATGAAATAATATATTTGCTATTAAAACATTGTTCTTGCGATTAAATTGGAATTCATAGAATGTGACATGGTTGTGAATAGATCGCGATTCAATGGAAAAAATAATTAAAAATATTTTAAATACCAATCAGAACAAGTTTCATGTCTATTTGATCACAACTATGGCAATTATGGTTTCATGAAAGATTACATTATATTTTTGTGGGAAAATATCCAAGTTTAATTACAGCTTAGTAATACTAAAAGTATATAGATCACATTTAGCCATAAAACATATTATATAAAAACAATTTATTGCGATTTCAATATAAAAAACTATTATTTTTACTTCAAAAATTCACAAAAATAATAATTTATTGCTCTATACAGTCAGTTCTTGAGTTACGACGGGGTTCCGTTCCACCACCTTGGTCGTAAGTCGAAAATCATACAAAAAATAATTAAAAACAATGCATACATGCGAAATACAAAAACCACTTTTATTGCTGACTTCAAGTTCTTAACTAAATACTTTTTAGCAAATATCTACATAAATAATTTATTTATAAGAATTGATCTAGAGTATTTTTATCATCTGTGCTACTGATATCCATTGTTAATTCTTGAGATTTTTCAGCGAGTGCAGTGATAGTGCTTGTTTTTCTTAAAAAAACGTCCAGGTTTGTTTGTACAGTTTGTTGTTTCTTTTCTCTATAAATTTCATAATAACACGCAAGTGCTTGCTGAATAAGGCCGTGTACCCTCGAAGATCTATCGATGTCTTTGTCCATATTTTCAAATTTTTTAATAGCATCATTGATTTGGCTAAAAGCTTCAGCCATCTCTTTTAACACAAATTTTTTTGGTGGTTCTTCGAGTTCATCTAATTCTTTTAGCTCCATTACATTTTTTTCTGCAACTCGTTGTTCCTCAATCTCAATCAAATCTTGGTTTGTGAGTTCCTCAACGTCGTTTTCCAAAAGATGAATTACATCTTCATTATCAACTTCCAGATTAAGTTGTTGAGCACATTTTACAATAATATTTGCTATCTCATCTATTTCCCCTTCTTTATTAAAATACATATTGACATTATATCTTTTTAAGAGTTTGTTCCATATGCTGTTCATACAATTCGTCGTTACTTTGGACCGTCCTTTTGAGATATTGTTTATTGCATGAAAGATGTTGTAATTTTTCCAAAATTCTCTCAATGTCTGATGTTTGTCTGTTCCTGCAATTGCTTGGGCAAAAGTGATTCTTAAATAATGGGCTTTGAAGTTAGCAATACCCCCTTGATCCATCGGCTGTAGAATGCTGGTGGTGTTTGGAGGTAAATAAACCACTTTTATATTTGGATGTGATTCCCCTGGTGTGGAGGATGGCCTGGAGCATTGTCAAGAATCAATAAAATTTTAAAGGCTATGTCGTTTTCATCACAGTTCTTCTTTACTTCTGGAATGAAACAGTTATCAAACCATTCTTGAAATTATGTATATGACATAAAAAAAAAATTTCAACTTTTTTTTTCGTCGTAACTCCGAGTGGTCGTAAGTTGAGGTGGTCGTAACTCGAGAACTGCCTGTACTTAATTTAAATATATGTGTTTAAAAATATATTTTTTTTATAAAAATTCCATTAAAAGCTATGTTTCTAAGATTTTGAAAGAGATAAAAAAACAATATTTTTCCACTTAGAAAGTCCACAGCTGTATAATATTACAACAAAAATTTGAGTATTTCCTGCAATTTATCAATTACAAAATGTTATTTTTTCGATTTTTTTATTATCAGTTATTAGTTGTTATTACTATGGCTTTTATATATAGCGTAAGGGTTAGAACAAAAAAGAGCATAATGTGAATGTAAATACTGGAAAAAATTACCACCTGTTAAAACATACAAAGAAAATTTTTTTACAAAAGAGTTTTTTGCACTAATATTTCCAAAATACTTCACTTCAAATATGAGCGATTACTTCACGAATATATTCGAATAAATAATATTTTAAAAGCGACAAATATTTAAAAAGACATATATATGAATAACGAATATTTAAAAAGCAAGCGAATATATTCGGAATTCGAATATTCGGTTATTTATTATTATTTATCTTAAAAGTCATTAATGAAAAAATAATGAAATCGTCTTTGATTTTTACTAATAGTTTGCCACGACCACATGTTGTATATTAAATATAGACCCCTGCGACTTTTTGATGTTCACACAAATGACATTGAAAGAACGACATTTTATAACCATAAATGATATGAATGCAAAATCGACGAGTGAACTGAAAACTATACTAAATAAAGCCGAGAAACGCAAGCTAGTATTATATTGTATTATAAATATAATAGGGACTACTTTGAATACGATAATATTATTATTTAAGGATAAATAAATACTAACTTAAAGGCGATGTTTTGTTATTATTATTATCATCACTAATATTGGTGCAGATATGAAGGAGTTTATTTTATGAAAGCATTATAGGATGCAAACGCCATAGCGTAAACCAGAACACTTAAGATGAATTGTGGGAGAACAATTTGAACTGTCAGACTTTGAAAAGAGCGCATTGTTAGCTTCCTTTGATTACCACTCTACTGACTCGGAACAACGGACTCTTGGGGAACGCGAAAACTCTCTCAAAACACAATTGTTAGGATTCTTATTTAACATTACATGTTTGTATACATCACGTTTTTGTATGCATAAACACTCATCGTACGCATGTATCCGAGATGATATGAAAGTAGTCGTTAATGACAATAGACAGTGCAGTCGTTAAAAAGAAAATAATAATTGTGCATGTTGTTTTTGAGTGTATTTGCAGGGATTTCGGGATTTTCTCAGTGATCGCACATCGTGCTGAATCCGCTGGCTTAGCGAGTATCACGACGTGAATAAACGGGATTTTCGGAATACACCTCTCCCCATTTCACCATCTCCGTTGGGGCGTAACAACTCGAATAACCGAGCAGAATGGGGGAGCGACGGGATCATTTTATGGAGGCCTATGATTACTGATGCGGTGAACATGTATACTATATTTTATATGCATATGTACCTATTTGGCTATAGATACCATGACTAGATTTTTTTATACATAATAACGTAACTACTCTTCTCAGCAGTATTTATATTGCTCAAATTTTACAGCTTAAAACAACAAAAACAATATAGGCAAACAGGTAGATGTCATGTGTACAAATATTGAAAAAGCTTTTGACAATGTTTGCCATGTCTTAATTCTTAAAAAAATAAATAAGTTTGGGTTATAAAATTGATATTTTTTTTAACCATATGATCAATATTGAAACACAAATTATTGTCACTTCCGACCCGGATAGAACCGGAACCGGACACCAGCACTTTTTTAAGGAAGCAAATACCCTGTTCTTTTTAACGATTGCCCGGTTATTTTAATTTTAATATAATATTTGATTTCTCCATATGAAATAAATATCTCACAATTTTCAAGATGCAAAACTCTCCGGTTAGCATCATAAGATTCCCTATCGAGCTCGACGGTTTACCGTTACATTCTAATTAGAATCCACTACTATTTGCCTCTCAGCCATACACCGTGGGGGTGTTACTCTGCACTTCTAAAGAAATATTTACCATTTTATTTTTATTATATAATAATGCTCTTTTCTTATAATAAATATAAATATTTTATTGGTTTTGGAAACAAAAGTAGTAAGAATACATTTAATAATGACTATAATAATTATATTTATTTAAAATATCGTTGAAATTCCGCACAAAATTAAAAAAAATCAGATACATAAGTAGTAAAATTATAGAATGAAGTTAGTGGTATTGTAGGTTAATCAAATTTATTCATTTAGCAATCCAGAACTGACGCCGATCCCCTAGAAATAAAAATGGGAGTGGTGTCGCATGCAACGAAGAAAGAGATAAAGCATGCTCTTTCGTGTAACGGTATTTCGTCCAGATGACATGAGAATCTTATGAAGCCTCCGGTTATTCTTATATTTCGCCAAACTCATTTAGAAATTAAGTGGAAAGTAAGAGCGGTGTATCAAAAAGGGACAGGAAATCCCTATGTAACAGTCCGAAAGTTTTATAGCAAATTTCATTCGGCATCCTTAAATATTTGCCGTTTAACAAAAAAATGAAAATGTAAGTATTTGCAAAAATAAACACGGCATACTCGGGGGACGGTTGTACACAAAAAACGACATTTAGGTATATTTTTTTTATTTACCTTCAGTTATTTATTATCATCAGTTTCCTTGCCGATCCTTACCGATAATACTACATACTTCTGATATAAGAGTCAAAGTATATTCAAACCGAATTTTGGTGCAAAAACAATTATCACTTCTCAGAAGTCAAAAATCGACGTCAAAAGCAATAAAATCGTGTCGTTCGTGAATCGAGCGTTCCCACTGCGACGGCGACGGTTTACTAAATAACATCGAATGGTTTACTAAATAAAAATATATTTGTTGTGTCTTCTCTAAATTTTAGGTGTGAAATATTTTTTCAGCTTACAGTAAGAGTATAGATAATAAAAATTAACTTTTTGTTTTCTATCATCGGTAAAAATATAATTTTAGTGTCACAAAGCTATTTACTTAATATATTATATTATTTAAATTAACTTAAATCTGAGTTTTTTGCTTTTACTTATTATTCTGATTTTTAATGAAACTGTTTTAGCGCATGAGTGACCAATCGACCGCGAAGCTGTTTGTAATCGCCCGCGTTTTACTATGCTTGTATTTTGCGTTAAAACGTTTGTTTAAACAAAATAATATTTTAAATCGAAAACAAATATAATGAAAACACTTAGGATTTAGTAATATAAATTATATAAAAAATAGGATTTATTAATCATATTTACATAATATATAGTAGAACGCTATTAATATTTTGGACAATCAAGTCGCCTGAAGGGAGTAAAAGTCTGACCTATTAAGTCTGAGTTTTATCGTATTGTTTATGAAATGTGAGACATACTATATTTAGCTTTATTATTTCATTGCTTTGCCACAAAAAAATAATAACCTGTTTATATGTAACATTATAAGCTATTTTTAAAACTGTTCAAAACATGTGCATGTTTTTTTACCATAACTTTACTGTTGGGATTCGAATATCAGTAGATATGATTTTTATGCTATGTTTACAATATGACATATAGTATTTAACAGTTTAGCTTAATACCTTGTGATAGAAATAACATTGCAAGTTAAAAATAGTTTCGTTTAATACATTTTATGACGTGAGAACTAGGGATTCTGTGTCGAGACAACCCGGGAATTTATTCCCGAGAATTCAAAGATTTTTTGCTGTCTCGAGTCCCGGGAATTTAAAAATGAATAACCCGGGACTCGGGACTTGCAATCGAAGTACAATTTTACAAAAATATGTAAAGAGCGAATTTGATGTCGAGCTTAATTTATGTCTCGATATGAAGACAAGGTGAAATTCCTTATTATCCATGATCTCGAGATTTTGAAAGTTACGAAATTGCATTAGAAAATCATTAATTGATCTGTGCATCGGCAAAATTTGGGATGAATCGAACATTCACGTATTGGAAAATATTTGTGAAGTACTCACTCCTATAAAAGTGGCAGTTGAAGCTCTAAGTCGTCGAGATGCCACTTTATTAACTTCTGAAATTATTGTTAATTTCCTTTTAAAAAAAATATTTGAAAACAACACAACTCTGTCGCACGAACCACCAAAATATTTCAACGACTAGAAATAAAAAATTCTACTTTAAAAAGGAGTTTCAGATATTAGATTCAACTATCAAGCGAACTCCGAATCTAGAGCTTTTATTCAAATCATTGCTTACAATTAAGCCAACATCTACAGAAAGCGAGAGAGTTTTTTCTACATCTGGAATATTTGCCACAAAAACCAGGAACAGGCTATGTGATTCATCATTAAACGCCTTGGTGTTTTTAAAAACATATTTTTCCTTACAAAAGTAAATGTTTTAACTTAATATTGATATAAATATTTCGATTAAAAAAATTGTAATAAATTAAATTTAAATAAATATCGAATAAAGTGTTTTTAAATTGTTTCAATAAATTTTCACCTATCGTACCTATAACACAAATAATATAATAAGTTAATAATTATAAATTAATTAAAGTTAATAATAATAAGTTAATTTTTTAACATAATTTTTTTCATGATCATACGAAAAATAATCAAAGTCTCGAGTCCCGGGAATTCCCGGGACTTTAAAAATTTGGGTCTCGAGTCCCGGGAATCGAAAAAACCCGACACTTCAGAATCCCTAGTGAGAACTCACCGCACGAGAGTTATTGTTGCCAATTTACATGTGGGGTACTAAAATTATTCATAAAATCACACACACATGCCCAAGAATGATTAAAAATGTACTTGATGATACAATATATTTAATCCTGAAACATCTTAGAATGAATCAATAAAGTTTGTCAAAAAAAATCTTTTAACAATGATATCTAAAGCACAACTTATATTTGAAAATGAATGATACCGTTAAAAAAATGTTGTTATCATGCTCCAAGAAACGATGTGTGTGAAACATCATTAAATTCAGCATTGAATTAAGTATAATCTATCGCGTCATTACGATTTGAACCGACAGAAGCTTTCATGGGTTTCTTTATCGTCAGTCATTGCGACCAATGAACCTTTCCGACGCTGCAACACTGTCATTTGTTATTTGTTTAAATTGAATTTAATTTTCTAGCAACACCGTATTATTTATTTCAATAATATATTTACAGCACACATATATCGTTTTTTACCCACCCTCCACAGATATTCGCGTGTAGGGGAATTTGAACTCATAATCGTTATCAAACAAAAACATCCCGTGTAAGGTTTATTTGAGCTCTAACGATAGTATGAAATATATAGACGGCTGAGGACGTTTTCCCCACCCCAGCAACATATCTTTTTGCTAAGCGTATCCTTTCCAATTTCCTCCCTTTTCCTTTCACCGACCTTATCGTAGGGTGCCGGAACGGTTAACTTCGTGTTATCTACGCTTTTCTCCTTACACTGATTTTCTCTTTTCTTCATTATCGCGCTAATCCTTTTATTTATTTGATTGATAAATTCATATCTTATACATTTAGCTAGGGTGAAGAATGAGCTGAATAACACAAAAATGTGTAAAGATCGTTTTAAGATATTTTCGATATATCTTTCATTTATTAAATACCTAATATATAGAAGCAAAGTCCGACGATCATACAGATTACAATATTGGCACATAACCATTTATTATAGAACTACGACTAAGCTGTTAAATTACGGTATTTTTATACATTAAATTTGAAGACTGACTGTTCATAACCTCACTTCACCATACATAATTTTGTATCAAGTGTATCTGAGTTTATCATACAATGTTTCAATTATCACATATGACTTTTTGGCATTGTCTTTAGCGTTAAACCAAAGTATCCGCAGAGCGATTTCTCCGAAAGCATTGACCGTTTATTTTGCACCCCCCCAAGCATTGCAAACCCACCCCTTTTTCCACGGTTTAGTGATCGTTTTGAATGTGCCCGATTCGGTTTATCGCTTGTAATGGCAGAATTCACTCCGGTCTTAATGCACATCACTGCTTTGTTGCGCAACGCAGAGTGCAATAACTGCACGCATGAACGCCTTGTCACCGAGACACTCGCTTATTTTAGTTAATTGGAAAAATGCACTCTTCCTGGTCGATAAATTGCATGTGCTCTTATGTGCACCTTGCGGTGACATGTACTTCCATTATTATGTGAAACCACGTTAGAAAGTTGCTGATTAGTTATCTTGACGAACGCGTAAACTGGGTTGCTATGTTATATAACATACATATTTCATGATTGAATTAAGGTCTAATTTTTAATGGATGTATGCTTTAGAAAAGCCAGCTTATTTGTGAGAAAAATGTTTTGATATTTTTGTATTAATAGTAATTAAAAATATTTTTTTTACATTAAACCTAGCACGATAGATCAGTGATGATAGAATTTTTTATTAATTATAATTGTTTCTTTGCTAGATCAAAATAAGCTAAAACTAAGTCAAATTT
Organism: Plectrocnemia conspersa; assembly: GCF_051122295.1. NCBI lineage: Eukaryota > Metazoa > Arthropoda > Insecta > Trichoptera > Polycentropodidae > Plectrocnemia > Plectrocnemia conspersa. The sequence goes on from NW_028277169.1 coordinate 24,496,353, forward strand.
AATTCGATTTTAATGATTATTTATGATGAACTGAACTATTGAATTTATATAAATCTAAGCTTTACGTTCTTATAATTGAATATTTTTAAAGAAAATAATATAATTTGCCAGCTTAATGAATTATATTAAAACCATCGTAAACAAACCCCAAAGCGTTACACTGTAAAAAAAAATCTCAGTATAGCGAAGCTCATGGGACCGAAGAAAAAATTTCTTTATACTGAAAATTCGTTATATTGAATGAGGAGGAAAATGATATATTTTTATTTTATTTTTAATTACCATATTACTACAGCATCGAAATAACCTCTTACAAGCTTAACAAATCGTTTTTTAATAAGAAGATTTTTTTATCAAAAACAGATAAGAACTTAATATAAAATTCAGAAAACTGTATTGGCTAATTGAAAGAAAGTCATCGCTTCCAATAAATTACAAGTATATAATGCACAGGTCCTGAAACCCGTATGGACCTACGGGATGAGCTTTGGGGCTGTACCAAACCGTAAAATCAAAGATTATACAAAGATTCCAGAATAATGTACTTGGGTGTGCTGTTAACGCATTATGGTACATATAAAACGCTTATCTTAGGATGAAGATAATAACAAAAGTCATCTAGCAATTATCTTTATCACATTAACAAAGGCTAAAGGATCATGTCAATGCTGGGGCCGTTCATCTCCTCAACGTGGAAGATCTAATCAAGAGACTCAAAAGAAGCAAATCACACGAATTGATACAATGGATATTATAATGAGGCAAATGACAAGGAAAACGTCATGTAATGCACATGTACCTGAGCAATTTACTTTAAAATATTTCTTATTAGCTATATAAGCTAGATTATTATATAATAATTTTATATTTATACTAGATAACATATAATAGTCTTATTTTATAAAATCATAAAGGTTCATACATTTTTTTAATGTTTTATTTTTCAATGATTACAATACTAGTGAAACTAATCTATATAAGTAAGCTATTATGTGTATCTCGTGACATCATCATAAGAAGATGTAATTATTCTATATATATATATAAATATAATGTTAAAGTAAAATAACAAGGGAAGCTTTTGTTTGCCTCTACATGTATATTATATGTACATAATATGTAAATGTATACTTTATCTCGTACAAGAATAAATTGAATCGAAAGTACACGAATTTAAAGACCCGCCGTGTATCACTGCAAAGGGACGAAACAAAAAGGGAAAGGGATTGTATCTCATTAATATAAATGAGACTTCCCGGTTATTGGGAGAATTTATCGAGACTTTTTAATTTACCTAACTCATAAATTGCTTTTTATCGCAATATCGATAAAATTAATTAACATTTTTTACTGTCGCATTTCATTATTGTTTTGTACCGGTTTGTATTATATATTAAATATCCTGTCCCCCGGAGCTATCTCCTTTCAACTAGGGTACATCCTCATCTCGATAGAGTAAATTTGATGAAGTCTTTGCCCACGTGGCATTGTTTGGCTCCGACTCCCCTAACATTATATAGAGCTCAGACTCGGAGGGGTGTCGGCGCTATTTTTTATAAAAAGAGTGCCAAAATACCGGTCGACGCACAGTGCAGCCAAACGAACAAAATTGTTTTAAAAAAAATTGTTCAGAATATGAAAACTATCCTAAAGCTGTATAACGTACCTAAACAGCTTTTGTATTTTTTTTTTTTTTTTGTAAAATTGAATACATGAAAAATCCCAAAACAAGTAGACGCTAACTACCAGATTAAGTTTATGTACTCTTTTAAATATGTATGGAAACCAAATTTGGCATATACAGCAAGATAATTGTATTTGAAAGAACTACAACTGTGCCATATATTGACTCGTATTTTCTATTCTTAATGTATGTGGTTTTAATCATCTATAATCGGGTGCTATTATTTTTTACATAACGACGAGACTGCCTAAATAGTGTAATTTTATTTGTATACGTCAAACCTTAGATGCCTCATCATTCTTGATCAATACCGAGCAAATGTTAATGGCTCGATAATCTAGAAGCACGACCCCTCCTGCCGATATGCGCATAACCAATGTTTGGTCGCCTCAAGTGACGTGTTTATTCAGCGTCTCTGTTAGACAGTAATGAGACAGGAGAATCGTGATGGGGCTCCCACACCAATCGGGGGGTTGCTAATGTTTGAACAAGCTTCTAATAAAAAAATGATTCTCTCTTAATACTAACCTCACATCGTTTGAATCGTACCTTGGAAATATAATTTTGTACCGGTGGCAAAAACAAAGAGTGGAAAAAGAGGGACGATGTGGAATCCGCACAAAAGTTTCCCCTCAAAAACGTGGAGACCCGTTACAGAATTTAATATTCGTTAATGAACATTTCACTGTCTTGCGATTGATTGAGCGTGACAAGGGAATCCGCATATGTACTTCATATCGAGGGTTCCAAAACTTTTCATGGTGAAAACAAGGCAACATCAAACGAGAGGAGCGTTCGCCCTTTTTATACCAGGGTTAAACAAAACGCAGACCACAATGATATTTTAACTCGTAGAATTAAGATATTAACTCTATACTTAATTTGTATAAGTGTGCTAAAATATATTATAGTAAATCATAAACATGCAATTTAAAGCTATTTTTGCGTAATTAATGCAAGCAAAGATGTTTTTTTTTAATTTTAAGAATTCAATATTTGTTTTTTTTAACGTAGCTACGATTTTTTTAATAGCTGATATTTTGAAACAAGTTAACGGATCGGGCCAACATTTGCTTAAAAAGCTTCATGTGATATGATAAAAATTGTGGCATATATTGAAATTAGATGGCTGTCGCATGAAAAAGTGTCTGATTGTTTTACTTAAGAGAATAAAATACCATATTATTGTATGAGAAAAATTAGAATATTAGATCTTGGTTATAAATACAATGAACGCGTTCCTAATGTTTAACATTGTTTTATGAAAAACCATAAGGTCTCTCTTAATTATTTAACAGCCAAATAAAAGCTTAACATAATAAAGTTTCATTAAATAATTCTTGGTGTAACGTAAAAGAATTTATAAAGAAAAGCAATTCGTTGTTTTCTACCCTTTTGTGCCACTTATTTGTGTAAAAGCGAATTTTCACTTTATGGAACTAAAAATGCCTATAGAATACAATTTTTTTCTCTACAATCAGATTTTGAATGAATAATAAAATAAAAATAGGCGCTTATTTTTTATTTATTTCAGTTATAAATATGAAACTGATTGTATTGTAATTAAATAATTTTCAATTGGTTGATCATTCATCAATGTATTTTATGTATACATACGTTATACACATGTATTTTAAATGCTTCTTTCATGCGACATAAAATTTACCATAAGAGAAGAAATCACCTCTTCTACAATACCACATAAAATCATTTTCTAGACATTTAGATGAGCTTTTCTCGTACTTTTTAATCATCCTAATAACCTCCACTCATTTAAATTATTTTATAAGTGTGTACCACACATAATTATTTACATATTCTGTATGATATTTTCCAGTCAAAGAGTTCAACTAATATAACCGCTGACTAAACACTAAATTTACAGTTTAACAGTTTTAATATGGATTAATTTGTGCTGTGGTAATTTACATATATTCTAGGAAGAACTACTTTTTAGTCATCAATTAAATTGATACTCAAGTAAAATTGTACTGCTGACTAACCCAAATGGTGGCCACTTTGGAAATGCATCATAACTCTGCGGGCCACATATAAAATTATATTATATACACTATAGGCATTTTTTTGGAATGAAAAATTGTCTATACTGTATTAGCCATTATAAAATAAATATATATTGTAAAAGTGTGATGAATCTCGCGGGCCGGAAAAATGTTCATGACGGGCTGCGGGTTGGCTACCCCTGCTCTATTGAATTGATGAATTTCATTAACATTCGTTTTAGATACTTTGACAATTATTCAAATTACGATAAAGTATTTCAATCGAAGCCAAAATAATATATCTATAAAATAAATTTGTCATAAAACTTAAAGAACTGATTTATAGATTTTAGCATAACAGTTTGTAAATGAATAATAATAAAACAGAATTAGTTATATTTCATAGACTTCTTCAACCAGCTTTAACGGGTTATGAATTAAGCCCAATAACATGTTGAAAGCAATTTTAAATTAATTAATTAAAAACTACCAACTAATGGAAAATTAGGCAAGGAACATTAATTTAAGCGCGCGAAAGGAGCATTAGGCAAACACATTTTCAGAGTCGACGACCCAAAATATAGACCCAGCGAAGCCTAGTCAGGCTTCCAATATTAACTTCGCATCTATTGCCATTTACTGGGCTTGTGTGTGTATGTGTGTAGTTAATGTTCCTAGTCACGCCCGACGAAAGCCCGAACGTGTATGGCGCTCACGCACGGTAATGATTGATTAGAGCCAACTTTCTCTACCGAGAATTTATATTGCCGCTAGAGGAAGAGATTGCCTCTGCCGAGAAAGGTTTAAGGCTTATTGAGAAAATTTGCCAATTCGAGACACGTATGACAAAGGTTTAAATGGAACCACCCACCTAAGCATAACTTGCTATACATACATATGTATATATTTCTCTCTAAGCCGTATATAAAAATACGTGGAATTTATATGATTTGCTTGTAGATTATTTTAAGCTCAACATTCATATGAAGCAGTCACAACATTTAGGGACCAACTCAATTTATTAATGTTTCGAAATAATCGACTACAATTTTTTAAGTGCAAACTAAACGCATAAGTTATTGAGTGGTGAGAGTATTACGTGTTGAGTTTGCTTTTTATATAGCAATGTAATGCTAATTTAATAATCATTATTGTGCATTTGACTATGTTAATTTTCTAGGTTTGAGAAATAATATTATAAAATTTAACAATGACACTTTTTAATGTTAGCCCTAAATTCTCACATATTATGAATCATTCAAGATCCAAATTTTTCAACAATACGAAAGTGCTCCAGATATACTACATAATCAATAAGTTGCTTACATTTTTGATCAATCGAGGCCGTGGGATAAAATACTGACTGATAAATGTGTTATTGCCCAGAAAAATGATACAAGGAACAACATTTTATTGTGAAAGGTTGATTTACTTTTATATAATATGTAAATATGAGACCGCATTTATTAACTAAAAAAATACAATAAAATTATAATATTTTTAATTATTAAACAGTTTTTGTAGACAGCGTTTAAATAACAGTTTTTATGATATATTTTTTTAAATCTATAATAATAAATGGAGCTGAAAAATAATCCAGGACATATATATTAAATAAAAAAATATATTTGAGATATGACAGTCTATATAGATACGAAAACTAGATGTAAGAAATTAAATTTTATCTCGACTAAATTCGTAAGTCTTAAAAGATCTCAAAGGAACAATTGGTTAAAAAAACACATTGACTAAAAAAACCTATCATATATAATACAATATTTAAACATTTTCACACAAAATCTATCTGATTCGGTTTATGTATTTTTGATATGAAATAGTTGATCGCATCAACAAGTCCTATATTAATCGCTGTACTATTTAATGATATTTCAAAGATATGATTATTTTACATATAATATATGTATATGAAATTTAAAAAGCGACAAATCACAGGGCATACATTTAAGAGCACATGATAATAAAGCGTTGAGGCATATTTTTGTACACTGACTGTGAAAATAAATAGACTTTAAACATATACATGTAAATCATATTTGAGAACATGAATGTATAGTTATTTATTTTTTATTTTTGTGAATATCAAATTAAATAAATTTATTTGATTAATAACAAATACATATATGTTATTATATTGAAGGTGAATCATAATATAAATTAAGGGATAGTTTTTCTAATACAACATTCAGTGGCGAAGCTAGTGAGCGGACCGCTCCGGGCTGCAAATGCTTGGAGGCGGCATTTTCGCGATGGAAGGACCGTTTGTGTAATATGGTTTTTAAACTAAATGCGCGAAAATTTATATCTATGAATAGTTAAGAGCTAAGTTGAATATGTAAAAACAATAAAAAACAGTTTAACAAATGTTGATTGTATGACCCGGCCGGTCATAAAATCGGTAAAAGCAGAAGCTACACTAAATGTTCCCCGTTGCTTGTTCGAGTAGAGCACGTACTAAAATAATGAAATGCCTGGTAGCCACTAACATATTTCATCAAGCTTTAAAAAATATTTTGCACATTTTTTATAAGTATATAATAAGGATATGTAGCGTAGCTGGAGGGGAGGGGGTCAAAAGAAGCCGCCTGCTCCGGAATGTTTAAGCATATTGAAGACATGCATTGAGTTACAGATTTATAGGAAGGTCGGATTTTGTATTAGATAATTAAACGGGGATAGGGCGGCAATGTTAAGGATCGCCCCGGGCGGCACAAACCCTAGCAACGCCACTGACAAGTCTTTTTATTTGATAAAAAAATACTTTTTCATTAAAAGAAAAATGAGTTAGTGTAAAAAAGAGAACTTGTTTTTTATTATATCAATAATTGTGTTTTTTGTAACTTATTTTATTAAATGATCAGTAGTTTCTATAAATGCTCAATAACTATAATTGTTGGTAAGTATTGAATAGTCAGTGATTATTTAAAATCTATATATTTTTATCATTAATGTGAATATAACGAAATTTTAGAATAAGATAACTACCGTAGTTTTAAATATATATTAACATGAAACTTATTATAAAAATATATATTGTGAATATATCGGCTAAGCTCGTTAGCTAATCTTATATAAAAATGGCGACTATTCAAAAAATAAAAATATCGTAATTCCATTAAATAAAAAATTACAGCAAAAAGTAAAAAAAAAACAATCTTTTAATAGTTTATATTATAATATGTTTAATAATAGATAATATAATAAAATACTTTTTTACACACTTTTACTTTTATATTAAATTGTAGTTATATTTTGGTCGATTATTGATATTTTAATCATGAAATTTTTGTCAAAATCAACTATAAAATACATGTTTATGAAAATCACAAACATATATCTATACATTAAAAATAAATGTAATGAAAATATTGATTTTTATTTATATTATCGTTAAGATCGGTTGATAGCCGCAATCAGATATTATTTGACCGTTTATAATCAAATTACTAATCATGTTTAATTATTTATCAATATCATATACAATTAAAATTATTGAGCATTTACTCTTAAAAATATATATATATATATATATATATATATATATATATATATATATATATATATATATATATATATATAAATATATATATATATATATATATATATATATATATATATTTATATATATATGGTTAATATTTCTAGGAGTCGGATTACTCCGCGTACTTTTTTGATTCCGCGGAGTAATCCGACTCCTAGAAATATTAACCAAATATTTCTCCGCGAAAACGCAACGCATATATATATATATATATATATATATATATATATATATATATATATATATATATATATATATATATATATATATATATTATATATATATATATATATATATATATATATATATATATATATATATATATATATATATATATATATATATATATATATATATATATATATATATAATATATATAAATTTCTAGCTGCGTAATCTGAATATAAGTTTGCATAAATAAATACTATGCTTTGTATATATACTGATATGAATACATTATATACGAATATACTAAAATCGTTTTTAAAAACAGATTATAATCAAGTATTATATACTAAATCTCTCAATTTGTCTTATAATTATAAATTATAAAATACAGTATTATTGCATGCATTAAATTATAACGATAAGAGAAAATTAAGCTATTAAAACAATCAATATGACTCACCACTTTGTACTAAGATGAAGGCAATAATTCCAAAGAGTGTTACTGCTCGACGCTTCATTTTGATGATTTGGATGATCCTCCCAAAACTCGTGTATAAATATTTTTAATCAACGATCTTTATATCTTCAGTCGCAAATTTGTATATTTATATATATTTTTATTTTATTTATATTGTATATATTTTTTATTATTGTCGTTTATTTATTGTCGTTCACACTTGCGTACGTTTATTTTTCAATTCATATTATTATTATTGTCTTATTATACTTAATTATTATCGATAAAAATATCCTTTTTAATTATATTATATTATGTTTTGTAAATAATTATAATATTTTATATTTCGTTTCGTTTCCTTTTTATGTGTACTATCGTTCCTGTTTTTTTCTCCACTTCGTATGATAACATTTAAGACACTTTTATATTGACACATAGGACTCGCTTCGTTTAAAACGATTCATTTACATATTGTTTAACAAAAAGATATTATTTATCTATATCCGGCATTTTAATGGTGTGCTTGCTGATGAATCTCATTGCTGCCACTGAAAAAAATATATTGTTATAATTAAAATCAAATAATAAAAATGATGTGTGTGAAAATCGCAACCCTATTTCGTATATAAAAGGGTAAAAGCGACACGTGACCGAATAATGGGTTTTTACATTAACCGGCACATTATAGCGAAGGTTTTGCTGTCACACTACAATATAACGTCACAAAACGATCGGCGTGCATTAGCTGATTTAAAAGCTTTTTTTGTGCTCCCCTATTTATTCCGTTACGATTGTTATTTTTTATAATTATAAAATATTTTTATTTGTGTGTCAATTTAAATGTTTAAATAAAATTCGGTTCATGGCCGTCATTTGCGCATTTGCGACTCTGCACTGTGTCAATCGGGAGGTTTTCCGCGTATCCCGCGCGATTGTAGTGCGCATGCGTAACAAGGAAAAAATGTGTGTCCTCACATGAGCGCGGGGATAGTAGGACAGGGGTACGAAGTCGTCGGGTGGCGAGCGCCGACTGAGGCCCGGGAAGCGACCGGCGGCGAGCGAGCGCGGAACGGCCCGAACCACCCGCCGCCGGTGAAAGCGAACGAAGCGATGTGAAGCCTAATTGAAACCTTCGGAACGAACCTAGACTGCGGAGTCGGCATAAAAATCTGATTCTGAATCCACCCTTTACATGTAGCTTTTTTGAGGGTCCATCAAATAAAAATCACTGGATAACAAACCAAAATCAATACATCAAGAGACTTGAGAAATAAAATCCATAGATATAACACCGGGTCGAGGTATTTATAAACAATACGCCACAAAGCTGTATTTCACAATAGTAACTGAGTACTTGGAACCAGAGAGAAACAATCATTTATCTTTGCTATTGAACTCACGTGCCTAAAGCGGCTTCTACACGTGCAGTTTTTATTTAAATCTTGCCTGCAAGGTATAGTTTGTGCAAACTACGTGGAACAGGTAACCCCATCCACACGATGTAGACAAGCACGCGCAAACCTCAGTCCGGCCTCGATCCTCTATATCGATCCACTTCTAACAGCTATGTTGCCTGGTGATGAAGTTCATTTGTTTTTCCAGTTTTTATTTATCGTTTGTTGATAAGAAAAAGTGTTTAAAATAAAAGCCAGCATTCAAAGTGGTGTAAAACATGGCTGCTGAGAAGAAATGTGAACTGAAACATAAATTTAAAGAACGTAAACATTTTTTTAACAATATTAAAATGGGAAAAAAAATTGTTTTTATATCATAGACATAAAAGAAAACATTTTTTTCATTGATTTATTACAAATAATAATTTTTAAAAAAATCGCGTATAATAGGATGAAACCGCGAATTTTTTTAGAAAAATTAATAAACGACTTTTTAAATGAAATTATGAATAATACGATAAGAACTAACACGTAACATAACCGAGCGGCAGGATCAAGATTGAAGACGCGGCTCGAACTCTTTCCACACGCATGAACAATACCGTGCAGACCTAGTTCGTGCAAATCAAATCTTTGACATTGCAAAGATCGAATAGGCCGCGCTTTCAGTACTGCAGTATACGGTAATAAGGCTTACCTGCGCAAGACTTAAGTAAAAACTGCACGTGTGGAAGGCACTTAAAACATGTATCGCAAAATCTCTAAAACACAAACCGTGTTCGTCTCAAGTAAAGGTACACGAGAACAGATCCTTAATATAAGTTTAATACACCAGTATTGCTATGCTTTATTGATTATAGCAAAGCTTTCCATATTGTCACATGGTAGAAACTGTGGAAAGATCTTCAGCATCTTATTACACTAATCACTAATACATAATTTATATTATTAACACTTTGACAAAGTAGTAAAAGGAGTTAGACATGAATGAATTCTCTCACCCATTTGTTAGGAAGGAGATTTCTCAATAGGTAGAGGTGCCCCATTAAAAATGGACAGAATGTCATTTATGCATGTCATTTAACCCTTTAAATAGTAAATAATGTATATACAATTGTTAATTTGTTAGTACACAAGTACACAACTATGAGTGTGTTAATTTTACGTATTTTTCAATAATTATTTTCTTGTTTATAATTTGCTATTGCATTTAAAGTTAATTAATAATAAAATAATATTTTACTACCTTTTTGTATTAGTATGTTTTAATAGTTTATTTTAACACTTTTCTTTTATTAAATTTCGGTAATTTATTTGACATATTTTATAGATTTTTTTTATATTGTATCAATCCAGAAACTCTCTTTTTTATAAAATTAATATAAAATATTTTTTGTAATGATAATTTATTTCATACTCCTTAATTTATTGGTATTATTTTTTATAGAAGTCATTTACATTAAATTGATTTTAAAAAATATTATAAAAATATTTTTTTTTTAATTATTATTTCTTCAGTTAAATATTTATGTGAATATATAAGTATCTGGTATACCACAAAACAGTGAAAGATCGACCACCGTACATGTACGGCGATATCACTAAAAGGATTAATGAAATACTGTCTTAATGAAATCGAAATATTAAAAATAAGCACTGACTGGCCAATTTTTCCCCCTCCCCTGAAAAAAAGCTGAATTGATATCCCTGATTCTAAACCAGAAATTCTCGGGCTACCCCTCAAAATAAATACATAAAAAAACAGTCTCGAATTTATCGCAAAATTATTTTTTTAAATATGTCATTTTAGTGACATATTTAAAAAATATGTCACTAAAATGACATATCGGAATATATGTTCACCGGTAAATACACATACATATATTTTTACCAGTGAAAAAATATATCTGGTAGGTGCTAATAAAATTATGTATTGTAGTAACATATACATTTAAATAATAATCATTATTTATTTACATGCGATGTTACATTGAAGTTATATTTTCACTAGTGAAATACAAATACATTTTTAACAGTAGATACATATATTTCTACTAGCGAAAATTAAACTGTAATTAGTGTAATTATATGCTAATCTAAAATGTCTTTAAAGCCCAATTTGACAGTTGCAAAACATACTTTTGCTGTCAAACCCAAACATAACTTTAACATTGATCTAATGAAAGTTTTACTCATTTCAACAGTTGCGAAACGTACATTTTTTGTTCTAACCCAAACCTAATTAACATGGATTGACCAAACCCAACATGACTAATGAAAGCTTTAAAACTAATTATAGTTTTAGAACTTTCATTAGATAAAGTCCAAAATACGAATTAAGCCAACTCATCTTTTAGGGAAAAGTAAGTGAAAAAAATTTAAAAAAAAATCATGGTATTTAATTACATAATTATTTATATAGCTAACCTTTGCTCCCCCCTCCACTGTCCAGAAAAATCTGAAATAACATCTCTACTAAAGCTATTTAGCAGTTTGCTGAATAGAATAGTATGATTTATCAGGCAGCTCTCCATGATTTTCATTTTTCCAGAAATGAGAATTCTTAAATTTCTTGAAAATTCTCGAGAAATTTTGGTGACTGAATATTGCAGATACATTATTACATATTATTCTCATAAAACATATGCCATCTAAAATATAATTAAACATCTTCGTTCTTTTTTTTTGTTAAAAAGATTTCGGCTATGGAAAAATTTCTTTCATTATGTGTGGCTGTTGCTTTAATCGACAGCAATAGGCACTAAAATATTTGTTTACTTGCTCGTCGATTAAAATATTTTTAACTTTTGCTCCATTAATCCGTAAGAAGTTGGTGTTCTTACACTACTCTATGTAAGGCTGAAAGATATTTCTTTCTTTAAATGTCGCGTTATTGATAAATTTTCAATTTCTTTAATGGATTTTAATGATTCAATGGAGTCGCGAGGGTCCTTAGAATTCGTCAGGCAATAAAAATAATCTGCGAATAATTTCTTTCGCCATTTCAAATATTGTTACTTTTGAAGAATAACTAAAGAAGTCATATTTTAAATTTTGCAAATATTTAATTAATGACATCAATGCCTGGTTTCTTCGATTGTATAATTTCGCTTGAGCTTAGCTCAGAATTAATATTTTCCAATTATTTTAACCAAAATTTTAAAGCCCCTTCGGTTGTCAATAATAATGGTGAGTCAACAACAACTGTTGCTACTTTACAAAAACAATATAAAAATAAACCTTTGTGGTTTATTGAAAATTAAAAATAGCCCTAAATCGTTCTGCATTCTGCCGATTTCAATACGTAATTTATTCTTAGATCAGCAAAGCAAAGATAAATCCGCCGGCCGGTTAGAGTAATAGAAAATTGCAAAAAAATGTCGGTCATTCAGATTATTTCAATCTTCCGAGAAATTATGTATATTTTCAAACATCAGGCACGGATACCTTCGGAAAGGTTTTTTTATCTGAGTGTCTTCTTTTATTAACATTAGCAAAAATAAAGCGAGCTCGAGTGTTAAACATTTGTAAACAATTTTTAGTATGTAAATATATTAGCCATGAATCCGCTTTTACTTATGCAGCGTTATAAAAAGGGCAGTGGTTGTAAACCTTTTAAAAATATTCGTACAAATTTATTTATATATAATAAAAAATGCTTTATAAAATGAGAATTCTCGATTTGCCATTTTTCTCGAGAAGAAACACTAAATGTACACTTCTAAGAAAATATATTAGAATAACCGACTGAAATCACCAATGAATGATACTCCTACACATTATACGTTTCTATGCTACTTTTTATTTACTAATTATAAATAAACCAATATATATATATATATATATATATATATATATATATATATATATATATATATATATATATATATATTATATATACAGATGCCGACTCTTAAAATGAGTTCAAAACAGCATAAATATAGATTAAGTTAAATTTACACGTAACAATATATTGAGCGCCAAATGCGGTCATAGTGATTAAACCTGACGCCAAAGATACCCTAGAAAATATGCGGTCCTGATAACATTCAGGTTGATTATGATGCGGCATTATGTTTGTTTTGCGTCATCGATAACAAGCTACAGTGAAAGACCTCTTCGGTGTTATGTTATTCTAATGTATATAGCAGAGCTCAGCATGGTTGCTCTTACACAACACGAAGCTATTGGTCGTTTACTACACATGCGCACTGAGAAATAGATACCGTTTTATACATCAGATATCGAACACTTTTCGAATTTATGATATCCTAATGACAGCTCACATCATTTACCGTACATATATAGGTACTTACTACGGATGTAAGTACAGTACATTTAATGTGGAATGTGCTCAATCTGTCAAATCAATATAATATGAAAGTTTTCACATGACGCGACACAGTCGGAGCCACGGGATTCGACAAGTGCCTAATACAGAATCGCAGTTAAAAAAGAGAAAGTAGATTTCTTTGTATGAGAAAGAGGCCACTCGAGGCATACGCCGCTGCTACGAATGTCTCTTCTGGTCTCTCGTATCTGGCCAGTGCCAAATCATATTTCCAATGGACCCATTGTCGGAAAATCTGCAAGAATTCAAGTGATTTGATGCGAAACCTAGATTTACTCCATGTTGTGCTCAGCTATCTCAATTCCCACATGTAGGCAACAATGGTAATGTATAAACTAAACGTTATAGTCGACAAATCTGAATAATGACAAACCAATTTTATAGAGTAACGTTAAATTAGCATACATATCTCAATGCATTGTTTATGGTTCATATATTGCTTGAATAAAAACGCAATGCATATGCCATTAGATTTATTAAAAATATGTTTGATATATAGAAAGTTGAATAGTTACATCGAATAAAAAAACTAGTGATCTTATTTTGATGCAGATTTTTGGATTTTTTTTATTTTTGTATTATAATATTTTGAATATATGTATATCCATTATAATATATTTTATTTTGAATTTTTAAAAATTTATAATTTATTTTATACATATCCTATGCAAATAATAATTATAAAAATAAGAATGTATATATATTCTCAAATACAATATAATACATACTTTTTTTGTGCATTTCATTATTTATTTTTAGCAATGAAATATCCGGTTAACCGCTTTTTGATTTATTGCAAGATTAATTAGATGTGCATTTAGCAAAATACATTTTGGTTGAACATAAGTTTTTTCCGTTGTAATTATTATAATTTACATAAGCCCAATGCGTTACAACGGGGTAAATCTGTATCAACTGGATGAGTCAATCAGACCCCATAATATTAACCCATACATTGTAAGTCTGGGAATCGCTGACAATTATATAATTAATAAAAAATTATTACGGTTTTAATTAATAGCGCATTTTTATAAATCAAAACAGTTGCTGCCGTAGCTCGAACACGCGCGGCGTCTGGGTTACAAATCAGAGAACTTACGGACTACGCTATTCCTACCTTTTAATATGGACAGTAAAACTGGCAACTATTATACTACGTGTTTTTTAATCATAAATTTACAAAATAGTTATATCTCTAAGAATTATTTAGTATATGAACCCAATTTTGGAAACCACGTTCATACACGAGATTCTCCTTACCATTATTTAAAAAAAGGGTTTGGCGTTTAAAGAGTAAATGGTTTAAAATTTGCTTGTATAAATCTAGATAATAGAGAATTTGTGGTCTCACTTAAAAATATCGTTTAGCTCAACTACAAAAATAACTCCTAATCATTTATAAATTAACAATAAATAACTTTTTTCACCATTATACTCCTATTATATAAGGTTGAAATCAAAAATCAGAAAATTGAGATACAGTTTTACTTTGATAGAGTTGCACGTTGTACTATATGTACATAAATCGTATATCATACACATCTATGAATATAAATGACATAAATTACATATGTATGTGCGGATATTTCCTTTAAAAAAAACATAAAACATATCACCAGTTTTTCATTACCGAAATGTAATACACGGGTCGATAACATATACGGTTCACATGCGGAGACCTTTGAAAATAAATCATGCTATGAGAAAAAATATTGCTATAGAGATACGACATATTTAACAAATTTCAAACATAACCTTACCGAAATAGGTAATATTTTATGAATTTTGTGCGGAAAAATCGTACCATGAACAAAGGGAAAGTTGTGTTTTTTAATTGAAGATTTTTTTAATAATGATAAACGAGACCGGTTTAGTTTTACAAGACGCGTTATCGAAAAAAGGCTGATAACCTGTCTTGTATTATGAACATGTTATTTAAATTCCCGAATAAGAACATAGAACAATAAAAATAGGAAAATCTTTGATCAGATTCTGATTCTACAGATCATATTAGAAAACTCCCTGAATTATAATTATTATAATTAAAAAGCTCACTGTACACCAATTAACGTAATTTGTTTATTTCTTATTGCACGCATTGATAAATCAACATAAAGCTTATATTAAATAACCGACAATAAACCATGTAAATGCTGATTTTATCTTAGAAATTTGTATTCATTCGAATAAAGCATATCATATGAAATAGTTAATTCTAGATAATATATTGAACTTTAAAGTTCGGGTTGTTAATATATATTGTTTCGATTTATTATTTTAACACTTATAGTTTTATATGCCTTTGTGAAAATAAAGCACAATAGTTCGGAAATGGCAGTAAAATAATAACTGTTTATAATAACCGTAGCATAGCCAGTGTATAAGTTATTGAGAAACAAGAGTACTCTATTATTAAAAACGCTGAAGCGAAAACTTTTGCATTTCAAAAAAGAATATACAAAGTAATTGGCTACACAAATGAGTTTTTCTAGGAAACCATTAAAATGTAAATGTTTTATTTTAGCTTTTGATATGAAATATGTATATACATATGTATTTACAAATATACATTTTAAGCTACATTAATAATCAAATATACGACAAACACTAGTTGTATGACTATATTATATATGTTTCTAGTTTAATTAAATTTAAATGCAAAAATACACCAAAGTCTACATAGCTTTTCAGCTACTAAATACTACTGTTTCCAATAATTATACATATGTATTATATATTACTATAAAATTACGGTTACTCATGTTTTAATACGCTCCTTCTATTTTTTATAAATCATCCTTTTAATAAATTAATTTATTACAAAAAATAAATTAAAAGTAGACAATTCAGAAAAACACAATGCATTTACAAAAATCTAATCTTATAATTTTTTTTATTTTTTCCTTTGTGCTGTCCTGACTATTTTCTCACACATTATGGTCCCACGCCATTTCAACTACAATAGATAAGACAATTTAACCTTTCTTTCATCATATGTGATTGTAGATAATTGAACACCCAACGCAAAATCACGTTAACTGAAATAAACGTAGTTTCTAGATATTTATACATTTACAAACTGTCTTGTGCTTTTATTAACATATAACAGAAATATATTGTTTAATTGCAGTCATGTTTTTGGTATTTAATGAGCAAACTGTAGTTATTTACAATCAATCAATTTATATCATTACAAACAATTTCTCAAATTAAAAAATCCATATTTCATTATAAGTAGCTAATGATATATTTAATAATAATTAAAATAAATTGATTCTACTCCTGAAGTCATTTTCGATTAATAAAGCACGTGCGAATAGCAAAACTCATTTATGGCGAGAACATTATAATCATATAATTTAATTTATTCTTGCCATTATATATTTAGTTAACTAAATGAGTTATACACTTGGCTTACATATAAGTGCGTTACAACGAGGTATAGGTAAGTTAATCAGACACAAACAATACATACACGTAGTATTAGTCACTACTCACTAAAATAAAAGTATGTTAATATTATTTTATAATCAATCAATTATATTATTTCCTTTTGGAATAAAAAAATAAGTTTAAATCTTTTTTGCCAGTTGCTTTTATTGTATATAATATTATCAATAGGGTTAGAATTAATATCTTTTAAAATTTGTTACAATAATTTTGTGTGGAACACCGGCGACAGCCACTTTTTAAATTGACGCATTAACTTAAATCCGCGTTAAAAGCGCGATAAACAATATTTCATTAGTTTTTACGACTCGCAGATTAGTGCCAATGATTATTATAAGATTCATTATTAGTGCGTTGATTTGTGAATGATAATAAAAATAATAAAGTCACAAAAAAATTAAATTAATAGTAATTTATACCTGCTTTTTACCCAATAAAATATTTTTTAGAACCATATGTTTGTCAATAAATGGCATTGAATTCGAAATATTTTAGGAAAGAACTAACTATTTATAATGACGATTTATATCATTATCATTTTCACTTTCAACAAAATCTTTGGATGAAATCGAAACACAACGAGGAGTTGAGATATGGTTGTATTTCATCCCCTAATATTTTAACATCATTCCGAAAATATTTTTATACAAAGCATTGAATACAAAAGAAGGGTTAAAAATAAACCAGTCCAATTCAATAAACTGTGATACGCTTATGATACGGTAATCATAGCAGATATTATGAAAGGGGTAGTAAATGCCCAATAATAAAATAAAACAAATCTTTAAAAACTACGGTCTTATAATTTTTAATTAATTCTAAGCTACGATGCTACTTTTTTTATAAATGCAACTGAAATATTAAAGGCTTTCTTAATTACTAATCTGGAATAAAAGAATTGAGACCAACTTTATTGCAAACTTCTCAATGTTGAAGGAAGTGCTTGGCCAAGATTTAAATTTTTCTGTATTTTTTCTTTTTGAAAAGAGATATCTGCTTACACTTCTCGCAAACAGATTTAGTTAAAAAAATATTTTATATTGATGAGTTTAATGCTAAGCCACCAGCAATCTTTTTCTTTCTAACACTGTGTCAAACATTTTCACTTAACCAAGGATGAGCTCATTGATCTTAGAAAAACTTTGACAAACGCTTGTGAATAAGAGGACCCGGAAAAAAAATAATCTTCGTCATTGATTCGGAAAGAACACTACTTCTTTATTTAAAAAAAGCAATAAATAACATAATGAACTAAGATGCATAAATTGAAAGCTTGTAGCTAAAATAATAATAAATGTATAGTTCATTGCCAATTTTCTGCCTTCGTCGCATTACTTGCTCGTGCCCTCGGGACTTCCCTGCATAAAAACCCAATACAGAGGAGCATATTGTCAACACAGTGCCAGTGCAAGGTGTCGTGCACCTTCCCCGGAAGGCTCACGAACACAGATTGCGTGAATCAAAAGGATATAGTATTTGTACGGGGTGCAGTGCGCAGTTCTGCGAGGGTAGCCGCCGTAGGGGTTGGTTGCACGGGTGGTGGTTGGGCGGACCCAAAAGGACCCGCCCATTGGCGCACGCGTACCGCCCAGGACCCTGAAATGTTTCCTTACAGTGGCGCGACATTGACGGAAACAACCTTGATGGCGGAGGACAATAGGCTCGTTCAAAAGATTATATTACATTAATAGATAATATATCCCATGACAAATCAACGGAGTAATAACAATAATTAACAAATAAATTCATTTATAAAATAATATAATTAATTTTAATCGAAATTTGTATTGCACAAAAACGAACGTAAAGAAGTCAAATATATATTTATTTATTGACACGTATAATAAATATGTTATTGAGCATTACCTTTATATATTATAATTTTATTTCTTAATGTTATTCATATGATATAGATTATGTACATAAAATCTTAGAATGGGTGCGGAAAATTGCGAGCAGCTATTTCAACTTAATAATTATTTAAAAAAATTAAATTTAAATAATAATAAGAACGCGATAAATTAAATAAAAAATATTACTTAAATCGTAAGCAAACCCACAGGGGCAAAAAACACGAAATGTGTAGCTTTCTAGTATATGAAAATGGGTAAAGAAGTAATTATATCGAAATCTACTAAATATATTTTTTTAGATATAAATATTATAAAACTCTGAATTGCAAAAAAAAAGTTTTTTTTAATTATGTATATAAGCCGAAGTAACACATTATTAGAGAATTTTCAATTAATTAAATATACGATATTCATCCGTGAGATTAGGAACATCTAAAAAACCTTATTTAAGATAATCAGTCGAAATAATTGATTTTATAAAAAAAATTGCTCTTCTCTCTGCTTTTTTAGCCACCACCATCTTGAAACAATATGAGTTAAAAATCTATATACACATACATAAATGGCAATAAATAAATAAAAATAGGTTTATCATATTTTTGTTTATTTTTATCAAAAACTTTTAAAATGGAAATTAAATAAAATTAAGAAAAATATAAAAATAAAAGCTAGCCATACACGTGCAGATCTGTAAATCGCGGGTGTCTGCCGGACATATCCGGTCATGTGTGTTGAGAAAAGACACAGATTTGTCTGTCCGTCGTCTGTCCGCTGTCCGTGCTCAAAACAGATCGGACACGGACACGCAGATTCGAGCACTAGCACCCGATGGTTTCCAGTATCTTTTGTTATAATTTGTCCTTTAAGTTATTTAATGACCCGCTCGCATTTATTAATAGCGCCAACTTGAGCGCAAATTAATTTCCGCTCGCCTTTATTAATTTGCGCTCAAGTTGGCGCTATTAATAAATGCGAGCGGGTCATTAAATAACTTAAAGGACAAATTATAACACAAGATACTGGAAGCCATCGGGTGCTAATGCTCGGATCTGCGTGTCCGTGTTTGATACGTTTTGAGCGTGATAAGGTTTTATTATTTTATGACAAGTTTTGCTTCTTTGAAAGAGACATCAGACAACCGTTTTAAATGGACGTATAAAAAACGACTGATGTACGAGTTCAGACAGTTTGCGTGTGTGGCGAAGCTCGGACAGATCTGTCCTGGTGTGATGAGATTAAAAAAACCTATATGTGCGACACTCACATAATATATAAATTGAAAAACACTAGATTCATACATAGATTTTTTAGGTATCAGTAACCGACTATACAAAAATAAAATTAAAATAATTTTTCTCTGATACCTCAATCGATAAGAGGAACTTTACTATTGAAAAGTAGAACGATAAAGGGTGCTTTTATTATTTGAATTTGTATACATTGTATACACACCCTTTTTACCATTCAATGTACAGTGTATCATGTAGGTACACGCTTTGATTTATTTTGATCGAAAATCCTTTTAACTCATTTACTTATTTATTTCAATATATCTTTAGATTTTAAGAGGTGTATGAGTCGTTTCTGATTTGGTAACGAAATCAAATTCTAAAATTCGTTCAGAAAGCACAGTTTATAACTTCTCAAAAACGCTCTCAAAAATCTAATCGATATTTAGTTTAACAAGAAGAAAAATGCCTTAAAATTTGATATTTTAGTATTTAAAAATGTATGTATAGACATGCAGTTTACTTGTATCAGTTTTCCAATGAAAAGTTCTCTCTATATATATTATAACCATATGTTTTAAAACCATACCCTACAACGACATTCAAAATTGCACTACTTACACACAGATCGATTATTTTTTCATACACAGTCCTATCCCTACGAGAAATACTGAACCTTGGGTTGAGATTGAATACCGGGATGAAAGCTCATAATGAACCCCGAAACGATTATCGTCAGATACGTTCCGTCTTTCATTGCACGTTAAGCCCTTAAACATTCTGGGGCTCGGTGGCTTTTCCCCGCGGGACTCTACCCTCGGGGCTTTTCGGGGATTGTGCGGTAAACTACAGCAACCTGGATGCTTCGCCTGTATTGAAACGCGAAACGAATCCCGAAACGAGGGGCGAATCTCAATCGGATTAGATTGATTGTTTTGATAGATGACTGGCCATCGGGTATTGAAACTGAGCTTTGACCCTTAACGACGTGTGTGTGGATTATTACGATACACGATATAATGTTGGATCTTATTAATGACCAGAAAATCTTATCGCCTTTCTGCACGATTGAAGATAAAGATCAGCTCTATACACGAACTTAATATTTTTCAGTCAGAAAAATTGTATTTCTTAGTACTTTAACAATGCATCCATTCAGAATTTAACAATACATGAGATTTTCAGCAGTCACCCGAGTCACTTTTTGCTGTGCTTTGAGTAAATGACCGTAATTAAAATTACATATAAGGAAATCGAGATGCACTTTCTGGCTTTGAATTCTTGCGTATGACTCCATTGCTTACATAACCATAATCTAAATACTCGTATTAATAACTACGTAATCTTACCACATTTTTGGTTGGTGATGAATTTCAGCAACAGTTTCTCCGTTGTACTAGAGAAACAGATAAATCCAATATTTTACAAAATATATTTAAACCATGTTTATATATTAAGCCTTAAGGTATACATTTTCTGCCCTACTTACGTTGTTCATTGATCGTTGCACTTTTTTTTAATGAATTTATCAGTGACAACGGATAGCCTTCCACTCAATTTTTTACACATTTTTCTTTCACCGTCATTATTTTATAATCATTACAGTTTTATTTTTCGCCCATAAGAAACAGACCACTGAATGAACTTCGCCTTCAGTAAAAATAAACAACCCTTAAACACACAAGTTATGTAAAAAAATACGTAAAAAGAACTTTAAACCGAAACTGCTATTCTTTTAAAAATATTTTTATATAATACATGTATTTTATTTTAGCATTGTCTAGTGCCTCTTAAATTCCTTAATTTAAGGACTAAATATCATATGTAAAATAAAGGGAATGTAGAGACGTTATTTAGGGGGGGGGGGGTCAGGAAGACTCCCTTGAAAATGGCCAGAAAGCCTCACAGATTGGCCAACATTTGCCCATATAAAAAGCTGAATTAACGTCACTGATTCTAAGCCAGAAATCTAAAAAATAAAAAACAGTTTCGAATTTATCCCGCGAATATTTTTTAAAATATGATAATTTTAGGAAAATCATATCGGAATACATTTTTACCGGTAGATATATATTTTTACCAGTGAAAATTTAATTTATCTAGCATGTGCTAGTACAATTATATGATTTCAACTTTTTCACACGTACTACTATTTATATACATTTATATACTTATCATTATTTATTTACATGCTATGTATCAATGTTACAGTGGTGTATTTTTCGGTGAAGTTATATTTTCACTAGTAGATATATATATTTTACTAGCGAAGATATAATTTAACTGATTATATGTTGCTCTAAAATGTTTATGAAGCTCAATTTGACAGTTTCGAAACGCACATTTGCTGTTCAAACCCAAACTTAACCTACACGAATTAACCAAACCCAACTTTCTCTAATGAGTGTTCTAAAGGGAATTATATTTTTTAGAACGTTCATTAGGCCAAGTTTAAAATACAAACTAAGCTAACTAAATCTCGCTATTACACCATGTTTTACAAATATTATAGCTATTTATATCGATATTAATATGGACTTCTAATATAAAAGTGCTGATCAAAGTGTATTCAAACCGAATTTTGGTCTTATTAAGTTAATTATCCCTTCTCAGAAGTCAAAAGAAATAAAATCGTGTCGTTCTAAACTTTTTGGCGTTATAAATGAAGAAAAACATTACACATTTGTCCTGCTACGAAAAAAAACACCGGAAGGCTATCTACTTTTCTTAATGCACGAAATAAGCAAAACAATTTTACCCAATTCATGCATTCAGCAGATAATTTGCCTAGTTCATGAATAATGGGCTTGCCTATTACACGTAATAAGCAAATCACGAATTCTGTGTAACATATACAACGGCAATTTAAGCCCTGCGTCTATGCATATTTATTAATAAAAATAATCGCTTTTATGTTAATATTATTACAATAATATTAGGTAAAAATAAAAGGGGAGGTACAATGATATTGTAATGTTGGCAACACTGATACTGCGACGTAATTTACAAATATTAAAATATGTTTGCCAAAATGCTTGTTTATTTATAGCTTCATCTGGTATCCGTGTAGTCTAAAACCCCCCCCCCCCCCGGCAGGTTGCCATGCCGCTAATAGGGATTACACGGGAAGCAAAGGGACAACTATTATGTTAATGGAACCGGCGTTTGAGGGACGGGGGTGCAACCCAACGTCGAATTATTTGCGACAGCGGCTATTAAACTATGGGACGACCATTAAAAACTTTACGTACAAGCAATTAGAATCACTCTAAATTAAGTGTATTTTGATTTAGATTATTTTAGATTATTAAATGTTGTCCTATATAATAATATACAGGTCTTTAAAATGTCTGAAGCATTTCTGGATAGAAATTTACTGACCGTGACACCTAATTAAGAGACAAACTGCTCGAGAAGTTTAATAATCTACACCCAAATAATGTATGATATTGACATGTGCCAACAGCTGGTTGTGGAATGTGCGTACAGTGTTGCCGAATCTACACTTTTACCAACTTAATCATGATTTGTTTATGAAAGACGACAGAAATAATCAAATTAATTACACCACCATCCATTTCATTATATTATATAGGTATATATATACACTTATACCTATAAAGCGCGTATCATTAACTTTCATTTTGAATTTACTTCTGACATGAACCTTCATAAAACTTTCCTCAGTTACTCCCGACTTGTGATACGCGAGATTTCTCAAGACTCTCACCAAGTAGAGCTACGCTAAGCATCGACTGAAATTGAGAAAAAACAGCCGCTTCCCTCTTTGCGTCGATCTTAGTCCAACTACAACGTCCTGAATCAAGAGTTCAACTCGATCTTAGGAGACAACTGGATTTTACAGACATAGACAATATGTAACTATGTTGTAAAATTGTTGCGCAATAGTAATTATTAATAACTAATTAATTTTACATTAAATAAAAATAAACGCACTGACACATACGTCAACAGTTGCATTATTCTGAAGAAACACATCTGTTTTAAAATTGATTGGAATATTTTTAAGTCAATAGATCAAACTTTCACTTCACTCCCATTAGCTTCTTGCTGTTTATACCTCACTTTTAATTCAACTATTTTATCGTATGGCTGAAAGCTAAGAACTTGAGGTAGGTCCAAATATTTTTTTCAATTCGATTGCCTTATTTTTTTGCTCTATGGACATTTCAGATATTTTTGCTTACATTTGAATACTTAAAATATACACACATATCACATTGATCTTATCGAGACTCAGAAATATTATTTTTTATTGAGTTGAACCAAGTATTCACGATTTTTGAGAGCAAAAATTTGCCTTTTGATCGTCTATATTTAAGATATTCTTATTCGGCTTCATAAATATAAAACTTTTTGTGGTGGTTTATTGTTTTCATTTTCTATTGTTATGGTTTTGTATGGACTTATTTTTTATCACCGTAATGTTTTATGATATTTACATTAAACACTTACAGTATTTATGCTATAAAGCGTATTGTAAATTTGATTAGATTAATATATATTAATATCTCATAAAATACAAAATAAAGAGGTTTTAACAGATTAACAATGTAACAATATGTTTCTAATGCAATGCTTTTCGAATAATGTCCAATTAACCATTTTATGATTTTTTTACTTAATAAACCAAAAATAAAAAGGCAAATACTTTCAGCGACTTTCCACTCATAATGTCTCCAAGTATAACTTCATTTTTAACACAGCTTTTAGTATCTATTCACCGATTATCGACAATTATTTTTTAAGCATTGTAAACTCATATTTTGCATACCAATACTTTCCAAGCTGACGTAATAGTTTATAAAGCGGATGCAAGCTCTGTACTTCCTACATATTATCGCCATATAAGTTTACTGTCAAATATGCGAAGTAAACTACTCGAAAACTAAAAATATACTAAAATATTGTCTGATAAACAGAATCTTTATCTTAAGATGTTTCGCGGACGGATGCTATGCCTCCTACCTGGGTCGTTGCAAGCGATAGATGCAGGCGAATCAGTGGTTTTCGGCATTTTAAACCTTTCAAAAGACAAATTGCCCGATTAGCAATTTATTTTAATATGCTCTCGCTCCGCTACTAACCAACTACATCGAGTTATATGGAGCAGTATTCCAAAATATTGCTTAAGCTTTTAGTGTTTGGCAGAAAATTTAAATTATTAAAATTGTTTTTATTGTAGAATCATTTTAATTCCAGATCCTTATCTGCATTCCGCAAGGTTCAATTTTAGATCCCTTGCTATTCACAATACTTATAACTACTCACACAAAAAATTATTCTGTGACGAAACAGTAATTGTATATTCCTATATTAATCCTCATCAAGCGGAGGACAGCCATTAACATAAAATTTAAATGATTGAAAAACGAACCAATAAATGGTTAGTCACTGAAAACCTGACTATATGTTCATAATCCATATTTATATATAAATTAATTAAAATAATTAAAGCCATTGGAACTAAACTCACTGCAAAAATTAAATTAATATCTAAAATAAACAGCTTTTTTTATTAAGAATCAAGTTAATGCTCCATGCTTAGTCCGCGACTTAAAATAGATATCCATCAAGCTAATATGATACTTATATAATAAAATAAATCTCCACTAGTTAATTAAAAATAGATTTAGGGGGATTTATTAATAGAAACATGTACAAAAACTGCATAAATACATTAGATATAGTACATAGACGCGTGGGGAATTTTTGTATCGACTCCGCAGCCTTTTTTATATCAACAAAAAAAGTTTCTTCTGCTTCTTAGTGTTACACTTTATAGCAGACAAGTAAAGATAATTCAAGGAAAGCACACCCCAAGCGATCGGAAAATGCATTTGGCTGATGAAACATGTTTTTTTGTATTTTTTCATCAGCGAAATGCTTTCTGATCGATGAGCCAAATTTTGTCATTAGGCGCAGGATTATAAAAAGTTTGGGGAGTCGTTTAGCGCGACTCCCCCATTAGTTACGGCAATGAGGGAAGTACCCCTTTTCAAAACTGGATTTTAATTGGCGTTAATGGATACGCAAAAGTAGAACCATGGGCGCTCTCTCGTTATCTATAATTTTGTAAATGTAAAATGTGAAATAAATAAGAATCAAATTAGAGTTTTTCTCTATATTCTCATTTTAATCGTAATTTAATCGTAATATAATTTTCCCTACATAAATGTTTGGGGAAAAGGTTTGCAACTTTGCTTAATAATAAATGGTTTGCATCTTAGGTTTTTTATGATATTACAGTTAACTGTCTTATCGACATTATAGTATTATTATTATTAAGTAAATGTTGTTTTTTTAATTATGTCATATTGTTTATTATTACAAATTATAATTGCACGATTTATTTATATCAATTTATTTGTTATTAATTAAAATTTAATTAATTAATATCGATATATTATATTTATTGATTGGTTATTATTATTATTGTTGCTATTTATGACGATATGTCACTTAATAAGTAATTATTAAAACTATTTGTCAAATGTTTAGATAACAACACTATTTAATAGTGCGTCACTTTAGTCTTTAGCTAATTATCCCGACATCGCGTGCCGCCTGTTGCGCGCCACTCGTCCGATCATGACTCACTGAAGGAACCGATAACTGGAAAGAAACGCTAGGCGTTTCCCAATTGAAAATATTCGGAATTACTGTAAATTTCAACATTTTGCATTCTGCTCGCGAATTAGTCGAGCGTCGGTGTATCGACGTACGAGAAAAACTGGCACTCTACATGAAAATATGTTAACAGAAAACTGTCAACGCCTCACGAAGACGAATCAATCGATCGGAAGTTATTATTTCCACCCTGGCAACATCGATTCCGGTCACGCCTCATTCGATTTGGCCACAAGTAAATTAAATTCGTCTATACAATCAAATAAATGACATTTGGAATTATTCCGCAATTGGACAAATTGATAATTAAACTTTTTCTCGAGATTTCTTAACGCCTTTCTATAAATATACGCATTCACCCCGACTCGAATTCAACGATCTCTTGTTTGAGGTCATGCGTAACCATTGAACCTCGAAACCATTTTCATAAATGTATATAATTAGAATGTGAAATAATGCGTTAAATTTAACCATATCCTGAGAGAATGCACCTATTGTAATATGTGACCGTTCAACCGCAAAACAACTCTACGATTCATATTACTACTATAAAATGAAATCATATATTAAAAACGGATTTTATTATCTACCTTTTATGACGCCATATTTGATTCAATTGAAATTCGTATTTTTTATTTTTTATTATCTGTAATCTATGCTAGAATTCTCGAATAAATATTACTAAAACTACCAATATGATTTTTTAAGAACCCTTTGTTATATTTTACTTTTGATGCTATTACCATTCTGAAATAAGCATACCCATCCCCCTCTTTAATTATTAGTAGAATCGTTAAATTAAAATGTTTTTAATTCGGCAGGAATTACAAAAACACTTGTTCTAGCAAATACGCGGTAGATACGAAAAAACATACAAAATGTATGGAATACGTTATAAAAAGTTTATATCAATAGTAATACAAAAGTTATCTGGGAGAAATATATTTTTACATTTCTGATATTTCATTTCGTAGTTCAAGTGTACGAAATATTGCTTTATATACGTTGTTTATGTATATTTAGGTACCTGAGTTTCACATCGAGATGTTGTGCGCGGATTGATGCTTCGCTCGACTTCCTACTTGGGCTGTCGTCCGCGGTTGCTGCAAACCAGCACGAATGTATTAATGGTTTCTCAGCTTCACTCCTTTTTGCTGGAGATGGATGAAGTAATTAGTAAAGATCCATAGAAACACATATTTTGAACAAATTTCGATCGAGTTTTTGTCTCAAAAATATAAAAAAACTTATTATTAGCTCATATCAAGATTTTGTCTTATTTTTTTTCTAAGGAATTTCTTTTTATAAGCTCACTTTGATTTTGCATGCAAAGTGCCAAAAAAAGAATGCAACAATAGATAGTATAAAATTGTGAAATAGATGCAATAATACGCGAAATTTGACTGAAAACATGTCTCTAAGTATTAAGAAGGCAACAGTTCCGCTTGCTTTAAGAGAAATGAATATTTCGTAACTTTAAACGAGTGGTTCTTTATTTATTTATACTCAAATAGTTACTAGATCTCTAAAAAACGCTGTTAAATTAATATAATTAGCCTTAAAAATGGCAGAAATATAGGTCTAATAAGACTTGTAGAAGCGCTTGAATGTACTAATTTCAGCTTATACGACTCAGCCACTTGATAAAAAAGGGTAATTTATCCAAAAAAATATGAACATTTAAAGTTTATTTTGTAAAATTGGGATTACCTTACGTTTATTATAAGCTATATGTATGTAACTCGCTCTAGAGTGGGTTCTACCAATAGAATTTTTTTTCTTACCTCAGACAACAAAACAAAAATTGTTAAGATATGCTAATGATATAAAGCATTACAACAATAATCAATGGAATGGACTGATATAAACAGTATTTATTTTTAAATCATTGTAGTATTTTAAATATTAGTTTTTAATTATATTCTGAGCAAAACCGGGTATTTCCGCTATTATAATATAGAAAAAATAAGTAGTAGAAAGCAATTCTTATTTTTAACAATTGTTGATTCAAAATTGCTAATGTTATCAGTTAAAATATTTTAAAAATTAAAGAACACTTCCTATTTACTTTTGCTTACTTGAAAACGTGTGTCTAAAGCTTATTTTTTAAATAATTTCTTCATATAGCACATATTGATGGCTTAAAGTGTAAAATTTCCAACTCCATATTTGACAACTTTGCAGAAGAAACAAAAAACTGAATAAACAAATTGAAAAAAAAATAAAAGAATATCTTAAATTTGTTTTAATATGAGAAAATGTTATTGGCCATAGTATTTTTTATTAAAATTTAATAAGGTAATTTAATGACATCGTGCTTCATGGATTATAAAAAAAATGTAAAATAAATTGTATAAATTCAAGCACACCTAATATCCATTGGTCAAAATTTGTATCTTGAGTGTTATACTTAGTCAGCCTCTTTTAAACTTAAAAAATATGTTCGACGTTGATGTATTATCTAACTTAACTTTATTGCTCAACCTAATACATAATAAAAAAGGGCAGGTGATGACTGGAAAGGGAAGGGTGCAAGATATCTAGCTTATGTTGTGCTGACAAGCTGATCTGATCGAGAAAAAGATCCCACAAGATGCAGAAAAAGATGAAAATCTGGTAAACCATAATTCAGATGCTTTGGAGGCAGTAGTAAAAAATATCATACCAATCACGATCTAAAGTACTGAGAGACTGAGTTGGAAGAGAAGACATTGTGGGAATTTTATGGGCTAAGAGTTTTAAAGCAAAGTTATTCACAAAGAGAAACTACTGCTCGTGTTTAGTGAAAATTGTTTGTATTATTCAAACTACTTATGTATGATTGGGTGCAATAACGTATAACACTTATTCGTTTATACTCAATTTGTAACTTAATGATTTTGCCCCAGTAACATGTTTTCCATACACATAATTTGCTGCTCAGGACATATTTTTATAGTAATAAGTACCTAAAAGACAGTTCCAAAAAACGAACAAAACTTGCAATAGTCTATTAATTAAATTTTCTATTAAAGAGATTATGTTTGTCACAGCACATACCTTCTTAAATTATCTAAATTCATGCAGATTACTACAGCACTTTATAGCCTTATTATGATCATTATAAATTGTAGTAAGCGAAACGATTTATTGGAAAGCGGTTGTTTATAAAGGTATTGAGCACATGAGTACACTTTTAATAGCGAGTACGTATTTATAGCCTTAAAATATTTATGAATGCTTCTCTCATTGCCAATATTATGTAGCAATGGCACTAGTTAAGCATCCAAAACATCTGTTGTTGCGGGTGCTGGCAAATGGAAATCATATAACATTTGCTTATTGGAATTGTATAAAAAATATTTATATTTAACAAAAACGAATTTCTCTAATTGGCAGTGCTATTATTTATTGGAAATAATACACGATTCGCTATTAACGCCTTATGCTAATGAATATTATGTTATAGGTGTATAAAAACTGCAATAAAATAATAAATTAAACAAATAAACAACATTTAGTCAATAAAAAATAGTATTAAATGTATCACTAATCTACATCAGATAAATCAGTGATTACTTATAACAAATATATTTTTAGTTATAACTCTAGAAATTAAAGTGAATTACATTCGTTAGTTTATTACCAGAAATATAATGTAATATGTTTATAGCACAAGATAAGATATAGGTTCTTATGATATAAAGTGTGTCAAATTCTGATAACCGACAAAAGTAAAAGTAACAGATTAGTTATTTTTTATAAAATAGCACACGACGTCACGCAAATAACTTTACTGTTTGACACATACGCGATAATATTGTACTACTCGTTCGTAGGCAGGTAACCATTATCAGTTTAATTGAAAAACATTTATTTGTATAAGACACTACCGCCCGACATGATTTTTTATATCGCATCATACTTGCGAATTGTGAATCTGTGGAAGAATTAGACATTATTAATACATAATATTATTTTACTGAAAAAATATGATGAAAAGATCTCAAGTTATAAATATGATCTTTTAAATCTAACAAATAGTTCAAATGGCTGTATTTATCATTAGTTGTAATTCTGGAATTAGCAAGTTTTGTTGGCAAAAAGAAAAAAAATATATATAAAAAAAATATAAATAAAAAATATAAAAGATTATCCCCATTATAAAACATTGTAGATTTTCAAATGCAAAATTAAGGATATTGCCTATTACACCGAATAGGCAAAACATTCGTATGACACGAGCAAAGCATACTGTCAATTTCTGGCTCATTATAAAAAAAATAATAAAAAAAGTCAGAACTAAGACGACAGTATTATTGATTTAAAAGTATACTACTTACATACAAGTAAAATGTTCTATACCACTGAACGTCTGACACATGAGGCGTATTCGATGTTTGGATGATATTCCATTCAGTCTGTCGGGCGCGCATGTTTGCGTCGGCTGTACAGTGGAGACTCCTTGCAAATTAAAATAATACATTTTTATTTTTAATAAAAATAATTCTCTGGAAATAATAAAGTCGGTGCTATTTAATTGACGATTTAATCGTATTTGTTGAACATGTAAGGCAGTCCAGCGACGTGCGGTGTAGCGTGAAAGTTTTGTGTGCCTTTTTATGCATCAGACCTGTTTTTGTGTTGCACTCTGCATACATCACGTCACGGATAATGCAACACAAAGAAAAGAAGTGCAAGTGATTTGTTAAAAAAAACCACTGCGAACAATAGAAACTGCTGTTCTTAGCATAATTGTTAGGTAATGTTGTTTTTCTGCTTTGTTTACATTTTTATAGTTCATTGTGATTGTGATAATTTCTTGTGCCATACGAGATATAGGCATAACCATGAATCAACCTGATTCATATAATGTAATTAATGACTTTGTATGTAAATTAATTGTAATCTTTCTTACCTTATTTATTAATTAGACCTTGTGTTTTATATATCAGCAAAAATATTTTAGTATTTTATTTGTAAATTAATTTATAAGATAAGATTAACTCATTCAAATAAAATAGCATTATTTAATGTAAACAAACTTGTATTTACATTAAAAATGTTTACTTACATTATAACTATTCCATGACCAAATTACAAACACAATATTTTAAATTCAAGAAAGAACATTTTGTATAGCCTAATATCTTATGAATGATGTAAATATAATATATGTATATGTATAAACACAAATCCAAATTTTAGCCTTTTATGTTAATTTAATGATTTAACGCCGTTGCAATAGACATGGCAGCCGTTCAAAAAGTAAACTGGTAATTCTAAGAAAAAATAAAAGCATGGTTATTATTAAAATTTATAAATATTACAGAAAATCTTATATCATAACTAGCGAAAAATTTTAATTTATGTTTTTCGACTAATATAAAGAGACCACCATACAACACTTCTTCAACAAAAACATATGTATTTGTTAGTTAGCACGGCGCCACGCTCAAAAACCACCAGTTGTTACTCTCAACTACGTTTCCCGTGCCGTTCGAACCCAAACCTAATCTAAACAAATCCAAACCTAATATAAGTCTAACTGGTCGATTTTAACCGGCTATCGCCGCGCTTGCACGTGTAGGTTAGGACCATAGAGTAAAGAATGTATATATATATATATATATATATATATATATATATATATATATATATATATATATATGATATTCTTTACTCTATGGTTAGGACAGATTTAATAAAGCAATTTGGCGCATGCGCAACACAGAATTATATTTAAAAATATGATAAATTTTGAATTAAAATGAGTTAAAAAACAAATATTTCCCATCATAACAATATATTTATCAATATTTATTTTGTCTCGTATTGGTACATATGTTAAAATTATTTTATCAGTGAGTTTCAATTTGTGGGTCACATAAGATCAAAACTAAAATCACAAAAAAAATATTTCTAGTTTAAAAAAATATTTACAAAAAAACTAAATATTTTGAAACTCAATATAAATAAAATAAAAATGTTGGTTTGGAGGATTAGTTGACGAAATACATTGATTTGTTGTACTTGATTATGATCATGGCGCTATTTTCGAAACGTACAAACCCAAACCTAACCTAATCGAATACATATAATAACGGTATAATGTTTAAATTGTTTAGGTTAGATTTGGGTTTGAACAGCAAATAGACGTTTCACATCTGTCAAATTTGAGCTTAGCGCCGTGATAATAATCAAAATTTAGTTCAAATAAAATAATTAATAAGTTAATTTTTTAATACTTTTTTGTTATATGAGGTCAAATTTATCATTAAAAATATTTATTCATTTGTTTATACATTTTATTTATTTATATGTATATACAATTATAAATGACATTTCTTAAGTAGATTCGTTGCAGAGAGTTATTTATGTAGTGTTCATTATTCTGACCTCAATCGCTGCCGTTCGTTCGCACCTAACCTGTCTAAATTGTAAAACGTTTTTAGCAGCTGGCAGCGCCAGCAGAACAAATATTTTTGTTATACTGGCACGCCAGCTCCCCCTTCCACCACACTACGGGCTGATTTAAACGCTGCCAGTTGCTGGCATGCCAGCTGGAAGTTGACTGGCGGGTCACTGGCACGCGACGACTGGCATTCCAGTCCACTGGCGCCTTACCGTACGTGTGTAAATCAGTCTGTAGTGTGGTGGAAGGGGGAGCTGGCGCGCCAGTAAAACAAAAATATTTGCTATG
Organism: Plectrocnemia conspersa; assembly: GCF_051122295.1. Lineage (NCBI taxonomy): Eukaryota > Metazoa > Arthropoda > Insecta > Trichoptera > Polycentropodidae > Plectrocnemia > Plectrocnemia conspersa. The sequence continues at coordinate 24,529,834 of NW_028277169.1, forward strand.
CTGGCGTGCCAGTGATGCACTGGCTTCTCCAGTGACTGGCGTTAAGCGTTTACACAGTGCTAGTCGCTAGCATCCAGTGACTGGCAACCTTGACTGGCATAGTCTAAATCAGCCTTTAATCTAGTCACTAATGAATAATATAATTTATTTTTTTGAATATGTAAGTCTGCACGTTTTTGTATTGGGGTACGTTTTTCTGTCTGTCGCGAAACGCATTTCTTGTAAAATTAATTTACATGTTTTCCGTTTTAGGTCGTTAGCATTATATCTATTTTTAGTCCTAGATTATCTCTACACAAGAAAATTCTAGCATATTACCGTATATCACCACTAATACTATAATAAGGATTACTTTACTCACCAAACTGGTTGGATACGCCTATTTAATTTACATACTCAAACTCATTTTATTTAACTGTACAGTATGGTTTATTTTTTATGTATGAAAAATTCATGGGAACACATGCACACGGTCACTGCTCTACTTACTTCAATGATATCGATCTTTGATATTATTTGACATACATTGTTTGTGTTTCAACAAATATTTTCTATTTCTATCTCACACTATTGTTCATTTCCTTCATAAATACATAGATTCATTTTTATCAGACACATTTCTCTCGGAAACGGCTTATCGCATTTTTTATTTGAAGTATTATATATATTTTAATGACTCATGTTACTTTGGCTTCATCGTCTAAAATTACGGTTTCGTCATAATGGTCTCCAAATCAATTTACCTATTTGTGTGCAATTGAGTCATAGTAACACGCACAGTAACATCTACAGTTTTGCATGAAACACAATCGCCCAAGAGAGTTTCGCACAATTAAGTTTCTCTGATAAATTAGGCACATTTGAAAAAGTAACAAATCGTACGAGAAAGCAGATCAATTTGCTTAGAAGTCTAGACAATACAATTAGATTTAGAAAACTTGTGCAACAAATTTCCGAGGTCAAATTTAATTAATAACGTTTCACAAGGCAGCAATTAAGATTATTCTTTATTGTCTCAGGTTTTTATGGCCGAGCCAAAATGAACGGCTTGCAAATGATGTCGTCCCAAGACTGCAGCAACAACAATGGCAGTCTGGTATCGCCCAAGAGCAAGATACCACAATTGAAACCGTGCAAGATTTCGGACTCCAGCTGTATGAAAGAATCCGTCTTCTCTCCAAGGTCTACTCAAGCGCCGAGAGAAATGTTTACTTCCCTGTCGAGATGCTCGTCTAGAGAAGATGTAGCTTTGTCTTCAGCTAGTGCTCACGCTGAAAAGTGGAAGACAAAATATCAAGAGGCGGACCGACGATGCAAATCTATGATAGTGAAGAATGATAAAAGTAAGTCAAATTTGTATATATATATTTATATTTCTAATACATTATTTTAACTAAAAAAATATGTCACAAAGTTATCTACATTATTTTAAAACCAGACAAGGATATAAAAGTTTAATAATGCATAGTTAAGTGTCATCTCACATTCTTTATCTTATCACATTCGTTCCAAGAATTCTGCTCTTGTGGAATAATTTATGTTTTATTTTTATTCTCAAGATGCGCTAAGATTTTTTAAGCTGTTTTTCCAAATATTTCTGCTATTCTCCAGTACATAACCCTGAAAACAAGTTCATTCACGTTTGATATAAAAACGGACGTCATTAAATATATTTTTGGCAGTCGTTTTGGCGAGACAATTTCGGTAGCATATTATATTATGAAAGTAGATTTTTCCCCTTTCTCGTTTTAGATTGATTAATGCGTTTATGTTTAGAAATATTTATTTTATGTAAGCAATTATTTATTTTATACATATATAATTATTGTAAAAAATATTATTAATAACAAACATTATATTTAATTAATTAGCTCCGACCCTGAAACTGTCGGGGTTGCCATACGTAAATTCAATTGAAGCCATTTATTACTGTTAGTTATTTTTTATCGATCGATTGAATGCCCTTCTGTATGCTAATCAATGTATTGATTCGGATGTGGATGTGTGTGATGAGAATACATTACAGATTGCAAAATTAATATCAAGTCACTTTTGCGAATCTATCTATATTCTGTACTATGGCTATCGTTATCCATATGGCATTGCATATTATATATTTAATGTCAGCTACGAGGAGCTGGTCCGGCTCTATCCGTATCATAATATTATGTTTTTATTTACCATCGTGACGCATTGGGCCACGGCTGTCTTTATTTAATTTAATTTTAATATGTCGAATAGCTTCTAGTGAAATATTTTTTACAGAATATTCTGCTGCAAATGTATATAGGTAGTAATACATTTTTTTAATGTTATTAGTTCCTTAGATTATTGTGCAAACTATAATTGATTTCCGAATACATATAATTTTCAGTATTTAGTCTTAAAAATGATATAATTCAGCGCATATAAAATAATCGAATTTTACACCTTATAATATAAAAAAATAATAAAAAAACTATCGGAGCTGTATGAGTCATTATAAACCATAATTATTAAAAACATATGTATTATTGCCAAACATTGGTTATTTGTCTGATGTATTGTTACACAATGCTGATAACACCTGCTATGTTACAGCTGTAGATTTACAATAATAAATACTTGAAATAAATTCTAAAAAATAATGACTAATAAGAGTATTTTTATTGATATTCACAACAGGGTTGGTGCAATGTTTTTAGATATTTAAGTTCTATTCTTGGATGTGACGCTAACTGATATTTGTGAGTGTTCAAGTGTACTTCTCTCATTTTAGCAATATGTTTGCTTTTTAACGAAGCACTTCAAAGCGACGTTGACATGGTTATTTATATTTATAGTTAACGATTAAACATATTGAATACACATTGAAAAATGTCACATGTAACTACACTGATAAAAATAAAATCATTTTTATAGGCATATATTATCTAGCAATAACATAAAATACATACTATTAATAAATAAAGGTGTGATTGTTAATGTAAATGTTTTATCTCAAAATCGGGAGTGCTTATTTAAATTGTTATCAGTTAGTAAATAAAGAGTATGTTATCTCATAAATTTTATTATAAATATAACTAGTACTATAATATATATTGCAAAAGGAAATTATGTCGAATTATGTCCCAATCATTATCAATTTATTTTAAAATAAAACTACCCATATAAATACAATTTTAAATAGGTATGCTTTTATAGTGATCTGACCTTTTTTGTAAATTTGTAATATTTATATATATGTTTATACTATATATGTATATAAAGGGAACTTTATTTAAAGAATCAGGAAACAGTTTTAAAAGGAACACGCAGATAAAATAAACATCCCAGATTAACCCTTTTTTCTTTCCCTTGATTTATAATTATAACATAACACATGTGTTCTCACGCCATACTGATAGGAGATGACTTTCTCTTTATTACAAAATAAAATAAGTTTTTGATTAACTGTTAATTACCTCTCATCTACGTAGTGACACTTTAGTTTCAGTTAACAAACATTATACAGTAAAATGATTAATTTATTAAAATCAAGAATAATGAACAAAAAACAATGGTATGGTGACAGGTGGCAATTAGACACCGATTAAGCCGCTTTAGTAGTATTTTATTAAGAAGATGTGGTTTACATATATGTACTACATATTACTATATATAGGTGACTGGTGCACGTGGCGGTACCGGCCGAGCGAGCTCGCCAAATTTCGCCAATGTGCCGACGTCGCGTCAGTATTAAGCCAAGTTTTGGCCATAATAAAATCTATAAAAATACATAAACAAATAGTCTCCCACGGTAACTAGCCCAATTAGTGGTTTCAATTGTTATCAACCAACTGAGTCCTCTCAAGCATCGATTTTCTTTTTCGATCATGTCTGAAAAATTAAATTATCATAATTCATATTATAGTTATACTTCTGATTTAAATATTTATGTAAAGCTTAACAACTTAAAATAATTTATTCAGGTAAAACATTATCCTAATATTATTAATATAATATAAACACCATCCATGTAGAACGCTCTAAAATAATACATAAATTAAGTTAATGTGTTTTTATATCCTGAATAAATATTTTTCATGTGTAGTAAATATAGAAAACTTAATTAATTCATACTGTTTTATATACTTTTTTAACAGATACAATAGTATTTCATAAAAGTTATATTACAATCGTGAGAATGTTAACTTTTTGCTCCTTCGCCTTTTGTGTGAAGAATTTTACGACTTCAAACATAAAAAAATGATCAAAAGAGCATCACCACGACAAAGAGTTACTGTCATTCATCTTTCTCAATTCTCATATTTTAAAATCGACCGCTGTTTTGGATCACAGAATTGTATAAACCCTGACACCGTTTTAAATATTGAATTTCATGTTAAAATTTCAATTTTATAGTTTTCTGTCTACTATCGGTCGCAATCCCGCATTTACTATACCTCTTACCACTGTTACAAAAATGCTTCAACCAATAAAATGAAGTTTATCCTTACATTAATATAAATTAAACCACACAAATTCTTTTATCGCGAATCAGATGATTGTATTGGAATATTTTAATCTCTTCGTAAATGAGCGTATAAAAATTATATTGAAAGGGCAATAATTACTATATAATAATAAGAAAAGTCAGAAATATTTTGGACAAAAATACACATATAATAGTAATTTATGTGAACACACAGTTATATAAGTTATTTACCACTTAACGCAAATGAACTCGACGATCATATCGCATGTTTTTCTGTATGGGAATTTCAACAATTCCCCCGTGGGCTGGTTGCTGAACTGACCGAGTGGGCGTTCCTGTTTCACTTTTTATTAACTTTATTATATTTGATCTGAGAGTGAGTTAATGGTACACCTTTAACTATTGTACAACTCTTAAGGCACAGACTATAATTCAATTTCAATTAAGACATGTGTGGGTTATGCAAATACGAGTAATTGATTGTATATTTTTGTGACGTTTTTCGCTGCAAAAGGTTCTATACTTTTGATGTGCGGTAAGGAATAGCACAATATGATATGAAACAATAATATACAAGCATATATTATTTATGTTTAATTAATTAATAAAATGTTTTTTAACAGCTTTGAGAGATCATAATGATTTGGAGCGAAGATATCAATTGTTACTGGAAGAAAAGGCTGTAATGCAAAATCAGCTCATTGAAAAAGACGCCAAGTTGAACAAGCTCCGAAATGTGTCAGAAAAAGTCTATAAAGAATACGATCAACTCAAGAATCAATATGATGTCGAGACTCAGGCTATGCATAAGTAAGATTTTCAAATTTTATATTAAATCGATTTTGATACAATAAATCTAAATTATTACTAATTTTAGAGCAATGCAAAGTGCGGGTCAATGGTATCAGCAGAATAGACGATTGAAACGTCGATCGGCAGCTTTATTGCAAAGATTACCACCACAGGCAATTCAAGATTGGGATTCTTTAGACGGAGTAGATGCAGGTATATTAATATGATATATATACATTCATATGTATCTATATATGTGTATATATGTATAAGTTTGGCTTTACATACATATATATTATACAAAATATATTATTTTCAGGATCTGAATCAAGTGGTGGTGAAGAATTAGAAGGTTTAAGAGAGACTGTTTCTGAATTGAGCAAACAAGTTGGAAGACTACAATCTGAGATTAGTTCATTGAAGCTTCAAGAGTTTGAAGCCACTGAATTGAACGTGAATTTGATGCAGGTAAATATTTTTGGGGTATTAATTAAATAACTTATGTATATGTTCTTAGTCATCAATATAAAAAATACCCATATCATATGTAATGCTTGTGAAGCTAGTCACAAATGAGATAATATATATTTTAATTATGGTTTTAGAATTGACTAAATTTTAAGCTATAATGAGGACTTCTATTTTTGTAATTAAATCCTTATTTTCAGCTCGTATTTATATATGAGTCATGCTCAATGGCTTTCTTTATTTATTTTTTTGTAATTTATGGTTTATAGGGTATTTATAGCTAAAACTGCAACTATATATAGCTTGGAAAAATATGCATATTTCTGAACCCCATAAATTTACCACCCAAATAATGAAACAAGCGTGTGTCTTCTGTGTGGTCTTTATAAGCGAAATCATTGTGGTCACTAATTCAACGTTGACAAAGAATACTATTTGATGTGCGAGACAATAAGTACTGTTTGGCACGCATCTTGAAGATCATAAATGAATACAAAAATACTTATTGCAGCTAAGTAGTTTTTGAAAGTCAGGGTAGTCATTGTATGTTAAGTCTCTCTTTAAATTATCGGGTGTTCTAAAATGACGATTTCTCTTATATTTTGTTTGGCAATGCACCTTTGCTCACTTTCTACTACACAGTAATGAAGGATTCCCTTTTATAGATTTAAAATGTATTTATACGTATTCTGGCATATTTATCATTACTTTCTAATTTTTAGCTTTATTGTTTAAACTCATAAGATAATGACACATTCGAGAACCAATTGTATTCCTTGGAAATTATAAATACCATTTACTCTGATGACCTATCTTTCTCGCTCTATTCGTAAGAGCTCTTACCATATTTTTCCTGCAGCTGAATCTTTTCATCTCTACTTGCATTCACAAACAGAAGACATAGCTCGCATTAGTATTTTTTAGGCAAATAAATCCAATATTGAGTGACAATATAACAAAGAAGGAGTAACGTTTTTACAACAGCTGTCAAAGCGCAACTAACACGTAACGCTCTTACACAGAATGACGGCGTGAAATTGCTGACAATAGACTGTTACTGATTTCTATATGAATTCTAATTTCCAATCCTCTTTTACATACAAATATAATTGTTGCATTCAAAATTAATTTTAGCTGTGATGGTAATTTACCAAATCGATAATGTATGTATGTATATGTACATATACATATATATATATATACATATATAATAGCATAATTTCAACATTTATAAAATATTAAACTCTTACTTATTGTTCGTTGGTTTTTTAATGGGTACAACACATATCTTAACTCTAAATGTTTTTTTATTACTTGAAGGAAATGGAACAGGAAAAAGCCAATAATATAGCACTCGAAACACGCCTACAAAACGCATTAGAAGAAATTGACAGAAGTAAAAGATTAGCACGACATCTAGCTACGGAAGTGTCGGTGTATAGGGATCAATTAGATCAATACAAAAATCAAGCTACCATGTATGTATTTTTATAGTTTTATTTAATTACGTGCTAAAATATTGTGATATACTATACGTATTTGTTTGTCATGTAGGATGATGCGAGAAGCCGAATCTGCTAAGAAAGAAAGAGATATGATGGCGCACAGAAGCTCTCTATATTTGGAAACTCTACCAGAAAATGGCGAGATTGAAAGGGAAGAAGCTAGAGAGAATGAGATGTTGTTATTGACGGAGTTGGAAAATCTCAGAGCGCAGTTAGAGCAAGAAAGAATACACCATTCTAAAGAAATGGAAGAACTGCAAGAAAAATTGATCGATAAAGAAAACAGCGATGAAATATTCATATTGGAAGAGAAGTTGAACTTGGCCGAAGAAGACATAAAGAAGTCTATTGAGAGAGCCGAAAAGGCAGAGAAGGCTTTGGAGGAGCAAGAAAATAAGAGAAAGTCTATGATGTGCAGAGTGGCTCTATTTGAACCGAGCCAAAAAGAGTGCTATAAAGATTCGATGGAGATAGTAACGGAGAGTAAGGTTGTTGAAGAACAATTTGTGCCGCCTTGTGCACCTCCTCCGCCGCCTATGCCAATGCCACCACCGCCACCGCCTATGCCTGTGAGTAAAGTAGCAAACGGAAAAACTAATGGAAGTGCAATAGCGGATATGGCAAATATCTTAGGATTGAAGCAAAACACGACTAAGAAGAACCCGTCGGGAGGTGAGTGAAATTTAGTATTTTAATTTTTTTTTTTAGCTTTTATTCATTTAAAGATTAGTTTAATGCAAAATATACGAAAAATTAAAAAAATATGTGATATAATTAATTTTACAGGGTTTTTGTTGACCAGGTTTTACATTAATTATATGTTGTTATTTTTCATTTCAAGAATTAAAGCTACAATTTGTTCCATTTAAAGACTAGATTAATATACAATAAGAAAAGTAATGTTGTAACATTTTAAATTGTGTCCTTGAGCAGACAAATTTTGAGCCTCTCGCTATTTTAGAAAGTTACAAAACTAATTAAACCTTACATAGCTTATTTATGTCATTAAAATTTATATCATTGATGAAATTCATTAATTAACAAAATTGTTTCTAAATGATTCATAATAGGAATTATATACAATTCAAGTTATCTTCTTCTTAATTACAACATTGTTTGGTTTCCTAATTGCCTTCATATAAGTATTATAGATAGTATAGCAATTTTTTATATTGTTTCTTTATTATTGAGGGTTAAGTGTTATAAATATTACATTTTTGTTATCAATCACCAGTTACTTACAAATAATTTATATATTACAGGAGCAATCGACGAGATAATAAATCAAATAAAAGGTGGACGTTTCCAACTCAAATCGACGGAGCAAAAGCCTCCAGAGAAAAAGCCAAAGGACGAACCAGCAGCATTGAGAGAGCTGCGCAACATTCTTGGAACGCTCAAGAGAAGACCTAAATCTTCCAAAGAGGCGAACAAAGAAAACACTGAAGAAGCAACTAACCAATAAATTTATGTTATATAATAATGCAAATTTTTACTACTTAACGCAAAACGTTATTGAGCTAATAGATGATAATCGGCTGTGTATTATTAAGCTTACATTATTTTTATTAGTTTATATTTTCTAATTTTTACTATTAAAATTAAATTGTTATATTGACACATCTAGTCGTAAGATTTAATTTTACGGTCTCAATAATATTAACAAAAATAAAGTGCCATTTTTATATTTTAGGCGAATTTGATATTTAATATCAATCATTAATGTAATTGTTAATTAAGCAATATTTTTTTTTACGAACAATGTATTTTATTACTAATTGTTAAGATTTATGACGCAATAAATACTATTAATTAAAATCGTATTTCAGTTAATTGTGTAATGATAGGAAATAATACAAATATTTAATCGAATATAAATAAACGTTTATTATGACACATAAGCTTTGACAGAATCGACTATATGGTCAAACTTCTTCCCGTCTATTATTAAAACCTTCCTGTAAGGTTTCAAAGCGTTGTCTTCTTCTAACCAATTTCCAGTAAATCCAGAATCGCTCTCCGTCTCGACCGTGAATTCGAAGGAACACATTGCTTCAGGTTCTATTATCTCCTCTTCCGCATTAGACCATATAATATCAGATTCGATATTTTTCTTCTTATTGGCTAAAAAATAAAATAAATATGATAAAACTAGCGCTAATATTAAGTATAAAGTTTTTGAAGTAGCTTTGCTCTGATTAATCTAAGAATATATTGCTTGCGACGAAATATTTTCATGCTGCACATGACTATAGTAAATTGACCACTCATAAGTCACGAGTCTTTACAAAAGGTATTACCATGCATGACTAGTAATACATTCTTAGAACAATCAAAGCATAAAATATGTAAGTTTCAATATACAGAATTACACTATCTGTATATTTAAATGAAGTCAGATTTTTTAGTTTTCACTATACAGCCCACTAAAAAGCACAAGGTTTTTAGTGGGCTATATAGTGACTAAGATTAATTATTTTTTATTGCTAGCAACTATATTATTTCAGACAGTTTTACGAATGAGACAAAAACCTTGGAAGAATTAACACGAAATGTTAAATTATCATAATAAATAATATGAAATTGCTAAATTTACTTAGTAGGATGACTGTACATAACTCAAAATTTTTACATTATAATTATAACATACATTTCTTGTTCAAGTCCGGCTTGTACAATTTACAGATGAGAATATAATGATCGAAATCATAGGTCTTATTTCCTTGCTTGGCTTTTTGAATTTCGCCCTTCAACGACTCAAACAACGGCGCGCTTATCTGCGGTGGAATATTCACAAGCCTCTCGTTCAGAAATAAGGCGCAATTTGAACCCAACACCTTGCGTATAATATCTTTGGTTGTATCCGGAGCATGCTCGTCAGCCAAGTTGGTCAAAAGCTCCCTAATTTGATGAACGCATTCCGAACCCTGAAATTTATTTACAAATATAATAAAAAAACTAAGATTTCTATTTATAAAAAATTAATCATATTACTGACCTGCTGGTGGTTTATAGGTATTACAGTAGTAACACCAAACACGTCATTCGCCTCTTCCGGATCTTCGTCCTCGTCATCTTCAGGAATGTCAAGTTCGGCTTGTTTAATGATGCTGCCGACATAGTTTTGCTCTAAAATATTTTATAAAAATTAGTAAAAATTAAAAAAACAATATTTTGTCAACAATTACCTATAATCATACTGGACAGCTCGGCTAGGTTAACATGTGCTTTTAAGAACAACTGTTTCAACAGCGTTCTGATGCCGTGATAATCCGAATCTTGAGGCGTTCGGCCTTCGAAGTCGACTTGGATCTCCTGAAAACGCATCATGTAGTTTTATCAGAAAATAATTCAATTTTATTGCGTTTTAAGGTGTAATACATATTATGGGAAAACTTGAAGAATGGAGTAATTTTTCATATTAAACAAGTTTGTAATGTATAAATTCGCACCTCATTAGGAAGATAGTTGTCATCTTCTTCCTTATTTCCCTGGGAGGCGAAAACCTTAGCACGCCGCTTCGCTTCAGACATGACGTTTGGTTAAGTGTTGCTTGATGCAAAAAGTGAGCATTGGAATAGTTTGGGGCCCAAAAAATTAAATAAACGGCCATATCAAATTAAATAAAAACAAAAATATTAAGAAAATAAGAATTTATATTCAATAAAAATATTACAATATGATGCGTTAAAAAGAATAAGATTAAACTCAAAAAAAGTATGTTGAAAGATTTTTGCAAACTTACATTAACAGTAGTGGTATAAAATAATGCAAAATAGTCTCAATTTACATAAAAAAATTACATAGATGAAAAAAATTCATAAAAAAACACAAATAATTTCCTAAAAGTATAAGTCACACAATAAAAGGAAAACCTTACAAATCACACATTGAATAGATGTATGTTTTATGTTAAGTAATTTAGATTTACTTGTTATTGTATTGTTTTTTATCAATTATTTTTTAATATTATTATTTGTTTGAGAAGCCGCGCGTGCTTGACGTCATCGGGTCTCAGTAGGAAATGCGTTTGCGTACGTGCATAAACAATGACAAAAAGACATAGACTGGTCTCGTTCTACGCTTGATTAAAATTATTTCGGTCTCTCGACAGTTAAATAGATTCATTGCAGATATGTTGAGAGTTATTCGTGGAGTGTTCAATGTTCTGACCGACGCTCACTCGCTACCGTTCGCTCGCTTAATCTCATCTAATCTGGCCAACAGTTTTGGTTCGAGCGAGATATTTTATAATATACTACCAAAATAAATCATATATTGCCCATTTATATTTATAAATGTTTTATTTTTTTTTCAAAAATGTGCTGTCGGTGACTACTCAATCAGGCTCAGATAAATTTTACTAAAATTCTATATTCTCATTCCTAATCTCTCCAGTTTTCATTCTGCTCAAATTATTTAATATTTAGACCAATATTGTTTTGACGTATAGCTGTCAGTTGAGTTGTTACAATGGCGTTGCCACATTATTTAAAAAAAGGTATTACATCAATATATTTTAATATTTTTAAGAATATTTTCGCGTAGACATATTGCGTTTTAACTATCTCTATTCATCTATTTTGAAACACGTCATATGTGTTCATTTTAAATGTATCTTCAAATGCACGAAGAGTGATAGTTGGATGTCGTCATGTTACTTGTAAATTAACGAGTTTTAACTATTTAAAATATTAAACTTCATCTTTGCAGAACTTTACATTGAAAATGGCAAAGACACGTTTGATTCTGTTAACACAACTGAATATAAAGTGGAAGCAAACGAAATTTTTGAACAACGTAAATATGATGATAATAGCGAAGAAACATACTTAGACAATATTGACGACATGTTTGAAACAGGTTACAAATATGTACATATATTATATGTTATGATTAATTGTATTATAGTTTGATTATTGCTTGTAATATGATTTCAGAAATGCACGATGTTAAAGATATTATAATTAAAATTAATACAAATGATGTGGGCATTTTATCTCAGCAAATTTCAAATGTCGAAGCAATAACCGAAGTAATATTATTGAATGTATTTTGATATTTACAACTTATCTAACAAATAAAATAAACATTTTAGAAACAAGAAAGAGAAAATTATATTAATATTCAACATTGCGGTATTGAAATGCATGACAATTCTAATAAATTTGAATGTAATACATGCGGAAAAGAATTCAAATTGAGAAGTATGCTTTCAGTGCATATGAGAAGTCATAGCGATGTTCGTAATTTTAAATGTGAAATATGTGGAAAAGCATTAAAAACACGACAAAAACTTTCAGAGCATATAATGGTTCACAGCGATGCTCGTAACTTTAAATGTGAGATATGTGGAAAAGCATTCAAAACTAAAAGAATTTTTTCAGAGCATATAAAAGTTCATAATGATATTCGTGACTTTGAATGTGAAAAATGTACAAAAGCATTTAAAAGTAAAAGAAATTTATCAGAACATATGAAAGTTCATACTGATGCTCGTGACTTTGAATGTGAAAAATGTGGAAGAGCATTCAAAACTAAATATACGCTTTTGATGCATATTAAGATTCATAGTGATGGTTTTGAGTTTGAATGTGGGCAATGTGGAAAACCATTAAAACATAAAATCTCACTTTCAATGCATATGAAGATGCATAGTAATGCTTGTGGCTATGATTGTGGTAAATGTGGAAAATCATTTAATATGAAAAAGAACCTTTCACTTCACTTGAAGACTCATAGTGAAGCTCGTAACTATAAGTGCGAAGAATGTGGAAAAGCTTTCAAAAATAAAAGAATTATTTCAGATCATATGAAAGTTCATAGTGATCTTCGCGACTTTGAATGTGAAAAATGTGGAAGAGCATTCAAAACTAAAAGAAATTTATTAAAGCATATGAATGTTCATACTGAAGATCGCGACTTTGAATGTAAAATATGTGGAAAAGCATTAAAAACTAAATACACGCTTTTAATGCATATGAAGATTCATAATGATGCTGATGTGAAAAATGTGGAAGTTTTTAAAACTTAAAATAATATTATTGCAACCTATAAAAACTCTTAACAATTTATGTTTTCGCATAAGAAAAGCACTGAAAATCAGAGTTTTAGAGTTATCAATCTGGTATATAATGGACTAATCAAAGTCAATTTATATTAACACATTACGCGTTCACGAGTTTTCGCATGATAGCGAAATTTTGCGGTCAGTCTGTTCACGGTTTTTTGAGTGCTACAAATAATATAACTTAGGCTTGTTAAAATATCGTGCAAAGGTATAGAAGATTTGAACTTTTATCGAGATATGGTAATAAATATATATATTTATAATTTTTATTTATAAAAGTCACACTGTCAAAACACTTAGTATTCCGCAAAAATAGCAGACCGTAATGTGTTAACATAAGCTTCAGTTCTTATTTGTGCCATTGATTACTGATATAGTAATTTTTTTATAAAATAATAACAACTAAGCAAGTCTATTTTTTGGGCCCTTTAAAATGTTTTTAGATAATGTAATAATTGCTTATGAATATTATTTGTGTACACAAAAAATATTAGGTTTTATATAAAGTAGCCGTTTCTTTTTTGTTTGATATAAATGCTATAATTTATTTTATTATAATTTTATTGATATAATATGCTCCATTTACAGGACTGGTCTTTTGCCAATAATTTAACAATGAATGAATTCCTTGTTTATTAAAATCTTTAGAAGTAGTATATAGTTATTTACTACAAACGTCTTATTCTAATCACAGTCCATTTCCGAGCCAAATTGGCCAGGTGATAGAAAACAACCTAATATAGTAGATTATTTCATGTACAAAATAAAAATAATTATTTAAAATGCACTTTATTGTCTTTTATTTTAACAAATTCATAGATTACATTATTGTAAATGTTCTGTTGTAACATAACAGGCGTAAGTCCAATGTGTTACAATAGGGTAAACTTATAAAGTAGATGTATTCATTTTTGTAAAGTTCATGATCGTATTTATTGTTTTGAAAAGTGAAGATGTACAAGCACGAAAAGGGGGCACAAAGGGGTGGTAGAGATATACATTAACGGAGTTTTCAAGAAAAAGGGTTATACGCATAAATTAAAAATCGCAATTACTCAAAAAGTTATTATGTTTTTTATTTGTAAATTCAACTGAATATTTTCATATTACAGAGGTAATTATTCCATGGGTTTTGGTATAATATAGTTTATTAATTACCTTAAATAATTGGAGTCAAAAATAAAAAGTCATATTATTTTAATACATATAATCTATGCTTCTTGTTTGTGTTAACAAAAGTTTGACAAGAATAAAAATATAATTTATTATCCATATCCACTGTAAAATATAGATGCTTTCGGTCAAAATATTCGAAATTATTAAAAAACTAACCCAAATAAAGCAATCCCTTATATTTGAAAGTGCATCCGATCACGATTGTCCCTTAAAACACTTATAAATAAGTGCCCCGCCTATAAAGTGTTTAGTACAATTTGAAAACATTAAAAATTACCATGTAGACAGATCAGTAAATTCAATTAAAGATAGCGAATTACAATGGCAATATAATAACATATAATACTGAATATTGCAACATAAAATAATTTAATAAATTGTACTTACAACACTCATTCTTGTCTTTGTTAACCTTTGCTTTGAAATTTTCATAAAATTTAGAACAATTCTTCCAATGCTTCTCCATGCCTTAGCTTTTTCGACTCAGTTGATATAGCCAACCAAAGTATAGTAAAATTACACAGTTATAAAAGGTTAGTCGCTTTGCATGTTTGAGCAGGACAGATTTCTAATCTGTATAATTAGTTGTTGCACCGACCATGCCATCTACGTAGCGTATTGTCGTGCAAGAGAATTGAGCCTTTGCAACTCTAGGTGTATTTTGTCATTTTGGTGTTTTGTTGGAAAAATTGTGGTGGGTTATATCGAGAGCAGATTTAATCCATCTTTCCATTATTTTAGCCCCTGACCAACAAGAATAGTATTAAGAATACAGCTTGTAAATCCAATTAAAGTTTTTGAAAGAAATAAACATACGGTTGTCACTTCTCGTATATTAGAACGCTCATGAGTTCCCGGGCCAATACATCACTAGTTTTTACCTCTTTACAACCAGATTCATGTTCAAGTGACTAAGTCACGGGCATTGTTATGAGTTTTCATAATATGTTGTGAAAGATTAAGTTTAGTTTTGAACATTTCATTACATTTATCACATACAAATACGTGAATGTCACTATGGCTTTTAATATGCAATGAAATACCGGATTTGGTTTTGAGAGCTTTTCCACATTTTTCACATTGAAAGACACGAGCATTATTATGAGAGTTCATATGCCGTATGAGTTCGTATTTAAATTTGAATGCTTTTCCACATTTTCCACATTCAAAGATACGAGCAGCACTATGAGTTTTTACATGTCGCGAAAGAGTGACTATATTTTTTAATAATTTTCCACATTGATCACACTTAAAGTCATGAGTGTCACTATGAGCTTTCCTATGTCGTAAAAGCACAGATTTAGTTTTAAATGTTTTTCTACAACTCTCACACTCAAAGTTGCGAACATCGCTATGAGTTTTCATATGTGTTTCAAGACTGCTTCTACATTTGTGTGCTTTTCCACATTTTTCACAATCAAAGTCACGAGCGTTGCTATGAGCTATCATATGTCCTAAAAGTATGCATTTAAATTTATATGATTTTTCACAATTTTTCACATGCGCTGAAATTCCACTTTTAAACTTGAACGTTTTACCACATTTATTACAACCAAAGTCACGAGCATCGCTATGAGCTCTCATATGTATTGAAAGTTTGGTTCTAGTTTTGAATGTTTTATCACATATATTACATTGAATTTTATAAGAATTATGGATGATATCATGTTGATCTCTTTTGTTTTGTTTCTAAAAAAGTATTTTATTTGTTAGATATGTTGTAAATATTCAAATACATTTAAAAATAAATTAAAATATTACTTGCGTTGACACTTTGACATCTGAAATTTGCTGAGATTGATTATCAAAATTCGTATCCTTTTTAACTAGTATAATATCTTTAACATCGTGCATTTCTGAAATCACACGATAAGCAATACTCTAAGTTTATTATAATAATATATATAGTATGTAAATATGTGTAACCTGATTCAAACATGTCGTCTGCATTGCTTAAGTATGTTTCTTCACTGTTGTCATCATATTGACATAGTTTAAGAATTTCATTTACCTTAACTTTACAATCAGTTGTGTCAATAGAATCAAATGTTTCTTTTTCATTATCAAAATCAGGTTCTGTAAAAATAAAAATCAATATTTAAAAGAAACATCTAATTCAGAGGTCTCCGATTACCAAAAATAAACACCACTAATTATTAACAAGAATTAACATTGATTAGTGTAAGGGAAGAGTGTCTTCTTAATTAAATTATAAAAGGAATTCTTATTAAAATACTTGTGTACATTTACATCACTATAAATAAGAATAGGTTAACTAAAAACAAAGGTGTTGTAAAAAATATTAATAACGGAAGAAATTCATAATATAACCAAAAGTCCACAAAAAAAATTGTAGCGTTCTATTTAGGTTTGAATTTTAATTGAATATAATATGTATGTATAAAGTGAATGAAAGATAATTATTAAATCCTTAACATACATAAGACATCTTCCATTGCATAAATAATATATGTATGTATATAGTTAATCAACAGTTTCAGAGAGAGTTAAAAATGAATATGATAAAATGGATTAACATTATACCAATTTTAAAAAAGTGTGGCAACGACATTGCAACTCAGATGACAGATAAACGCCAAAACAATAAAAACAGTGACTCGCTTTTTGGTCCAAATATGAAGTTATTTTGGGCAGTGGGAAAAAATTAAAAATATTTTTTTTAATGAATAATTTATTTGTGTTTAGTATTACTGAAATAATAATACTTATTTTTAATGGCAATGGTGAGTGTTATAGATAAATGATTACCTAATATTTTTGCCACGAAATCGAGGATATTGATGTGGAAAATATGTGGTTGGATGCTTTTCGTGAAAAGTTCTGAGGTCGCATTATTTCAAGTTTTGGTGACGTCAAATGGCCGCCAAGATTTTTTAAGCCGTTACATTTTACGGAGTTACGCTAAGAGTCACGTCTACGCCGACAAATCTGAAACGTTGGAGCACCTAAAAATATTATTTGGCAGCCCGAAATGAACGAAAAAGTCATCAAAAGAATTGGCTGCTGCAAAAGGTCCAGAGGTGGGCCATTAATTTATTTTACTTTTATAATAAATGAAATACATGAAATATTCGATTAATAAAAAAAAATCGAATATATCTTTAAATTTGCATTTTTTCAAAGCTTTGAAATTGAAGTTAGATTACTTTTGTTTACTTACAATATAGTTATTTTTTGTAAAAAAACACTAGCATTTACTGGTTAAATATTCCTATTATCATTATAATGAATAAATGATATAATGTCATTACTTGGGATTTATTTTTTTTATTTTTCTAAAACTACTCTTAACGAAGGAAAATTTAGCATTTAATTTTATTTACTAAAATAATAAATGAATTTGTTGAGGTTGTAGTGAATTTTTTGTCAGTGGCAATACTATACCAAATGTCATTTTCGTAGGAGTGCTCGAAATGATTTTGAATGATGGGGCGTCGCGTAGGCTTGAGTGCGGCCCTTATTCTATGCATTTTTGCAACTTTTGCATTTGCATGCTTAGTTGCCATGTCTTCTATGCCTTTAGGTACATAAAATCTCTGTGTATATATAACATTTAATTTTAATATTTATTATCGATTTAGTTGTTATTTTGTATATTTTCAGATAATTGCTTGTGTGATGATAAATTTCCAGAACCGCAAATATTTAGAAATACTCACTTTAGCGATGCCAAACACAAGTTGGCCGTTTTAGTTCCATTTAGGGATAGATTTGACGAACTTTTAGTGTTCGCAAATCACATGGATGAATTTTTACGTAATCAAAAAATAGCTTATCACATATTCGTAATAAATCAATCGGATCGCTATCGTTTTAACAGAGCTTCGTTGATCAACGTCGGATTTATGCTCGTTAAATCCGATTTTGATTACATAGTTATGCACGACGTAGATTTGCTACCATTGAATCTCAACTTGTCTTATGCGTATCCAAGAGACGGACCGTTTCACGTCGCTAGTCCAGAATACCATCCGCGATACAATTATTCGACGTTTGTCGGTGGAATATTATTGATTAATCGCGAACATTTCGAAATGGTGGACGGAATGTCTAATAAATATTGGGGATGGGGCTTGGAAGACGACGAGTTTTATGTACGGTTGAAGGAAGCACAGTTGAAAGTTAGCAGACCGGTAAATCTCTCCACAGATAGAACCAACACGTTCACGTGAGTTTCAATTTGCTATTGATTAATTACTTATTTGCTAACAAATAATTTATTTTATATTTTAGCCACAATCACGATAGAGCACATCGTAGAAGAGACACTGTCAAATGTTATAATCAATACGAAGCCACTAGAAGACGAGACCGTGACACTGGCTTGCACAACGTAGACTATGAAAAAATCAACGAGCATCGATTAGTCATCGATAATGTATCATTAACAGTGTTTAACATTAATTTGATTTGTGATAAAAGTTTCACTCCGTGGTGCGAATGCTTGCAACAACCGAATCCAAACAACTTGAAAAAATCAAAAGGAAAATTATGATCAAAACTCGTAATATAATAGCAATATTTGCGCAATCTTAGTGCCATAATAGGAATATAAGTAATAAAACATCGAATTCGATACAGAACAATGTATAATATATAATTATCACATAATCTCATAAATATATCAATACAGTTAATGTTTTTATATAAGTATTTGTAAAATTATATGTATATAGACCTCAGTAGTACGCTAGGTTTTTAATACTTAAGATGTGAATAGTTTATATTACTTTTTAAGCATGCCTATTACATGCGTTTTTGTCATGACTTATGTATTATCGATCACTGCTTTATACCAATAATCGTATTATTACTTTGTAATATTTTAGTTATTGTAAACAAAATATTAACTTGATAATCATAATCAATTAATATTTGCAATACAATACATTAAAAATATTAACTATAAAATTTTGTTTTTTCTACATTTATTATATATTATAGTTCGTATTTGAACGATTTTGAAAAAGCATTTTCTTGAGGAAAAATAATGACACTTCTAACTATCTCGCCTAATGAATTGTAAAGTTCTATTCGAGTTTAACATAATTTCGGTGATCAGAGATATTACTAGATTTTAACAAATTTCAGGGCTATGGAGCCGTTGGAATTTTCTGTAATTATTTATTTTCATGTAAATAACAACAAAGAAGTAAGTAAGTGGTATAATATTTAGGTACGTGATTTTCTATACATATTAGAAATGTTGTCGAGTTTTGAATTTTTATAACAGGATGTGAGTCAAATGATGTGTGAAAGTAATTGGTAAATACATACGATTTCTAGTATGTCATATGTAAATATGACCAGTGTAGAAACATGATCCTGAATGTCATTCGCTTGGATTAGTGCCGCGCCATTGTATGCGTCTATGTGTGGCCGTCGGCTGTTGTTGGGTATTTGACTAAGTGCTTAATAACTTTTGTTTATTTCATATTACCAACTTAAAACGCATAGCGGACGATGAACAATTAAAAAAAAATATGTCGGGGTGGAAAGGGTTGGAAAAAAGTTTGCATCCCTTAATAAACAAAAAAATGTGAGATGACCTTTGTTTAAGCTTATTAAACATCCCAAATTAAATTTAAAATTCTAGAGTAAAGGTGTTGATGATGTTGATGCTATTCTAATTAAAATTGATAGCATTTACAATTGCTTAGAGATCGGAAAAATGACTCGTAATCGCTCTTTAAATCATCTAAAGCTTCAAATGCAAAATCAACGAAGAATGGAGTTTCAGTTTGATTCAATAAATAGTTGCCATGTATTAAAATGCGTGTAACATTTTTTATTCAAATAGAATAGAAAGAAAACTTAATTCGTGTTTACAAATCAGGCGGAAACTGGTTTTCTCATTGTAGTTATGAACTAGGCTAAAAATGTATACAATGATTATTTTTTTAAATTTCAATTTCTGTCGGGAGTACAAAAAACTGTTTTGCAATAAAGACAATATAATATTGTCATTTTCACAATTTTTTTCAATAAACTCAGGAACGTCATTTTAGGTTTTTTAAGAGATCCATGAATAAATAGTTGAACAGCTTCAAAATAGTTGGTTTATATGACATATTAAAGCATTTTTCACATAAGGCTTGTTGATGAATTACGCACAATAATTTATTTGTATAGCCTATAATATTTATTTTTAGTTTTTAAAAAAAAAGAGTAGAACGCACACTGGCGAAAAGGCACGCAGCGCTTGTAGAATTGTGTCGGCGCGCGTCAGGTTGCGGTACTACATCGTTCTGCAAGACCATGTCTGATATTGGAAAAGGGCAGCTAAAAAGGGAGATCACCTGTGAGTACCCGATGTTAATTCGAAGCGAATCTTCTCGGCCGCTTTTCGATTCGTTTCGTTCTCTCGGCCGTCTTTTCGTTCCCTCCATTTTTCGTTCCCCGGCGAATCAGTTTGTTTACCCGGCGGCAGCTCTTCTTACGAAGAGATGCGCCGCTTTCGTTTGCGAATCTCGGACCTATTCCAATCATAAAAAATAATTTTATCATTGACGACGATTGTCATGTGTCACAATGGTATTGAAATGGTGTTGAAAACTACATATATTTGTCGATAATTTCGTCACCCGACATAGTGAAAGACGGCGATGGTTCACTAAACGAATTTAGATACACGCGTCACTAATGGCTGTAGTGGAGGTGCGCTATTTTTATACGAAAAGGAAAAGCGTGCTAATGTAGTATCTATAGACCAGAACGTTCCAAAATACCTTTAATTCGGTTAATATTACTTTATATATTATTTTTATGCAATTATTTTGGCTCATTCATCTAATTCTTAAACAATATCCCACTCGCTTCTATTTTATTACTACTAACGCATTTATAATAATACTGTAATAGAAAAATTCAATTATAGTCCGAATAATATAATTTCAAAATGAGATAAATGTAGTCGGTCAGAAGTCTCGCAAGAATGGATCTAATAGAATGAGGCATTGTGTTCGCAATACAAAAAAATATTTTTACATTAATCAGCACAAAGCCGTATCACATTCAGACGTACAATGCTCTTATTCATATATACAATGGCAAACTATTGTTTATTTTACAACAGTTCAGTGGTTCAACTCATTGTTATCATCAATTTATATTTAAATAAATTATTATTAATATTTTATACATTGCTATATAATATCATATTTCGATGATTTTTAGACATTCTCCATGAAGCGGATCTCTCAGCTTGGTCGTCCAAGAAGGTACGGCTTGAACTGGAGAAGCGGCTCTCAGTGTCGCTCTCCCACCAAAAGGAAGAGATCGACGAAATCGTTAAGGAATATGTAGATGCTCAAGAAGACGGCTCCGATGAAGACAAGTCCGAAGAGGACGGAACTGAAGAAGATGTATTTAATAATAATAAAAAAAAAACAATTTACTTTAATTATTTTTGCTTCAATATATTTTTATTTTGTTATAAAAGGAAGAAGTAAAAAAGAAGCCGACTAAGCGGCCGGCTCCTGCTAAAAAGAACAACGCTAAGAAAGCAAAGAAAAATACCGAGACGGATGAAGAGGAGAGCGAGCCAGAAGAGGGATCGAATGACTCAGACGACGATTCATATGCGCCCAAGAAACCAGTACCGAAAAAGAAGGCGCCTAAGCGAAAATCTAAAGGCTCCGACTCTGATTCGGATAGCGATTGGGGAAAGGATAACTCAGGCGGTGGAAAAGGAGGTGGCAAGGGAGGTGCAAAAAAATCGGCTGGTGCTGTAAGTATAGAGATTTAAATCTTAAATTATCAATAGAACTGAGTGAATGTATCGAATGAATTATTCAAAACATACAATTCTATATTTAACTTAACAATTTATGGTAAAATTTACAATGCAAGTTTGAAGACTAAATAGTTTCAAAGTTGAAAATCAATTCATTGCCAGTCAAATAATCTGAGCCCTTTAGATGCCAAGTTCGGATTTATCTCACACACTATAAAACTCGCAGCTCTTGAGTGTGACGTGCATATATAGTAGACCTTATAAAAATCGCAATTAAATTTTTAACTTTATTTTTAATTTATAATTGACGATTTCACTTAATGTTTTCTACAATTTCGTTTGTATATTTCAATTTTATCTTATTTTCTAGTAATGCACAAAGAAATTTGTTAATTTTTTCAGTGATAAATATAGAAAATAATCAGATATATGTGTGTTGGGCAAATAAAGCGGCAATGTTATATTGAAATATATATAAAAATATCTTTGCTGCATCCAAGAACTAGTCATAATATATAGAGAAGGATTTCTCATTATTTGTGTTATATTTTTGTTTCAATATGGAATAGAATTGTTTATTCCTCTATTATTCTTTCATTTTTGTAAAACTTACTGATTTTTCATGGTTCTGATCATAACAATGAGCCCTAAATTATCGTCTCCTGGAAATGTATAAAAAAAACAATTTTTCCTCGATGATTTATAAATTGATTCTCTCCACTGTCAACGAACATCGCATGTCGATGATTCTTCGTCTCTTTTTGACTGTCTTATTACATTCATAAAGTGATTTATTTACAGATTAACGTATCATATTTTTTGTTTTAGGGTAAAGGTAAAGGTTACACACGCGCATACAAGCTTTCTCCTCAATTGGGCGCTCTCATGGGCAAGGAATCGATGGCTCGCCACGAAGTCGTCAAGAAAATGTGGGCCTTGATCAAAGAGAGAAACCTTTTCGACCCCAACAATAAGCAGTTTGCGATATGCGACGACGATGTGTTCAAAGTCATCGGTGTCAAGCGCTTCCGCACTTTCGGCATGATGAAGTATCTCAAGTCACATTTTCGTGAATAATTAACTCAACGACGCTTTTTATTTAAATAAGAGATTCGCCAATTATACATTATTGTCATTTTTAGGACTTGTTATAATATGATGTATTGTACGAAATTGTACTCACTCACGTATATATATTTTTTATTTCATTTTACTGACGACGTATATATTTTTTCATTAGTGCAATATAAAAAAAATTAGGGAAAATATTTGTTACTTTTTTGACGATGATAAAATTTATTAAGCACATTAAAGATCGTCTTATTATAAAGTTAAAGTTAAAATTATTTGAACGTGCCTGTACATCGTAATTTAACACGTGGTAAACTTTTTATGTTTGTACATATTTTTTCAATGCCGATAAATTCTAAACGAATTCTATGTAATGACTATAAGTTTACCCGATTCCTCATCGACTAGTCGTTAGGTTCTTTACTTTCGATCGTTACTCCGATCGCGACCGCAACGTACGACGGCAATTAGATTTAATTTAGTGATTGAATGTTATTTTTATATAATGTTCCTAGATCATAAAAAAATATATGTAAGGATACCGTTTGAAACGTTTCTCTTTGTAATAGTAGTGGGCATTATACAGAGTGCTTTTTTTGAACTATTCTTCAATTAAATGTGAATTTTGCCTCATTATTTTGGAATTCAAAACCCACTAAAGCGTTCAAATATTACAAAAACTTGAATGATTTACGAGAATCATGCCATACAATTTTAAAATAGTTACTATAGAATGTAAGTCGCACTAATGTGCAAGTTCATGTAAGGTTTTATATGAAAACCACATAAATAAATATATTTTTTGCGTTTATATCAAATGCGTTTTCACGCTCGATTAATTATATACTATATATATATAATTTGATATTATCTTTGGGAGAGTATGGTTTGTCAAGAAACTGTGTATGTGTGAGTGCTTCTTAGCGGATATAAGTTAAAAATACATTTTTATTTTGATATTTTTTATGAGAGTTCATTTTCGAGTGATTTTACAGTAAATAAATATATATAAAAAAGTAAATTGTGTCAAGAAAAATAATAATGACTATGTCGAAAAAAAAATATAAATTCAAGTAAAATAAGAGTTTAATTTTCATGTAAAAATAAAATCCTAACCCTTCCAAATCATAATACAGGCAGTTCTCGAGTTACGACCACCTCGACTTACGACCACTCGGAGTTACGACGAAAAAACAAGTTGAAATTTTTTTTTTTTATGTCATACATAATTTCAAGAATGGTTTGATAACTGTTTCATTCCAGAAGTAAAGAAGAACTGTGATGAAAACGACATAGCCTTTAAAATTTTATTGATTCTTGACAATGCTCCAGGCCATCCTCCACACCAGGGGAATCACATCCAAATATAAAAGTGGTTTATTTACCTCCAAACACCACCAGCATTCTACAGCCGATGGATCAAGGGGGTATTGCTAACTTCAAAGCCCATTATTTAAGAATCACTTTTGCACAAGCAATTGCAGGAACAGACAAACATCAGACATTGAGAGAATTTTGGAAAAATTACAACATCTTTCATGCAATAAACAATATATCAAAAGGACGGTCCAAAGTAACGACGAATTGTATGAACGGCATATGGAACAAACTCTTAAAAATATAGAATGACAATATGTATTTTAATAAAGAAGGGGAAGTAGATGAGATAGCAAATATTATTGTAAAATGTGCTCAACAACTTAATCTGGAAGTTGATAATGAAGATGTAATTCATCTTTTGGAAAATGATGTTTTTTTTCAAAAAAAATTGTGTTAAAAGAGATGGCTGAAGCTTTTAGCCAAATCAATGATGCTATTAAAAAATTTGAAAATATGGACAAAGACATCGATAGATCTTCGAGGGTACACGGCCTTATTCAGCAAGCACTTGCGTATTATTATGAAATTTATAGAGAAAAGAAACAACAAACCGTACAAACAAACCTGGACGTTTTTTTAAGAAAAACAAGCACTATCACTGCACTCGTTGAAAAATATCAAGAATTAACAATGGATATCAGTAGCACAGATGATAAAAATACTCTAGATCAATTCTTATAAATAAATTATTTATGTAGATATTTGCTAAAAAGTATTTAGTTAATAACTTGAAGTCAGCAATAAAAGTTGTTTTTGTATTTCGCATGTATGCATTGTTTTTAATTATTTTTTGTATGATTTTCGACTTACGACCTTTTCGAGTTACGACCAAGGTTGTGGACCGGAACCCCGTCGTAACTCGAGAACTGACTGTAATATTAATTAGTACCCCATTGCTTTTTATGTTAGGAAGAATAGATAAAAATGTATGATAAGGAAATATGGAAAAGAATATTTTAATAACAGAACGCAGTTTTACACATTGTGAAAGAAATTATATCTTATATATTGTTGCATACTTCTATTGCAGCCAACAAAAATATTCTCAGAAATGCACTGAACAGTCACCCAGGAAATATAAGGAATTTGCATACAAAGAAAACCACTACAGATGAATTTGTTTCATATTTTATCAGATTGTAGATATAAAAAAACATGGACCAGCCAAAAAGTTTTGTCAGCTGAGATTTTGCTCTGCTTAATAAGTGCACATTACTCGACAATTATATTAAAAAAATGCCGATAAGAAAATCGAAGAAGCCAAGAAATAAAGAGGCAAAAACAACACCAGCTGAATTGAATAAATGTATTTTTTTTTATAGATTGTATTATCGGTAATTTGACAACTAGATTTGATGCAGCAAGAGAAATAAATAATGCATTCAGTTTCATGTGATTATTTCGCGACTTGAATGATGATGATATTCAGGAAAAGGCAAAAAACTACGAAACAAATATAAAGATGATCTTAGTGAACTGTTATCTGTAGAAATATTACATTTAAAATCAGTATGTGATGCAAATATTGAAATAAAAAATATTTTACCCATACAGTTGCCAAATGAAATAAATCAACTCTTAATCTTGTTATAGGTTTAAGATTATTTTGTACAATACCAGTAACTGAGGAACGTCCTTTGGGGAAGGGACAGGTGGAGGCATTTGCCCCCCCTTGAATTTTGCCAGAAAAATGCATGTCATTTAATGAAATACTATGAATCTTAATGAAATTGAAATATTAAAAAAATGACTACTGGCTGGCCTACTTTTGCCCCCACCTTTGAAAAAGCTGAAATTCTGTTCCTGGTTCTAAACCAGAAATTCTCAGGTTATCCATCAAGGAGCATTTAAAAAAAACAATTAAATCTATCACAAAAATATTTTTTAAAATATCACTTCAGTGAAATCGTATCGAAATACCCGGTAGATATATACATATATGTATATATTTACCAGTGAAAATATAATTTATCTGGCAGGTGCTAGTAAAATTATGTGATTTCATATACATTTACATACTTGTCATTATTTATTTACATGTGTAAGAGTTTAGCAACAGGTTGGTGACGGGTGGCAATTAGAGACATATTGAGCTGCTGCAGTAATATTTTATTGAATTACAAAGTGTTTACATGGTTAGTAAAGCGGACGCGGAACGACGCGTCCGAATGCCCGGAAGATTGCCAGTCAAGAGAATAACCGTCACGCCAGTGCTACTCAAGTGCCGCCAAGTTTTGGCCATAACAAATCTAGACTCCCACGAGAGTATTGATCAAAGTGTATTCAAACCGAATTTTGATTAATAGGAGGACACTAAAACAATTATCAGAAGTAAAAAATTCATGTCAAAAGCATTTGCCGCACGGCACGATTTTATTGCTTTTGACGTGGATTTTTGACTCTTAAGATGGGATGATAGTTTTTTTGCGCTCTCCTATTGATCAAAATTCGGTTTAGATAGGCTTCATTCGATTCTCACTTATTTTAAGTAGTAATTATGTTATAAGATGTCTTAATGTGCATTTTCGAAACAGGGACCGCCTAGAATTTGGGCAGAAAAATGTATGGCATAAAATACTATGAAACTTGATTAAATGGAAGTATTAAAAAAACGACCACACATCCTTTTAAATAAGTCCCTCTTAACTCGTACATATTAATATGTATTCAAAAAGTTATACAGTGCAATCTCTTTGTAACGAATACTGAAATTCCCAGTATAACGAATGCTCAATTTGTCCCCGAAAAACTTTAAGAATGACGTTTCATCCTGACACAATATTTCTCCGAATTCAGTTCGTCCTTGATTTGGCGTGTGCCGGATGTGTTTACAAGTGATATTCAAGGTGTTTCGCCGACCCTCAAATTTTTTTATGACATTTTTTTAACAAATTTTATTGTGTTCATTACAGTATCTTTAAAAATGGACAAAAAACGATCAGTCAATCTTGTAAGAGGTTATTTTGATGTTGTAGTAACATGGTAAATAAAAATAAAAAAAAATATATATTATCTTCCTTACATTCAATATAACGAAATTTTTTCTTCGGTCCCATGAGTTTCGCTATACTGAGATTTCACTGTATTACGATGGTAAAAAATACTTTTTTGTCATGGGGCCCAGAATCATTATTTTCCCAGGGCCCGGGTTTGCTTTCAGCGGCCCTGCACAGAGGTTCCCCTTCGTGGAAATTTTTGATAAAAGACTATCCTCTGCATCAGAAATGATGTCAGTTTCGATCTTCATATCTGATTGAGAGTAAAGTGGTCAAAACTTGAGATGACCAGCAATTACAATTCAATTAACTATCGCATTTAGGCTTTGATTAAACAATTAATAATAAGTCATTCAATAAAAATGTTAGATTACGGAACAAGTACAGTGCCGAGATTACTTTGCCTCAGTTATTTCCGAGGAAATAACAAATAGATGTCTTGTCTTGTAAACAAAGTTCTACTAGAAAATAGAAATTGAAAGCAATATTTGATGAAGAACATCTTGGGTGTAAAACCTTCGACAGCAGTTTGGAAAGAGAACTAACACTTTATATATGACAGTAGTAAAACAAAAAAAGGCAAAATGTTCCGATACTAGATAAGACACTAATCGACAAGAAAGCAACAAAATTATTTTGTTTTTATTATTAGGACAAGTCAATATTTACGACTGTGTTGCTCATAGAACATGAAATATAAATTACCATTAAAAAGTATCGTTTGTTACAATAATAAGACAAAACGTAATCTTTAAAGCATTTTATTGTTTACCACATAATAAGTAAATATACATACAATTTCAGCACATACATAATATATATACTATAAACATAAATCTGTAATCAGTCGATAAAATCACATTACTAAACACGACTGTTACACTATTTACAGGTGTGGAATGATCTATCGTAAAAGATTTAACATGAAATAGAAAAATAGACATTATTACATCATAAAATAACGGAAAAATAGGACATTGTGCGGAAGAATCACATAACGTTCAATTAATATATTTTTACTTCTCGCGTCCAAAGAAAATAAAAGGTGAATACATAATACCCTGAATCCTGGTCTGTTCAATGTTTATACACGTTCAAATTTTGGATTACGTGTGACGATAGAAGTGACGTAACAAAATTTACTTTAAATAGGACGGATAATGTTTTCAAAGCTATTGAAGTTATTCAAATATGAAGGGTCAAGATTAAAATGAAATGCACTATCCCACTATCAAATATTTTTTTAACCCTTTGCTGTCATGCAGATATATAGATATGACACTTAAGCTAAATATGTTTAGAGAGTTATGTTTTTTAACCTATTATAGCCTAATTTATCAATAACGATATATTTTGGCATGGCCATCAAAGGGTTAATGTATGTAATAGTATATGTACATTTACAATCAACGTTAAAATTTGAGTAGTTTTTTTTTATTAAAATGCATACATTAATTGTACGATATATTTTTATACCCTTTTTTATTATTTTATTTATATATGTATATTATAATATACAACATTTATTCACAAAATAATTATATCACATACCTTTCTAAGACAAAATCAATTATTATATTAATAAATAAATATATTTCAATAATAATATAACATTTCATTTTAATGGAGTGCAAATATTTCTATTTCTAAATAAAGAACTTGAACTTAAGAATAAGTAATAAAATTTATAAAACAACTACACAATCAGCACAATTTTATGCGTAATAAATTAACTAAACTGATACATTTTTGTGTCGCGTTATTTGAAAATAAAATGCATTTTTCACAAGCTAACAATAATACAAAGAGTCGATGATTATTTTACTCTGAACTTGATATAGTTCTAATATAAATAAATGTAAGCAAAAGCGAGAGGATTATTTTATAAGATAAAATATTGACAAAAATTAATTATGTAGTGTCAGAAAAATAACATTAAAAATTATCTGAGCTCAATTTTAGTAGTTTGAATAAAAGCCACGATCAAGAAGACAGAGGTTCTTATTATTTTATTTATTTTCATTAAAAAATGGATAGTGACGCAGGTGTAGTAGTTTCTCTTTGGAAGATTAGAAAACATTAACGTTTTATTTATCTATTATTTGAAGACTGGTAAGCTAAGAACAAAAGCAAAGAACAGACATATAAGCCCTGTGAAAATTGTGACTGTACTATATCTAGCTAACAAAGGCCGGGCCGACAGTTTGTGGCGACAATCTATTTCTCTACTCGCTATATGTTGAAATAAACTGTATTTCCGTTGACCCGATCGGCTACTTTGGACGTTTCGTCGCTGTCGGTGAGGCGCATGCGTTTGTTGCAAGTGTTTCCGATTAACAGCATAATGTCAGCTAGAGAAGGCATGCACTGTTTCCGTCCTGCAATGACATGCAACAAAAAAAGGCATTGTACACATTATTCGACACAACTAAAGAAGATAGAGTTACTATCGAAATATAGAGCAAAAAAAGGAAATTCTATTCTATAAGTATGTAATTAAATTTAAATTATTTGTTATGATAATCATAGAATCCGTATCAAAATAATTCTAACACGAAATCAACCTAATAGTTATGTATCAATATAAACGTCATCGTTGAGATGTAGATACAATATCATTATTTGTCATAAAAATAAATAAATAATGATAGTTTTACTGCAGAGCTTAATACAGCAGAAATGTGCAGTGGATAAAATCGGAAATGGAAATTTGTGATATAGGTTAAAGGTCACATGCTAAAGCAGTCTTCGAAAATGAACATAAAAAAATATAAAACATAACTTAATCTAAAATATACATTTAGTTTTAATAATTGTCATATCAATCCCTGTATTTATTAAATATAATTCAATTGACTAAAAATCGAATATTATTATAATTCATTTTTTCACTTTATTTAATATAAAATCATATTAAACCCAGTTTTTACGGTAATTGACTCTTACTTAAAATAATAATAATTTTACAGTGAAAAAATGAGTTTTAATGACATTCACCATCAAATCTCAAAATGTCGAAAATAAAAATATATAAGTGTGCCACATTAATAAATTGGATTAACATCAACTACAAAATAATCACATTGAACTACAAATAAAATTGTACTACACATGTAGTTACATCGACTTTGAAATAAATTGAAAACGTGTATATCCACTATAATAAGGAAAAACATTTATATATAATAGGATTTTACAAGTGTTAAGGGTATATCATGCGTAATTTGAATCATTGTTCAGTTTGTTTTATTAAATATTTAGGAGTTAAAATTATCACTGCAATTAGAGACGCAAATAGCTGGAAGTTTGGCATAAAGCTACAATTTCAAAACACTATACAAGGGTATATAGGGATAAAATTACACAATGTTTAGGCAATGCTTTGAAATGAGAAATTAGACATTTCAAGCAATCTGTCCACGGTAATATTGTTAATGCTTAACACGTTGACTGCCGTGTCAGCCACCGGTGGCTGACACCAAGGTATTCCAATCAGGCCGTGTCGACCACCGGTGGCCGACACGACATACCTAACTTTAGATTGTCACTTTGCACTGTCGGCCACACATTATGTATAAACTACTATTAAACTTGGCCGAATTATCATATTTTACCGACACATAAAAAACACTGTAATTTACCCCAATAATATCTCAAAACAAATTAAATAATTGTATTCCGAACAATTATATTAAATTAAACCTAAAAACAATAAACTATTAATTGGACATTTTACGAAAATTCTATTGGCAGTCAACGTGTTAAGGAAGGTTTCACGAGACAAAAGTTTATAAGCGTTTACTATAGTGAAATCTCAGTATAGCGAAGCTCACGGGACCAAAATTTTTTTTTCGTTATACTGCAAATTTGTTATATTGAATGTAAAGATGATATAATTTTATTTTATTTTTAATTACCGTATTATTACAGCAGCAAAACAATACCTTATAAGATTGACAGATCGTTTTTCGTCAATTTTTAACGATAATAAAATTTGTTAAAAAAATGTTTTATAAAAAAGTTTGAGGATCGGCGAAACACCTTTAATGTCACTTGTGAACACATCCGGCACACGCCAAGTCAAGGACGAACTGAATTCGGAGAAATATTGTGGCAAGTTGTAACGTCATTCTTGAATTCGGATCAAAATATTTCGTTATACTGAGATCAGTCTCATTATAATGAAAACATTTTGTATGAAAGTTTTTCGGGGACAAATTGAAGATTCGTTATACTGGGAATTATATTATTTTGGTATTCGTTACAAAGAGATTTCACTGTATATGGAAAAACTAGTATGTTCTTCATAAATCAGGCCATTCATAAAAAAGAGGCAAAACTTTTTTTGAAAATCTCAGGCTGATCCAAAAAATCAGAGTGCTAAAGTTGAGCTTATCATACCCTACATTCTGAGGATTAGATCATGTATTAGAAATGTGTAATTAGCATAGATAAAACTCCAGAAGGAGGCAATTTGATTTGTGACGATCTTTTTGTTATTCAAGTAAATGTACTATCTTCGTGTAATTTTCAATGTATTTTTAATATATAGTATTTCAACTATAAATAAAAAAAATCTGTGACTCTTGCACAGTGAGCTTTGGCGTCACTAAATTTGAGTTACAGTGGTCAACGAAACTATTTTCAATTTATGTAATTTCCATAACAATACCCATTTTACCTTATATTGCTTTGATAGCCCAAACATTGAATTTAATTATACCCAAATCTCAGGCAGGGTGAAGTAGTGAAGTACTAAAATTTTAATAAATACACATAAATATATAACACGAAGAAGATAGTTCAAGGATTTTTTCCAAAGATGATAGAAATATTGGCCAAAAAAGTGGTCAATACTGATTTTTTATAATACTGAAAGTTTATCACAATGCGACCTAATTTTAGTAGGATCGGAGTTCAGCCACTTTACACAATTGAAGTAACGAAAGACGGGTATAAAGGGACCATCTCCAGAACCCAAAACTAGTAAAAAGCAAAAATTGTTCTTAAACGCGAGTTAACAAAGCCTAGCTGATATTTTTCAGAAATCGCGTAAAACATTGAAATAAAACGTTAAATGTGTAAATTTTGAATCCAAAATAAATTTTGTCATTAATTTATTTTTAAAGAAGTGTTTCGAAGTTTTATTAATGATTATTTTAAATACTCTATTATGTTAAAAATAGGCAACAAATTTAATGATCAGAATTTTATCAACAACTTGGTCATGATTATATTATTCTGGGTCAGAATAAATATCAAATGGCTAGAATAAAAATATAGGATGATCATGTGAATTTAAAAAATATTAATATTAATAAATATAATTCGGCAAGAATTTTTTTTTAGAAATATCTTATAAAATATCTCTCTCGCACCAAGACTATTGGAAAGGTTAGGTGCGAGTGAGCATTAGTCAGAACATTGGACACCCCATGAATAATTCTCAAAGAATCTAATTAATTAATCTTTAGCGTTATAGCAACAGCACCATTGCCAAATGAAAAAAATAATTCTGACCATCTGTCAAAAAATTTCTTACCATTTCATATAAATTCCAACCATTTAATATAAATTCTGTCAGTTTAATATTTATTCTAGCCGCTCATATTCTGAGCATTTAATATAAATTCTGACCCGAAAAATACGATCATTTCGAATATGATATGCATAGCTAAATTTTTTTTTTAATTTTCCGCTGTAACCTGCAGGCGTAAACCCAATGGTTTACACTGGGGTAAATAAAGTTCAACTTCCCATTTTACGTCTCTAATTGCAATACCTAATACACAGAGTATTTTTTTATAGGAATGAGAGATAATAAAATAATGATATTGATTTTAACTTGATTTATAAAAAAAAATTACTTTATATATTTTATGACTAATTATATATTTTAAAATCTGAAAAGTTTAGAATCAATTTAATTTTAATTTGGCACCAATAATGCTGAGAAGGTTTTGTAAAATAATACCGTCGTTAAGTCTAAAGCGTTCACATATTTGGCACCTATAGTTACAAAATAAGGAACGTAAGAACACTGAGTAAAAAAAGTATTCAAACGATGGTCTCTCGGTCGCTTATGACCTGGATGCCATGCTCGGAGAAAATAAACTTAACAATCTCATCGTAGCTACGTAACGGACTCCTCGGGCTTCCGGCGCTCTCGGAGCCGTTGTCTTCGGCATCGATTTTCAACTTGTCGAGTTCGCTTTTGAAAACGTCGCCCTCGTCGACCATCTTACTATTGATAAAGACGAACACGTCGTCCGTAATATCCAAACTGTTACCACGTACCTTCTTTTTACTGTTGACGATCTTATGAACGCCCGACACGTCGGTTATCACCTTGACCGTCTTGCGCGGCAGGGCGTGCATGCTCTCCAGCGAATCGATCGAGTTATGATCGTCGCCGCAAAACGACTTGGGCGGCAGGTCGCCGGACGCCGACACTTTGTTGGTCAGCCGCGAACGCTTCTCTCTGACGTGGTTGGACACGAGTTGGCTACTGGACGTGTACACGTCGTTTTTGTCTATTTCGTCCACGCCGATTAGGTAATTGATTATTTTTGACGAGATCGTAACGTTACGCTGTTTTAGTGAACCGCTATCTTTCGACTGATTTCGGAACTCGGTGGGCGATTTCATAACGATATCGTTCGGCGACGGGGTGGTAAGGCAAGATTGTGAGGTTACAATTGGCAGATACTTACTGTTTGTTGGAGCGATTCCGCCAAGAGTGAAAGCATTTGTAATAAAAATATATATTTTAATACTTGAATTTCAATAATCATGGATACATACAAAAAATAGATAGTGTTACATAAAACATCATGGACTGATCCTATTATTAAATTCGTCAACTGAGTAATAGAATATAAAATGTTTTTTAACCCTTTAGTTGCCGAAATCCGATAAATCGGCTTTTGTTACTTTGTCTAGAATTTTTAGATCTTACAATATCATTGAAGAAAGAATTGGATACATTTTTAAATGTCTTGCTTCAGAGGCAAATAACACTTTTTCGAACCTATATTTAGATCCTAAAAAGCTCGGCAATCAAAGAGTTAATAACATTTAAATGTAATTCACTATTTTGCTACCAATTTAAAAAAAAAACAATTCTTACAGCTCATCTCATTTTTTACTAATCAAAGGAGCTTTAAAAATGTAGCTTTTGCAAACCATTTCTTTGTATGTAACATATGAAGATCACAAAGCAAGAACATGTTAACTGACATTTTTGACGAAAATTACTTATAATATTTAATAGATAAGTTTAAGGCGCTCTTTTAAATGAACACTCGATATTCATAAAACAGAATAATCTGTAAAAGAATTAGGTGTGATCCGATATTATTATATAGTTATATAATGCATATCCTTCATAAAAATATAGTCTCAAATTTTTAATGAAATATGATCTTTTGAATCAAAAAATTTATTGAAATGTCTGTGTTAACATGTTCTTACATTAGGATCTTATTTTAATACACTAATAAAAATAAAACAGTCCATGAATTTTTTTAACACTTAGCATCACCTTTAATATCACTCTAGATTTAAATTGAGACAACTACTTACATGCTCTGATTATCGTATCCGTACAACCGGTGAGCCTTCATATACGTTATCACATTATCGTCGATGAGATACTTGACGCTTTCGCCTCTTCTAACCAATCGCCGTATCATTGTGGAGCTAACCTCGTTCGGAACCCAATTCGTAATCAAAGTAATATTACGCTAAAATAAATGAATAAATTAACACAAATAAACTCGCTAAAAATATTTAAAAAAAATTCAATGAAAACTAACTCTATATTGAGTTAATACGTCGGATTCGTAGATGAACTTTTCCGGATTCGATCCGCTCCTCGTGATTACCACCAAACCGTGTTCGCCTAATATGGCTTCTAGCTGTAATATTGAAAAACAATTTAATACCCAGATTATGCGATCATTTTTAGGTATTATTCAATTATTTACGTCTTCATTGGACCAAAGTCCGGGAACGGCGAACGATTCTAATAAATCGCCTCCGCATAATAAACGAACTTGGACTTTTTCTCTCATGTAACTCTCGCCATCGTTTCCGTTATTGATCCGATTGTTTAATGCTACGCCATCGGTTTCATCCACTCCTGTATTATTTCTGGATAAATTAATAATTTCATCTGGCATCCAGGATGGAGGTGTATCGTCCATGTTTCCGTTTATGGAAGCTTGCATGTAAGCGTTTATGTAATTCTGTAATAATATCATTGCACATCGTTAAAAAACAGATTACTTTATTTTTTATCACGATTCAAAAAAATAAATAGACTGGGATTACCTGATGGTATTGCAGGGAATATCTAGTCTTGGTCCATCCTTCTCGATTAATCTCCCAATCGGAAGCTTTGATCCAATTGGACGACTTCAACGCTAACTGGACCATTGCATATCTGTAGTTTCCGGTTATCAAATCCTTTTTGGCATAGCCGTCGTTCACGGGTGAGATTATCCCCCCGAGAACGCACACATTATTCACAAGGTTAAAATGATCTTTCGCTATTTCTGAAAAATAATAGAAAATTATAACAATGTGTGTATTGAAATTGATATGAATTTTTATTGTTGTCATGATTAGTTGTATCATAAAAAATAGCGATAAACTGTATGATTCATAAAATAAATATGTTAGAAGTGAATTCGATTAAAAAATATTGATATCGAATTGTTTTCAAAATCGTTGCCTAATTAAAAAAAAAAGTGGGTTAATTCATTCATTTCAAACATATTTATCACTCCATTATCATGAAAGTTCATAAGGTCTCTACTTAAAATGCCCCAAAAAAAGTATTTTTAGACTTTTTTGTTGAAAATAAAATATATTAACGATCCAATGCCACGACAATGAGCTGTTTGAGTTCAAGGATGTAAAACCATTGTTTATTTGCTCATTCTATTTCAAGTAGTCAAGTATGTATATTATATTTTCTATTAGTACTTACTTAAAAGACCGTAAGGACTCGTTTTTGATCAAAAAATTATACACTTTTTTTACACAATTATTTAATTATTATGGCAAATGGAAGAAGTAGATAAACAAGTAAACACAATTTTATTATAAACTATATGAAACATCGAACCAATATAGCTTATTCGTATTGTTACATATAGAAGTGGTGGTTCATTTTTATTAATTGAGAGGGAGTGCAATACATAAAGAGAAACGTGAGTCAGATTATCGAAATTTTGACAAATATAATGCTTTATACATTATTATCATTTATGGAATTATTTACTCATCAAATAATTAGTTGCCGTTTTATTTTTGACTTGTGTTAGAGATTTTACACTGACACTGAGTTTTTACATGTTTCAGGTAAAAGGGCCAAGAATTATATTAGTAAAGATTCCAGTAAGATTTTTTTGTTGATAAAACTTTAATAGGTTATTTATTTATCAAGTATTTCGTACCATAAGTAAAGTAAATTCTAGAATTGTCGAATACAACTAAACATATGCACAGTTAATGTTCTACTTTTTTCAAGGTCACACAAATTTAAACAATACCTAAAATTTAAACTGATAAAAAGTGCATTAATTTATTTTCGTAATTTTAAATCGTGAAAGTGAAACAACGCAATGTGTAATAATCGAGTGTTGTCATGGCAACGACGACTGAATGTCAGACTGTGAGTCATCCGCTCCATGTTTATTTTTACAAAAATAAATAATTTCATCAGTAGTAACAATTCAATAAAATAATGACATTTAAGAATAAAGGATAAAAAAAGCCGTATTGAAGGTTTTGTGGTAGCTCACCGAACATGCGGAAGTGCATCGGAGTCGGAGGATTGAAGGAGCCGCAGGCCATGAGCACCACGGGCCTCCGAGACATATCTGAGGTCATCTCTTAAGCTGACGGCCCGAAGGGGACCGCTCGACAGTAACCGCATCAAACGAATAATAACAAACGTTGGCCTTAACAACCGGAAAGACGTCTCTTTAATCGATATGCCAAGTAATTTTACGATCGAATGAAAAAGGGTGCGTTTTAACAGAGAATTATTTTAAGAGTTAATTGTGCGTTTAAATAAATATTATGTTCCATCAAAATAAATGTTGAATGAGAGTTATTCATAAGGTATTCACTGTTCTGACCAATAAATTGATCTGTCCGACAGTAACGCACAAACAATTCGTTTTATGGAACAATTATTTTATGTATTGCTCATTTACATTGTCCTCAGTGAAAAATATATAAATTATATTTTTAACCATAGAATAATAAGATTATGCTATTCATTACTCATTACTGAAAAATGATGAAATTCAACTGCCGCACTAGAACGTCATTTGAGAAGAAGAGACATTTGCCCTTCCACCTCAAAAGGTAAAGTAAGAGATCAAAAGGTAGTGTCGTAATCAGCGTAGTGTGGAAACAGGAATAAGGAAATTTTGCGAAACGGAGTGCTAGAATGCTTGCAAGTGACTAGCGCTTCTTTACAGTCGTTACACGAATCTACATTTTCAGATATTGAGGCAAAAGTGAAAATCTTGCAAAATACTCTTAACCGCCAAAACCTCTAAACCCTTTGTTGCCACGATGTTTTACAAAATTTTAGCAAGAAACATTACTATTTACAATTATTTAAAAAAATATATTATGCATTTACATATTTTATTATGCGTGCGTGCAGTGCCATACTTTATGTACGTACGCGTGGAGTGGAAGATTGTTTGATATCTCTTTCTCTCTTGCTTGATCGCATAAGCATGCGAGCAAGATGCACCATAAGGTCTAGACCAGTGTACGCCACAGCTTCCACTTTTTATTAAAAAAACCACGCACATTTAACCAATATAATCGTATTGTAGGAGTTCATAACCAGTTACTGTGATATAATATATTATTTTTTTATTTATTTTCTGCGAAATGTTTATTAAAAAATCACGTAAAACTGACATAATTTATGAAAGCTACATTATCACATATCTGTCTATTTTACACAATAAATAATTAAAACATATTAAACATGTCTTAAACCACAGGTGCACTGGCGCACGGAAAATGTTAATAATTGAGTATCATCACGTCGTCAATGAGCCAACAACGATCGTTGTTAGCATGTCTCGCTAGTTTCACGAATAACGATATATCGTTGTTTAGCACCAAAGGGTTATCGTCTCAGATAGACAACTCGAACTTTATCCAAACCTGTTGAATTTTTCAAAGTAATAACGATAAAAAAGGAACAACCAACAACGCTTGATCTCTCCCGAAACCTTATTAATGATTCACGTACCACAAAACAAAACACTAGAGATATTGATTTTCGATCCGAGAGCATACATCTATGACCTTAGCTAGGTAATCTCGAAAAGTCCATCATCCGTAATTTACCGATCTCTTAATATTGACTTAAAAATATATATATATATATATATATATTTTTAAGTCAAAGTAAAATAGTTTATGGCTTTTAAAAAAGATCTTAGGGCCAAATGATGTAAATTGTACTGTCAAATTCGAATCCGACCGTTCATACAATAACTCACCAGTGCGAATCTGTCATTTTAAGTCAACTAATAATGTCTTGCATTGCTAATCAAACACTTAGAGTAAGTAAATCTCATATATATATCAATCGTTTATTCCAAAGTAATTGTTTTTATGTCCATTTTAGGGCTCAATGAATGAACAACGAGAAACTAGAGAGCTGCTTCACTCTCGTTTGCATCGCAACATTCAATTGCTTAGCTTAAAACGCCCTATGCCTAATGATTTGATCAATTGCTTTCATGAAGGTATGTTGAAGAATCCAAACTCACCAGCGTTCAATCAATTGGCGTTCTATTTAATGTCCGTTATCGATGAAAAGTATATAACTAATAATATGTCTTATCTGTTATGTGAACCTAAAATGGCTGCGCAATTTCGTCGCGAATTTTTAAGTTTTGTAAACGACATATCAAAAGAATACAAAGGTTACATATCGCCGATAATGTCGAGCTGGTTGGTTACAGCTGGCGGATTTAAAGTCGCTAAACTCATGTTTGAACTATCACAAGTTGCGTTAAAAGTGTTCGTTGATAGGGTAAAAAATAATAAAAATACAGAGGAAGTAATACCGGACGTGAGCGATGAAGTTATTACTGAATTGAAAGATAATTTGGTCGACAAAATTAGTTTGTGGTATAAATCTTCCATGAATATGGACGTAATTTATCAAATTTATTTGACAGAAATTGAAAATACACAGAGCGATAAGGATTTGAAAATGAAGGTGTTGATAAATTTTGTAGATAAGGTGAAGAAATGTTCGAGTAAAGATTTATTTAAGGATTTAGATGATGTTTTGGATGTAATGTCGCCTTCAAAGTTGCTCGCTCGTTGGTCTGAGGATATTGACGATAAATTAAATAAAATTGAGAGCAATTGGAGCGATTCGTCAAGTAGTACTATCGAACTGGTGAACAACGCTAAAAAAACTAGTGAAGAAATCGTTCAGCGTTATACTAAGAAAACAATTAAAAGTACTATGTTGGAATATGATTCAGAAAAAGATGTATTTGATTCTAAGTCTTGCATTGAAAGTGAAGAATTGATGACTATGGTTAAAGAAATGACACAAAATAACGTTTTAAATTTGCCAACGTTGTTTAGGTGTTATAATATTGTGCTTTTATTTAATTTTGCTGAGTTGTCGCTGTTTAAGATTGATGGTAAATATTGTAATGCGATAAAAGAGAAGAAAAAGGCTATGGATCTGAAGCAAATTGAACTGAAACAACTTGAATCTGAGATAGAAGAGTTTTATGCACATTTAAAGGTACAATAACTATATTATTTTTAAGACAATTCTATATTTATTATATTATAATATCAATTTAAAATATTGTTTCAGAACACTAGATGTATTGAATATGTTAATAATAACATCACAGAAGAAAATAAATGGATATATGAAGCTTTAAATATACCTTCAATAAATTCACTCGTTCATATTAAATAATTAATATAAGATTGCTATTTTAATGTATTTATTTATACCAATAAATATAAAATTATAAAAAATATATTCTACAATAATTTGTGATTTTAAATCATATCTTCGAATCGGTAGTTTGCAATTTGACCAATTCTTCCGAGAGCTCCCATAGCTTCTTTGCTTTAGCCATGTCGCTAGCGCCTGAATGTACATAAGTTTCTTTGCAGTCCATGAAGTATTTTCCTGTAACGTTTTCTAATTCTTCAGCACATGCCACATGAACGGTAGTTTGACATCCTTGAGCCGGAGTTTTGAAGAAGCCTTTGATGATCAACTTCATCGGCAAGTTTAACGGGAAGGGGACGTTTCTCCAAATACCTGAGTCGATCATTCCTGGATGCAAACAATTGGCCGTCACATTGCTTCCTTCCAATCTTTTAGCCAACTCGTTTGTGAAGCAAATATTTGCATATTTTGATACATAATAAAGATAAGCCGGAAGAGTCGTAGTTGGATTCGGATTCTCCAAATTGAGGAAAGCTAACCTATATAGTTCGGAAGCCACCACAACAATGCGAGCCGGAGCACTCTTCTTTAACAAATCAATCAATAAATGAGTCAATAAGAACGGTCCGTAATGATTGGTAGCCATTGTCATTTCGAGACCGTCTTCAGTAACAGTTTTCTTGAACGTTTGAGCAAATCCAGCATTATGTATCAAGACGTGTAACTTCGATTCAGTTTTATTAATATCTTCAGCAAATTCTCTTATAGATTTGAATGAACTCAAATCGAGCTTCTTCACAATGACGTCATTATTTTTGGTAGCTTCAATGATTTCATCTAAAAATATAATAATTACAATAAACAAATTATTTATATAAATATATTGTAACAGGATAATATGCATACCTCTGGCTTTGTTTGCTAGTTCCAAGTTTCTGCACGCCATGATGACTCTAGCTCCTCTCTTAGCTAAGTTCTTGGCTGTTTCTTTGCCAATGCCTCCATTAGCTCCGGTAACAATTACAGTTTTTCCTTCCATTCTGGCCCTGCTTTTACACTCCCCGCAAGTCAAATGTGCATATATCTTCAATACGACTAATATTACAACAGCGCCGACTACTACAAATACTCCGATTGCAGCTAAGACTCCGAAGAATACGTAGAAGTAGTTCAAATCCCATAAGCCCATGTCCTGAAAGCATAAATTAATTGAATTAATTATAATATGTATTTATTAAATTTGACAGTACTTAATGTGAAAAAATAAAGGTAATTGCCCGAAAAATGAAATAGTTTTCGCTGCGCGGGTTAATATTTAGTAAAAAAAGATTAAATTTTTATTAAAAAGCATATCATTTATATATTATGAAAGCTATCAATAAAAACTATTCCAATAACAATGATGAAAAAATTGAAGATCAAACTTTATTGAACTTAAAATAATACTATAATAATATATATGATATATATAATAAATAAATGTAGCAAATATTTATATTTCAGCTGAAAAATCGTTCTTCTTCCAATAACGATGTTATACAAAAAGTATTAAAAATGTCGAAATCAGTTATGATGAGGAATTTAACCGATTATTGAATAATATTTATTAGATATTTTTATCTATTCTCACGAACATAAGTGCATTGTACAGATGAAACAATAGCATTTATTATGAAACGCGTTCTACATAACGCACAGCATAATGCAAATTAGTATTAAAAAATCTTTGTTTGCAATCAACAAAGAAAATCGATGCAATTCATTTACAATCCATTTTTCATCAATATTCACACAAATTAGGGCAAACGTAATCAATTTCGCTCGAGACTTTCTTTCGCCGAATTTGTATGAGTAGCGTTCGCTTTCGTTTCTTATTACGTTTTGCATTAAATTTCGCTTTCTTACTATTTGTTTTATGTGATATAACTTTCAAGAGAATTTTGATGATACGAAACGAAAAAAACCTGTCTTCAAATGACTTATGAATTGTGAAATGTGTCGAAAAACACGTTTTCAAGGGAATGCGTACGGATTGTGTAAGAAAGCGCTCTTCGTCACAATGCGTGTGCGATTTTATGCTTTAAATAAAAAATAATATTTAAAAAATATTGAATATTAAAAATACTTATTTTAACGCTATATTTTTCATTTAAAATCTTCGATTTATAAAAAAAAGCTAAAAAGTAAATTAAATGAAAACTATTTCATCAATGAAACAAATATTATTAATTAATCTAAAACTATTTTAAAGAATCTTAAATATACCAAAAAGACAAATATATATGTTCCTGTGTTCTATTTGAATTTTTGAGATACTCACATGGTAAAAATGCCACGTATCTCAGTCCACAGTCGAAAACTTTTTGGATAATTTTTGGAAGACCGGAGACGACTTTTGGTCCTACGTGTGTAAGTGAGACTGGTTTAAAATTCTTAATGGCAGATACGACTCAGGTGAAACACGTAATGTTACCTTGATTCTTACTGTGCATGTGCTTCTCAACATGTTCAGTGATTAATCAATTTATATAATCATGCCGTATATTAACTTATAACAATGAACAAAGTTATTACATATGGTGATTTGCTTGTTCGAGAACGGAAATTATTTTTAATCGCGTTCTTCACTCGTGATACATGATACATTAAAAAGCTTACTTGACACTTGGTTATTAAATCCGATAGCTCAGACACGATAGAAACATTACAATCTATCTGTATATAACATATAAATCTATCATACAGAAACATATACTATATGCGAAATATATATTTCTTAGTCACCTTAAAAAAGTGTACTTATTCTCTATTATATAACTGTAATTTGGTTAAGAGAGCTTGGAATTCTTATAATGATTACTATATAGTTCCCAAAATTAAATAAAGTGGGCAACACTTACGGCCCGGTGGCCTAATTCGGCTCGCAGACGCAAAATATATTAATCAACAACATAGTTCTCCATAAATTTACATACATGTTTGCGTTTATCAAACAAATATGTAATAAATAAGGACAAATTTTTCAATATGAATTAAAAATGCATTATTTCATTCGCTAATAGCTTAATAGCGATTCATGTAGATCTGGTTGCTTAGTATATTCATTTAACGCTATGTGGTTTTTTTTCGCAGCTTATGTATAAAATATTTTATAGAAAATATAAAAAAATTGTATTTTTATATTCAACCTAATTAAACTAATAACAGTGACATATTGACCGCGAGGTTAAAATATTTAACTCAATATTACTAAAAAATAGCTTTTTAATAAAAAGCTTAGAAAGTTTAGATATCACTGGTTCTTGTTTAAGATTGTTATTACGTATAAATGTGCATTTATATGAAAATAAAATCAATATTGATCAGTGAATTGATTGTTTATTGCATAAATACATTTAAATGTGAACAATGTGTGTTATATAGTATTATGTATTATAAAATTAACATATATTATAATGCGTAAAATAAAATAAAATTATTAAAAAATGACG
Source organism: Plectrocnemia conspersa (assembly GCF_051122295.1). Taxonomy (NCBI): domain Eukaryota; kingdom Metazoa; phylum Arthropoda; class Insecta; order Trichoptera; family Polycentropodidae; genus Plectrocnemia; species Plectrocnemia conspersa. The sequence goes on from NW_028277169.1 coordinate 24,573,983, forward strand.
ATAAAATGCTTTATTAAATAAAATAAATAAAATAAATTTCGTACTAAAATGAATTTTAATATTTATTTTTTAATTTGCAAATATATATGTATATATATTATATTTTATTAATAAATATGTTGATGAAAGCTTATATTTACATTTTTTATATTTTTAATAAACGTTTTTGTATCTGTAGCGTAATAGCCGAGTTGAAAATTACACCGATCAAAGGCAACACTTCGTTTCAACCCGCGGGCGAGAGACGATGTCACTATACATGTATTTTAATATATATATGTCATTTACAATCTATAAATAATTATTTTCTCAATAAAAAAACTGATTCAATAAAACAATAAAATTAAATCACTCTATCTTAATGGATTTAAACGATTCGTGGTATTTATAAGTGTATAATTTTCTGTTTGATTATGTTTTCATTTTTTATATTTTTGTTAATTGTTTTGTGCTTCGCCTACCGCATAATTCATTACACAGTCATGCTCATGGGTTTTTCTTTTTCATCGTAATAAAACTATAATTGCGTCAAATGCAAGCGAAGACTTATCCGAGATAATTATTTAAAAATTAAACTATAATTCCTTTCATAACAGTTTGCGAAACCACTCAACTTTCTACAATTTCGCTGCGAGTGATGACAATCATCGCGTGAATTAAATTAATTTGATTCTGTTTACGCACATAGAGTTACAATAAACCGGTAGCTCGAGTTCCTTAAATGTTTTATAAAATATGCAAAAATGTATTGCTGCGAGGCAAATAAATTATTATTTTTTTTAAATTAGGTTTATATATGATATATATTTTTAAATAATAGATATAGTGCTAGTAAAAATGGCAGCAGAAAAATTGGGCTTGTAATGTGTGTTTAAAATGGCTGTGTGAATCAATAACATCGCCAGTTGTGATATTCATTCGGTGCTCCATTTATTTTGCATGAAAAAAGAAACGGTTGTTTTATACAAGCATAACTGAGTCATATATTCAAAGCAGAAAGAAGTAATGAACAAGGCCATCTGCTGTCACTGATAATCTCATTTAAAATATTTAAGTAAAAATCGTTTTGATAGGTGTGTAAATATCGATAAATTTTATAAAAAATGTTCTAAATCGTTATTTATGAAGATACTGAAAAAGAGAGCAGGCGCCAGACTTTTATGAAATTTAAATCAAGAATCTTGTTTCTAGGTTCATGGTGATTAAGTTAAAAATAAATAAAGATATTATAAAGCAATCTTAAAAAGCTATACAAATATTTTTGTATTATATTTTTTTTCAAATGTTCTTTATTTTAATATAAAAGTAATCATGACACAGCTATTCCCTGTATGTAAAACAGCAGTTTTTTGACAATTTAAAAAATCTGCCTAACGTATCTTCACTGGGAGTTAAAAATAAATAGATATTTGTGATTAAAGTATTATAAATATTCATCTACATACTTTTATAAAGCGGTCGCCAACTAGTGGTCGGTGGACCACTGATGGTCATTGAGTGAATTGTGGTGGTCCGCACTCCGCGGAGTAATTTGAATATACTTGAAATTTGTTTATTAAAATGTTTTACTATATTCCGATTCGACTTTCTTTTAATTTTGCGTTAGTTAAAGGGCTCAGACTATCCAGTATAAATGACGAAACTATCAAGTAAAATTACCAGATCTCACACTGGTTCAAAATATTTAACAGCAGTTAAAGTTAACAACAGAAAAAGTCCAGTAAAAAAACAGGCTGATCCAATTGCATCCCCAGGTCGTAGTAACTGGCCGTGGCAGCAATAAGTGGGCGAGCATTAAATCTCCCTCACGGAAAAACAAGTACCATTTCATATTTAAAATGTTATTTTTATTAAAAAATCATGGTTGTGCTCCACGGGATTCAACATTTTTAGTTTAGTGATACATGAGATCCGAAAAGTTGGTGACCGCTGATGTAAAGCATTTTATAATTATGGGAAAATTCTCTTTGCGCTGTCTGATCTAATTTATATGAATTGCTTATCCAGCAATAAGTGGATTAGCACCAAGTCTTCTTCACGGAAAAACCATTTCATACTTGAAATGTTATTTTTATGAAAAAATCATGGTTGTGCTTCGCGGGATTCAACATTTTGAGTTTAGTTGTCCATGAGGTCTGAAAGGTTGGTGACCGCTGATGTAACGCATTTTATAATTATGGGAAAAATCTCTTTGCGCCGTTCAATCTAATTTATATGAAATACCTAAATAATGTATTTATAATTAGTTATGTTTACTTAAATAAAAAGCTGAAAAAGAAACATAAAACATCCCAAAAATATATCAAATTCTTTATTTTCTTACTTATATTTTTTTTTGTGATTCAATGCAAAATTTTGTACACCAGATTCTATAATTTTGCTTAAAATGTATGTCTCTTTTAAATAAACATTATACACAGAAGTAATTAAAAGGGCTTTAGATAGTATTTGTAGGATACAAATTGAGCTCTTGTTATATGATACTTTTTCTGGTTTACAACTTTTTTTTTAATAATAATACACATTATATTATATTACTCCGAATATGGTTCAATAAAACTGTTTCAAAATAATTTTAGAAATGAATTCACTTATTTTATTTGTAGTGTCACTATGTTAGTAAAATATTAATACTTACGATTTTTGTTGAGTATATTGCAACAGTGAAATTCTTGGTCAAAATATTGACCGACTCGTCTGAGGGCTACTTAGATACTGAGATTTCTTATGATCCTCCTCTACACTTGGACGACTACCACCTCTTCTACGTACATATTAGAGAACATTGGCCTCTGACTGCAGTCTCACGACGTGACCTTGAAATTTAGATACAATCTGACCAAATTCAAGTTCGCCTACAGAATGATTCATTACTAAATATATACAAAAAAGTTCGCTATTTAAAAAAGGACACTAGAAATTGTATCCATATTTTCTGTTTTAGAAAGCGTTCTTAATTAATGTTTTGGTGAGTTGGAAAGAAATAATTTTATATTTTCATATAATTCCATTATTTATACTATTATTTGAGAAGTTAGCATTATAATATGTAAATTATGATTCATAAATGTTATACAAATACATATGTGTATGTACCTCTAAAATCGATTTACAATACAATAGATTTCCATGTTTTTACTACTTAAGTAGTGTGTATTGTAGAAGTGTACATATTAAATTTTAATTTATTCATAAATAGATGTCAGCTTTCTTCGCCCAGATTCTTAATTCTTCACGTGTCTTACAAAGGCAAAGAAATGAGCTCTTTAGTTATTTAAGTGTCATCGAAACCGGTTATAAGCTTTGCAAAATAAACACTAGCATAAACATTTCCTTAAGCAAGTACCATTCGACAGTTCACGGTCAGTGTACTCCATCCAGCACGGTGAAAGCAAAATCTATTTGGAAATCTGACATTGTGCATTGGGGAAAATAGTTTGTGCATAGCAGGTTTCATTTCGATCCGAAATCACCAGTCATTGTGTTGAAAATATTGGAAAGTAATTCGAGGAAAAATGTAAATTGGTAATATGTTATCAAAAATTGTATTCGGCATTCTCAATTTTTTTTATATATTTTAAAAATAAGAAATACATTTGTTTTTAATTTTCAAGTATATACTCAATCTCGAGTGGCAATAATTACCACCATCTAAGAATATTTTAATTGTACGCTTCTAGTTAAAAAAATATTCAATTTATGTCCTCTTTTGGTTTCAATTGGGCATTATTATTAAACACTTGATACACGGCTTTATTTTAAGCTCCAGGAAAATTGTACAAATATATATAATACAATACTTTTCATTTTGGCATAGAAATCGTGTATCAATATATTTTCCTTCTTTCTAAATATAAACGAATAAAAATGTTTATTACTTTCTATAAGCTATTTATTACACTCAATATTTGCTATACTTTTTTTGTAATTATAATTTATCTTTCAATGTTTTTTAGATCCTCCATAGCTCAATTCAGTTCCTGTTTTATTGAACGACTTTCCTTTCAAATTCCATAAAGACTCCAGTGTTTTTTAATTTTAATCGTTTCTTAGAGTAAATATTATATAATCATAATTCCGATTTACGAGATTTTTATGATTTACAATATGAATTTTGTGATGATTAATTTAAATAGATTCAAGTCATACACAGTAGACTCTCCAATAACACGGTAATGGTAAGTTTTATGGGATTTAAGCACAGATCTTTTAGGAATTAGTCATAGACTTGTGCTTGTTTTATTTTTTAGTTAAGAAAATAACGCAACTGACTCGAAAAATGGCTTTTACATTGAATGGTTTAATTCGTTTTTGAAGTAAATTTTTATATCAGTGACAAAATGATTAAACGTGTGTTAAGAAAGTCCCATAATATTTATAATTTTTTTTCGGTCGAAATTCTTAATCATGGTCATTGCGACCGATGAACCTTATCGAAGCATTGAAGGTTGTGACACACTGTTATTTTTCATTATCAAGCTTTATTCACGAAAGACATTTATCTACATAATATTAATTTAATAAGATATTGCTTTGACTCGGAATTTTTACAACAGTAAATTTATGAATTCCTTAATTCGATATCACAAAAAGTCCTATTTATGTTTAATTTTACTAATATGTAGGCACTATACAATAAAATAATTTTGTTCATTTTGGATGACTTATTGTTTAAAAAAGTATGCGTCACGTAGCAAATACTAAAACATTAATTGTATATTAAGATTTTATTATTTGTAATTTAAGCGCTTTTTCTATAAAATGCTGGTCTATGGGTCGTGATGGCGGCAAGCCCTTTAGGTCGAAGGTCCATATTAAACAACTATTCTGTTCACTATGGAAACGCGATAGAAAAGTAATATTGTATATTGTAGATAAAATTGAACTTAATTTTCCCAAGTATGACTTTATTCCCCAGAGTCGCAAAATAATTATTTTACAGTAAATTCTCCATTTATTGGAATCTCGTGTATCGTGGACATTACGTATGGCGGTATTTTTGTTTGGCAGCTTTATGTATCGCACGAGTTCCGTTGAGTGCATCTAAAAACCAATTATAAAATAACTGATAGTTTCTGTGTATTTTTTTCTCCTTCTGCGGAGCGATGAAATGGTTAATGGCTTAAAAATGCGCGTTTCGGTCCAAAGTTTTTAAAAATTCGACGCGGTTCGCGCGCCACAGACCCAATTAGCGCGCTTGCCGTATCCCAAAAATGTTGAGAACTACTAATTAGTAATTAATATTGCCTTCGTATTATATCACTCATACAAACTCCTAATTGACATAAATATATATTTATAATTCTGGAAAAAATATTTATATAAACTAACTTGAAACAATCGAGATTACAACCAGTGGCATGGAAAGAAATTTTAAGATATTTGCAGTAGCAAACAACTAAAAATTATTTTTAAAAAGATCATGTGTATTTTATCTGGTTTTAAAATACTGGTCTAGTATGTATGTATATATATAATATGAGACGATGAAAATATTAGAGATAGACTCAATAAAGTATAATTTATTTATTATATAATATTATTACTCAAAATTATACAGGAAATATCTGACTAATAAATTAATTAGTTGCGATGCAAATTTTATTTTTGATTTGTTTTATGGATACTTTTATATTTTTTTTATGGATAGCTTCTTATTGAATCAAGTTGTAAAATTGATTAGTTATATTTAATAGTATTGTAATATTACTAATGTAATTTAAAATTCAATGTAGGACTTGGAGAAAGGCAGTATTTCTCAAGCTTTTTTCAAGACGTAAACTGTTATTTTTGGGCCATCTTGATACATACTTGAAAGTTATACATTTTTTTTTTACTCTTAACAATTATTAATTGATCTCTTATTTATAAAAAAATATTTACGATAATTTATGTAAGAAGCCAGAAATTTCATAAATGGAAAAATTGATTTTTAAATTTTAATCATTAATATTTTTTTATTCAATAAATATATATCACATTCAGTTAAGTTCCTGATATATAAAATATTTTATATAATTTATAAACTCACATATTCAGTAAAATGTTGACTTAAAATTATTGGTAAAACGATTTACAATATGTGTATTAGAGAATTATGAAAATATTTTTAAAAAACAAATTATAGTTTAAGAATAATAGTAATATATTAGGGAAAATGTATATTATAATATACAGAATTGTGTATACTTAATGGAAAGCATGTACATAAAATGGTATACAGTTAAGTATTCAGTCAATCATTTTCAAGATGAATGCACTTCACCGATAACTGTGGATGTAGATAATAAGTAAGAGAAAACATGAACTTTGAAAGTGGATAAATTATTTTAATGCGTACAATAATAACAGATTAGAATTATTAATAAAATACGATTAGTTATATTTAAGAATTAATTTCATTAAAAAAATAGTAGTGATGATCTAATCTATAATATTTATGCAACGCTTGAAAATATTGTTGAATTTTATAAAAATATATTTGATTATTCATTTAATTACTATATAAAATAAATATTATTTCAAGCAAAAAATGAAAATATATAAATGTAGTTAAAGTTTTAAGTAATTTATAAACATTTGTTAATTTGTTATTATACTCCTGGGAGTAATTTAATTTTACGTATTTTTCCATAATAACTTCTGTTGTTATTTATTTATTATTATTATGTATTGAATTTATAGTAAGTTATAAAAAAAATCAGTGATTTTTAACGTTTAATTGCTTTGATTTTTTTTACTACTTTTTTGTATTAGTATATTTTTATAATTTATCTTACAGCTTTTGTAGTTTTTTTTGCAATTCAGAAGCTCTCAATATTTTTTTATAAAATTAATATAAAATATTTTTTGTTAGGTTAATTTATTTTGTACTTTTTGATTAATTGGTATTATTTTCTATAAAAATCATTTATATCAAATCAAATTAAAATAAAGATCATAATGTTTATAATTGATTATTAATTCAGTTATATATGTAAATATACTAATTGTAAGTCGAACGTAATAATGCTACATAACCAAACGTTTCAACTGCGATGTCACGATTTTATTGCTTTTGACGTGGATTCTAAACAGGGGCGTCATTGGAGTAGGCAGTTGTTCCCCAGAGAAATGTATGTCATTTAATGAAATTTGTTTTAAAAAAACTACCATTGACTCACCAATTTTAGCCCCGCCCCCCTTGAAGAAACAATTAACGTCTCTGAACAGCATTGCCAGATCTCCAGCTGTTTGAATTAGGACTTAATATATTCCCGGCTAAAACCATCGTAGTGGTCAGATAGTCGAGAGTAGGAAAGAGCGAAGCACCTCTCTTAACTAAAAAAGAGTACTAAAGCACACGTCCATTTGTCAGAATTTGACACTTCTACTAATTCGGTCCTAATTTAGGACACTTGCACCAAGCAAAGCCACGTCGAATACTGATCATGATGAACCTAAGAAAGCCGAGGAAGTAGCCTCTTTTCACTTCATGTCAGACCAAAGCCTAAAATACTAGAGTTCAACTCAATCTTCGAAGACAACTTGAAGATTATGCGACTCAAACAAAACTATACTAATTACACAAGTTGTACGCGAATATAAAATCTATTGTGAATGTAATAATAATTAATAAAAATAATGCAGTCACAAACAACTTCATTGATGACTATTAATTTTGCATTTTTATATGAGTAATATACATTATTAATAATTACGATCGGTGACTCTATGTTCGTCACAGAAACCATCATAGTTTTATGTTACATAAAATAATAACACAATTTTATTTAATATTATATTTATTTATATATCTTTCAAGTAAATATATTCATAAAACTATCATAAATTTGTGTACTTTTTATAAAATAGAATGTATTTAATATATTATAAAATTTAAGATTTCACAGCTCACATAAATGGTCCACTTAAAAATATAATACAAATATTAATAATGTTTCTCTTCCGGCTGCAACTTTACACATTCTTCGCTCTTATCCCACAATTGCTTTGCAAACTCGACATCTTTTGCTTTATCGGACATCGTTGCAATTTTGCAATCAACAAAATATTCACCAGAAACATTTTCCACTTCCGGAGACACAGCGAGATATATAATAGTTTGAGCTCCTTCTTCGGCTGTCTTATAAAACAATTTTATAAGACCATGAAATGGTACTCTGAACCATCCCGGAAGATTTCTGAATATTTCCGTCATAACAACGCCAGGATGGAGTGAATTTGCAATCACACCTGAAATTCACAATAATTATATTATGAGAGTGAGTCAAATGAAAATATGAAAAAAACCCTGCTCTATTGTTCTAGTTAATTTGTGTTTTATAAAAATAGCCACAGTACTAAAATAGCAATCTGTTTTTTTTGTGTAGTACATGGAAGAAAGCAATTAATGAAGGTTTAGTATGATGATGCATGTCTATCACTCTAGCGAGTGTACCAATGGACTAGAAAATTATTAAAATGTACGAGTTCTCTTCTCGGCCAGATCTCACTGAATCACACAGCAGAATCTAATGAAGCAAGTAAATATTTACAGAAAATTTAATGTTTTGTATAATAATATAACATTAACTAAACGAGCAGTAAGAGAACGCTGTTGTATAGATTTACAGATTTCACTAAGAATCATCCAAAACTTGCAATCGGATTGAAAATGCTCAGACCTATACTGCTCGTTCACCATTTGCAATGATTACGATTTAACATTTAAATTTGACTTTTACTTTAACATAAATTATATACCGAGTTATTAATACCTGATCCTGGGAGACGGCGTGCAATTTCATTTGCTGTTACAATGTTTCCTAGTTTACTATTGCAATAAACTATGGCGTCTTTACAATATTTGTCCATGTTGATATCGTCCAAATCGATCTTAGCCCATCTGTGACCCAATGCCGATACATTTACTATCCGACTCGGTGCAGATTCTTTGATTCTGCCTACATTTAAATATAGTTAAAAAGTAACACATATAGAAAAGATGGAATTATATTATAAAAACACAATTGTTTAAATATCTTGTAAGTTAAAATGACTTTGTATTGGGGTCTTTATATAATTAATAAATATTATAATACCTAGCAGTAAATTAGTAAGCAAAAACGGTCCGAAGTGATTAACTTGCAATCCAATCTGATTTCCATCTTCCGATTTATAATTTCCCAAAGCGGCAGCTCCGGCGTTGTTCACTAAAATATCGATTTTAGGTTCATTCTCCAATATATCTTTAGCGAACAATCTTACCGAAGCCAATGAAGCAAAATCAATCTTTTTCACCTGTGAATTAGTTTAAATAATAAGTATTTGATTGTGTATTTGATATAATAATAAACATACGTAAATATTATTGTTTCCTGTCTCCGTTACAATCGTCTTTCTTGCTTCTTCAGCTTTAGCCAAATCTCTACAGGCCAAAATTACTTTTGCTCCCCTTCTAGCAAAATCTTTCGCCGCCTCATATCCAATACCTAGAAAAACATAAACATTTACACTATTAATTCCACTTATCTGAAACTAAGATAAACATGTAATTATGTTAGATAAAACCAATTCAAGTTACATAACGCAATGTTATCATAAAATTATTATAATTAAATAAATATTATTTTAGGTAGTCATTAAATTTATATTAAAATTAAAAAAAAAATTGGCCATAACAACTATAATAGTGTGCAATTTTGTAAACTTATTACGACTTAAAAATTAATGTTATGCAAGAAATAATACCTGTATTGGAACCGGTGACAATGGCGGTTTTTCCGATTAATTTAATGTTAGGATCGCACTTTCCTGACGACATTTTCAGATACAATTTTAAAAGAGCTAAACCGGCGCCGCCGGTAGCTATTGCCCCCCAAACTGACAGCGACATTGTTTTCGTAAGTGTTGCCATATTAGAAAATAAAATTGTAAATGAAGCACAATTTCTACATCTTTTCGTCAGTTTTATCGATTATTAATCGATTTTCGTTACAACTAACCGTGTATAGGTTTTTAAATTTACTGTTTTCTATTTTAACACTCCGTTAGTGGCACCTTTATAGTTTGCACGGATCTGTGAGATCCACGACCGAAAATCGATCATTTAGTGACAAATACGTATTTCGTTTGGAAAAAGGTTAAAGAATAAATCAAATGTATTAATATAAAACTTTTATTTGAAAAAAATATTAACTCTAACATAAAAAAAAATATTGCAAAAAACTTGAAAATTTACTTTGAAAACGAAATAATTAGACTTAGAAAATAAAAACTGACTTTAAAGTTATTGCAAAACATTAGAATGACTCTCACTAAAATTCACTTGATATCATGAATATCCTTATGGGGCACGGTTATGGAATGGTTTAAATGAGATCGGTGGCCGAGGTTTTGCCAGTCGTCGTGGCCAACTAAAGAATATCATTGCTCTTCATCATAGAGGACAAAGGAGGACAACATAAGGACAAAAATTTTGAAGAGGGCAATCCTCAATTTATTTTAAAAGAACATCTGGTCACCTTAGTTAAGCCTGAGCTCTTACCTGAGCTGTCAATAGTAACAACCGCTATCGGGTAAACAAACACGAAACTATTGATGGTCTCCAGCATCATAAAATAATTTAAAGAGACTGATATGAAATATCAGAGACGTGGGAAAGGGGAAATGTAGCAGTCAGTCACGACTCCAAATAAAAATATTATGAAATATTTGGGGTTTTGTTCAGTTGAAAGGCGCAGTAAATTCTAAAAAGTCGTGAAATTATAGTGAAATATAGAAAATTTTAATGAATACATCAGTTCGGTATCTAAATTGTCTCTAAACCCCCAACTTGGTATTCCAATAAATAAAAACATAAAATATTTAAATATAAATAATATTAAACGAATTTAATTTTTAAATATTTTGCATTAAAACTATATTGCTGAAAATTGTCACATTTTTAAAAGAATTTTCTGATAACATTTGTTTAATTAATAAATTTAGAATAAATACAGTTATTTAATCAACAGATGGCAGTACTATTTTCATAAAATATAAAATTCATTTGTTAGTCGTTAATCGTTAATAAATTATTTAGTGTAAGTATTAAATACAAAAATATTTAGTTATTCATCTCAATCACAGATTTTTTATTTATTACAGACGTGTTTCGGTTATATAATTGCGTTTAGTAGCTGAGGTGTTATTTGATTGGTTAGTATTCAAGAAAATCCCAAGAATCGATGCGGTTATTACCAATGATATCATCCTTCTAGCCAATTTACGGTAAGTTTATCGTTTCACCTTTGTTTTTTGTCTTCCGTTCTACGTCAACCGCAAATTATGATCGTTTGGCGAATCAACTGCAATGATGTTCTTCAATTAACTATTTTTTTCATAATTTCCATAGCCTTCGAATGGCGATTCGCTTTGAGCATTCTTTTTTGCCCAACGACCAACGTAAACAAATAAAAAAACAAGCTTATAATATTTTCGCACTCTCATGATTCTCTTGAGTTGCAATATTCAAATTCTGAAGTTCAAATCTGATAGCTTTTTTTATTTAACTCTTGAATAGATCAGTTATGCTAAAGATAAAATTTCCATTAAATTCAGTGTTCTAATTCGAGGATCATTTGACAAAAAATATTTTTATTATACCGGGTAGCGACATACTTTCTGATAACATATTTTGTTTTTATTTTAAAAACAAAATATGGACTATACTATAAAACTCCTTATATCACAAATAAATAAATAATACTATTTAGTGTTATTGTATAAAAATAATAATAATATAGACAAAAGTATATGTGAATTAACAGTCATTAAAAAACATATATAACACACAAAAAAAAACGTGGACCATTTTGCCACGAAACATAATTTTTTTAGAAATATTTCAATAATCTTTCAATTTCCTTAAATAATATGGAGGTGAATAATTGATCGCGCAGCTAGAAAATTAACTTAAAAAATGTATAAAATTAATGAAAATATATAATATGTAAAATAATGTGCTTATCTAGCTTGTTTAACTTCTTCCCTAATAGAAATGCTGTTCTTCTTGTTTCTATAAGATCTACCTCACTTGCAATTTTTAAAATAAATGAGTGCCTGTTTATTTTTTTTAATCTTCCGTTGCAACACGACAGGCGTTAATTCAATACGTTACAACGGGGTAAACACAAGCAGCATCAACAAGTAATTAGTGAGACATACATAGACCGTAGTCTGTAAATCAATGACATCCATTTTTTTACAATTAATAGATTAGCTAATTTTTTAAATTAAATTATTCATAACGATATTCAGAAATATAATTATATAATTTTTACTAATTCCATAATTTTTAATTTACTTTTATCCATGTTTATCTTAAGCGGCCGGTTATCTTATAAGTGTACATTAATTTATTATTAAATCATGTCATGTTACAATATATCCTGTATATAAATCGTTAATTGTGCCCGAAAGGAAATTTTAGCGCCATATCGCTTGTTCGTTGCTCTCAAAATTACTTTCTGGCGTTGTTTCTACGCATGTTCATATACATTCAAATCCATTAATTTATATGATTCATTGCAACATGTACAGTTTAATTACAATGCGACAATTCAGGGCGTTTACAACAAATATAAATAAGTCTTTGGTAAATGTGTGGTTAAATAAGACACATACTAGCCGTTTAAAAACGTTTTAATTATTGTTAAGTGTTACATGTTCAAATAGCTCGTCTTTCTCGTCACATCGGCAAAACTAATTAGTTCTTTCCGTCGTCACATCGTCAGTATGTGTTGCTAGTGTGCCGCACAGCTACATGTTAGCTAACTGAATCAGCTCCAACAACTCCATCTTGGTAGAGCCTTAGAAAATAATATTTACTATGTTAATTTTCTATAAGAATATTCCTTGTAAAATTAGTAGTTTACAAAACATTCTATAAATTGATTTAATTTTATATATTGATTTTTCATTAAAGTATCATTAGGTTTATTTACATTAACATTTTCCGTATTTTTAAGCTCAAAGAAAAAATAATTTATCATGTTTTTGTAAATACAATGTCTTAAACTGCTGCTTATTTAGTTTATCTTAAAATCTGATTCACACTTGATGTAATCTGAATGTATAAAATTTATCTATTTGCAGCGGATTACAATTTTATTTTAAAATATATATTTTATCTGATAAACGCATGGTTTGAGGGGCTTGTAAAATTTATACATTGTAGCTATGATATAAATAGTCTTAGATTTTTAGTATTAAAACATGAATTTTATTACAGTTCTTTGTCAATTTAATTACTGACTGAATAATTTGCTGCTTTTATTATAATTTCAAGGCTAATAATTGAAGGTTTTTTTGCAAAAATAATATTACACAGAGTCCACGCACTTATTTATCTATTATAAGTCAAACAGGCACCGGAATGTAGCACTCGTCAATGGTTGACCGTGACTGGCTTTCGGTATTTGCACTTTGCAAAAGCAAACTGTGTTTCGAAAGGGTTCCGACATCGAAAAGTCTTAGAAGCTCTTTTGCTAACCTAGATTTTGTATAAAGAAAAGACAACAAAAGATATGTACACTCGGATTACAGTCTCGCTTTTGTCTTTAACCTAATTTTTTGGCGATAAACGTTAAATACGAAAATTAACGGTAATATCGTACATATCAGCGGTTCTCCAATTATACATGTGCAATATGTAAAAAGAGAAAGGCTCTGTGACTGTTGTATTATTTATATATTTATAATAAAAAAATGTGATACCTGCATAAATGCATTTAATGATGTATCTTATGCCATAAACTTAAGTTAAACTAGTGATCATTTGGAAGGACGATATACACATACATAACCGTTTAGGCTTTTATGTATATTAGGACTTGATAATAATTAATTAGAAAAAGTACCAATAGGCAGCAAGTAATTTCTGTATTTAATAGACATTGTAAAAAAATTAAATAATTTCAAGTGGATGTGTAAATAGTTAAGATTAATATATTCATAAACGTATTTTTTAATACTGCTTTTTCTTTATATTTTTTCATACTATTATTATTAGCGTTAAACACTTCAAACTCGTAGTAAAAAATATAGCGACTGTTATTATTTACATAAGTAGGTATATACATAAAAAGTATCATTTATTTATTTACATATGTAGATGTATATGAATAATATTATGAGTAATTATATTATGTATGTTATAAATACATGTTGTAGATTATAAATCTACATAAAGGTTGCATGTCTGGTTTTCTTCAATAGTAATTATTTATTAGAATATTTTATAACGATGCTTTAAAATATCTGCATTTATTGCTCAATAATAATTCTTAGCTTATTCAGATTTTCGATAAGGTATATACAATGTTAAACAAGGTTAGTGATATAATTATACACCTGGCAATTATAGATCTCATATGACATATTAATAACAATTATTAATGGGTTTAAAGAGGAAAATCTTTTATTGTATTATGCTACAAAAAAAAACTGTTGTTTTCCTCATTTGAGTTTCTCCCCATCTTTGTAACACGACCTAACAGCTTTCGGCTATAAATAACATTGTTCCAATTTATATTGATTAACATCAAATGTTTGCATCGGCATATATTTTGCATTAAAAATTAAAGTCAATATTTTTTAGAAAAATATTAGCCTTGGGCGAATAGTAATTTGCAAGCTTCCTGAATATTAGACACGGTATTTTGATAAACTATTATTAAAACTGTTCTGTAGCAGAATTTTTAAAAGTTTTTTTTTTAATTTAGATTGTTTCTTAACAATTTATAAATTGTACAATTAAGACAGGGTCATTTTATAGTGAAAAATATTTTTTTTTTGTATGAAGTGTATGCTAATTTATAACTTAAAATAAATATTTAAGAACAGATGTAATCTAATATATTTTTAATAAACCATATACTTGATATTTTATAATATTCGTTTTTGATAAACATTTTTTTCCAAATGGCGTCAGCGGCTGATAGCAATTGGCTCCTATGTGACGCCTTATGTCGTGAACGGCTCATAATGTAATGATGGATTATAAAGTGATTTACTGGACAATTATAGTGATTTCAAGTAAATTGCATTATTGATTGAAACCTAGTATTAATGTTTGTATTTTTTAAATTACGATGTTTTGTTGATATACATTTATATTTTTGTTGATATACATCAATTATATTTATAAAACAAAAAATAGGCCTAGAGAACTCTTCGGATGTCAATTTGATAAAACAATGTTATTAAGACCATTGCCAAAGTAATCAAAAATCCAAATACTAATTCGTAGTTTTTATTTATTTTTAGAATATCGTACTATATAAATAATGTGCATTGAAGGTTAAATAGGTTACTCAAATAAGTTACACTCGAAACTCGATAAATTTTTTTTTTAAAGAAACAGCACGCAAGCATGTATTTAGATGTTCTTAGAAATAATTGTGGTAACAAATTAGACTATCGAAAAAAGGCTTGTTAAAAGTATTTTTAACGAGTAAGTGTTCAGAATAGTTGTAATACATGTAAAACAACTATCGTATATTCGAAAATCATTACAGAAAATATCACTTATAAGCAATGCAAGAAAGTGGCGGTTTACATATTAGGTGTAAATTATCCATATCCAATTTTAGGTGAAATTTTACTTAGTAAAGCCTTTTTGCTTTTACTATTCTGATTTTTAAATATTCATAATAAGAAGTACATAATTCTAAAAACAGCTTTGCAAGATAATTAGGCAACTGAAATGTTCGCTATATTTTTTTTGTTTAATATACTATATAAGCTGTTCTATATGAGCTGAAGTAGTTCATTATCAGAGAAATTTCAATACCTAATATGTACGACCTAGTTCTATTTTAATTAATCATCACGATATTCATCCGTGATATTCGGAAAATCGTCTGTGATGATCGATCGAAATTATAATTATATAATAATTACTAATTCTGATCTCCCAGACACAATAGAAATTTAAAAACACTAAGGTCCATATCTGATTCGAACACAGGTCTTTCAGGTCGATAATCGGCGACTTATGTATATCACTCGCCTATCGTAAGTTATACCCTGAATATTTCTATTTAAATGGCCAGTAAGAATCGTTTACTTAAGCTTAAAAATAACAGTTCTAATAGGATAATTTATTTTGTCAGTGAATTATTTAAACGGTCCTGTAATTAAAAATATAAGGGTCTTTTTTATATAATTAGTGAAATGGCTCCGTAAAAATTGAATAAATGTATATATTATTATGTAGTGTTGGTATTGTTGCTATGATCAATTAATAGTCGCAATCGGAACTTTACTGTAACCATTTTTTTAAAAAAGATCCTGACAGTAAATCAATAATATTACTGTTAGTTTTTTTTAATTATCTGACCATTTAATTTATTGTAATAAAGTTTTACTTCGTTTACTTCCTAATGATCATATTTATATACCTATGTATTATATTTAACACGTTTTAGAAATGTTGTGTTGATTATTCACATTATTTATTTTGTTTTTAATTATTTTATCATAAAAATACATATTTTTTATGGTTTTGGAAAGTAGATATGTGCAAAAAATTGGACCTTGTATTTTTTTATATTTAGGACCCTAGAAAAAGCTACTAGCGCTACTTCATTTGCTTAACTTCCATAAAAAATTCTATGATTGATATGATTTCGATCCAAAAATGCCTTCGCCTTTAGCAATAACTTCTGTGGTGTTTTAATCGGTTTTATTAATAATTATTCTCGTTACCGAGCGTTCCCACTGCGACGGCCCCGACACGATTTTATTGCTTTTGACGTGGATTTTTGACTTCTGAGAAGCGATAATTGTTTTTTGCGCTCTCCTATTGGTTAAAATTTGGTTTAGATGTGCTTCATTTGATTAGGTTGTGATATTGTTATAAAAAGTCTAAATGTTAATTTATTAAAATATATATTAAATGGTTAAAATAAAAATAGCATACGGTCAGAATAAAAATATAGGACGAGCATGTGAATTAAAAAATATTTTAACATTTATGAATATGGATATAATATATAAATATGAATATGAATATGAATATAAATGGGCAATAGATTATTTATTTTATAAATATATTGCTCGCACCAAACCTGTTTGACAGGTTAGGTGTGAGCGAGCGGTAGCGAGAAAACGTTAGTCAGAACATTGAACACTCCAATTTAATTGTATGTAGGGCGCGAATTTATTCAGAGCTTCGAACGAAGCGGGTATAACGACAGAGCGGCGGCGAAAAGCACGCTTGGTTTGTTGTGTTGACATCTGACAATATTGAGCCCAACCAAACAAGTTAGCCTTAAAACACATTGATAATGAACTGGCAACATGCGAATGACAGTTGTACTCATCTTCAGCGTTACAGCAATAACAATAATGCCAACAGAAAAAAAAAATGATTCTGGCTATCTGTTCAAATATTTTTACCATTTAATATAAATTCTGATTATCTAATATTTATTCTGGCAACTAATGTTCTGACCTTTTTGTAGTTACTTCAAAGCTAATATCCAAAAGTTATGTTAAGGAAAAGTTTTGCAAAATATGTTTCTAATGGGCATTAAAAGTTGTGATACAGTGCTTTATTTGGTAAGACTGGTTTCGTACAAATCAGGCTTATATATGTAAAAGTTTTAAAATATACACCTCCAATATGCAAAACGTAGATATTACATATGTGTATATAATAAAATGTTTGATGATTTTATTTTTTTATAAAATGTAAATTTAATATTTTTTAGAAAATATTTAATATAATAAGACTATTTATAATATAGTAAAAAATACGCAAAAAAGAACGATTACTTAATGAGTAACACTTTCATAAAGTTGGGTGGTTTAATCATAGCAATCGTATCCTATTTATGCGAAATTTACCTCTCGTTTTCAGATGTATTCTGATCCATCATTGCTTAACTTATTTCTGTTACATTTTCGAGATATCTCGTAATTCACATTTGGTAGCATTTATTTTGTAGCTGCTGAATGATCTCGTTGAAGTAATCAATTGATCACTTAATGATTCATAGATCTGCACATGTTTTTAAGTCACATCCTCATTCTGTATAACTTGGCTGACTTCTAAAATATCATTCCAAAAGTTCAACATAAAGACAAATTCTAATTCTAATTAAGTATAATAGTATTTGCTTTTATTTTAGTATCTCATCATCTACACAATCATGCGCTTTTAAAAAATTGAATTAAGATTTCAATATTGTTACTGTAGCCGCAGCACGTGCCTCCTAGATGGGAGGCATTTGACACCGGATGGTGTCAGAGAGGGATCTTAAGACACTTCTGTTTCCAATACAACTTCCCGCGGTTGGTTGATGCTGAAAAAAATACAAATTAACCGCCTTTTGGCAGCATCATTAGATTTAGTGAATCGGCTGCACATTTTTACTGCATCCCCTTGTAACGCCTCGGTATGTTAACAGCATTTTCGAAAGCTTACATCTTCGCGTATATAATGTCTGAATTACTTCATTGCTAAAAACGTCAAAAATATCATAATATGTTTTCATTCTTTAAATATCACTTAACTGGTCAAAATGTGACGAACCTCGTGTTGAATCCACTGATATACTAAATATACTAAAAAAGATTTTATTTCATCAATTATGTGGGCGTGGACCTTTCGAGCCATTAATTTAATCAGTTTCTCGCAGATGGTTTTTGACAGGTACGAAGATATTCCTAAAAAGGATTTGCTAAAAATGGATTAAATCGAGCAATGAGCTATTGTTAGAAAATGCAGAAAAAATAAAATTATAAAATAAATATACTTTATACTTATACATATATTTGTATATAATAGGAGCGTGTACAGAAATGTATATGTTTCCCAATTTTTCAGACATTCGACCAGTCTATCTTTTATAATATGATCAGTTCGTACTAAACTAAGTTTAAGCGAATCCATTCCTGTCAAACGGATTCCATAATGGAAAAAATGCGTTCAAGTAAACGCGTTACTGATTGTAGTAGATTTTGGAGTCTTTATTTCAGTTATATTCTCCACTATTTAAAAAAATGTTATCTAGATCTGTTACGTGCTTAAACACATTGTGTACTTGGTATAATATATACGGTGTTTTTTGCCTAAACTACAACACAATATGTATAGTATCGTGTTCTCCAAAAACGGAGTCCGAAGAATGATCGCCAAACCCATGAATGTGGTTATGGTTTCAAGTAAATGTTGCCAGTTTTATGAGTACTAACATATTTAGCTGTTTATGGATTTTCAAGTATTGATTTTTCTTGTATGTGTATTTTTGTAGTGCCCATTTCTCCTGATGCCCTAAGCACGTGCTTATATTGCTTAATGGTTAATCCTGCCCTGAACTCAACCACCATACTCACCAAACATCTCGCCAATTAACCATTTCGATAACTTCCCACATGGTAGTCTTCAATAACCAAGCTACTTCTAAAAGTGCAATTCGAGAACTCCGTAATTTTATGTCACTGGAATATATAAACATGTAATTAATTGCTAGAATGTGTCTATTTAAATAATGTTTCAATCGATAAAGCTAACGGCTGAAGGTCGCGTGGAGGACAATGGTCCTCCACTTCCTTTTATCCATTTTTACTTATTCTATATTAAAACTCGTGTATAATACATTTCTTCAAACAATATTTATTTGAACAGCGAAATTAAAATAATGTACTACAAGGTGTTTTTGAATAACCTTTCTAATGTAACTGTACATTTCTAACTATGATTTGCTAACTATATGCAATGTTTCTATGAACTAAAATAAAAACAATTGCTGGCCATCTCCGGGTTGTTTGTTAAACGTCGTAGTGCGAACAAAGCTGGTTCACCACATAGACCCCGGCCCGGTTGAATTAGTAACGGCATACCTAGATGAAATAATTGATTTTAAGCATTATACTTTTTTTTTAATTTTTCAGTCGAAGCGTCGTAGCTTGAGGACTACCTGTATATAGAAATTAATAAATCTAGCATCGCATTTGTTTAAATTTTGAACTAGCCGCTAGGGTGAGTTTTCCCCATAGCGGATGAAAAGCCGAGCTTAGTTCGGCGTCCGGCCGCCAGGCGGCGCCGGAGTCGAAGGTTGGGGAACGGTGGGGTAGCAGCCCTCGAGATGACTCTGCCCCTTCTCTACGGACTCGGACGACTGCAGAGTCTCGCTCCACGGAGCCTCCGCGCGACAGTCGTTCTCCATCGCCGAGAGCGCTTTGTGCGGTTTGCTCCGTCCGCGGCGCCAAATTCGAACTGTCAAACGAGGGGTAAGACCTTAGCAGTCAAATCGATCGTTTGGCCCTAAACCAAAGTGAGCGACCATTACCGCTAGGTGATTTTCAATATTTTTTATTATTATCTTTTGGCCGTAACGTATATTATCGCGGGGTAAAACTGATATGATTAATTACTTAGTTTTTGTTTGTTGAATAAACATCCGCAAATTCATTAACGATGCATATAATGACTCAAATGCTACTTCCGCATGCGTATAATAAACAAAGGTTTTTTTGCAAGTGCGTTATGGTGCAATTTACGGTAGCGCACGACAGTTTGTATTATTAGTTAATTAAATCAATAACTCAACGAGAGCTATTTCCATAACACTAATACGAATAGCATTTATTGTATAACGCTATGTATGCTAATTACTTTGTTAATTAGCGGCTGTTTTTCCCGGTTCATACGGTAAATTGAAAAAACTTTTTTATGAAAAGGGGGAGAGAGAGTTTATAGTATAGGATGATTTTCTTTTACATATTTTGTTATTTTCTTCAAATCTCGAAAAATCTAGTCAATTACATAATAAATCCGTAGATATGTTTAAAATATTAACGGCGAACGCAACATGCAACGCCTCCCATACTCCCACCACTCCAGATTACCAGAACCTTGCCGCTTTGTATGTGATCTTGGATTAAATCTTCTTAATTCCCTTCAAACCCGATTCACTTTTGCTGATATTTTAGCTTTTTTGTGGATTGTAAATTTTAAATGTAGGCTAACAACAAATTATATATTTGATCAATTGCACTATTTATTTATATTAATGTATATGCTTTATATCATGATTATTAAGTGATCGTTAACTTTGGTACACATAGGCTCACATTTATTTTTTTATTATTTTATATATTCATAAATATTGCGAGCATTAAATAATCGAATTAGGTTTTTAAAATATTGATTTATAGTACACTTAAAAAATACGTATCTGCACAAATGCAAGGGTCAATGCTAGTTCGCCCTTAATATTCAAAAGTACTCAAATAATTTTGATCTACAAGTAGATATGAAAAATGTAAACTCTCATTCTCTCACCAATTTTATAACACTTTAATAGTTGATTACATTGAAACGTCAATTTGTTGAGTTCATTGTTAATATTCTTTAATATTCGTTAATATCTGTTTCGCAACAAAACATTTATTAAGTTACTAAATATTTAGTTTAATTATTGACAATAGATGTAATTAGTATTTTCTAGAATCTGCTCATATTATCGCGCTTTATGCTCATAATTTTACACTTTTTGTTAGTGTTACTCATTAATACCATTTAAGCAGATGAAAAATATACAAGCTTTCCAAACAGCAAGACGGCTGAATCCCAATTTATTTAGAATTAACATTATTTTTGCCAGAATATTAAATGACAGAATATTAAATGACAGAATATTTTAAACATCGAAGAGCTAATGCTTTTGTGCTATATTTTTTTTTTGTATTATTTTATTTTACACAAAATAAACATAATTAACTAATAAACATTAAAACATACATATATAGAATAACAAAAAATATTATATTTAGGGTGCCAACTCCCCCCCCCCTCTTTTGGCCCAATTTAGGTTTAACAAAATTATCTTTATATATTGCCATTTTAAGTCGTTTTAATAAATCAAAAATATTTATCAGATCATGATAAGATAAGAAACATATAAAAATCATGTAAAAATCAATATAAGGCATCGTGTTTCGTATAATTAAAAATATTATTATTAAACTATAGAGGATTTTTATCTATACATGAGATATAATGGTTTTTAGTTACACAATTAGTTCAGATTTTCATATATTTTTTTAAAAAATTAATTGTATAGTATATGTAATTCAGTTATTCAATAACAAAAAGTAGAGCTTACAAATGTTTGATAACATATTTGGTAAAATAAAACTTAAACTATTCTTTCACACACATCTGCATTATAAAAATTTTCAGGTAGATTTAAATATAAATATGCAGTTAGCTTGCCCTCTAAATATGTATTTCTATTTTTTATTTTATTTAACCACTTTTCCTCCAATTAAAGATGTTAAAAAAGATACAGAAAGGCTATACGTGAATCAGATAAGGAAAAAACATTACAATAAGACAATTTTGTGAATTTTTAATAAAAGTAACTTCAATATATAAAGTATTATTGTCGTTCTTATAAGACGTTCACTACATTATATGCTATTTACAATTATTAGTTACTTTACTTTGACTTTTCAACATTATCAATTGTTAAAAAATAGAACTTCTCTTACCAATGTACACGAAATAGACGCGTGAATAGATGACAAATCGCTATTACTAAACCAAATAAATACATCAATTTATTGCGGCTGGTGTAAAAAATTATTGACTTGATTAGTTCTAAGTATCTGCTAGTATTCAAATACAAATCTTAGATACTACGTCATTTTATTACGAATGTATAATCTTTTTATTAAATGATAATACTTAGGTATATCAAAAAAGTAGTGACTTATCTCTAATCTTATAAGAAATCTTATAAGCACGATAGAAATTATTGAAAATATAACACTGTGAGGTTCGAACTGGCATTTTAATTTCAATAAAGCTTACAAGCAATTATTTTAAACTTGTAAGTTTGTTCTTAAACACACAAAAAATACGTTAAAATAATAATAATATCTTAACAACTATAAGCACGATTTCTTATTTCTTTATTTAATAATGCTTTTAAAAATTTCACATTCGCACCTATTCGCATTTTAACTTATTGTAAAAAAATTATATATCTCCATCACAATGCAATAAAATCTACGTTTTCACACACAGAAATACATAGCTTTTCATTATCAATTATGTAATTTCATTTTGGAAACTCAGATTTGATATTTAAAATAAGAACAACATAAGTAATATACGACTTATATGGTTGTTGTATTATAATATAAATGTGCATTTCGCCTATGCTATTTTTAAAAAATAGTGTCATAATTTTAATCTTATATCCTAATCTACCTCTAGGTCTTACAATGTACATTTTTATGTATTTCGATGATACCGGAAAAGCTGTATAGTGCAGTCAGCGTAAAAAAGGCACAATAAACTTGGAAATTGCAACCAGAATAGTATAGTAATCGTTGCAAATGACCCTTGTTTATTAATATATGTATATAGTGTGCAATGATTCAGTATGAATCGCAGTTTACGCACGCGACAATTTAACCGCGGAAGGTTTCACTGCAATGTTTTTTTTTTGTAAACGAGTATCATCACTCACGTATTTCGCGCGCGTCCGAACATGACAGCGAAAGTTTCGGTAAAATTAATTTACTTACAATAGTGACAGTTTTCGATTGGTATACCAATAAGTCGTGTGTGTGTATTTTCCCCTGTTTTTAAAATTTCTCCATTTCGCAACACAGATACGAAAAAACTCTTATTTAGATTAATCCCAACTTGATGCAATTAACAGTGTCATATTTTTTAGCACTGCATAATTTCGACATGTTGAATTAAATCTACGTTTGCGAAAGGCTGTCTTATTTTTTGCACAAAACTATTGCAACAAATTGACGGACTGTTGCTAACCAATTCGGGTTTACACAAGTTACTTTTTAATAGTGATTTTAATTGCACGTACATCAACAGATGTCTGATATTTTTCGTATAAGTTTTCATGATCTTATCCTACATTCGACGCTTTGACTATTAAATGGCAAAGCGTCATTTATATTCCATACGCAAGATCTTCTTATAGTTTGTCGTGCACGTTTTAAATATGGTGACTGGTGAGTACATTATTATTACTTTGTAAGGAAGTAATACATTATGTAGTATAGTTTTTAAATTACAGTTTAAATTACGTCACCTTAACATTTAATATTGCGGTTCATTTCTTATACCCATAGTGATTGAAGCTCTACATTAACTCAATTTATTATCTCCGTTTATTATACATACTTGTGTTTCATAGAATTAAACACATTTAGTTTAGATTCGCGAAACCTTACGAAACCTCAGCAGCTCGGTGCTCTCTGCCAAAATGATTGACCTTTGATTTCACAGAGCAGAATTTCACGTGAACAACAAACACAAACAGGAAAATTGAGTCATACAAAATAAATGAAAAACGAGGTTTAGCGCAACTTAACCACTCGATGAAATAGTAAAAAAATTCAAGGATTCACGCGTGTGTCATGATTTTTTAAGTGTTGTAGACGTTAAATTTGATTTGATTAATACGACAATATTTCCTAGCTTAAAATATAATTATAAAAATAAAGATATCGGTTAAAATAATGTCATGCTTATCAATTATCGATAAGTAATACATATAGCTAATAAATATTGCATACTTTCCCATTAACAGTTATCACCTACCATTCATCTGCGTCGGTCAGTATATTGTTGTTATATTTAATTGTCTGTAAATATGTTTGTAATTTGTTTAGCGCGTCAATTAACACAGCACTGTTTAAGAACATATATGTGCAATAATTATTATACTCACACGTTTGAGAAACAGATATCTCATTGTTAAAAATATTTCTTATTGATTTTTTAATGAAATTTGCATAACATGTTATGAATTTATTTTGTCCACCTTTCTATCGCGTGTAATTTGAACAAATGATTTTTTTTAGACTCGACGACCACAACCTTATTGAATGTTTTTATCAAATTATTTTGTGTTATTATATATAAAAGTACTTAAATGCTATAACATGCAAGCTTTGATAAAGGTAGTTTTAATTTTTAATTATTGATTTATAGCAAAAATACAAAAATGTATGTATTTTCTTCTTTGATATGCATGAGACTACATATAGTTAAATTAATCTAAAATGTGTTATTTTTAATGATAGTAAATACATTTGCGTAATTTAAAAAATATTTATATGTAGTTAATGTTATTTTTATAAAGAGCATGCATGACATAATTTTTTATTTTTTATTAAAATTTTCGTTGTAACCTGACAGGCGTAAGCCCAATGCGTTACAACGGGGTAAATCTGTACCAACTGAGTAAGTCAATCAGATATAATGAATACATACAAGTACGTATTAACCGGTGACATATGTATTAATATTTAAAAATTATGTGTATTATAATTTATAACCAATAGATGTCATTGCAGCTGGGGACGGTTTTTTTAATAATAGCGTATTTTTTATAAATAAAAATTCGAGTGCCGCTGCCGGGGCTCGAACCTGCCACCTCAGAGTTACTAGTCTGACACGTTACAGACTACGCTATTTCATCCTTATTTTCTATCTATAATATTTTTTCCTCCTGATTTTATGTTCGAAATAAATAAAACAATCATGAAACATTTTTGCCAATAATGTAATATTTAGCTTATAAAAATTGAGTTCATTTTTTAATCTGCTGTACAAACAAAAGTTTATACTGTATTTTATTTGAATTTGATAACGATACTTTTATTTATAAAAAGCGTGAATTCATGAAAGAAAGCAACATTTTCCTCGTCCTGAAATAACGAAAGAAACACAAATAGAAATCATGAAAAAAAACACAAGTTAAAAAACATGTTTTTGCCTTAAGTACCATATTTAACTTTCAAAACGTTCCGTTAGCATTTATTTTACCTGTTGGTTTTAAATATTGTTGCCGTTTTCAAAGAATGCTAATGCTTTTATTTGAAAGAACCCGCAAAAGTTTTTAACCGTTTTATTATGAATAGCTAACGATTCTTTTATGAAAGGTATGCATAACATAATTCTCATGATATTTTTGGATGAAATTAAATTTAATGTAAATATTTTTTATTTTAAAGATTCATGATAGAGAACACCGGTTTCTCCTTTTAAAGTAACTTTTAGCAAGAATTGTTGAAATACGCGTATTGAAAGAACGTTTTTATTTATAAAAAATGCGCTATTATAAAATAAATATAATTTATAATTTCAGCTGCAATCTATTAGTTATAAATTATATTACACAATATTTTTAATTATTAATATAGACTTTCAGTCTGTAGTTAATAATTATTATATCTGATTGATTTACATAATTCGTACAGATTTACCCTGCTGTAACACATTGGGCTTACGCCTTTGAGGTTACAACGGAAGATTTAATAAAAATAAAATAATAATGATTACTAATTATTATCTCCCAGACGAAATATTTTTAATAAAACACTATGATTCATATGATTTTGAACTCAGTATTAGGAACTGACAATCGTGCTGGTGTGTTTTTATTACTTGCTGGTTCTACATATCATATTTTAGTCCTCTTCAAGCAATACAAGTAAACGAAACGTAATGCTAATTGTTCCAAGCCTTCCAATTTGTTTGAGTTTATATGTATTGCACCCCTTAATCAAATTAAAAGGAACGTGGCAGGGACTATTTTTTGCCTTGCATTATTTTAATAATAACCTTTTATTGCTTTTTTACTATTGTGGGGATAATATACTAATGTAGATTTTTATAATAGGTGGAATTTTAGACTTATGAAATATTAAAGATGATTCATTTCTTGGTAATTTTGCCCTTTTATGTTTTACATGAAAAATATGAAATATGGATATATGTATATGAATAATAGTAGTAGAATATTTATAGTTTATAACAAAACATTATATTGCATTTTTTCATGATATATTTTTTTCAATTGTATTGTGCGATAAAATTAATATATTGTACAATACGTGAATACTACGATTTAAGAGATTTTTTTTCTTTTTGCTTCTCTTGGGGGATGAGCCTATGCAGTTTATTAAATGCAGCGCCGAGCACATTGCGGGGGCGTGCGTTAATAACAAAATTTCAAACGTGGAAAAAAATATTTTTGCATAAAATTACCAATACTAGTAGGACTAGATTATTCTATAAGCATATTATTTATATTTGATCGAGGAAAAAAACAAACATGATTTTTTTTTAATAATAAAAAACTCACATAAACTAACATTAATTTAAACCAAAACAATAACACAAACACAGTCAGGTTTTAAAACAAATTATTTAGAGATTTAGTTGCCCGTGACTAAATACACATTTCAGAAAGTCCTTTAAAATGTTGATGATCATTGAACATTCCAAAGGTGTAGATTTAGAAGAAGCGTGTTATTTGTAATATAATTTTAGTCAAACAATGACTCATGATGCTCAGTATTTTATTTTATAGTATAGTTTTATCCTTAAATTTTTATTATGCTGCAGGAATTAAATCCCGGTGCTCTATTGAAATATGTCTGAAAACTTGGAATTAGTAATGTTGTCATTTATATTATATAATACTTCGTTTTGATTCGATAAGATATCGATATGATTAACCAATGTTAAGCTTGGCATGTATGCTATTAAGGAGCACAATATACTACATATTTCACATACATTTATATCGATATATATTTACAGTGATTTTTATTGTTTATTGAAATTATCCAACCATAGTTTTTTGCACGCGCAAAAATATGTTGCAATCGTTCCAAACAAGCAATAATTTCGTCGAATAACGAGATCATTTTGCACATTTTTTTTGCATTATTGCAGTAATTACTTATAAAGCAGAACAATGCCAAATATATGAATTGCACGCTTTCGCCTTGATCGATTTACTTCGTTGTTCTCCAATTACTGAAAAAATATTGCACATACACGTGTGTTCACTTTTCCATCACCGTGTTGTTTATCTAAAATCGTCTGCCGATTGTTGTTTCACCTTGCTGATAAGATGATATTTTATTATTGTTTACATGCATTACCGAATGTCCCATATAAACACGTACACTACCATTTCGATACTCGCTTTGGAACGCATCGGTACAATCCAGCGATAGCAAACCTTGACACGCGCGTCAACGAAACAATCCGGTATGGTGGTATATAAGTATGCATGCGAATAAACGATATTATTCATATTGATAATGCTGAAAAAAAGAAGGTTCCAATTAGCGGCGTGCAATCCGACCAGTTTTTTTTTTAATTTTTATTATTTATTATTAAACGGAGGCATTCACTCACTTGCATCGTTTCAACACTTCCACCGTACAGTCCGTTCAAGACTCGCAACGTGTCGCAAGTATTTAGCTAAAATTACAATTTATCATTTCGCGCTGTTAGATTGCAAGAAAGCAGCAGCAGTAAGTAGCCTTGACTCGCATCGCAAGTGCCGCACTTAGACCACCTGTAAATAGTACAATATAATAATAATGGTTAACCCACATTTCGACACTGTTGCTTTTTTACCCTCGCGAAAGTGGTGGAAAAAAAGTAATTTGCATCTTTGAGTTTCGGTGGTGTAATTGTATCGCTTTTGAACGGTTCAAGTTTTGTGCAATTGCCTTATAGAAGCGAAAGTGATCCCTCGCTTTTGAGAAATAACTCGATCCATCGGCCTTCTCTTAAGGTTACATTCGACCTCGCCGATTCATCCATGACTGAAGACTCTTTTCAGGACATTACTCTTGAAGCAATTGAGCAGTTATTTGCATACTAGCTTTAAAGGTCATTGTATGGTTTAAATTATTGCATATAATATACAGCCTTTGCAATAATAATGTGGCAACCCTTAAAATGGTGTGTAATTCTGACCGAAATATTTTAGCAAGCAGTTTTAACCGTAATTCTGAGAACTATACAAATAAATTTGTCGTTTTTAATTGCTTATATGTGTTTTAAAAAAGGGTTGCAGTTCTTGTTCAGTTGTTCAGTTGCATGATTTCGGCTTTTATTTGTCATTATGATTTTTTTGCATTTAAAGCAATAATTTTTCAAAGTTTTTTAGCAAAGAGTCTAACTGATTGCGTAGTACCCAAAGTCAGATATAGTGGCGGAAGCGTTATGGTCTGGGCGTTGTAAAATTGTAGATGGAATGGAAAAAATTATCTCCATCCACCCGCAAGTCATTAGTTGACGGTATGCCTGAAATTATAGCTAAGGGTGGGCTTACAAAATATTAAAAATAAGCTTAAAATAAACACTTTAAAGAACCTTAGTCGGTATTATATTTATATTTTAATGATTTTTTAAGATATAACACATTTATTGGGGTGCCCCATTATTATGACCAAGCCTGTACTCTTAATTGGTAAATATCATAACTCATAATCAATGCTTCGTTGCATTATATATGCTTTTTCTCAATTATTAACTTTAGTTAGTTATATGCCTGTAACATTTATCGTTCGATTAGTCTGTCTTAAGACAGACTTACCACTTAATATTGTTATTTCGCGAAACTGCTATATACGTATACTGCTGTGCAAAATATTTTAACTCCTGCATTGTGTCGTTTCTGTTGAAACTTGAGATCTCAATTTCATCATTTGATGTTTTCTGAGAGTCTGCTAAAGTATTTTGGTTATTTTACATTCAAAGAAAAGCAAAATTATAAATAATCTTGCTACTCAAAATAAAAAAAACTTAAATTTTATTATTTTAATTTATGCAATGAATGGAAATTATTATTTATTTATTTTATTAATTTATTTAGCTTAATAGCTAATTCTTACACTAAACAAATTTTAACTAAACATACATATAATATATAACATAAACAGAAAATAAAAAATACTTAATATTATAATTTATTTATTAATGCATGAAGGTGTTTTTTTATTCTATTTAGGAAACTCGTTACAGTTATATTTTTTCGGATTATCCTAGGAATATTATTGTACAAATTCACACCTCTATAGATAATTCCCCTGGCCGTACTCGTTTTCTTATACCTAACTATCCTCAATTTTTTTTTATTTCTAGTATTAAATCTGTGTACATCTTTATTTCTTATTAAATATTTTTATTAACTTATAAATAAATACTAAAACATTCATCTTCAATATTTCTTGAACATTTAACCATTCCAAAATATTAATCATACTTCTACAACTAGTAAATATATTTTTATTTAAGATTACTCTCACTGCCCTATTTTGTAATTTTTGCAACATCAATTTATCTAATGTATTAAATATATCTAATATTGTTGCACAATAGTAATAATAAATGCAGATACGATCTGTGATGTTCTAACCGTATTTAAGTGCTTTTAAAGAAGAGTGGAAGTTTAAGTCGACTATTAGAAAAATCCGAAATGACATCTCTGATTCTAAGCCAGAAATTCTCAGATTATCCCTCAAAAAAATCTACAAAAAATCAGTCCCAAAATATGTCATTTCAGTAAATCATAGTTCATCTGCACTTGGATATTACACTATGTTTAAAAAATACGATAGCTATTCTAACCAGTATTACTATACATTATTTACATTAACACAGTCAGTTCGAGAGCTATTTTCATAATTGAGAATGAGATGGCAAGTTTGGATTTACGCCACTACTATTAGCCCTAAAGCAAACGATACGGATATACGTTCGATATACTTATCATTACTCAGAATGACTAAAAATATAAAAAAATATGGTAATGATTATATAAACAAGAGTAATGATTAGTGTATCAAACATATATTCGAATCGTATGCTTTAGAGCTATCGATAGGGACGTAAACTCAAACTTGCCATCTCTTTCTCAATTTTGAATAATGATGAAATGGATAGCTCTCGAACTGATTGTGTTAACGCAAATATAGTATACAGATATGTATAATATGAGAGTATTGGTAAAAATATACTCAAACCGAATTTTGGTCATTTGAAGGGCGCAAAATCAATTATCACTTCTCAGAAGTCAAAAATTCACGTCAAAAGCAATAAAATCGTGCCGTAGCCTTCGTAGTGAAAACTCTCGGTTATCTAGCGTTCATATTGAGACTTTTTATATTCGAATGAAGCATATCTAAAACGAATTTTGCCCAATAGGAGGGCGCAAAAAACAATTATCTCTTCTCAGTAGTAAAAAATTCACGTCAAAAGCAATAAAATCGTGTCGACGCCGTCGCACTGGGAACGCTCGGTAACGAATGGTCCCACTGCGACGACTACGGCACGATTTTATTGCTTTTGCCATAGATTTTTGACTTCTGAGAAGTGATAATTGTTTTTTGTGCTCCACTCTCGTCACTTAAAACGCGAGCAAGCGAAAAGATATGTATCTCACTATACGCGCCTGCATATTGCATGGTTTTGGAGTTTAGTTAACGGCAGATACGTTTTCTCAAATTTCAAATTGCGTATAAAATAAATCTGCACTCAAAAATGTATAAAATTCTATGTCAACCGATATTCATAAAAATGTCATGGCTTAATACTTTATATCTTAATTAACTGAATTTTTATCTCGCGAGTCTTCAATTGTATATTAACTGTGTAATTTCTGATGATGCTAAAAAATATATTGCTAAAAAAAACTAGTACAGCTTTTGACCGGTCAAAACAAGTTAAAGATCTTGATTAATAGAGGAAAACTATTATGTCCTATTCAAGGAAAAAAATATCCAAAATGTTTGTCAGCAGACTGGTTTCTTATTTTCGTTTTAAATTTCAAGCTATGTATTTTTTTAGTAGCCTATAGTAATACTATTAAAATGTGTCATGTCAGCTATAAAAGTTATTGATATTACATTGATCAATAATATGTTTTGTATTATGTAATGTTGTATTGTGCTATTTGATCTCATTTTGTATACTTATTACAACGACTAAGTGTTAATACAATATTATAAATCACAATAGATCCAAAACTGCGACCTTAAGACTTAACCTATTGCACGGCGCATATTTAACGCATTATCTGCAACATATGATTACGGATAATGTACGGTTATATAAACGCCATTATTCTTGGGCGAACACTTTTTATTGCCATCGATAGCACAGTGCAATTTGAATAATTTCACAATTGAATCATTGTATGTAAAGGGTTACGCCACAAAGGCAAAATAGTGTAGGGCAAATTATGATATATTAATAATTACACGTATACGTGTTTTAAAAAATACCTACAAGAATGTTGAAATGAAACCTGTTCTTCCAATGGCCACCTTGAACAGTATCCTTTTTAGTTCTCAGGTTTTGCAGGGTTGAAACTGGAACTTTAATTTGAACCCATTTATTTCTTTATCGAAGGTTTTCTTTTGAGTCTGTGACACGTTTGTGTTGTTTTATTTATATAGGGGGAAAATGCATTTTTTAAACTCTTTGTAAGGTCAGATTTTCAACCTTCATTTTTCTACTTCCTCGGCGGCTTAAAATAAGACAATGTCATTGCTATTCTATAACTTCAAGGCGACTCCATATCAATCTTTCATAATAATAAATTAATCGCGACACCGTATCCCTGACCCCTCGTCCCACTTTCAATTATCTGCGTTGTTATTGTTATCATAGCATATTGCATCCATGTGAAATTTGTTGATTGCTCTTATCTGAGATTTTTCAATTCAAAATTTGTTCGACCTTCTCCAATTCGCCGACCGTGACTTATTCATTGCTAATTGGCGTATAAAATTATCTTATGGCAATATTAAAGATTCACAAAATTTTAGTTGAAAACTTATTATGAATCAATATTGTGGTACTTTCACTGCTGAAAGTATTTTTTAAGCATTATTTAGGAGCAATGTTATTTTTAATTTAATAAGATAATTTTTCTTTTGCTTATGAGTAATGAGTTTCGGAACATTTTTTTTTATTAGATCTTCCGAACTGAACTAAAATATCACTTAGCGATTCTAAGCTTTTTCATCGTTGTTTCGGGATTTCTGATAAGAACGACTGTTGCTCTCATTTGACATGCAATAATTTTTAAAACTATTCTTTAATCTGTTTGACACGTACAGTTTCATTATCTTAGATATTCGTTTTTATGTATATTTCACTCAAGCATTTAATGAACGTAAAATATTGTAATTTTTACAATAGTTTTTTAAAGCTGCAATTAGTTAGTTATTTTTTTGTATAAATAGCAATATTATATAGTAATACTAATACAATTTATAATAATTACATATGCCTTGTATGTTATATCATAGTTATTATGCGACAATCATATTAATCGTGTGATAGAATCCCATTTATGATTCGCGTAATTGTTATTCGTGTGTGAGTGATTGTGATGTGTATATACGCCATGATTTATAGTTGAATAATAAAGTAAACGAGATGTGACCATCTCTATATCTAATGATGTTTGTATGTGTCAAATCAAGCTTGATTCGTAATATGCAATAAGTAATAACTTGACATATCCAATATTTCTTAAAAGGAATAAATTGTAATATACGCAATATAATACAGTAATGGATATTAAGCATTGCCAGTTGTATTGATTATTTTAGAGTATAGTTTTTTAGACCAAGGTTATAATTAGACTGATATATTATATATAACAACAATTTGCGGATTTGTGTTTAGCATTCTTATATGTAAATACGTATTGCTATATTATTCTATAATGTCTTAGAAAATGTCTTATTGAAAAATCATTTTTGCACTTACGTAATATATTCCTCGGTACATTTTCAATAAAATGTTGTACATCATTAATGAATTTTTATATTGATGTAAGCAATGTTTCTCTTCGATTTTATTTTTTAAATATAAAATTATATTATTTATTAGGTACTGTGTAACCCTATTGTTCATAATCATTAGCGAAAATTACTTAACACTAAACTAAATAAACCAAAAAAATCTAACATCCTTTTTTATGTATTTTTTATGTTGCAAAAGACTAACTCTTTATGTTTTTTTATTTCAGTGCCTTTGGAAAATTTACGTCATTTGTTGCTCGCGGTGGTTCAGTGCTCGCAATAATAAAGTACCTAGCACAACAACGCAAAATCGACAGGGAGAACTATTAAGAAATGTTAGAGATATTCGCCGGCGGTTCGCAATAACATCAACTGGTTGTGTGTGTGCCACATTTGTGCCCGACTGACTCTGGCCCAGACGAGAACGAAGCGGCGGCCGACCCAGAAACACCCAGAGTTTCATGAGTGCGTTTTGCGCAAATTTTTCGAACTGATGTGCTAGTGCAGCGAGATGAAGTACTCCAGCGACATGGACCAGAGGAGCGCCTACTTAGCGTCTTGGGCGTACGGATTGTGGGATTTCGTGAAGTTCCTACTGGCCTCGGCTGGCCATGTGGCAGTGGCCCTGTACCTGTGGGTCACCGGAAGACCCCTGCGGGACCTGAAGGGCGAAGTCGCCCTGATTACCGGAGGAGGCGGAGGACTGGGTAGACTGCTGGCTATGAGGCTCGCCAGATTACAATGCACCGTCGTGCTCTGGGACATCAACAAGGAAGGTACGTTTTCGATTTTATGAGAAATGTCGGCGCACGAAAGCGATTTTCCTTTCGTTCGCTCGCGTCGCATTCTTTCCGTATATAGAAAATCGCGTTTTTCATGTCTAATGTTGCAAGTCGTAGTGGAAATAGCACGTATATAGACGCGCGCTGCTGTGTTGTTTTTATAAATAAAACTGAGAGTGATGTATGTTTAAGAATGCATTGAGTAGCAGCTTAAAATCAAGGTGTAATTATACTTTGATCTTTACTTATGCTAATAAAATCAAACATCTTATGTATAATTTAACGTTTTAATTATTTATGTAGTCATTAACTTTTTCGTTTTTCGCCTAAATATCTAATTAGCTTGTTTGGGGTTAATGTATAAGCTATGGTAAAGATCCAATATGACATACTTATATGCAGCAATAGTGAAGACAGTGAATTTGCCAAGTGCAAATTCACTGTCTTCACAAAAATACCTGGATCGATATTTTAGCATTGCCAGAAATACTTCCGTTGGGGTATTGTTAGTAAAATAAAGGCGTTCGAGGAAGATTCGCATTCCATATGATACATTAATTCTATACAGCTTCATTGTCTAGAATTCCAGCGAGACAAAGTACTCTTTGTTGTAACATAGAATTTGTGATTGCAGTACCGGTAATACCGGTATTGGGATCAAAATGAAATACCGGTAGTACCGAATTTTATTTTTAAAATCCTTATTTTCTGAAAACAATATCTCAATGGCTTAGAACTACGAAAACGATGATCACATATTGCTTGAAAGCAGAAGTGGAGAATAAAATGATCATTGTAGGGAATTAACCCAACTAATTTTATCAGGGTAGGTTATTAAAGTAGAATAATATTATCCCTTTTAGTCCTACCTATGCGAAAATTCCACTGGCTAATAATGATACTGATAATACCGATATTGGGGTAAAAATTAACTTTTAGTAATCAAAATGAAGTACCGGTAGTATCAAAAATATTTTTTAATTTAAAATCGATATTTTTATACATTTCATACGGATGGCTGGCGAAAAAAAAACAAAAGCAGGCATATTTTTACCCAAATAATCCATGGAATATACTTTATTAAATAAAGGTGTTCAATATTAACAACAAGTGAGTCTCAATAATTATATTGAAAGCAAAAATATATTCGAAGAAGTTTTTTTAAAAATAATCTTTTTTCATTTGAAAATAATGCAATATTATCATTTTTTGCTTCTAATTAAAAATAGGTTATATTAGAAAATATAATTAAAATGTGTTAAAGGGTGTTTTGTTTTAAAGCAATCTTAATTTATCTTTTATATTTTAAAGTAAATAAATATGAAAAATACAAATGGGTACACAAAAAAAGTTGCAAATTTTTATTACACATATAGCATTATTTATTTAAAAAGGTAAATCAATGATTTTATCATAAAAAAATATTTGAAATTATCTTATTTATATACATAAACATTTATAATACATTTTTTACTCTTACCTCTGGTATAAAAATTTAGGAGGCATCCAGAATAGGTTGATCAAAGACGACGTTGTCCTAGATTTTTTGTTCCAAAAGAAGAAAAATTTGGCGCCCGCATTTTCAAAAATATTTTTTTTTGTAATAAATTATTGAAAGAGTTTTAATTAAAATATTTAATATATCAAGACAATAGTCAGGTGAAAAATTAATATATATCCAATAACATATTTCGTATTACTAGTAGGGGTTGGGGGAACCGGTTATCCGGCTGTCACAAGCTGGGTGCCCACCCGAAGGGCTGGACTCATAGGGCCTTATTACCGGTAATGGCAGTGGTGCTCGCAATGACTTCCATGTAGTCAATGGCACAGCTAGGGTATGTGCCGCCCAGGGTGATCCTTAAAATTGCCGCCCCTCTCCCATACATTTTTTGCAGGGTCATAAAATCAGCATTTATTATTATTCGTGAATTTATATATGTTTTAGTGAATTCAGGGTTAAGAACCTCACTAGACGATCCCATCGCGAATATGCCGCCTCCAAGCAAGTGCCGCCCGGGGCGGCCCGCCCCCTCCGCTCCCCCATAGCTACGCCACTGCATATAGTTATACTTCTATACTATTTTATATCTATAAATTCATAATAATTATATGCTTATACATATTTTTAATGTTTTCTAGAATCAAATGACTTGAATTATTGAAACACGAAAAATTCAAATGAAATTCTGTTTAAAGAATCACTGTTTTTTCTTTACAAATTGTCATTATTTCGTGATTTTATGTTACCACTATTCCATGTTTGAGAAACACTTCTGTGAAAT
Source organism: Plectrocnemia conspersa (assembly GCF_051122295.1). Lineage (NCBI taxonomy): Eukaryota > Metazoa > Arthropoda > Insecta > Trichoptera > Polycentropodidae > Plectrocnemia > Plectrocnemia conspersa. The sequence goes on from NW_028277169.1 coordinate 24,610,701, forward strand.
TATTTTACAATCGAATTTTACGGTCCCTTTGTACTAGAGAGTAAATCGAAAAGTGAACTATAAAACATAAAGTTATGATCAAATGGAAAATACAGTTAAAGTAATAAATACAGATTCATATATTATTTTTAAAATAATTAAGCATGAAGTGCTTCAAGCTTTAAATCAGTATGAAGTATCTTGCCGATTACTATTATTTCTTATGCTCAAAAAAATGTTCATATACATATAATATACTTAAAATTAAATATTAAATGCATCGATTAAATTCGGATAAAAATTCAATACCATCCATTGCGAAACTCCATGGTTGCACAATATTACCTCAAAAATACGGGTAATTTATGGAATTTCGGCAATTAAAAATATATTTTTTCTTAGTTATTTTCTTGTTGAAGCATTGACCTGAACATATAATGATAACAATATGGATTTCGCTAAACAATTGGACTGCTGATAATACAGCGGTACATGAGTACCTTGTAGATACACAAATATATTTTTTTTAATTTATCGGTTTTGGTGTTTTTATAAATTGAAAATTCTACTGCAAATAGAAATAAATACCGTATAAATAGTTAAAATAAAAACATATGTTCTTCGTTTTATCTGTTGATTGTAGGGCTAATTCTATTTAGCGAATTCAAAAAATATACTGTAGCCGATATATTTATTAACTGTAATGGTTTTTGTAAAAATATGTAGTTGTAAAATCAATAACATATATATTTAAAATTATAAAAATGAGCCATCTTTTATATTTAAAAATACTAGATTATAAGCAGTTAGTGATTTTTATCATATATTCCGGAATATATGTAAGTGATATAAATATAGCAATCGAAACTAATTTATGAATTAGTTTTAGTCCTAAATTAACTTCAAATTATTTTTTCTGCGTTTCTGCTTTTGTGATTATTTTTAGCCTGAGCTTTTTATTTGAAGGTATTCATCTGCTTGCGCTCTATCGCACTGTACTTTTATTAGCGTAGTATAAAAACATAATTTGGCAACCATACAGTTTTTTGTCTCGTAGAATTAAGCAGAATCGATTTCGGATGAAAAATATATATTAATATTACATTTATTCTATTCTACATACACACTTTAGTTTATACCTGAGAATTGTGATATTTTCAGTTTTATATTATATATTTATGGCTGAGTGGGTTATTTTAGTGGCATGTTGGTGTAATAATTTATTTATATACACCACGTATTTCGGTCAATTAGGACATAAATAGACAATATCATATGTAGCTGTTATTCACAAACAGTCAAACATGCACACTGAATTATCACAATAGATCACAGATTGCATATTAGAGCCAACGTGTTAGCCAATACTTTTTCCATGTAATATTGTATCTTTTTATTTATTTTCTTAGGCTAGGTGTTGTACTAGTTTAACGTATACGTGCAGTGTATTGTTCAGTACGTCCAATAATTAAGACAACGATTACTTTCTCCACAAAATTTAATCAACAACCGTAGCTGTATACGATAATTAAAATTGCACGTTAAAAATAAAACAAGTTTGCTCATATGCGAGCGATATTATAATATGCACATGAACGCAAAATGTACCGGTTAATAAAACGCATGGTAGTTAACCCTTTAAACGCCAGAGGCTTTTTAGTGAGTCACCTGTTATTTCTCTTTATTTAAATAAATATAAAATACTTGGTTTACTGATTAATAAAGCTAGTACAATAATATATTTTTTTAAATAGTCATCAAATGACGCACAAGTGAGTCGCTGGCGTTTATAAGGTTAAGGACCGCAAAACGAAGCATATGATAGGAACGAGATTCAACCTGGCAGGACAAACTAATCGCAACGTGATTAAGTGGTATTTCCAAAGCGTAGATAATTACATCTATCTAGTTACTTGACAGAGCATTAATAATAAAATAATATATTCCACATTAAATACTTTGAATACATATTAAACTGATAATTACTCAAATTTAATAATTTTACAAAGAGATAGGTTTGCGACCCCAGTAGCTTTTCAACAACACACTTCCCACGGCTGACACTGACCTTCAATGTACCATTGTTCTTAAATTTTACCGTCTGAAAGTTTTTAGGTTCGTTTTCTATTTTGTCACGACCTAATCGAAAAACGCTTATCATTTTTTTTAATCCTGAAAGAATGTTGTCGAAGTGCAACCTCGATTTGAGGTCATGCAACTTACATTGCACGCTGAAAAGGTCAGAATGACTTTCGTTGTAGTGAATGACCAGTCAAAATAAAACATGCAATATTTAAGTATTAATAAAAAAAAAAGCGATTAACGTTGAATGCAGTTTTTGAAATAAGCAAGTTGTATGTCGCGTATAAAATATTATTAAGAAGGTCGTTCAGTCACCTTTGAATGAATTTCTCAATTAAGTTACTCCAAAAGGAACAAGGCTATGCGTACTTTTACCCTTGTGGTTCAACCAGTATATAAATATTTTATTATTAACGTATACTTCAATAATATATTTGCACATACATACATAGGTTTCGCGGAAACTATTAATGTAATACAATGGAATGACACTCGATAAAAATACATATGTAGTACCATTAGATCAATGGAATGTTACATAATATACCTAATGTATTTTAGTGATTCCATTATTGATATTTGTTAAATGTCATCGTTATGCAAGATAACATAAAATGTTTATAAAGGTTTAGCTTAAAAAAACTCGCTGTATCATCCGTCGTAATAGGAAAACGTAATTAATAGAGTTGCTTTTTTTATTATTATAAAAGATTAAATTTGTGATTGCGAAGTATTTTTATACAATGCTTATTAACAAATCGAAAAATACAATGTGTTTCATGGACACTACACTATTTTTTATCCGTAATTATTGCACTGAGGTTTTTTATTGTACATTTATAACAAAAAATATGTATTTTTTGTTATAAATGTTTTGTAAAAACAGATTTTATTGCTTTTGACGTGAATTTTTGACTTCTGAGAAGTGATAATTGTTTTTGCGCCCTCCTATTAACCAAAACTGGATTTGAATATACTTTGACCAATACTCTCATATCAATAAATTTTGAAATAAATAAATCTCTTACATAAATTTTATTTAATTTTTTATGGCTTAGGAAAAGCTGCTTTAAATTTAATTTAAATGCTATTTTTTTTTTTGTAAAATGGTTGACAAGAAGTGAGTTCTGGCACCTTTTTTGTTTAAAAAATAGCCTTGGATATAGTTATAATCTTATAAATATTTTTTAATACTAGAGTGTTCAATTTATATATTGTAAAATACATCCATGTTTAATGCTATTTTTCAATATTTGCTTATACTTTTCTTTATATTCACTTTTTAAACTAGTACTTTAGCAGCGTCGTCTGTTAGGTACCATGCATATTTTCAACCTCGAGGTCATGAGAAATTTCAAATCCTTCTAAATAATTGTGATATTATTGCTTAACAATTTTTGTTTGACGAGTGAATTGTGTTTATTATCTCATCTCGGATTAGTCATGTAAGTGCCCTATAAATATAGTTGCGCTACAATATTTACATAACGCCGAGTGTATAAAATCGATTGATGAAATATTGGTCAAGTTCAAGGTTTACGATCGTGCGGTTAAGATCTTAACTTTTGTGTTAACGTCCAGCCGTTCATTCATGCCCCCGAACACACCGAACAACGCATACTAATACAGTACAAATTATACGGCACGTAAATGAATCCTGCAAATATGTACACTTGTATTCTTACTATTTACATAAGTGTACGAAATAGGCAAGGACGACTAGTTTCTTCTATCTACAATACAAGCAGGCATCCGCCTCGGCGTGACGACAAACTGCAAATTTTCAAAGAAAGAAAATCGCGTAGAGATAAAGCCAGATAAGAAAAATCACAAGATTTTCTTAGTAGTTGTTAGTGTTTGGACACGTACCTAGGTGTCGAAATATGAAATCCCAGCCGTAGAATTATTGAGAAACGTGGCATAACAAACCGTAAAGCGGTCGTTATTGTGTACTTGAACGCTGCTCGAAATTGCTCGAAATGAGCATATTCTTCTCTAATTTATTCGATGTGACGAAACGCATCATGCATAAGATGTGCTCGAGTATTTGACATTATCGCGTTGATTGCCAAGATTGTGTAAAGCTCGGTGCGTGTGAGTGTAAATAATAAGCCTTAAATATATACTAATATTTTTGAAAATTGTAGTGATGTGGAGGAATACTTTAGAAGTGTGTTTTTCGCACACAAGTTTTTAATTGTAGTTATCTATCATACGTTGTATATTTGAGGCATATGATTTCTAATCTCGCCAGGTGCGAGCTTCGTTCACATGCGAACAAGCAAATATGAAATTCAACCCCTTTATATAAATCGATGTGTGATTTCACTGTATATAATGTAAGGACCACCCATAGTTGTTGCGTTGCGTTAGATAGTTTGTAGAAATTCCCACGTTTGAAAGTGTCTTATTCTTAAAACATGCGTTAATTGACTGTGGCAAAAGTGATCATCCATCAGCATAAAGGATGGACCACATAAAATGCCCTCGTTACGACTAGAAAAAATAACACGCAAGTGTACTTACTGTAAATATAACAGTCATGGATATAATAAATCACAAGATTCCCGTTGCAATGCAATACGACCTTGGGCAATGCTCATCAAGCGAATGTCGCTTTCTAAAGGTGTATACCTATTTCGCTGTTCTAAGAAACGTGTACATATATTAGCTAGATGATCGCTGCATGCTTGTGGTTAATCAGCAAGCTTTGCAGCCTTGGATACTTAAGCTTGGACTCTGATGAAGAGACTAGCAAACGCCCAGAGAACGTACTGTCATGAGCACTCACATCCCGAGAGGGATATGAGCACCACCATGCCACTTACAAAACCTTTAAGGATCTCCCATGGACATCATCTTTGCGCCAGTTCTTCCACCACCGCTCGGAGAAAACATCTTGCCATTTATTGTCTGTCGCAATTTTAGATTTTACTAAGCGTCTCACTGGCTACGAAGTCACACCTTTCATTGTCTTCTATGGGCGTTATCATTCTTGAAACTCACGCAGTATATTGCAATGTCCAAAAATGATCATTCGTGAGCAATTGAATGAAACTAGACAATATAGTATAAAGGATGGGAACACACAAAAGCCCTCGTTACGACTAGAAAAAAGAGTTTCACATAAATAACACGCAAGGATTCTCCGGTGCGGTCACGGGAAACAATATATCACCGGGAGACAAATAGCACAACATTCCCGTTGCACAATTCAACCTTTACTTTTGACTATCGTGACACATTAGGTTTGCCTGTGAGGTCACGATGGTTATAATTTTAATAAATAAATAAATAAATAAACCTCAGAGATGTCCATCAAGCAAATGTCACTTTCTAAAGACGTATGCATATTTCGTTGGTCTAAGAAGCGAGTATAACAATTTTCTGGATGATCGCTGCATGATTCTGATTCGTCAGCTAGCTTTGCAGCTCTCATAGAAAGATCAACCTCCGCTATACTGTCACTGCTACACCAATCAGAACTATAAGGATCTTCCACTGACATCATCCTTCCGCCAGCTTTACCACCATCGCATGGAAAATAACGATCTCGCCCATCATAGTTTACCGCAATATGTAATACAAACTAAATAAAAATCTTACTAGGTAGTTTCCAACTAGGTCTTTCTGGCTGCGAAGTCTCGCTCTTTAGGGTCAGAAAATCCGAAACTTCTATAATTCGTTCTTCTTATAATGATACAAATGTATTCGTAGCTAAAGAGTTATATTGCTATTTGCTCATTTTTAGTTTATTTTCACTAGATTCATAAAATAATTGTGTAATCATTTTACATAATACAAGAGTAACGAATAATTAGATTACAAAACACGTTAGACATTTATTAGCGATTAATTCTATAATAGTATTTTTATTATGGTCTTTAATTGTTTTTCATTGTTGTTAGAATTAATTGCAATGGTATAACCCAGTTTTTATAATTTTTATAATAACGGCTATCCATATTAATTAGATCTACTTGATACTATACAATAAAAAAATCGATATCATCAGATTCCAATCAATTATATGTTATCATGGAGATGTTTTTTATAGATCAATTTATTTATAATTTTGACAAACATGATTTCATTATCAATATTTTTTTGTGTTTTATCACTTTATGTCATTACTTTATTTCTCTCTTAGTTTCCAAATATTCAATATTTTTAATAATTCGAAAATCGTATTGTAAATTATATAAATTTTAAAGAATCGAAAAATATAGTTTATGTTAACAGTAAAAATCATTATGTTCCAAACTTTAAATAAGTGCGAGGTTTTATTTTAATTATTTTTACTGCCGAAAATACTTATTTAGTTGCTGTTATTGTGGGCTTTATTGTCAACTACAATCTTACTTTAGATAGATTAATAATTAAACGAGGTTATAAAATCACTATCTGCTATTAAAAAATCTATATAAACTCGGAAAAATTAGTAGTTTTTGAAATTTAGGCAATTACAGTGTTAAAAAAAGATACTTTTTTAAAACAAAATAAAAATGTACAATTTTCTGTAAATACTTCAGCGGTTCTTAGGGGGCTGGGGTGCTGATAAATGACAAAATTGAACGAATAGTTACACAAATATTCGAATAACTAAAAGTGTTCGAATATTCAGATTAGATTCTCTATTCCTATCTTTATAAATTATGTTTTTATTCGCATTTATAGAGAGACTTTAGATTCGCTGAATTTCAATAAATATATTAGACGAAAGTACAGATTAGTTTGTGTATATGTTTTATATTTTTTTATCCACTATAACATTGATTAAATTTATAAAAAAATAGTGGTATACTTTTAATTTATTTAGTTAACAGTTTCTTGAAAATATCTAAAGAATGCAAACTTGTGTCATATATACTTTCGTCTGTCAAAGCAAACGAAAGTAGGCTTCTCGACTCATCAATGCGCTTTAGTCTTTGTTTATGGTGTATGGGACACTAGTTGACAATAGTAAGTTATTGAGCAATAGTTCGGTGTTCTCGTTAGAGAAAAAACAACTTGCAATCGACCAATCGTGACTAATAAACACTTTTTTGTATAAGATGTATTATTTACCGAAAATAATTACACACTTTATTGCTAGTCACGCGGTATGGTTGATGATTTATTTTTTCTCATATTAAAACAATTTTTACAATCAAGGCCGTATGAAAATGACCCTATTTGCGTATTCAAGTACAACTGTCAATTATATAAGATTTTAATCGATTTCGACACTTCTGTTACATTAGTGTATTTTTTTTTATGCGTATGCGTAGACATATAAAATTGTTGCTTTAAGGTCAACGAACAAGCCGATTTTTACACGCAAGAGAAATGACCTTCCATAACCATACATATTTGATCACGTCTAATCACACTAATTGTGTTCGTACACATTGCATAAGGCTTGAAACGTTAATTTACATACGTTCTTGTTTCTATGGTAGACATGTTGTCTGTTGTCTTACTTCGAAAAACTTATATTACAGTTTCTTAGATATGTTTGACTTGTATCATATATTTTCCTCGAGTATGATTTTGTTAATACAAGAAATAGTATATATATATAATGACATATTATATTATACATACTCTTTCTGGAGTTACATACATAATTACTAAATTATTTTGATTCAATTAAAGATTAGCATTACATACGTACATAATGCGATTGCAGCGTTTCTCAAATGTTACGCTTCATCGGACCAGACCTTGCGCCACTCTGTTCTTAAATTATCTATTATTATTTTCGGTTAATTTTGGATGGTAAATGACGCGCAACATCCGATGGGATCTTAAAACCTTGAGCTGATATATTAAAATAAAAAAAAAATAGAAACTCTTCGTCATGCCTTTGAAAGGGCGTTACCGTTGAACGATTATTTTGGTTTTCCCCGTTTGCTTGACACTGTTTAAGTTTATCTTGTATTTGCTCAAAATTATATACTGAGAAAAACCGCGGAATCGGCAAATAAATATCAATTCTTGTCTGCAAAAGAACTGGAATTTTGTATAAATATTAAATTGTTCATATATTATATTTAGAAATGTTCATATAAGAATTACTATACATTGAAAGTGAATTAGACTTCAACGCTAAGCAAGCGCTAAACCTGTTGACTAAATCTCTTATTTATTCAAAATGAACAACTCGTGATAATATACGCATTGTTTATTGTTTATGATCATAAGTTTATGCAATTTTAACTATTGTTAAATAATCATAAATATGATCCGTGTTCTGGAATAATTCTGCAGTTATGCTTTAAACATATTTATTGTAATGAAAAGTAAAGTTATAACGAATTCATTACCGAGATCAATTTAAATCATTTAATAGCGATAATTGGTTTTCCGGAAGATATGTAATTATTGCTGCAATTTATTTAACAATGATTCTTTGATAATAATAATTTTTAATAACGCAAATTACAATATTATTAAGAAATTACTTTTGCTCAAATTAGGAAATCGCAATAAATCTGCTTTTGTACTCTCATATCCCAGATATGTAATTGAAAATTTGTCTTAAAAAATTTACAATCAATGAAACCTTACAAAACTTGAGTTCACGACCGCACACCTAAAGAAACCGGCACTCGGGTTAATGACGCGCCTCAGAGTCACATGCCAATGTTAAAAGCGCAAATTATTTCTGCGCCCTAACGACTTATACTTAGCGATCGTTGTTCGTGCGAGTGTCCAAGGAGAATCTTTTTCACAAAATACATGCAATCCGCACTTAATACTACGAGTTGCACAATATTCTTTCGTACTTGGTACACTGTAAGTTGCGTGTAGTAGTATATCTAATCAGAAGTACCCGAGACGGCTTTTCGTCGGCCGGATCGCCTTGCATTTCGATTGCAGTCTCGTTTGTGCAACAAGAATGCAGGTTGTGGATGGATGGAACTAGTCATTCAACTTGCGTTGGGTTTTGAGTACCTGCATACTATAGCAGGTGGACAAGCATGTCTGTAAAACCACGAGATGGGCACTGTTTTGTAAGGTCATTGGTAGAGTCTAGATACTATCGATGGCAATGAACTTTTTTGTGCACTTAAAAGTAATTGAATCTGAAGCTGAATGCTTCAAAATAGAAAGATATGTATGTGCTTGAAACACCTTTGAGTGTTTTTCACCGTATAAATATTTTGATAGCTCTGAACCTGGCTAATATAAACTTTGAAAGATAAGTTATACTTGTAGCTATTCATATTTGATCATTTCTTAAGTAGCTGTATTCTGCTTTGAGAATATTATCCTTTGAGTACTGAGACTTCAAAAATGGTTACGAGGACCAAAATGTAACCCCGTTCAAATATTATTAATAATGAAGTCAAAGGGAATATTATACTGTTTTTTAATATTTTTCCTGCTGATTTGCCTCGTGCTAGGACTCCTTAGGATTGTCTTTCTCCCTGCCCAACTCTCTACCCCTGTCTGCCTTGTCTCTGAACAAGTGTCAATTTAAGACAGTTTTGGCGAATCGCAGATAAGTATGTTGGCGAGCCAATTGCATCGCTTCTTGAATACACTTATAGTCCAGTCAAATAAGGCGAAATAAAGGCTAAATCTCGGAATGAAAGATAACAAGCTGAAATTTTGCACAGACTTTCGTTTTGATGTTCTAAGGACAGTGTGAAAAGTCTCATAAAATATTGTGTCTGCTAATCAAGATATCAAAGGTCAAAGGTCACAAAATTTGTTTTTTTGCAAATATCTCACGTTTTATGCATCGCACGTCATTAGATGCTTCACAAAACTTGTAAAGCATAAATTTTTTTACAAGTATGGTTAAAATATTTGTTTTGTATCATTAACAGTTTTTGAGATATAGCGCGAAGAGTGGGAGGCGTACATCCGTTTATAGAATTCAGCGAGTATTTCTACCTGCTTAACTTGGTATAAGCTTTGAAAAAGTAAAGAATCGTGAAAAAAGTGGTCTCGGCCATAATTTTATTACTTTCTTCATTGTATTATTAGGATTTAAGAATGAAATATTGCTCGACAAGAAATTTGTGCGAAAAAATTGAAAGAGTTGAGAGATGTCCTTACGGAGTATGTACCAGATGATAAGAAGATCATTTCCAAATTAAGAGAAAAATATTTAATTGATATTATAATTACAACGAAGATTGGATCATTCCCTATTTTTTCTTTTCGCGATGCTCAAGCTTAAATTTTATCCATAACTTGGTATGAAAATAAAAAAGGCACTTCGGAAGAAGAACACTTGCGCGGAGTGGAAGCTGCTGCGGCGATTATTAGAGAAGATATTCGATCTTCTGTTGTTGAGACCAAGTCCTATCCGCCGTCGAGTAAAATATTAATGAAGAAATTCCGAAAACTTTATTACATTTTCTGCAAAAAGTTATTATAAAGAACAGAAAAGGAAAGACGGGGCATTTTAAAACGAAATACACAGCTATAAGTCATGCTATAATGACTTCCATACGAAAACGGTCCTTTTCTTATGGAAGGCTTATCTGTATTTCTTCATAGAAAAAATACAGATAGGCCAAACATCCAAAAATACTTTTGGATGTTTTGTCAAGTTTAGGTTTTTTCGCTTCATATAGTGATACTGTAAAATGTTAAATTTCAGCTGTTTATCACCCACAGCCTCGTAATCAACCATCAGAGTCAAGTGCCTTAGTACAGTATGCAGCGGATAATGCAGAAAAATATTTATACTCTTGATGGCTATAATACTGTTCATATAATGGGAATGATAAAAATAATAACTTCAAAATCTGAAGTTATATCCGATGACCGCATAAAGAAATTTACAACAAACCAAGTGCAACGGAGTTAGCAGCACTATCACATATACCCCTTCTAGTATATGAAAATCATGTCGTACCCGGATTGAGCAAGAGATTCAAGTTCAAAATTTTAATGATGTAGAAGAACTAACCGAACAAATATTTAATGTAGTTGATTTGTTGTGGATGTACGGAAAGTGTAAAAATATCTCACTGTTGCCAGGGTGGAATGGATTTATTGAACAACTTACAAAAAACAATGAGAACTTTGTAACTTCTCGGATTCTGTTTCTTACTTTTATTCATCATCCTGCGAGTAATATGGACACAATTTACACCACATTACAGTGTATTATAAACACTGCCAAGAAACAAGAACAAAGAACATGCTTAATAACTTTTGATCAGCCGTTGTACATAAAAGCACGTGAAATCGTAGCAGCTTCAGATGCTAACTCAGACTTGTCCAGAGTAGTTGTGAAACTAGGAGGCTTTCATATGCTTATGTCTTTTATTGGATGCATAGGGTATATAATGAATGGAAGCAGAATCGAGGAAGCTCTCAATACAATTTATGCTTCGAATTCTGTCGACAAAATGTTGGATGGTCACGCTTTTGCAAGAAGTATCAGAGGCCATACGCTATTACTTTTTGCATTATCGATGATGATTTTTGATGATATGGAGATTGAAAGTTATAATGCTTTAGATGGGTTCACTCAGCAGATAACAATTTGCGAGGTTTCCTATGAAACTGTGGAAGAATGTGCAGGTAACTCTGGCTCCGTAGTTTACATAGCGTTATCCTATAAACGGATGCGCGCTTCCAACTTCCCGCGCTATATCTCGAAAACCATTAACCATACGAAGAAATAAATTAAAACAAACTTGTAGAAAATTTTATTTTCTATAAGTTTTGTGAAACATCTAATGACATGCAATGCAAAGGAGGCAAGATATTTGCAAAAAAAAACGATTTTTATGACCTTTGACCTTTAATATCTTGATTAGCAGACACGATATCATATGAGACTTTTCACCCTATCTTTAGAACGCCAAAACAAAGGCCTGTGCAAAATTTCAGCTTGTTATCTTTCATTCCGAGGTTAAGCCCTTATTTGACTGGACTATTACTAAATATGTTTACATATTAAAAGTAAAACTTTAGGCAATCGTTAACAATAAGTAAAAATAACAATAGTACTTTTGCATAGGATAAAGCGCATTATTTATCGCGGATTGTCTTTACTCAAAAGGGTAGTTTTACCGGTACTTATAAAATATTACAAGTGCTAATAGGTGATCCATAAAATATTAATAATGGTTTAGTAGTTAGGCCTTACTTTCAAGAAAAATAATAAATATTAAACATATATTGAAAATCAATCATTTAATGAAATACTATGAATCTTAATAAAATGTAAATAAATATAATATTAAAAAAACGAACACCAACTATCCAATTTTTGCCTCCCTATGAAAAAAAATTAAAAAAAAATCATTATTTTCCTTAAGTACTTGCGACAAATTTACTTATGAGCTAAAGTCTATTTGTTTTTAATAATATAACATATTGTTTATGCTTTTAGCATAGCATTAAAAGCTATTAAACAAGACGATTTCACACCAGCTTTTATTAAAAATTTAGTCATATGATTGTAAAGTAACGATTGTGTAAATGCACATTATATTATATACTACTTATTGTACTTTTTGCACGTATGTTTATGTGTAATGATTATTTTTTTGTATTTATACTATCGCAAATAGGTACGTATTGAACCTATCGATTTTCATTTCGACAACACTAGTTTTTAATCACAATCGGTCCGTTGCAAAACACTCGAATGACGATCATTAGGAACCGCGCAATTGCACAATTCCGTTTTGGATTTCCTTTCTTGCTGCATTTAATAAAAATTATTGACCTAAATGTGAGCCATGACCATTGTTGTTATGGGCACGCATACACACATTATATTTACGCTACAACAAAAGGCGAACCTTGTAACCGAAACGCGCTATCGATTATGAAATATAAATCAAAGCTCATAATGGGAGAGGATGAATAATCACATTCTGCTGACTCGGAGTGAGGCGCAAACAGTTACTCGATGCGAATGGTGGTCGTAGTAACCGAATAACGAAGAACCGAGCGGTTATAGTGTCGTCATTTATACGCTCTTGCATTTTCTGCAACGGGGTATGCGACCGCATCTCTAGAAGCTGACACACTTTGCCATATAAAATTTCGAAAGCGCGGATAAAAGTCACGATTTGAACGATGAACGCCGTGACCTTGAGCTGAAAAAAGCTCTCGATTGGAAATAATATCTGAAGATATGTACATGCGTGGGAGTGTATGTAGGCAATGTGTGGTCATTAACCACTTGGAATGCGCAAACAAAGATAGTTAAACATATATTCAGATAGTATTTCTATTTGAATTATAGTTTTCGCACCACGCATACTCTAATTGATAATACGCATCCGCAGAGACGTCGTACAATGCGCATCGAAGAAGTTGTTGCGGTGGAGCGTAGAATTGAGAAGGACCTGAATGAGTCAATTTGCTACAGTGCATAACAATGGAACTGTGAGTGCATACTTTATGTAAGATTTTGCGGAAAGATCTTAGTTTACGAGCTAACATGATCCAGCAGCTTGACCATCATGTGCACAAAATTTTGTTTAGCGATGAGGCTCATCCACAAAATCCACAAGCCATTATTAAGATGCTTGTGCTCTATGGTCTATATTTCTTTAAAAAATATGCTGGTCAGAACGTTACAGTCAACGGGGAACTCTATAGATCCATGATTACTGATTTTCGTTCCCTGTGGAAGAACTTTGGTTTCGCAACATACCACACAGCGCGCGCTACAGTAAATTTATTGAAGGAAACATTCGATGAGATTGTAATGAATTGCTCTCCAAGATCGTATGATTTAACACCTTTGGATTATTTTCTGTAGAGAAATGTAATGTCGCTAGTCTGCGCCGATAAATCAGTGACGATGGACGAATTGGAAGCCAACATTCGCCGCGTTATTACCGATATACGGCCCCAGCTGCTCGAAAATTGGACTTTTAGATTGCGCTTTAGTAGTTTTCGAATTTTATTTACTCTTTTCAATGGCGGAAAATATTTATAAAAACATATTGACATATACTGTATTTAATTAATTGTGATTTGTATACGCGTGTTCTTCTTCGACATGTATCAGCCCTTCCAGTTTATGAATCATCTTAATCCTGTATTATTTACTATTGTTTATGTACTGTAAGGAATGAAATACTATATTTCACATTTAATCTTATCTTTTTTTTATGACAAATTACTTTCATTTATCACTACGGGCTGAAAGTCATACTACAAAGCTATAATAGTTTTTTGTATTTATTCTAAATAAATCGCTTTTTCCTGTTTGAATATGCATCACGCTGATAATATTCCCAAGATCTTATTAATAGGAAATGAGCATAACTGTAGATAAATTACTAGAAGAACTTTAATCTATGTAATATGTATAATGTTCGCAATGTAAAAGGATATGATCTTGTAGCTCCGGCTACAACTCGTCAATTTGTTTAGATAGCGAAGTAGTTCAAAATGGTACTCGAGTATATACATTATAACTATCCTAGAACTAACAATACGAATTAACGGTATTTAATTTATGTAAAAAATGTGACACACGATGACCCAATTTTTTAACGTGTCATTTCGAGATGAGATCACGTTTGTGTATTCTTTCAACGTCAAAAGTCTTTATGGTATATAACGACCTCCTTTCATATTATAAATCTTTTCAACACCATCGCTCGTTTTCAATGCTCTTTCTGACATACGCAGATTATATCTAAGTATCGATTTCGTATTAAATTCATATTTGCATTACGTTGTTATTAATATATATTTTTACTTTTCAGGTCTTGATGAGACGAACAAATTGGTGATTAGTCTGGGCGGAAGATGCCATAGTTACATTGTAGATTTGGCTAACAGAGATGAGGTTTACAAAGCAGCCGTTAAAGTTACTAAGGATTGTGGCGCAGTAAGCTAATATATAATTGTATTTTTAAGTCTACATATATTGCTTATTAAAAATATATTAATGTTAAGGTGACATTGCTGATCAATAATGCGGGATTGGTATCGGGAAAGACGTTCTTAGAAACCCCAGACCATATGATACAGAAAACATTCGATGTCAATATCCTGGCACACTTTTGGGTGAGTTGATGTTTCAGTTAAGTTTTTTTATAGTATGATTTTAATATTGTTTCTTTCAGACCACTAAGGCATTCCTTCCTGAAATGGTCCGCAGCAACAACGGTCACATAGTGACAATCGCTTCGCTAGCAGGTCACATAGGTGTACCTAAATTAGTTGACTATTGTTCTTCAAAATTTGCAGCAGTAGGATTCGACGAGGCTTTGAGGGCCGAATTAGAAGCGATGAAAGTAATGGGGGTGAAAACCACAGCCATATGTCCGTTCTTCATTCGCAGTACGGGAATGTTCGAAGACGTACATTCTAGGTATATATATTTTTCAAAGGGATTCAATATCTTCCATTTACTGTCGTCCTTGTGACGTTTAACATTCCTTTCCATCTTACCGCTCTCTCTCTCTATTCTTTCCAAGAGACTCGAGCATCCTTCTCCATCACTACATCTCAAATTCACCTATCCTTAGTCTCTCTTTAGCCTTTATATTCCAGGATACTCTTTACCTCTAGCTCTTTTCAACCGGAGTCCAAATATATGTTATGGACCAGTCTGACATGTTATATTTGACTGTTGTGTCAGTAAACTGGAAACAAAATAGGCACTGAGAGAGAAAGAGAGATAAACTTAAATGCATTTAAAACATCAAAGATATCAATCGCAAGCTCAAAAAATATAAAGGCTATGAATCGATTTTTAACATCTAGTGCCTATTTTACTAACAGTATTAACATATATTTATTCTAGGTATAATTTCAGATTTTTAATGCCGTTGAACCTGAACGAAGTAGCCGACAGGATAATTTTAGCTATTCGTGGAAACGAAAAATTCGCCATTATTCCAGGATATTTACAATTATTATTGCCACTTAAATGGTATTATTATTATTTTTTTATTTTATTTTATGTATATTATTGATTGAATTAATTAATTGAATGTTACAGGATATTCCCTTGGGGTTGCATATCAGGATTAATGAGATGTTTAGTTCCGGATGCTGCTCCTGGACATGGTAACGCAGTAACGCATACTAATACTGCAACTGAAACAGTGATGCAAGGTGCTTCTGAAAAGCTGAAGACTGAGAGTTCCATGCCTTTCCAAAGAACGGCAGTGATTGAAAGAGAACCTTAAATTATAATATAGTCTAATACATATACAAAATTAATGTAATAAAATATAATAACATTTAAAATGTGATGATTGTGAAAAACAAACAATAATTTTATCTTAAAATATATATTTTTTAATTAATATTAGAGTAGTTTATTGAAACAATAGATTTGTGTGGAAAACATTTATTTTTAGGTCATCATTATGTATTGGAAACTAAAATTTATTCGAAAACGTCTTTTGTATTAGTAAAATAATTTTAGAAAAATATTATTATATATTCTACTTGTCAGTTGGATAAGTCTAATCTATTTTTTCTTCCTCTCCATAGCCATCGGGTACAACAAAGTTCGTTATTGGTGACCTGTATATAGGATTTTCAATCCTTGCTTGCATTTCCTCCTCCATTTCTAGTTTGTCAGCTTCGAATAACTTAAATTCTCTTTGTTCACTTATATATAGTCGAATCTTGTATATTGCAATGCATAATATTCCAATCAATACAATTGACACTCCGACGCTGACTGTTGTATCGAGTGAATTAAAACCAGCCATAACAAACATGTCAGAATGTGGGAAAATGGTAAGAAAAGGTTTGCCGTTAATCTGGCTGTATGTGTATTTGTATTCTTTCACTGTTTCGTCAGCAGTAGTAGGCAATCTTAGGACGCAAACTGATGTTACGTTGAATGATTCTGAAAATATATAAAATAAATTGATAAATATACATATATAATAAAATATATATACGAGAGATGCTAATTTTGCTATATTTCAATGTCAGGACCACCCGTCATTTAGGAGGGCAGGTGAGGGCATTTCCTCACCCTTGAAATTGGGCAGAAAAATGCTTATTATTAAACCCTTTGAGAAGTGAGTTAATTTATATACATTTGTTAATTTGTTAGTACACAGTTAATCATACGAATTTTTATATAATTATTTTTGGTGTTTTTTATTTATTATTATTTTATATTGCATTTAAAGTGAATTATTGCTTTGATTTATTTTACTAATTTATATATTAGTATGTTTAAATAATTTATTTTAACACTACATATTTTTTTGGATTTTTTATATCAATTCAGAAACTCTCAATATTTTTTGTTAAGTTCATTTATTTAATACTCTTTAATTTATTGGTATTATTTTCTATAGAAATCATTCACATTAAATCAAATTAAAAAAAATAATATTTAAATTTAAAGTTTTTTATTTATTATTATTTTATATTTTATATTGCATGTAGAGTGAATTTTTGTTTGATTTATTTTGTTGCTTTTTTGTATTTTTTTCAACGGCAAAATTTTACGTATTTTTTTATAAATATATTATTCGGCTTTTGTGGATTTTTTCATATCAATTCAGAAGCTCTCAATATTTTTATGTTCATTTATTAAATATTTCATACTCTTTAATTTATTAGTATTGATTTCTATAGAAATCATTTTTATTAAATCAAATTTGAAAAAATATTATTTAAATATAATGTTTTTTATTCATTATTTTTTCAGTTATATATGTAAATGTATAACTATCTGGGGCACCGTCAAAACAGTGAAAGATCAACCGCCGTACATGTACGGCGATTACCACTGACTAACCAATTTTTCCCCCTTCCCCCTGAAAAAATCTGAAATAACGTCTCTGATTCTAAACCATAAATTCTCGGGTGATCTCTCTGTAAAAATATAAAAAAACAGACTCGAATCTATCGCAAAATTATTTTTTTAAATATATCATTTCAGTGAAATATATTTTCACAAGTGAAAATATAATTTATCTGGCAGGTGCTTACACATTTTTTCTATACGTAGTAATATATACATGTACATACTAATTCTTATTTATTTACATGGGATTTACAAGTTTTATTCTGGTCGTTGAAAAATGTACCAGAATGACACTCCGCTGCGTTCCAGTCCAACTATGCCATTGGGTGGAATGAGATTTTTTATTTTCTGTACTATTAATTTAAAGAAAATAAGTTTATTGCATTTATATATTATTAACATACCAATAGGAGTATTTTCCAGTTTGTACATCATATCCGAGTTCATCATTTTACATGAATCTTTAGTGCAGTTTTTCGTTACTACGCACTTGACACAATCTTCGTATAACGAACACGCTGGATTCACGCAATTGGCACAAGTCTCGCAATACTTCCCCGTGTATTGTTCATCGTTTATGGTCCAACACTCGCATCCTCCTGTCAAGGCAGAGAGCAACACGTTTAGAACTCATGGTAATGATCACGTAAATCAAATCAACTTACCGCAAGTGCAAGCTCCATGACCAGAGCATTCTGTATTTTCCCAAGGAGCTAAGCAAAGACTTTCTGAACAAGAGCAAGTAGCTCCGAACCAAGATTCGCGACAAGCGCATGTTCCACAAGAACAAGTGCCTCGATTACTACCACCACATGTTGCGTTGGTCGACCTGTAAATAATAAAGAAGTTTTTGTCATACAGCCTAAACATTTTCAATGTGTTATTAATATGCGCTTAAATGCAAGGCGTTATGACTTCCTAGAAATAATATTTACTAGAGATAAATCTTAAGAAATGTTTCTACACATTTTAACCAAAACCGAAAGAAAAAATCTGCACATAATCATCCGCGGAACAGATTATTTCGACTCTCTTTTGGGATGAACAATAAGGCATTTCAGATCACGGAACACAAGAGCAAAGGACGCAAATTGAATCCCTGCGGTACTCTAAGTGAGCGAAATACGCTTCGGAACGTCGATTACTATAGCTAAAATACTGACGGCAGCTACTTTAGTCCCTTGAGAAAAATTTAACAAAATCAAGTTGCTAAATTTTGAAAAAGAAGTTCATGATGAACTTTTTCGAATGCTTTTAAAAATATCGGTATTGTGTACATTGACTTGGGTTTTAAAATCTAGTGATTTTTCGCAGCTTTCGAAAGGCTCAAGAGGTTAGTGACCGTGGAACGACGCGGAAGAAAACCGTGTTTTTGCTCCACTAGTGCTTAGAAATTTTCGTATTTTTTTTATATATTTTACTAATCAAAGCTTTCTTGAAAGAAATCTTTGATTGTCCTAATACTTATTATGCTTAATTTTTTCACAACTCCATTAAATCTTTAGAATACATTGAAGAAATTAAAAAAATATTATTGGCACAACAATTAGAGAAAAATTTTTTTCAGCCTTACAGGGAGTCATTTTATCCGGCCCTTCTTATAGTGCTTCTTATTTACATTTAAAAATAACACATTTTGTCAAACCATATCTTTCTTATCATTGTGTGATAATCCTTTTTCAAAAAATGTTTCGCATGACTGTTTACTTTTAGTATATATTTATTAAGCCGTTTTGCAAATACACAAATCGAGATCGAACATACAAATATTTTCCTTTTTCCTTCTTGAAATATATGTATATGTTATTGCATTTATGTTTTATAAAAAGTGATTTTATTTCACAATTTTGCATCAAAATGGTACTCACATAAAAAAAGAGTGTATTAAAAATCATCATTTGTACAAAGGCGCTTTACGAATCAACCCTAAAAGAGTATATACTGTGTATTTTTAAACAATAACGTCCTGCGAGTCCTAATGTATATTCTATGCTGCATTTTATTTTTTTATATTACAAATCTCCAATGCGTAAAGATGGCCATAATAAAACAATACTACATTCAGACAAGCACTACACTTAAAAATTCTGAACAAATTGTATAGAAATACGTTCATGTAAGACGCAAATTAGCGTTAATTTATTATTCGGTATAATTGTCCAGAATAAACCCATTCACCATTCGTCAAAGCTACAGCGCCAATAATATATAAGACACGACATTAGAATATCATTCATCTAATTAGCAGATTTTATATTGCATTCTAACAATTTAACTTACACATCAACTGGACAGGCAGTACATTGACAATATTTTCCATCAAATCCTACATCGCAATAGCACGTGTCACAAAGACAGTCTCCAACTCCAGAACATGAAAGAACATCTCCAGGTCGCTTGCAATCATCTGTAGTCTTCAAAGCTTCGTATTTTTCAGCGTTACAATCGCAATTATTACCGGACCTTAAAAAAACGATAAATATCTATTTTTACAAGAATAACATGTATTTCTAAACAACTTTAATAGATAACGTTAAATAGATTAGAGTTCACTGGCTAGGCCTTGTACAAATGTCAACATAATATCGATTTAGTACGGATAGAACACAAAGATAAAAAAAAACACCGTGAATACTAAATATAAGGCATGTCTTATAATAAAACAATAAAATGTAATAAGTTATAGTGAATAATTAAAATACTTTTTAGTTTTAAGATATGACAATTCAATTTTATAAAATAATGTTTTATACTAATTGTGTATCACAGTGTTTTATACATAAAAACTACCATCAAGAATCGAAATAATCGCGGACATACAGACATAAGAAATAACTTTAGAAAATAATTCCATACCATCCATCTGAGCAAACGCATTTTCCGCATTCCAAATTAGAATTTTCGGGACACAATTTTTCACCTGCATCTTCACAGTCACAGTCGCATAATAGTTGAACATCTAATAACATGCTTTCTTGTCCGAGTTGCACTTCCGATATCGTTATTTGCTTTTTCTGTACAAATACAAGTATTATAATAAATAATCTTTCATATTAGAGATCATTTAAGGACTCAAAGACGTATTAATTAACATAGACCTAGTTTCTATATATGTAGATACATTTAATCTATAGGCCATAACCTTATCCTAAAAAAAAAGCTCTAGCTTGGAAACAATCACTGAAGATATTTATGATTTTATAGTACAATTAAAGCATAGAAGTGTATGTAGGCAATATGTCACGTCGATATAGTGATTTAGATAATGGCTGAGTTTATTGAGAACTTTAAAACTAGACCAATGTATTATATATAATATTACTGACTTTTTTGTAAACTAACTTTTAAACATTACATCTCGTAACAAGACAAGCTTCCTCTCAGATACCTACAATGTATAAATGAACAATTTTCAAGAATAGTGGAAAGCTTGGAACACTCTGTTTCAAAGCTTTCCATTATTCTTCCACAAATGTTCTTGTCTTGAAGCATATATCAACAATACTTACATAATTTGCTTTATCTTTAGGACAATTGCTCAGAACAATATCCACGTTGAATTTATAAGTCTCTCCGATGGTTACTCCTTCGCACTTTGAAGATTGGACAAATGGACGATAAGGCACTCCGCAATTTGATGAATATATCAATTCAACATCTTCATCCGAATCGTCTTCGAATTTAATGATGTTCACCAAACTTTCATATCCATGCTTCACTAAGTTCAAAATATTGGAACTGTCGTTACTCAGTGTTCCAACAAATACGTAATCGGGAAATATACTTTTTATGTTATTGTAATATGGCACTACCTCTTTGGTAACTGCAAATATCACACTAACCTTAAGAAAATATCATGATTAGTAAAAAGTAGATGTTTTTAAATTTATATTATTATATAAAAAAAATGATATACCTTTTTTTCTAACATAACTCTATACACTTGCTCCAATGAAGGATAATCTAAATATTTTGCAGCTGTATATTCTCCTTTAGAGTTTAAATAGCATTGTTTATCATTTGGTTGAACTGCTCCACCTTAAATACATATCATACTTTATTCTTGCTGTTCTATTTTATAAGTAATTAACAACATTATTACCTAATATTCCATCACCAGCGTAGTGCAAGATTCCATCAGTAGCAAATATAACAATTTTCCTAGACACATCTCTCCAACCAACCTTTTCATTACAGTTCATAACCTGCATCAGAGCCTCCAGACCTCCTTCGGCGTTATCGAGATTTCCAGTAATACTACTGTTCCTAACAGCATCCAAAAAAGTATCCACTGTTTCCGTTAAACTTAACCTGTGACGGTAAGCGTAAGTTGCCTCGCAAGTATCAGATTCTACCAAGCAAGGATTATTGATTCTCTCTTCAGTAGTTGCTGTATAAGGCAATAAAGGCTTATCGGCAAAACTACCAAAGCCCAATCTAAATCAAATAAAAATAAAGTAAATTTAGAACAAATATATATTTGTATGTAATAGTATTTTAAGTTTAATACCTGAAGTTTGTAGTAAGATTTCCTAAGAACGGAGGTAAGTCGTTACGCAGTCCTAACAGTGTATCTTTATCGTCTTTCATACTAAATGTTAAGTCCATCAAATAATAGAGATCGAGTGGAAAATTTTTGGTGGGACGATATTCAAAGGATAACTTTTGAGGTTCAACTAAAATTATATTATTATAAACATACATAAGATATTATATATCTTTATAATGTTTCATCAACCATTCTTAATTTCTTAATTTTAATAAACAAAAAAAACATTAGTGAGCAGCTTCTAGAATCCCTATAAGACTTCTCCGTTTGTGATTTATTTGGATTGTAAGATTATTTATAAATTTGCATAAAAGAGTGAACAATTATAAAAAATATAATTAGATGGTAGCGTTTATTCAAAGAATATTATAGATTGCTTTCTATTTTTGCTTTTGGAAAAGTAAGACAAGTACATCAAAGTTCAATCTGACGAAAAAAGCACGGTTTAGCTACATTTAACCCGTTGGACAATTCGACCTTTGAAAGATGTGCATCAAGCAAATGTCACTTTCTAGAAGCGTGAACATATTTCGTTGGTCGAATAAACGAGTGCAACAATTGGTTGAATGGTCGCTGCATTGTTATGATTCGCCAGAGAGTTTTCTATACATATGATACTTAAAGCCAGTCTCCAATGGACGAATGGCAGACGGCCAGAGAGAGTGAGAGAGGAACTGAGATCAAGGGACATCGCACGACTACCTGACACACATCGACTACGGGACCTCAGAAGACCATCCACTGGACATCATCCCTCCGCCAGCTTCTCCGCCAGTGCTCGGAGAAAAACAATACTTGCCCACAATAGAATTCAATTCAGACTACACAATATGTAAGTATGGGATTCTGCAAGGCAGTGTTATACGGTATATATATATATTATGTCTACTTATTAAATATGATAAGTTGTATGATTTCATGTTAAATATTGTAATGGCGTAATATACTAGTAAAATAGTCACATACATGGCGATAAACCGATTGACACCTTCTGCGGTTTAATTTGTATAGGTTTAGATTTTTTTCTTGATACAATATCGACGAATGGTAAGTCCTCGGTGTATTCCGAATATGGTTCGTTAGCATAGCGTATACTTTTAACTGGACATCCAAAAGAAGACAGCCTTTAAAATATACACAGTTTAATTAATGGTTTAATAAAATACATTCTACAATCAAATGATACTTACTTTTCGAACGAATTACATCTCGAATTACGCTCATTAAATTCTGTATCTGAACACCAAAGGCATTCTTTGGATTTGGTAACACATGAACCACAATTATCTTGCGTTGTACATAAATAATTCACTTCTGAAGGCACTGAAAAAATATGATATCTGTTTATTATAACTAAAATGTACAGTTGAATTAATTTTAGTGAATTCAAAAACTTCAGCATACCTTGTGTGCATGTTTGTGTTATTATTACAGCTATAATAAACAATATAATTTTCCCCATCGCTATTTTAATACTAATGTGATATTTGATAATACTATCTATATATATATAAACCCTCTCGGAACTGATAAAAGTTACTGATAAAATAATAAATATACGCACACCTCTATCGCGTTTTCTACATACAAATGATTTTTTTCAAATTTACTGTGAACTCCACGTGGCAAGTCAAATAGTTAGAGTGAGACTAATTATTTTAAGACCTGTAGTTTTTTGTCTCAAGCTTTTTCCATTTCTCTTTTAACTTATTCACTTAGGGCCCATACGCACTGTCGGCTAGCCGCCGGCGACTAGCCGCCCGGCGACTGTACTTTATATGGTTTTAAATGGGTGCATACGCACGCAGGCGCCGAGTCGCCGGAGCGTCAGGCGCGATCCTGTGCAGGGGTGATGCACAGGCGACTTGCCTGTCGCGGCAACCTATAAAAGCATGGGTTTAGATGAGTGCATTCGCACGAGGAGCGACTTCCGAAGCGACTTATACATCATTCACACAAAATGGCTTCGACACAGAAAAGCTCATCGTAGAAATTGAATCCCGAATCGTTTACAATAATTTTATATGAATATTGATAACGAAAAAAAAATATTGTGAAATAATATGTATAATTATATTATATTATTTCTTGCTTCTCGATTTAAATAAATTTTATTAACATAATACAGATACATTTATAATTGCATTTGGGAAACAAAAAGCGTTTCATACGGGGAAATTCAATATTATATTGAAATTAAAATAATATTTTTTTCTCTTTAAAATTAATATTGCAATTTCTTCGCGAATGTACTACCCGACCTCGAGTCGCTCGGCTTAGCCGCCTAGTCTAGTTACCTACGTTTTTGAGCCGGCGGCTGCTAGTCGCCGGCGGCTAGCCGACAGTGCGTATGGGCCCTTATAATTGTTGAACCAGTAGAGGCAATTTTCTTTCCATGAACTTTCAATCATTGCTAGTGTTTTTTAATACATATACTACTGCTTCCATCTAGTTAGCTATACATCATCTGCAAACATTGTAGATTATTATGTTTTTACTACATCCATAAAATAATTTATACATATGCAACACAAATAACAATGGCCCTCACCTAAGCAATATGTTGTATGGCTATCTCCGTTAGATAATTCTCTTGAAGTCCCGATTAAACTAGTGGTATTATTCCATTACTCCACACACTACCATAGATTTTTCTGTTATTAGATTTTTATTGGTCTTAATTTCTTTACAATTCTTTGTACTGTTAAATACAATAAATACTCTTTATTATTGTTAAATACAGATATAAACAAACTCGTTGGCATGTATCATATCAAGGCCGTAACCATATCGACGCATTCAAAAAAATATTCTTTCGCAGCGTTACTTTCGTGCCTGATACGCTCCTATAACGGTCATGGTATGATTCGGTGTAGTGAGCAGAGACATTAAGTCGGTTTATTTGGCGATGTTATCATTTTATAGAATGCTGTTTTTGGTAATTTTTTAACCGAAATACTCAGCACCAAACTATATATTTATTTCAATGCAATTGACAAAACACATTTTCTTTAAATACCCTGGGACATAAATCGTTCAGTTTGTTGCCTCTTTTTGCAAGTTATTTGTAACTAATTTTAACATAACAATTAAAATTTTCCTGATACATCCCTTTGAAATATTGTTTCTTTGTATGGTTCTATTTTTTTCTTTAATTATATTATTATTTGTTTCTCTTTTTTTACACTTTACTTTATAAAATATATTCTTCTAAATATTATTCCAATTATAATTTATATTGTCAAAGAATTATTATAATATATGTATATGTATTTTTTATAAATGTACATTATTTTTTTATACGTGCATAAACAATGACAAAAAGGCATAGCGTGGTCTCGTTCTATGCTCGATTAAAAATATTTTGCTCTCTCGACAGTTGATTTATTTTATATATATATTATTACCATGTTCCACATTTTTGGTACTTAAGTTAAGATGGTATCAAGGAAAATATTCAATATGTTCACCATAACAAAATCATTCTCTATAGCTTAGAATTATGTTTACTACTCTGAGGCGCATATCAAGTGGTCTTAAATATTACATGAAAGATAAAAGACAAAATTATTTTAAGGTAAAGTGACACTGTATAAATTAAAAAATATGCATATAGTGTTTGTGGAAGAGAAATAATGACTATTACTACATTCATTTAAAATATACGTTTTAAAATGCTATTAGACCTATATGTTCCGATCTAATATTTATTTATTATTATTTATCTATAATTGACATTATGTTTAAATGATTTTATTTAATGGTTATATTTAACGTGTTATGGCCATATTTACAATTTGACAGTTACGACGCTACCTAATCTCTTTAGGCCAAAACTACGCGTTCGTTCAATTTACTACTGTTGAAGCGTTCCATTGTTTTTTTGAAATGCAGACCCAAGACAACACTAAGCTACTAGAATTTTTAGGGCTAGTTGGAAAATTGAAGGTTTTTATATATATTGGCTATAATATAGTTACGAAGCTAATAAATTAAAAGGAAACCCTTCTTTTTTGCTGATAAGAAACTTTATAGCTTAATACAATTTATTCCAGCACGTGAAAAGAACAGGATGGGTAATCAAAGATTTAACCGACTGCGAAACCATATCGGGACACATGTACAGAATGGCTATGATGACATTTTTGTTAAACGACAAAAATATAGATAGAACTAGATGCATGCAACTCGGTTTGTATATATTTTTTACAGTTATTTATTATGTATTTATATACTCTAAATATAAATTGCTTTACTTTTGTTACAGCTTTAGTTCACGATTTAGCCGAAAGTATCGTCGGTGATATAACACCCTTCTGCGGTGTTCCAGTGGCCGAAAAGCACGCCAGAGAAGACGAAGCAATGAAATACATAGCCACTCTCATCGGTTATTCGGGCGAGGAAATTTATAACTTATTCAAAGTAATAATTAGATCGTTATAATTGTCTTGAAATATTATTTTAATATTCTCGATTAATTTCAGGAATACGAAGACAATGCAACACCCGAAGCGAAGTTCGTCAAAGAGTTGGATAAATTTGACGCTGTATTGCAAGCGTTTGAATATGAAAAGAGTGAAGGGACTCCAATGAAATTTCAGGATTTTTTCGATTCGACCAGAGGAACTTTTTCGCATCCGATGATCACAAATTTGCTCGAAGAAGTCAATAAACAACGTAGCATCTTTATTGCACAACATAAAAAACCTAGTGAATAATCTGAATTACATAATTACTTTACTTTAATTTTTAAATTAAATAATTTTGTTGTACAGTGTGTACCTATGGTTTTTATTAAATTAATATTAATTTGCTTGGAAAAATACACTTTAAAGTGAATATATACATGTATCGACCTTCGAAAACTTAAATATTATACCAAATAATAAAGTATTTATGTGAAAGTTCTGTGTACATTTTTTGTTTTTTTATTATTAATTTTAAATTTTATGTAAATTTACATATTTTTATTTGATTAAAGTTTTATATATAAAATAATTGATTTATTCAGTGAGCATATTTTTTGTTATCTCTGCCAAAGATTGATAATACTAGTATGAACAACTTTTAAAAGTAAATATGTTTGCCTTATACAATGATTTTCTTGTACTCCTCAATCTTTCCCTTATTGGATTATTTTTTTTATCTATTTGGTTGACAATTTTTGCAATAAAGATTCATATCTATTCATACTGACGATAGTGTATTACATTTATCTATATTTGGATGATGTTTTTTAAAGTTAAATTGTTGTATTTTAACATGTTTTCAATGTCACAGCATATATGACAACAGTGGTTCTACCGTTGTAGTTTATGACACAGGGTACAAGACAAAAAATATTCTATGTAAGAAATTTTATAATCCTCCGACTCGATCTTGCTGCAGTTTCGCGATAATAACAAAAACAACACACATCCGTGTTTTCGTGCGACGTATACGACTTTATTCTTGTGACTGGGCTCTAGCGCCCGCGAATGTATGTGTGTAAAAATTGGATAATGTGACATTCATTGATGTACACCTACATCATTACTACTACTTCCACTTTTACTCGTTCCATCTTCATACTTCAATAACAAATTTATCCATTGTGGGAGACTACGACATAAAAAAATCTACAACAAAATTCAGTTTGATTGGAAATCAATATAATAATTATATTTTTATTAACACACTATAATTAAAAATTGTGTCACCTGATATATGAATTAAAGATGTTATCAATTATAATGTAACAACACACAATCCAAATAAAAAAAATATGCTAAATCAAAAAGTCAAAATGACAAGAGATACTAAAATACTGAGAAAACACTATGATTCGTTTGCAATGCGAATACAACATTCGACAGCATGCTGCGAATGAAATATAAAGCGAGAGGGGGGAGGATATGCGTGGAATTTCAGGAAACAATTAGATAGGCAACGAGAGCAGCTAATTTTAATTGAAATTTTTGAAGAAAATGAAGAATCTTTTATACTTTCATCCAGACAAACGATTGTAAAAATAAACTGTGATTTATTTATAAGTAATGTAAAGTTTTACATTTTCACATTTTAGGTATTATTGAAAATAAACAAAATACCATAGGTCATAAATAAATATATTATATACAGTGGCGTAGCTATGGTGGGGCAAGGGGGGCGGCACTTGCTTGGGGCGGCATATTTGCGATGGGATCGTCAAGTGTAGTACTTAACCTTAAATGCACTAATATATACCTATATATCCACGAATAGCAAGAGCTTAACAATAACCAATTAATTATTTTAAGAAATGCTGATTTTATGACCATGCAAAAAACGTATAGCGGTGGCAATTTTAAGGATCGCCCCGGGCACCACATACCCTAGCTATGCCACTGATTATATAATGTTACACATCGAAAAATGCATCAAATTCTATTATAACACAAGCTCGCATATTAGAGTTCAAATCGATTCCATCATCATTTATGTTGTCATCCACAACAACTGTAGTGTGAATCTTAAACTCGATAAGCAGACGATAGTATCTGTATTTAGGTTCGACTGAAATATGTCCTTCAAAAATTTTAGGGTTGAAAATCGCTTCAGAGAATTCATACACACCCTAAAAAATAATGCAAAGTATTAAAATTAATATTAAATATAAATTCAAACAATACTCTTACTTTTGGATGCGCACAATGAGGTCCAGACATTGATTCCGAAAATAAAGTCCACGGTCCCAATTCTTTCAAGTATTTTTCACATGTGAAAGCGTAAAATCGTTCTTCTACGTTGTCCCTACAAACCTCTGTTTTTTCTGTACATTTATATAACCGCACAACTACCTGAATATACCACAATAGTTAAAAATATTTTAAAATCATATTCACACCAATTAAACTTACATCTCGATCGGCGTTGTCATTGTCTCTCACAAGATAAAAACCTTTGATTTTTTCATAGTAATTAAGATTCTCGAAAAATGTAATGTTTATTATTTCCACAGGTAAAATACGATCAGGTAAATGGCAATTGTCCACTTTTTTGATATTCACTCTCTAATAATGCAATTTATAGATGTGAAACTAGTAAATACATATTTAAATTACATTAAAACACTTACATATGAATGAATTTGAGACAAGTTCAAAACAATCAGTGCAATGATTCCTTTGAATAATAACGCCATCGTTAACGCAAATGAATTCGCAAATAGAAACGAGGCTTTTAAATTGAAGCTTTATATCTACACAAATGTAATAACGTCATTCAATTTAATATCGTATCTTGTAGAATCGTGAGCAAATTATGTTGCATTAAACTAATGACATACAATACGAAACTTACTCTAGCTTGAATGATTTTTTAAATCAACGGTTGACAATGTAGGCAAGTTCGTTTAATAGTGACTTGTACAGTCACGTAATATGCAGTGTGTGTTTAAATTGGAATGAATATTAAATAAAGTAAGTATTATAAATAATTTATTAAATAATAATAATATAATACAATATTAATTATTTGAATACAGCAACAATTCCGCTATTGATTCTGCTTTCTCACACCATAATTTCTTATTAACATCGACCGGATATCGTCTTACAAATTTACAAGTCATGCATTTCCATTGAACGATAGTTTTGCCTTTTTTACATTTAGTTTTAACCGAGGCCGTCTTTCCAGGCAGCAGTGTGACCTTGCATCTCTTGCATATGTGACGCTTAATATTAGAATCTCTGAAATGTATATAGGTAATATTATATAATTGAACATAAAACGTAAACGATTAACACTTACACTTTAGTCATGGTTTTTTTAGCTAGACAATGTATTAAATTTCCATAATAAGCTGAAATGTTGGTATTTGCTAGGTTATTAGATGCATATTCGGCTAACTAAAAACAACAACGTGGTTAAATATTTTATTTACAATTTTTGATTTGTCAATAAATTTGAAATACCTGTGCTAAATAATTCAGTCGTTGATAAGATTCGTAGCCCTGGCACCTTTTAACTATTTTTGCCATAACATTAAATTGTTTTTTTCGTATTGTTATCAAAATCTGTATTATGAGCAACTGTCAAATTTTATTTGGTAAAATGCTGCCAGAATAAAAAATATTTCGATGTGTAAAAATAAAAAATGAAAATAACATTTATATAATACTAGCATAATTAATAAGAATTGCATAAATTTAATAGTGAAAAAATATTATTTCTTTACTTTACTTACTTCTAAGCTAGCTTAAAAATAATTACATTAAACCTTCACCTGTATACATTTTTTTAATACCAGCAACAATGAAATTATTTCTATTTCTTATAATAAAAATTATATATTGAATGTAGCTTATTATTTTCTAACATATAAAAAACTAAATTATAAAATTATTAAAAACAAAAACGTGTGTTTTTAATAGTTTTATAACTGCAACCATCTACTTTTCGATAATAGTCACTCGATTTTTTTATTTATTTCTAGTCAAATCATTTTGCATTTTTTGTAATATTATATTTATTTACTCTTCTGTTGTAACTTAACAGACGTAAATCCAATACATTACAACGGGGTAAATCTGTACCAATTGAATAAATGGAAATTTGTCCTTCTTTGTCATCCTCGAACAAAAAAAATATTCTTGCAGAAATTGCTCCTGCAGAAATTAATCCTTGTCAAACATTTTTTTTTAAAGTAACTATCTATAATACGTTTATAAATGTTAAGTAATGAGGTTCATTGGAGAAGCGGACGAAGGGAGATAGATTAAAAATACAAATTACGAAAAGATTTATTGATTTGATTGTAATAAACATAAATATTGTAAAAGTAATACATATATGAAAGTATTCTTTAAATTGTAGCAAATGACAAATAATTACTGTAATAACCACTTACCGGGCTAGGTTTTGTTTTCATTTTTCACACGCCTTTGCCATTTGATTTTATTAAACAAGAACATATGAGACAAAAACGGAACGAAAATATATACATGTCAACCATACATACATACATATATAGCTAATGTAATGAAGTCTAGTTTATTAATTTTAATGAAAGCCAATACATATATTGGTTTCTGTTTCAATATAATAGTTTTTGATATCAAAATTTAATTTCTTGTGTATTGATTATATTTCTAATTTGACCACGTTATATTATTTGATAATATTGAATTAAAAATATCTTGAACGGTATATATCTAAATTAATTTACCATATTATATAAAATATACACTTTGCCCATAAAAAACTGATTTTAATTTAAGCCGTTTAGTAATTATAAATTATTCTAGAACTATTTTTATAATGAATACGTGAGAGCAACTATTTTTTGTTATGGCCAACGATTGACATTCGAAGACTAGAACTGTCAAAATGGCGAGAAGAACGAATGGGCTTTTCGTTAATATATGGAACAATATTGTGCTTAGTGTGAGTCGCCCACCAAAAGGATCATTAATAGGCAAGTATATAATATATTGATGAGCTATTCGACGAAGACATTAAACTTCCAGCATTAAAAATCTGATAAAACCCGTAATATTTCAGGCTCAGATTACTTGGGTAACGATTATTATGAAATACCAGCAGATCCTTCACGCGGGAAGCGTAAACCTTCGCGTTGGTTCCAAAACAAAATGGGTGAACAGGGTTTCGATCATGAGAAACCTGCAGAATGGGAATCTTGGCTTAGATTCCGAAGGTAAACACAATATTGGAAAATAGTAGAGAAAAAGCTTATTAATGTTAATTATTTTTTTTAATTTAAAGGAATGATCCGCCAGAAGAAGAAGAAATACAGAAAAACTTGGCCATCAGCCAAATGAAGAAAATTAACGCAGCAGAATTAGAAAATAAATATTTCGACCCTAGCAAAACAGAATCAATGCCGAAACTAATCAAAGGCGCTGAATCATTTCCCAAATACAAAGAATATGAACAGCTTTAAATTAATTTTAGTAATATTATGTTAGAAAAGTTATTTTTCCTCGTTTAATAAAAGATTAGCAATGTTTTAAAATGTTTAATTTGTCTTAAAATTAATATAAATATATTTGCTAATGATATTGAACGTTTTCACAATGTTAATTATATCACAGTCAATAATTGTCTATTTAAATCAATTACATATAAAACACGAAATAAAATATCATTTGGAATGTAATACAGATCAAGTTTAATAAAAATATTTATTCTCCTAATCATCATCGTAACGTCAAGAGTCGCTAGAACTCAAAATAGGAGTTTCCTCTTCGTTTGTTAAGGGTTCACCTGTAAGAACACGGCTTTATATGTTACTATTCATTTTTTTAAATAATAAAGTAATATAAAAAATAGATTATTTACAACAATGTTATCACATTTAGATTTGTTAGTTTAAAAACTGATATAAATGATTTTATTAACAAATGATATAAAATTAAGCCTTGAAATATAACTTTCGCCATAGAAACCCATGAATTTGTTTTGTAATTGAAATTATAGAAAATTTATCGTGACGAAACTGACTATTAGACTTAATAGATAAAACTGCTAAGATTGCCACCACGATTGATCCGCCACAGCACAGCGACACGGCCAATCGGTAAAAATCAGTATCGGCACCTTCGGCTCTGTAAATATTAAATAGAATTTATAAATGTATATTTATTACTTGATATATAAATAGATATACAAATGAGTCTTTTTATATCCGGAAACAGTTCAATTATTTTAAGCTTAAGAAAATTATTCTTACTTATAAATATACCATTTAAAATGTCGAGTACTGGTTGTGACTTAATAGACTACAGATATTGGCAATTAAGATAAAAACTAGTGATCTAGAAGTGCTACTTTTTGATATATACAAATTTCTTAATCTTTTATATTTTGAGTAGTAAGGGTTAAAAAAAATTATTTATATTTCCATGAACTCATTTGTGCGCCTATTATTATGAAAATAATTACAGATGTTCTATTATAATGACAGCTAAACCATTAGCTAACTTATCCGTAAAGCTCATCGATCCATACACAAATGCAGACGTATTAGTCGCATTACCGATCAGATCTGCGGTTAATCCTAAACTAGTGACCAACATTAATGCACCACCAGCGCCTAAAATAATAAAAAAAATATAAACTATTTATTAATAAAAGTTTATCCATGAATACAATAAGAATACTTACCAAATATAATAACGACCAGATAAATTTGATACGATACGTAGCTTGGACCGTTTCCAAAGAACATCCAAATGCATCCAGCGATTGCGATGAGCCCGCCAAGAATATAAGCACCCTAAATGAAAATGCGTATAAGATAATATTTGGATATTATATAATAAACATTTATACACATACTTTTCGGCCTAAAATTCTGTTGATCGGACGCACTAGCAACGATACCACAAACGAAGATAAATACATAACTAGCGGAATATAAGCCAGAGCTACTCCCGGCAAGGCTAAGGTTTTGTGTAGATACAACGGCGTTAATACTTGACTCAAATTAACAAAAAGTCTTGTGCACATATAAATCACTCCAATCTATAAATTAGATTCAATTCAAATGTGCATAATTCATACAAGCGATATTAAGGTACCTTATAAAATCTAACGCTCTTTAACATTTCATAGTGGGAAGTTGGCGCTCTCAAGTTGAGGTTGCTTAATTCGGATTGGATACTCAAGTTTAACGGTTTCGGTTCTTTAAGTAGGTAATGAAACAGTATAGAAGTCAAAGCGCCAAAACTGATTCCAACTGCAACGATTTGATGAAATTTATGCTCATCTTGAGGTCCGATCTGTTGGATATAATTAGCACGTAAATATTAAAAATATCACATAAAAAAAAAAAATTCTGTCATGTGATGTGATGTGTCATTGCAAAAATACAGTTAATACTTATAGCAAAATATTTGTCAATTGTGTCATATGATGATTCATATATAATTTTTTTAACAAACTGCTTCTGATAACAAAGGCGAATGCTCGCATTACCATTGTATATTTAAAATACTGTAAAACAACACACAAGCAAAAGCATACCGTATTACACATGTTATTACTGATTCGTCAATACGATATAATTATTTTCTAAACACACCTGTTGGTCGGTCTCGTTTGTGATATGCAACACGACCCATGTCACGACATATACTAAAACATTGGAGAATACTGTAAAACTATATCTGAAATATTATTAAGAAAATATTAATATAGATATTTATATTTATAAGACAGAGATGTTACGTTAGAAAATACCTGACTGCCGTTAAATGAGTTCTTTCGTGCTCATCAGTAGATAATTCGGGAATGAGCGACAGGTGACTGACTTGAACGGCAGCCCATCCGATTTGAAATATCACGACAAAGGCGCAATAATAGAGCAACTGTGCCCATTTGTGTGAATTCTCACATGTGATGCATTCGGAAAATATGAACGGAAAACTTCCCAATACGCAAATGGTTCCTGCAATTAAAAAATATTTTTCTTACTATCATTTATACCCCCAGCTCCCTATCGAAAAGTCTCTTATCTGAGTATCAATCGTTTTTCATTTTAAAAACTTTTTTTCCTATTGATCAATCAAAACTGCTTTTTAGATATATTATCAGATATAATTTATTAAGTAAGTTGCAAACCAAAATAATTTTAAGATTTATATGTATCGATTTATAATGTTTGGTGGGTCCCTAATTTCTTAAATGTGAATTTTCAAAGTCAGTTTGGGCAAAATATTCAGCTGATTTCATTCAAACGAGTTTTAATGTACATATATAACTTGGAAAGTATATGAGTCACATAGTTAAAAATTCATTTATGAACATTTTAATCAGTAATATTATCACATTTTTAACTCTAACCACTTCATTCAACTCAAACCACGCATTATATTGATAGTATTGTTTTACAAATGATTGTGTAATGTATTATAAAAACGACTATGATTATGCACTAGAAAAAACGGATCAAATATTTTATATATTTACCAAATAAATGCCATATTTTTCTGCGTCCATAGGAAAAAAATGACGTTGGATGTAATGTATCCGAATGGAATCCAACAAACGGAGTAGCAAGAGCGTCGGCCACCTGACCAACTAGCAATATTATCCCAGCTTGTTTTGCCCGAAACCCGAGCACGAATTGAAAATATACTAACAAATACGTGAACCACATAGAGGCGCATATATCATTAAGTATATGACCAAGTCCGTAAACAAATAGTAAACTTTTCGAGACACGTCTCGTAACGGAAGGATTTCGCTCGACTTCCGGCAAATCGCTGGAATTATTTTCCAACGCCATGACTAAAAATACTGATTTGTTATCTAATTACCGTATCCAAAACCACTTTTATGTTCACAAGCGTTTTGTTGGTACGTGGCAATTACGTATTATTTTAAAAGATCAGTTTAACATTAATTAATTGCTTATTTTTAAGTTTATGCTTCATTAATAAAAATATAATAAGTACGCATTTAATATGCGAAAACAAAAAAGCGTGCAACCATTACGAAGCGACAAACGAAACTGTCAGATCTGACGTTAAGCTTTGATTTGATTTTAACAACTCAATTATTGGCCATAAAATAATTTTTAACGAATAAGAGTACAGCATAATTGATTTCTATCAATAAAATAGCCTTTAAATTAAATTACATGTATATAATAATTAAAAATGTACAATTTTAGTTGGCGTTATTTATAAAATATTAAAACAATTGTTAGTATGTATTTAAAAAATACATATTGCTTAAAAAAAGTGATAAAAAAGACCACTGTGAAAGCCTATACATATATGTAATCATTCAAAACTTAGTAGCACTTTGGTAACACTGACAAGACTGCGGCGGAGGGCAGAACGTTGTATTAATGGATTTCGACAGATATACCACGGCCGGTATTGTCTCGTTCATCACAATTAAATAACGCGTGAACCATATTCTTTTAAATAAAATACTACTGGAGCAGCTCAATCTGTGTCTAATTGCAATCCATCATCATTTGGACCATTTTGGTCCTATATACCTATTTTATCAAACTTATGTGTAATCTTGGGTAGTCTTAAGAAAAACGCCAAAGAAGTCGGGAGTAATTTTCAAATAAAAAGTATTAGGCTGAGGTACAATGTGTCTGAGTATAACTTTGTTGATTATTATTTATAAAGTTCATATTTTTCAAAATATCTTAGTAACACATATAAGTACAAAAACTGATAAAAATACGAAGAAAAAAATATAATAAATAAACCTGTATTAAAAATGCTTTATCACTGACATAAAAACCCGATTTGGAAACACGCTGCAGCACAAGAGATGCTGTCATAGTTATTCATCGAGTACTAGACACGAAATTTGTCAGAAGATCCAGAAATGCCATTTAACCCTTTCACTGAGATTGATATTTTTGCGCGCTATTTCAAAATTTGCTAAAATTTGGGGGATCATTTATTTAAGCCATAAGTTATTTAAATAATATTTCAATTAATTAAAGTTGTTTTTAACTTTATATTACACAAAAAAACATATTACAAGCCTCAATGGCTGATGACTCTTTTATGTGCCCAATGCATACTGGCGACTTTATTGATGACTTTTATCATCCGCGTTAAAGGGTTATAACTGGATGCGATGAAACACAATAAAATATTTTGAATTTCAATCTCATTGTTTTTCTAAATTTCTAGAACGCTATTTAAAAAAAGTCGAGATAAAATCGATTGCAAGATTTGCACGATTGCAAATTTTTTAATACTAAAAGACTTAAAAAAAAGTATGGATTTTTGCTGGACATTGAAACTTTTTCAAAGACAGATAAAAATAAACTGCTTCAAAATTGCACAATTTTAAAAAATATATACAACACAGACATCGATGGATTTAATTTTTCACTGAAATCGAAGACTAAAATGGTGCTTACTACTCGTAATCAAGTATTATCTAAAACTCATTTGGATAATCTTACTCTTATTGTATCATATGCGGATGATATATTCACAAATTTTTCATTTAACTGCTGCAATATCAATAGCAAATTGTGAGCGACCATTCAGTTTAAAAGTCAAGTTAAAGCTTATTTTGATATTTTTGGGAACTTCAATGGGAGAAGATCGTCATAGTAATTTGGCTCTTCTTGGCATTAAAAAATAAACATTAAAAAACATTGATTTCGATTATGTGATTGATCAGTTTGCATCATCAACATCAAGAAAAATCAATCTATCATAAACTGTATATTATATTTTGGAAAAATGTTTGTTTATTTTGGATCGACGTATCGACAATATTAAACTATAACAAAAACTCGTTGAGAAGGTTTATTAGTGATGAACATTTAAAAGCAGTGTTAAGAATTTCAACAACAAAATTTATCCCAGACATCCAAAAAATGATCAGTGATGTTAAACAATTTCACTTTTGCCATTACATTTTGATATGTATAAAAGTTGTATATTTTGGAAAATATATTCTTTTAAATTTCATTCGCCTCTTTAAATTTAGTTTTATATTAGATTTAAGTATTGATAATAAATTTAATATTCTTCAAGATTCTTCTTAATTGAAAAAAAATATTTTTAAAATAAATCCAATTTACGTATATATATTTTATGTGAATTTAAGCCTTTTTATTAGTTACATTTGCATACACATTACAAACTTTTAATACCATTTGTTAAACGATTACTTTTTCTTTTGTTTAAAATTTTACATATATCGTTATGAATATAAGAATTTTACATACGAAAAAAGTGGGATACTTCTTCAGAATTAGGAAATCCTGGTAATTTTTTTGGTTTAATTGAAAATTAATGTAAATATCATTCTTTCAATAAATTGTATTACTATTTTATTAGCAATTGTGTGTGTTGTTGTAACGATTTAATCTATATTGGTCGTTTTTTCTCACCTATTGTTTTCCACAATATTAAAATTGAACTTTCTAAAAAAATTAATGTTCTTTAAAATTTGATTTTGGAAATTTTTGGCTCAATGAAAAATTAAACTTATTAAAAATTTATAGTTATATATGTAAATATTATTCTTTCAATTGCATTTTATACGTTTTACATATTTTGTATAATTTTTAATTCATCCTGATGTTTTATGAGAAATGTTCATTTTGATAAATATCCGATAATGTTAATTTTTTTTAAGTTTTGGTTTAAAAATTTATAAGATAACCCTTAACTTAAAAAATAGGCATTTTTTTGATGTGGCTCGTGACCAACTTTTTTTTCCCAAGGCAGCCAAAATGTTAGTCCACCCCTGACCTAGAGCAATCACTACCTAAAAATACTGAGAAAAAACAGGCAAACATATTTTTTTGGCGTGATATGGCTCGGACGTTATTTCTCTCAATATAATAAATTGTGGGGAGGATGATTTATGTCATATTGCTGGCCTTTTATACTTACTCATTACTACTTGTTTTATTTTTGAGCTAAAATATTTGACCAATTACGTTGAAGATGAATCTGCCTATATCTTTGTTATCACTTATATGTGCTCTTCACTAAGGCGGCTTCCATAAATTATGTCACAGGTTTGGGGGGAGGAAAGGGTCAGGGGGTCTTTTAAAAATGTGACATTACGAATTTGAATTTATTTATAAGGAAGCCTAATAATTAATATAAGAAAACATTATAAAAACTAATATTTATTTTAATAATTACACAATAAAAATAATACAATCACTCAGGAATCGAATAAGAATTGTCCCATGCTGGACCGTTTATTTTCCGAAGTATTCCACGAAGCACCCTTCCAGGACCAACTTCATACGTTTTTGGAAAGTAAGAGTCTTTTGGTCTTTTATAAAATTTGTGCATCAATTGTTCCCATCTGACTGGTTTTACAATCTAAAAATTAACAAAATTAACAACAGGAAAAGAATTGTACATTATTAATATTTACCTGCATTGGAAGAATCGATTTTATAAAACCGGGCTTTGAGTACTGCTTACAATTTACTGCCGTATAAGTCGCAACAGCTGGTTCATTCACATAACAAGCCTGCAAAGCTTCTGCCAACGGTTGCACTGCAGATTCCATATACTCTGTATGAAATGCGCCCGATACGTTTAAAGGTTTCGTTTTTTTGATGGCATAATCACTGGCTCTGTTCGTTATAAACTTGAGAGCCTAAATTTGCAATAGTTATATTAATGAATTGTTTTATATGATTTAATTATTATTAATTTGCTCAACAAACCTCCAGATGCCCAGATAAAACGACACATTGTGGAAAAAGGTAATTAGCAATTTTACAAATTGGATTTTTTATATTTTTTTTTATACAATATTCTTCTGCTTCATAGCATACGCTTTTAATGTTAGTTTCTGGAGAACAAAATACAGTCATCATCCCACCGGGGTTTTCTTTACTAGCTGCTTCCATTGCTAAAGCGCGCACATTAACTAATTTTAAACCTACAAAAAGCCATTATTTCAATATAAATATTTAACTGTTATATTATATATATATATCTTATTAATAAATACCGTCTTCTAATTTTATAGCTCCGCTGAATATCAAAGCTGTTAATTCTCCTAAAGAAAATCCACCAGTTGCCGTGCACGATGGTAAAACTGAAGGACGAATATCTTGCAAGTGTTGTACGGCCGCTAAGCTAGCGACGACTATGGAAATTTGGCTGTATTTATCATTATCTTCTTTCTTCGGTAAGTTGCGCAGATCGACACTAAAATAAAGCATTGAGAGCATATGCATAAAAGAGAGACAACACATAAATTTCAAGTATAATTACCCGGCAATTTCGTTCGCACAACTGTATAGATCTTGCGTGTTTGGGTATTTACACATGTGCGCTCCCATTTGATTAAACTGCGATCCTTGTCCAGGAAACAAAATAATAGAGGTCTCTCTCGGGTCAATTTCATCCGATATTTCATCTTCTTCTTGGCCCTGAATTACAGGATACGGTTGTGTGGACCATTCTTTATTATATCGATCGTTAAAGCTAGCGGCGTTATCCAGTAAGCCTTTTAAAGGAGATTCTATTTTGGCATCTTTAGAATAAGTTCTAAACGCCGTCGACGGAAAACGATTGACTAATCTTGAGACGCATTTTAAAGCAGACATTTTATGTGATCAAATACTGAAAAACACATAATAATTGCCAATAAATGATAAAACCTATATACTTTTAAATATATTTACTTACACAATCTCGTGTGTATTTATCAAACTTGCGGCACGATATAACCTATAAAATGCCGTCAAAACAACTGTCAAAGGAAATGTTGCTCGTTACTTCGAATCCTTAATCTCGTTATAACGAATACCTTAATTCATTTTTAATTTACTACTAATTATAAAAAATATATTTATATGCCACTCACATTATATAAATTTTAATTATTTACATTCATTTTTACTTTTATTTACCACTTTGTATCTGCTTTATTTTAACTCGCAAAATAACTATTTATGCATAAGTATTTTACGATTAATCTAGTATAAGTACTATATTTAAGTAGATATTATTGTAATTAGCATAGTTAATGTTTGAAAAATAATATTCTGTAGCATCCGAAAATTATATATTATTGTGAAACATTAGCTAATAATTTGATACTACGGTTGAACTTTATATCACTTTTCTGTAATTCAAATATTTATATTTGTATCGTGTTTCATTTTATTAGCTATTTTTTTATTTATTTTTAGTATTGTACCCATACATATCATTATTTTTACTACATGTATATTTTCTTAATATATATATACATTCATACATCCAGATTGTTTTTTCAAGCTTTTGAAATTTTTTATTAATTTTAAGCCTCCTTTGTTTTTAAGTGATGAAACATTTAAGAGTTTTGTACATAAAATATATAGACTAAAATTCAATGGTTGCAAAATAAGGCAAATGATGTAGCATTCTGATTTATTTGATACATACTTAGCAAAACATTTGTTATGACCAATATGCCTCAACCAAACCAAGCGGGAGTTTATCTCTCCTTCTTATACCCCTAGTGTCCGTGATGTGCAGACTCGGGGCAAGACTATTTGTTGGTAAACATTTAGAAAGACAAAATAAAATATTTAAGCCATGTATTTTGCTTGTCCTTTAAACGCTATAATATTTCAATCCCGCGAGGGTCAATGTCGCACGTCACAAAAAAATAAAGCCCTGACAAAACAAAGCTTTATTTGTTAATAATAATTAAACTTCAAAACTAAAATCTATCAACTATTTCTGAAATACTGGCGTGGGAAAGTCTATAATTTGTGTTTACAAAATGTGTTTATCCTAAAAAAAAGTTACGCAGATGTGCACTAATTGATAAAGGTACACTCATTGAGAAGCGCCACCACTTTGCAACAGCTATTTCTACATTTTGTATTTAAATAGTATTGAAATTAAGCTGAAACGGCTTCAATTGCTAATTTAATTTGTAATTGATTTAC
Organism: Plectrocnemia conspersa; assembly: GCF_051122295.1. Taxonomy (NCBI): domain Eukaryota; kingdom Metazoa; phylum Arthropoda; class Insecta; order Trichoptera; family Polycentropodidae; genus Plectrocnemia; species Plectrocnemia conspersa. Next base: position 24,652,434 of record NW_028277169.1, read on the forward strand.
TGACTGTTATATTCTGCACAAAAAAACTGGGGATAAAATAATAACTTTTTTTGCGCTACACCTGTTATATATCTCATAATTGCTGATACACGGAATAAGGATAATAGTGTCCTTTTAGTAATTGAATGGCACATCAAAAAATAAAGAAATCATCACACATATACATACATATATCCCTTTACATAAGCGACGCTTTTTAGACTAGAAAAATCAATTTTGAACCGTATTATGTGTAATAAATGCGCTATTTTATTTTCTTGTCTAGAAAAATTCCGAATCTATACCCAAAACATTTTTTTATAGATTTCACTTCGGTGAAATCATATCGGAATACGTTTTCGACGGTAGATGTATATTTTTACCTGTGAAAATAGAATTTAGCTGTCAAGTGTAGTAAAATTATATGATTTCAACTTTTCCATAAGTAATAATATATACATTTACATACTATAATCATTATTTATTTATATGCGATGTATAAATGTTATAGTAAATGTTTATTTTACAGTGAAGTTACATTTTCACTAATGAAGTCCAAATACATTTTTACCGGTAGATTTTTATTTCTACTAGCGAAAATATAATTTAACTAATAGGCGCTAAAATGTCTATGAAGCTCAATTTGACAATTGCGACAAACCAAATTTTGCTTAATAGAAGGGAGCAAAAACAATTATCACATCCAAGAAGTCAAAAATCCACGTCAAAAGCAATAAAATCGTGTCGGCGCCGTTGCAGTGCTCGACTGCGACGGTGCCGACACAATTTTATTGCTTTTGACGTGAATTTTTTACTTCTGAGAAGAGATAATTGTTTTTTGCACCCTCCTATTGGTCAAAATTCGTTTTAGATATGCTTCATTCGAATACAAAAAGTCTCAATATGAACGCTAGATAACCAAGAGTTTTCACTACGAAAGCTACGGCACGATTTTAGTGCTTTTGGCGTGGATTTTAAGCAAGGACCACCTTGAATTTGGCCTGAAATTGCATGTCATTTAATGGAATTCTATGAATTCTATGCAATGTATTAAAAAAATGACCATTGACTGTCCAAATTCCTATCCCCCTCTGGAAAATTCTGAGATAACGTATCTGGCTCAATAATAGTAAACTCATTGAGAGGCGTCACCATCTTATACAAGTTGCTTCTCGTCGACTCATTTAGCTGTTAATTAGTGTTGCCAGTTGTGAAATGATATACATGTTTTGATTTCGTATTTGAAATATGTAATAGCTAAAAAATAAATAAACATGCTTTATTTCATTGATGTATAGAACATGACAGCTAACTATCCGTACAATGTGTATGTGTATGCGAACAGCTGTTCAGGGCGCGAGATGTAAATAGTGAACCGATCGACCGGCGCGGCGCTCAGTGAGACGGCAGCGGCCGTCCGATCCGGCTATTATTTTCATTGTCGTCGCTTGCTCTCGCTAAATGAAAACATGAACGCTTTTCCACGCCGTACGCATATCTCCTGATAAAACCAGACAAGACAAGACACACGGGAGCGACTCCGCGTCATACCACACGCACAACTTCAACTTTCACAACACAATTTGACGTTTACAAGGTAGATATGAAACGCCGGCGATGTGTTTTCATGTTTATGATAATTGAAAAAATAATTAAAATGCGTTTTTTGCGCAACGTCTGCATCCATAAATGACTCATAGACAATAAATTTTGACATTTCGAAACAAACGTCATAACTCAATTTTAAGCAATTGTCTATGATATTTGGCCATGAACGATTGAATGCTTAGCAATAATAAATATAAATTTAAATTGATGATTAAAAATTATTATTTTTAAATAACATAAAAATTAAATTTTAAAATAAAAATTAAGAATTATTTTGCGTTATACACTGCTTTGCCTGAGTATTTATATTGTATATTATGATATAATTCCTCATTTTAATTATTTTTTGATTTGTTCAATTGTACTTGATTTGATTAAACATAGTTATTTTAGGGAATTTATAGTGATTTATAGAAGTAAATATTGTAAAATAAAATGGTCAATACTTGAAACAATTTAAAACATTTTTACAAAATCTAACCAGTAGAGACAGAGAGAATCAGGTAGATTTCTGTGTTTAAAAACATATTTTTCGTTTGCAATCAGTCTCAATTGCCCCATTTTAATAATACTATACCACCTACCACAAAGTATTTATGTAAAAATGTAATATGTGCTTATATTATACTTATTTATATTTATTCCTAATAATGAATAAAATATATATCTTCAATGAAAATAATATATATGTATGTATGTATTTAAGTACAAGAAATATACTTTTCAAATAAAGAGTAAAAAAACTATGTATTGTTAACATGTAAAAAAATAATATTCAAATTTTAACCATATATTACAAGCTTTTAGTACTTTCACCAAATATTATATACTTTTAGTACTTTTTAAAGTTTTGAAACTATTTATTTCAATTAATTTGTTGTAAATGTTTCAGTTTTTGTCCAGAAGTTGTAAATATTTTACTATACACACTCCTAGCACGTTTCTAGTTAAACATTTTAAACTTTATAAATAAAAATATTAATATGAGTGTAATAAATATTTTAACTAGTCTTATTAAACATGTTTAATTTAGTCTAAATATAGTAGATTTAGTGACCTAATTTAATTAAATCTTTCGGATTCTATAAAAATATAATGTATTATTAGAATACAACTAATTATATGTCCGATTATAACTATTCTGACTTTTTAACCTCTTAGTAAAAATTATAAGTAAAACACTGTTTTATCGTATCTGTAAATAATTGGCATTACTTTTGAAAAAAACATAATTGAATTGAATACGCCAAACATGAAAATAGTTTATTTAATCAATTATTTTATAAACATACATGTAATAATTGCCCAATTTTTAAGCGATTATGGCCATAAAAAATATACGTTAATTTGTTTCATTCGTCAATAATTAAAAAAATTTAGTTTAACGTGAAAATTGTTTTACCCATATATCAGGAGGCGATGGCTGACGATTCGACCATGCTGATTGAAAAAATACGCTCACTGGCGTCGAAGCCCGTAGAAAATGCAGAGATTCTTAGAACTTTAACGGCAAAATTGCAGTCACGTCTCACGGGATCAGGTAATTTATTCATGTTCATTTTTAATATGTATTTATGCTGAGTAGATAGTCTAGTCGCTGTAAAAAGACACAAAGTTGAAGCTTTACTTTTATGGTCGTCCCCGTTGACCTTTTGTCTGCCCTCATCCCCTTTTGAAAATATATATCATAGGTTCTCAAATTGTGCAGTATCGCCCACCGGTGAGCGATTGACGATTCTCGCTGAGCAATACTGGCTCTGGGGGAACTTGAAGGGCGACGGAGAAGTGGCCAAAATGTTTTTTGTTCAAAAAATTATGTTGTGCGAAAATGAATAATTTATTTTGCATAAAATAAGTATAATTCGTTTTAGGATATTTTGAAAATATGTACTGTAATCGTTTTTTTCAAGGTTAGGCCCGAGCCGTTATCGTGCTCGTTACCTATTTATTTTGATTTTTTTTTTAATTACAAATAATATTTTTATAAGTAGCAAATATTTAATATACGTAATAAATATTTATTATTAATAGAAAATATTAACATATAAATACCAACTATTAATTGAAAATATCATTTTTAATTTTATAAGCGCTGGATAAAAACTAAAAATTAGTTATTTAAATAGCAAGAAAAAATATTTTCTTTTTTATATAATATATTGTCAATAATATTGTTTTGTTTTATTTTCAAACTCGCTATTTGAAATTATGAAATTGCACTAGCTACTTTATTTATTATTATATGAGATAAAAATTAGAGTTTTCCAAAGGTAGGTGAAAAGTAGGCGATGAAAAATTTTGTCGTTGAAAAGTGGGCGATGAGTCAATTTGGTTTGAGAATCTATGACATATATAGGTGTATTTTTAATTTAGAAGAAAACCATCACACCTTAAGAATAGTATTTTTTTGAGATTTTTGTCATTGTGAAAGTGTCGCTATCTTTATCTTATATATAATTGTTCTAATTTTATATAATAGTGTCACTTAATATTACCTTTTTTTTAAGCTAGAAAAAAACTAATTTGATGTTTAAATCACATTTAAAAACATTTTTTCAATGTTAACCTTAAGACTATTGCCAGATTAAATTTCTTTTGGCTCTGTAGTATTCAAGTGGGTACTTCCTTTGTACAATAATTCGTCATCGTCAGAAAAGCGCTCCTTCGAATGATCTTGTATTTATAAGGTGGTCAAACAAATGGAATTCTCTAGAAGCAAAGTCAGGGCTATATAAGGGATGCTTAAGTTCAATTTTAGTTTTATTAGCGATTTTGGAGTTTCCTTAATTCTTGAGAGTATATCAAATCGATTGAAACGACTCTTAGAAGACCTAGGAATGCAGTCGCTTTTGACTGTCCTACCAGGTTCAGATAGTCACGTGAATTTCAACGTGATATAATTAACTTGAATCACGCTACTTTGTTAATTAATGTCGGTTCCATAATCTCTGAGGCGTACGCTAATAATTTACTCTTTCTTCCCTCTAAATTGTGTTTTTTCATAATAGCTATTCACATATCTACGTATCGATTAAAAGTCGGTAAAGTAGTTCTGCAACGGTTCTCCGTTTAATAAATTTCACCAATAATGGCTTTCTCCATATCTGAGAATCGTAACTGCTGACTTTAGACAGGAATCGAGCAAATCATATCGTTTTATATTATCATATGCTGTAACAAAACGAAACATTTTTGTCTGCACACAAATGTGAACTAACACGCGACGGGTGCTTTATATTATAAAATATAAAATCGGCTATTACAATTTATTAAAAAAAATTCACTGCTCATTTTCCTTAAAAATAAAATGTTAAATATATACTTTCATTAATTTCGTGTACTTTCTGCTAGAAAACTCATATATTACACTACTAAATAATGGGTGGCTCGTCTAAAACTAGCCCAGAATAAAAATAGATACATATTATAGATATACGTATAAAGTGATTATTTTACAATGACCAGCGAACTTTTATGATATTTGTGATACAAATATTTTTAAACCACACTCATTGTTTTTTAAACTACTTACAGCTAGTCATGAATAATAAAATGTTTTTCATTTTAAGTCTCTTATCCCTCATGAAAGTTATATGTTACAGTGAATATAATATAATGCCAGTAAATTTATATTTTTACTAGTGTAATATAATTTCACTAACTCGGCCAGTTAAAATGAATCAAACAATTTATTTACATTTTCACTGCTCAGTATTAGTAAAACCGTATTTGTCTATAAACCTATGATCGACCTGATCAGAGATTCACAAAATTGTGTCATCACATCGTTCAAAAAAATACTATAATGTTTTAAATAAATTAAATTAAATCAAATCAATTGAACTCAAACCTCACCTAAACGAATTAATCCAATGAAAGTTTAAAAATTATATTTACTTTGCGAACGTTCATTAGTCAAGTTGGTTTGTTTAATTCGTGTAGGTTAGGTTTAGGTAACTGTAAAGTCAGGTTTCAATAACCTAAGCGCCTCAGTTAAATTGTATCATTGATAGTAGAAATATATATATCTATTGGTGAAAATGTATTTGAATATGATTTCACTGAAACGCCAGTGAAGATATATATTCACTGGTAATTGACATTCAATGTAATATATTTCTCGCCTATGGTAAATTAAAATGTTGCTATACTATGTAAATAAAATACTGTCGTATCTAGATCTCAAATAGTATTTGAGAATAAGTACTTAATTCAATAGTTTCTCCAATCTTTAAAAAGTATAGTAATGACGGGTTTTTCAAAATCAATCAGTTAATTAACACCAAGCCTTGTGTTGATATCTATAGTTATAGGTATATAGTGATTGTCAAACGTTATAAAATGCCTTTCAATTTAGGCAAATGTCGCGTGTTTCGAACGGCGTTTTATTGAGCACTTGTTAAAGTTGCCATGGTTCGATTCATGCCCAAAAGACGAATTGCCCGTCAAGAAAGTCGGCTCGTATTTTGTCCTTACACGAAATATCTTTAAGGCAATCGTAAATTCGGTCGCGCCAAACTTTCCGCCTCTGCATAAATATGGTACGTTTCACGACTTCAGTCCGTCCATTTGGAGTTTAGAGCTAAAATTAATTTTAGTAAAGCATTAGTTATTATTAGTTGAGTTAGAAATGTCTTCCTGTTATGCTCTAGGTGCGTGTTAAATGCAGTATAAATTGCTCGGCAAATTCTCTTTAGTAGAATGCGTATACGCGTATACATATATTATTATATTTTCAATATATATATTATCTATTAATTGTGTTGTTAATGTCACAGTTACGATAACATCAGTCAATAAATCAAATTCAAAACAGTGCAATTAACACCAAATGGGTTAAATATATTCTTATTTATACATAGTTTAGTTTAGGAATAAGAGAAGCTCTTTATAGTATGCAAGTTTTAGTTCAACGGTAGACGTTAATAATAATCTCACACTATCAACGATAATAGTGTGAGGCTATCAGCAACTAAAACCCTTACCTTTGCTGCGATTGCCCCCCCCCCCATTATCTGTATTAACGCATTTCTTTAGACATGATTATTTCAATGATGCAGGTTCAAGGTTTTCGCCTTTGGCATAGCTATTCTGTTTCTTAATTAATAATTAGACTCGTATGTTTATGTAACGAATTCAATTATATGATACTAGTTAGCAGATAAGAAGTTTATAAATACATAAATTGTTTAAGCCCCCCAAAAGAGTAATTTAAAAACAATAAAACGATGAATGAATTCGAAACGAAATCTAGGCCAGGTGGAGCCAGCACGATATGACAAACTTCTACCAGACGAATCCGAAAAAGCGCAGTCATTATTCATAACGACGTGAAGTTTTGTCAAATTTTATTGAAGTGTAAAAACCGACTACCCACACACGCGATACCGCAGAGCGGAGGGCGCGAAGGGGTTAAGCTCATGGGGGGTGTTTATTGGAAAAGTTTCGGAACTTAGATATGATAATTGCGACCTCGGTTGACCACTGTGCACGGAGTTTTAAAAGATAATTGAATACGAAAGGAAGACATGCAGCTAGCGAATCCGCAATCTTTTAATTTAATCTAAATTTCGTGCGACGTCAAAGAAAAAGTTTGGCGGCGATAGCGGTTTACGAATTAAACTTCATGGGACAAAATTGTATTGTGAACGTTTGCTAAATTAATTATGTTGCATAATCATAAAATATTTGTTGGTAGCGTTTATTTTGTGCGCTGTTTATAGGACAGATGTTTCATTGGAAGATTGAGTGCAATGTTAAAAAAATTTGTCTTGGTATAATGAAATATTTTGACTGCTTCAAATTTATCAATTATAAAAGCTCTGAGAAATATTGTATGATATATAAAGAATAATTAATAAATTTTATACTTTATATTGTAGATTAAAATCGTAACGGCCTAAAACCAATCTGTTTTTTAAAAATTCAGAAGTAGATAGAGCTATTTTTCTGTAAAAGTGGAAAATTATATACACAGAAAATTATATACAATTCGTGTTTTCTATGTTGGCAGCACTGTAAATCAGACAGCTGTCAATAATCACGCGTGTTCAAAGTATCAAATGTTAGTTTGCGACAGCAAATTTACGAAAAACTGTTGCATATGGGACGAGAAAAATTGTCATGTAATTCACGAGAGACCACATCGTAGTCAGGCGGCGTCTTTGGGCCTTATGTTTTTAAAACGATAATGGTTGGACTGTAACAGTCAATGGTAGGCGCTATATGTGCATTTATATAAAGGAATATATAGTGTCAAAGAAATAAGAAGAGAGGTGCCGTTGTTAAAATAAAATGATTTTAGTGTTATACGAAAAATGCGTTAATACGGATACCGCGGGGCAGTCACGGTATCCGTATTAATGCATCATGTATAACACCTTTATCACTGGCCTTTATTTGTATGCGCTATTTTCGGTGAAATTTCGAATAATTATTAATATCATTAAAAAACAGAAAAAAATAGTTTTGCAATAATTGACGATAACGGCTTTCGAAAGTATGTGTGTCTATTATATATTGTAAAAAACTCTTTTGAGTGTTCTTAAATGACAATTCCACTCTTGTTTTGTTTGGCAATGTACCTTTCTAAAAAAACATTATGTTATAATCCCTACAACAACAATAATATTTATTATCCAACACATGTGTTTTAAATCGAAAAAAATATCAGGTGGAGTTATTTAAATATTTTAATTTTTATCAAATAATCCGATCTAAATGTCTGCTTTGAACCGGTTAAGATTTTCCGATTAAAAATATATTTTTTTTAAAAAGCTCTACAATATCAACAGCTATATATCATATGAATTTAGTTATTTCCATTTATATTGAAACCCTTTTCTTAATAACGATAAAACACCTCAATATCGTAAATTTGAACTCTTGTTTCATTACAGAAAGTCATTTAGATATTCTCGATCCAACTCCAAAAAGACCTTAAAGGCAGTGATTTTTAAAACATGAACATTATTTTGCACATTTGTAAAATTTGCGATAAGTCATCGAAGATGCTCTGCTCCGTTATGTGGAGCTCGTGTTACTTCAGTAATTTATTGGCGATTCGCATTTTGTACGACGGGCTTGTTCGCAGCGTCCTCCAATATGGCTCCATTGTCTGGAATCCAAATGAAGCGAAATATTTCTTGTTGTAGATATAATTTAAAGAAAATTTCAACAAAATATATTTTTACATAAAATAGTACAGAATATTCATTGCCTTCTCAGCGTAGCGTCTATGCAGCACTTTTTGAAGTTGCTAAGGGGCGGTGTCGATAATCTGGCAATGCTCAGTGACTTTCGGCTGCAAGCCTTAGAGTGCCCTAGAGAGTCGCAATCACGTCCATTATTCTTGAATGTCGCGTCTAGGCTTGAGAACGCTCTTCTTGCAGGAGACATCCATCTTCTTAACGAGCTTGCCAAACACAATAATATTTTCGATTTTTAAAACATGAACATTATTTTGCACATTTGTAAAATTTGCGATAAGTCATCGAAGATGCTCTGCTCCGTTATGTGGAGCTCGTGTTACTTCAGTAATTTATTGGCGATTCGCATTTTGTACGACGGGCTTGTTCGCAGCGTCCTCCAATATGGCTCCATTGTCTGGAATCCAAATGAAGCGAAATATTTCTTGTTGTAGATATAATTTAAAGAAAATTTCAACAAAATATATTTTTACATAAAATAGTACAGAATATTCATTGCCTTCTCAGCGTAGCGTCTATGCAGCACTTTTTGAAGTTGCTAAGGGGCGGTGTCGATAATCTGGCAATGCTCAGTGACTTTCGGCTGCAAGCCTTAGAGTGCCCTAGAGAGTCGCAATCACGTCCATTATTCTTGAATGTCGCGTCTAGGCTTGAGAACGCTCTTCTTGCAGGAGACATCCATCTTCTTAACGAGCTTGCCAAACACAATAATATTTTCGACAATAGCTATGAAAAGCTGGAAAAAATATATTGTTTTAATTTTTTTTAATGTTCAATGTACAAATATTATTTGTGTAATGGCTATCATGATGCATTGAGAAACCCCATCAAGTCTAAAAGATCTGAAATAGAATATAAAAAATAAAATAAAGAGATAATAAAATCAGATCAGAGACAGACTTTTTAGGATAAACTTTGTTTATAGACGTATTACTTATTTTTCTTGGTGGCATGTTATCTTTTTTTACGTTACACGAAGAACTTTATGACAAGTTTTAATTATTCTTTTTCTTAATGACCTACATACATAGTTATATAGCTGGGAAATATAAAACTAGTATTAAAACTTATTATTTCTTAAGAAAAAAAATATTTAACGAAAATTATGAATCTTTTCTACAATATGTATTATACGAACTGTTATTCTTAATTGTAATCTTTAAATATTTTTTTTGTTATACTAATTTATGGCACTTCACACGTTTGATATATAGACTTATTTTGCCCGCCTTTTATTTCGACAATTCATCCAAGACCAGAATGATTTAGTGTTCAACGTAAAAAATCACCAAGCGACATTGTATCATTCCTAACAGACATTTTGTTAATGTATTGCCGAAGCTTATTGAAGCACATGTATTATTCAATGTTGAATCACAGTCACTAACACATTGGTAGCACGCTAGTGTGCATAAACACAATGCACAACATAACAACAATAACAAAATGTTTTCCGCTCGATGAGTGATGTTGTTTTTCCCGTTACGGTTTTGGATTCCACCCTTACCGTGATTTCGGCGGTTAATAATAGTAGTAAAGCCACAGTGGCTTTGGCGCAAACTTTGTATAATACCGGTATTAAAACGACGAAAAGGGGAAGAAGTCACACAAACGCTTGTTTACGACTTGACGACACGCGAAACAACCTCGACGCCGCTGTCAATGTTCGTTCTATTATTTTTCAAAGATTTTCCGAAGCCTAATGATTCGAATAATTGTATATTTATTTTAATATGTGGGCCTTTTTATTTTTATTTGCAATATGTCCGCATGAATGTGCATTCAGAAAAATATGTCTTCTCTTGGCACGCGAGTAAATCGCCCATTAGCGATTCACTTCAATAAATATAACTCTAGTTCTATATTATCAGTATATCCTTTCTCTTCTGGCGTTTCGTGATTTCGATTTAACTTAATTCATTAGGGTGTTTTTTTATTTAGCTCTTGTATTTTTTAAACCATTTGTCAAACAATGGGGCGTCTAATATGCTCATCAGTAGTTTGTTGTATCTCTTATATCCATATTGGTTTCGCCAATTATTTAGTTCAATATGAGATATAATTATAATTCTGACTTTAATATTTAATAAATGTTTAATTAATTAACGGTCACTTTTCTTTATATAATTTTTTTCCTCGTATTTTGTAAAAAATGACAACATCTTATCGTATGATTCATATTCCATCTACATGGCGAACGAAATTGTCAAATACTTATGTAATATAATTGTTTTCTTGTTTTTTTTTATTGACCAGACTTGTTCAATGAAGTCGAAACAAAATGCTCGTTAATCGTAATTATTAGAGTCGGTCAAACAATGTTTTCAGAGTGTTATTTAGAAGCCCCTGTCCCTTTTCTCACTACCTGCTCTGTTTGGAACTGTAAATTTATCAGATTTGAACCACCACTTATTTTCAAAATAACAAAAGTTGTAAACGATTTAATATATTCGCATACATGTTAAATTCTGTCAAAAAGTGAAAAATCGTAATTTTCACATTTTTTTCAAGATATAATTCTCGAGATCAAATATAATATTAATATTATTTATTGTAAATCCTTTGATAGTTTTTGAATAAGTATAACATGTGCTGAAAAGTGTCGTAGTATTATTATTATTCAATTTTATTAAATATATTTACATATATTATTTCCTATAGCGACCTGTGAAATAATTATGTACGTGAGCTTTCTTCGGGTTGTAGTTGAGTTTAGGCTAGCCTCCGCTTGGGGGGAGTTCAGCTGAACTCTTGTTATTCCAAATCGGAAATTAAAGAGTAGTGATTAAGTTTGGCGTTGTTCTGGTTCATATACTCTTGAGAAACAGGTTAATCCCTTCTATACTGTGTGGCAGAGATATTTGCCACTGATCTTTGTTTTTGTTTAAGAAAGATCTAACGGTTTTAAAAACAATTTTTAGAGTTGCTAATGGACGTCCGCTGGGATACGCATAATCGTTTGTTTGTTATGTTTTTTTGTGGCGTTTAGCTTTCTCATGATGTTTACGTGAGTTTTAATCCACGCTTTTATTAATTGAATTACATTTAATACTTAATCGCGTAGTAATTTAAACTATTCCACGATAACATCCGCTGACATAGTTAAAGTGCAACTCCTCCCCGCTAATTGTGCGCTAGCTCGCGCACAGTTAGTTAATTGTGTTAAACAGCAGTTAACTCTCGACGTTCGGGTGTTAACTGTGAATTCGCTTTCGTGCCGAGCGATCGCATGCAATCAACCCTTAACCGACCTCGTGCTCGGATACACAGCTCTCTCCGGCTCGAAATGCTTCGATTTACGACCGCTGCTTATGAATTATGCAACGGGCGAAATCAGAGCCGGGAGACGTTATCATCTCGAATCGCCTCGGCTAAGCCAGAATATCTTGGCATGGCCGCGGACGATTAGCGACCATCTGGGTCATTGCTGATGCTAGGTGGTGGTCACTATGAATGCATAGTTGACGAAGGAAGCCTTTCACAACTTACGACACTTGAACTTGATCGCATTCGGTTGAGCTTTTAGCGCCAGTTCACGGCTCTGTATAAATATGGCACTGCATTGAAATGTAAATATATCGATTTTGCTATTTGTTTTAAAGGCATGTAGAATTTCAACAAGCATGACACAAACATATCGATTAGGTCATTTAAAATGCTGCAGAATAAATATTTTTATTACATATTTGCGTCTATCTTAAAAGCATGTGATAAAACAATATTTATCGAATTAAATTTCTTTCGGACTTACTTACTGAGTGGTGATATTTATTGTACAATACTCGGGAACGCAAGCTCTGGTAATTATGTGGCACTTCCAGTCGACGCGACTCGATGTAATAATATCCCAGCATACTTTGTAGGAAATTAAAATGGATCATATTTATATTCCTTCTTGTGCAGGTATTTGAGAAACCTTTTTCATACCTTTTTTATTAAAGTGAGTTTGTTGCATGACTTGATAACCAGAAACGAGAAGCATTATCAATGGTTTTGCGCATTAAATAATTATACAAGATACACTGTGACTTCGAGCTACTAAATTAATGCATGTATCGCAAGTCAAATCCCAAAATCATAGAGGCTTTATTGCATATGTTTTTTATGTGTTGATGGAATATGTAGTCCTCTTGAAAATGTCACCCAAATCGGTTACCACAATGAAGCACATTATCCATTTTATAATCAAATTTAATTGGCGTTCTTGATCTAGAATAGAATAAGATAGGACATGGTATGAGATTTTTTATGGTAAATAGTAATCCTCAATTGAATATATATTAAGGAATCGATAAATGTAAGAATTTTAAATTACGAATAACTGTATTAATATCATTATTAACCGATATTAGAATCTTTTTAGAATTTCTGATTTGGTAATTTATTCAGACGACTTGTGTTGCCCATATTAAACATATGTATTAGCGACGATTTGAAGTGAATGCTTTAAAATGATAATCGTTTAACCAATTAAATTAATCAATAGTGACAAATGGTAATAGAAATTGTATCCACAATGAATAATGTTCATGGTTATTTCTTTAGAAGGTAGGATCTCGCGAAAGTCTTTTCTTTACGTTTTTGAAAATCTATGGCGATTTCTACTTCTAGGGGTTCTCGTGCCATGTTGGTTAATATAGCAAATTTTCTTTTTGGTTTAAACGGCGCTTTCTAGCCCAGAAATATAATAAATTATAATAAACAATAACAATAATGATGACAATTCGCTCTAGAACTACAACAAAAATATAGTTACACATTTCTCATCCTACACTCTTTCTTTCTGTGCTAAATTTAACATACATCCTTATTCTTTTTGATATACACATAACTAAGACACACCTCTTATAGAAAATGATGAATAGTATTTTTTTAAATTTACTAAATATTGCCGTTGAGTAAGATTATATTTATGTACTCTTTCTGAATATACGTATTTCGATCTATTTGTAATTATAACAAAGCCGGCTTTATCGAACCAATCATAGTTTCAGAGCTTTGAACCGGAACTGAACTGAAAACCGGAAAAACTTTATTTTTGTCGGAACCGTACCTAAATATATTTTTAATTGAACCGGAACGAAAACCGAAATGAAAAAAATAACGATTTAGATGTACGTTTACTTGTGTTAAATCTTAATCCTGTGTTATATTGGATATGAACCGCCAGTTAAAAATAAATTTTATGTTACATGGGTATATAAACATAAATATAGAAAAGTTTCGGTTTATTTATATCAATTTTATGTATTCATCGTTGCTTTTTCAATACTCCGTCAGCCCAAGACAGAACAGCTTATTGTTTTGTGATATTTTTAGAAATGTTTGATCGTTTTTTTTTTATTGTTTCTTATAACTATTTTAACTGTAATGCCCTCAGTGATATAATATTTAGAGGGTATGTATGATGAATCTAGAAAAAAACTGCTTAAAGGGCACGTGTTAAGCTTACAGAAAGTAAATAAATAAATATTAAATTGAAGTTTACAATCACATTTCATAATTTATGAAGCAATAACGAAAGCCTGAATTTAAAAAATAATAGCAATAACGCATAGCTCATTTGAAACATGAATTTTCAGTTGAATTTTAACGCGCTCAGTCACGATATGTAAATGAATACGTTTTTGAGCATTTTAAAGTACCTTCAGCTATCGAAATGTCAAAAGCTTTACATCGGAGCTTTTGCTGATTTCTCGTGACCCACATTGTTATTATGTATTATATTAAATATTTTTTAGGATAGCACGACCCACCCACGTGCACGATATACCGGTGGGGTTTTTCCATGTGGGTTAATTTCCACATGACTGACGTGTCATCAAACGCAAAATACGCACAGCTACGAAGCAAAACCGGCATTGTGATTCGGGGTTTAATTAGGATTAGCCACGTCATGCATCGACCCGCAGCCATTCGAGGTCGAACTCTTTGAAGAACTTTCATATTTCACCTGGTTTTTGTCAGTTTCTTTATCGTGTGATTTTTTTCCCTTCATTTTATGTGTTTATTATATAGCATTAATATGTGTTGCGAAAAGTTCGGCGGTGCCTTGTGGAAAATGTATTGTTGTGAATGACGGTGTAAAATTGTGTTTTTCGTATTAAAACTTTTCTTTGAATGCCGATAAGATAATGTAATGTACATTTAAATAGAGTTTATGGCTGTAATATAGTCACGAAAGGAATTACTTTATTATATTTTATTTACATAGTATATAACGCTATTAAAATATAATACATATTATTATTGATGATGTAAAATTTGCGTGTACTGTTAGTTAAAACAGATTTTTCATTTAAGGAACGCGTCATTTTAATTACCAGGCAAAAGCTTGTAATGTCGCTGAACAAAAACCGTTATGCTGTCGCTACCACAGCAATCAGAACTATAAGGATCTTCTACTGACATCATCCCTCCGCCAGCTTCTCCACCACTACTCGGAGAAAACGATACTCCCCCATCATAGTATCTCGCAATATGTAATATAATCTATTAAAATTCTCACTAGTTTCCACCTGCGTCTTACTGACTGCGAATTCATACCTCTCAGAGTTGGAATTCCGAAAGCATTAATTAAAATTCTATATTTAAATTCCAAATAAAAATTTAAATATAATTTTTGCATTTTGTTAAAAAAAATACATATTGTACATATGTATATGTCCAAGTTAAGTTATATTTTTTTTATTTTTAGGATCTTTTCAAAAAACTTGTATTTATTAACCCGATGATATAAATCACTGCTACGATTTAAATCACTTTAATCACTGCCTTTAAATCCCACAATTTAATTTTATTATTCTGTGTTAAAGATCAGAATTAATAATTATTATAATTACAATTCCGATCGATCACGTCAGATTATATTTTCTTAGCTCACTAAAGTAAAGTCGAGATAGTTCTCTATATACGCCATTAACACATTTATCGCATTATGTGCACCAGTGGCTGGTACGCACCGCGCCATGGTGCACACCGGTACCCGGCAAAACCTATTTATTAAAAACATTTTATCCCGTTCACAATATTGATCAATTCCACAACAGGTTTAAAAATTAGTTATGTCCTGACCTTCGTGATAATGTATGTTAATTATTCGTGAATGAAGTAAGCATCAATCATCTCCGAAGCTGGTTCAACTAGATTACCAGTGATGCGAAAATAAAAACTTCTACAATCTTTGATGGTTTAAACCTGTATCAACTTCCTCTTGCTTGAAATTTGTACTAACTTACGAATCCAAGCTGGAAAGTTATTGAAGTTTTGATGCTTCAAGCGTGAACATCAATAGAAGTACTAGAGAAAGTCTGTGAAGATTATTTTTCTTCCCCTTTAACTTGGACAACTACTTTCAAAAGGCCGTCGGATATTTTTTTAATAGATTACTACTATTATCATTTATCAATGCGTTTGCGACGGATACTTTTAAACTTTAATGATTTATGATGGGTACTTTTTGACTAATTCTGCTAAAAGGTTTTCCCACAGTGGTGTTCTTCGTATATCATATGCCAAAATGGCTAAATAATATTCAAATTCATGGCTGTAAATTTGGCTAAACGCTTTTCGACCGTTTTTAGACCTGCCGATTTAATCCCTCCATTGAGGGAGAAGGGTAAATTGTAACTCTGAGATTGCGGGTTTGAGCCCCGGCAGCAGCACTCGAGTTTTTATTTATAAAAAATGCGCTATTATTAAAAAACCGGCCCCAGCTGTAGTGATATCTATTGGTTATCATAATAATTTATAATTATTAATATAGATGTCACCGATTCCGTGGTTAATACTTACTTGTAGGTATTCATTATATCTGATTGACTTACTCAGTTAGTACAGATTTTCTCCATTGAAACACATTAGGTTTATGTCTTTAAGGTTACAACGGAATATTTAATATTAATAAAAAATATAACACTGGTTATATCGATGTACCATGGTGAGCAACAGTGACTAGCACATTAATTAACAGCCGACACAGCCGGCTATAAAACATCGTAATTTCACGTTCACTTACCTTTTATGGTTCTCCAAGACATAGCCCTTGATAATAAAAAAAATCAGATTGACGCAGTCTATACAGACTTTTAAAAGCATTCGACAAAGTTTGTCGCGAACTTCTACAGGAATTATGCAACTACAGAAACTCGAATGGTTTTGTTGGCTTTTACTTGAGCTAGTGTGTGAGCTATTCTAAATAATATGGATTCAATCAGAGTTATCAGAACTCATTGATAAATATGACCATTGAGACCTCAGAATATGTATTAAAAAAATACATGAATTCACTGTGGATATAGTAGATCGATAACCGGCTACCTGTCAATATTATTACGTTTTTATTTGTATATATAAGAACATATTTATGCAAAGATATTTTTAAATAGACGATAACAGTAGCTTCAATTTAATAAATTTGTGTTGTTAAAATAAAAGGTAATGCCTTTTTTATTATATTGAAAATATAGCGTGCGTGTTGCAAGACATAAATGAATCTTGATAAAGACATTTTTTCACAATAAATTTATGCTTTTCTGCATTGTATGTCTGGTGTAATAAATACGAACCCAACTTTTATGACTTTCTCGACCTTGTGTAACTTTAAAACTGGCCGTTTAGCGCCGATATAATTGATTCATAATAACGTGTCGCACGTACTCTGCCTATACAATTATAGTTTATCCGTGAAAATTCACAGTCGAAGGTCAAAAGCGACGGATATTAATCGACCAAAAACCAAGATCACTATCTCATCACATCCAGCCAGCAGCTGCCATATAATTCATTAATTAGCCAACCACCGCGCGGTATAAACGTTTCTATTTTCGCCGCGGAAAAACTATTAGCGGTGCACGGGGGCAGTTGGCAAATTTCACTAGGATATAATATGGGAGAAAAATAATCAGATCGTTACAGCATAGGACGCTGGAGATACGACGTCTATTTGTGGTGGACCACCGCCTCTTTGAAAAGACCGGAAGATAATTTGTTTTTACGGTCGGTCGTATATTATTGTAGCTCGTGGAAGTTTAATAAACATGTCTTCGATCTGAGGCGAAAATATGATATTATCGTAAGTCAAGTCGTCGAACTCCTTTGCTCAATCCAGTGAGTTATGTTTCTTGCTTACATGAAAATGAAATATAGACAATGAAACAGCCCTACTATTATGATATTCCATCTTTAATGCTATTTATTCTATCGTTACTTGTCATATGATTAACAATTTTTATTTGCATTATTATAAATAAAATCGTTTTATACGTCAAATACGAAGAAAGACACATTTTACGACATATGTTTTATTGGTGTTTTTCGTGGTGTAAAACTATTTTCTCGAGTTTTGGAAATAGGCATCAACACAAACGAAACCTTCGCCTTAGTTGTATTTTTATTATGGATTGTATTTGTTTTATTGATTCAATTCATCTGTGTTAGTTGATGCGGCACCCATCGGTTCAATTAGACACTTATAATTGCTAACAAATGTAGTATGTGTTGCCCCTAGTCTTTGATATCACATTAATAGATAAGCCCTAATTTATGTACATATACCAGCACGATAGACCAATGGTGTAATTCGGTGACTAATACCTGAAAGTTCTAGGACCGAATTCCAAATGAACCTTATTTTTTTTCCAATTCTATTGGGTCTAAGAGACCAAAATGGCTTTATTTCCGATTGAATATTACAGATTGAGTTTTCTTAGATCATCCTAATTTCACGGAAGAGAATCGTGATTAAAAATAAAATAATTTAGGTTGTGCATAGTGACATACTATATTGATATAAGCTGTAATACTAGTTTATAATTAATACAACAGATGTCACTCATTTAGAGACTTTGATTTTAATCTGATGTGCCACTATTTAATTGCTAGTTGTTGATTGTGTTTACCCGGTTATTATTGGGCTAACACTTGTAATAATGCAACGGAAGATTTACAATAAATTTGCGTTTACAATAAATTGCGTTTCGAGCTTATCTCGAATAGGTTTGTCCATCATCAAAAAAGGCTGAAGTAAAATAAACATAGGTTTTAAATTACTCAAAAAGAAAAGGTAGATTTCTATATATAAATGTGTGAGAAAAGAATTATATTTTATTTTTTATATTATTTTTGCCCCCTTAACACAGTAAAAAAAAGTTTTTAATTTTTATTTTATTTCATTTTTTTATACGTTTCTTACCTCTTTACTTCATTCTCTAAAATTTATTTTTACAAAATAATGTTTATTTTTTTTGGATAGCCGTCATTTTGCAACAAGTTACCAGATATGCTTCAGTAAATAACTGAGCTGAAATATTTATTATATAAGAGATATTTTTAAAATAAGTTTTATCTCGATATTAATAAAACTATAGCAGTTATCGTAAATTATTTCTCGATAAAATTCCATATCGAAAATTCTCATTTCTTGAAAAATTTGCTGATTTTGCGAAGATTTTCATAAAGCCTTTTTATGTTAAAAAATTAAGTTTGTTCGAATTTGTTTATGAAAAAATAATTGCCGCATAAAAAGAGTGGGTCCGTGCCAGATGTTTGAAAATATTCATGATTTCTTGAGAGGTCAGAAGTATTTAAATGGCATAAAACTATTTACGATTCTTTTTAACAACTCTAATAAGTTGTTTTGGTAATTTAAGAACTACATTAATAATCGAGAATCGGCAAAAAAATGTATATTTTTTTTACCGATTGCCACTCAAAATTTCCTAACAAAATAATAACAAGAGTGTGCGATCCCACTTTATATATAATATGTTAAGAATAATGTGTGATAATGTGCCTACTAATATATTTAATTAAATTATTATTAAATAGTTCATATAGGATTTGATCATCGCTGATATATCGTACTAATCTAACATATTTTACTTTCTATTTGTAATAAATGTATTCTTGCTTTGGTTATGCAATTAAAATTTAATAGTTGTTCGTTCTACATCATTACATGAAAATACATATACTAAATTGATTCCATTAATATTAGATGATGATTTCCTGTGATTCGTTCCAAATTCTTGAAGGTCGAGTTTTGTCAAAGTCATATATAATATGGTTATTTCCTATGCGTGTATAATAATCAAATTTGCGTATATTGGAAATAAACCTAGCTTAACATTAAGCAGATACATTTTACATGATTTATACAAATTTCATTTAAAGTGCTAAAAAGCTTTACATAAAAATCAGTAATTTTTAATTTATCTGTAACATAATTTTCACTGTAAGAGAAATATGTTATTGAAATTAACACTTGAAAATAAAAACAAACGCTACTTCTGTTGCTAAACAAACATAGTAGAAAATAGAATTGCTAATTGTGTACTCCTTCTAAATTTACATAGTTCTCTGAATCGATATTTATTTAGTTATATCATTTTATATTTGTATTTTAAAATACATTATGTTATCAGTCTTTATAATGTATTTTTAATGTAAATTAACGAAAACATTTTATAATACTTTCGAAGCTTTCGTGTTTGTTTTTTTTTATATTCTTTTCCCGTGATTAAACGTAAAAATATCAACCTCAGGTTATTAATTAACTTTGGCTGCGGTGCGATTAATGTCGGCCAAAAACACGTACCAAAGTCTTAATTGTTGTGAAAGAGAGATGAAAACACGCATGTGTATTTTAGTTAAAGAAAATAAAATTTTGGGTGCCAGGCAAATTAGCTGGTTGCTGTTATACAAACTGCTTAGAAAATGCATTTGCGAAATAAATAAAACGTCGTTTTTTAAGTAGCATCTAATAATAACAAGAGTAATTAGCTTTAAACCTAGATTGATGTCTTATATTATGATTCTATAAATATATGTTTCAGTCGAATGGCTAGTTATATAAGTTTTCTAAGGTAGCGAATTATGTTCTCTTTTAAGTCAGATTTGTTGATGTGAACTTTATGAAAAGTATCTCAAAACATAAAACAAGTTTATTTAAGAAGAAGTATTTTTAACTTTGAGTGATTCCTTTCGATTAAGATCAATGAACGTTCGAATACTAAAAATCTTCTCTGGCGTATCCAACGTTGGAAATAGTATAAGAAACGATCTAATCTTAAAGTTAAAAACAGCTCCTCTAACACAAACATAGCGAGATTAAATCAATCCACGTTAAAAAAAATGTAAAAAAGCCATAAAAAGTAGATCAAACGTTGAACATACATAGGATCTGCAATCAAACGCTTAGAAAATGTTTCATAATGATTCGATATTATTTTAAAAATAAATGTTATATAAAAAAATATTTATATAAATGTTGCTCATATATCACCATTTGGACTGAGAAGATAACAGGAAACTAGTACATCTAAATCATTTCTTAAGAAAATACGGATTCTTAAGCATTGTGTTTTTTAATATATAGTACTAAATCTGTAGATAAAAATAAATCTTTGAAAAGTAACGAAACAATGTCCAAAAAATATTTATATATCATTTTAGTATTGACTTTTAATGTAAGTTAACTGAGCGAATGTATAAATTTGATTTTATGGCAGTTTAATAATTAGTTGAGCCAATTAATAATACGTAAATAAAATATTGCGGAACTTATTCGCAAGAGTAAGCAATTATGCACAGAGCTTAATATTCGCATAAAACACATGTTCCAATATATCAATAAAAATAAAACCAAATACCCAAAATCTCTCATTTTCTTTGTATACTTGTAAAGAAATACTCATTATTGCCTTACGAGTCTTACGACCGAATATTAAAAAATTGTAGTTTATTGTAATTGAAGAAAGCAGTGATAAGAACTTTGACATTCGAATGAACTTGACGTTTGTTTTTGTCTTGACTCATTAACGATTCGGTGTCATAACTAATGATTCAAAATTACACCATTTTGAAGCAATTCTGGTTTTAGTGACTACTATTATTCAACACGATGCCGTTTTTCTTCAATTTTAAACAGTTTTGGAATAAGCTCGGCTGCTACTCTTTTTATACTCAAAGTTTCAGTCAAAATTATTACGAAATAGCAACTTCTTCAGCACTTTTTCTAATGTTGATACAGCGATTTCAGCACAATGTTTTTTTATCGATGTGCTAGATAGCTCATATTTCTTGTCATCTTTTTCGTTATTTTATGTTTGTATCTTCTCTAAAAGCTTTCACAGAATTTGCACTATCTACTGTCACAGTGCAAATACTTTATTCTGTCATATCCATAATTAAATGTGACAAAATGGGTCGTCAATATTCGTCTGTCAAACACAAACTAGACGTTCATGTGGCTAACAATTTACATACGCATCACAGATAATGTTACTAATTAATTCTTAATTTTTAATGTTACAATATTTTATGTCGTTTCTCGTGTGTGTTTTAAAGTAACATTTGGTTACGTTTCGCCTGTTCATAAACATTATCATAAATATAAAAAAATGTGGAAGAATTTCAGTATCAATTGTTTCTTTCGCACAACCTCCCTCTTCCACCTTCGACTAAATAATTACTTCGTGTATATTTTCTCTGAATACTCCTAGTATATACATATATCGCAATACTAATGTACATACATTTTCTTTAATAATACACTAACTGCTAGCAAAGATTGCTATCTTAGGAGCTGAAAGGGTTTTCGCATTGATTTTGAATTACCTTCAATATGTACATATATATTTAAGTATAGTCCAAGTAGTAAAATATATGTTTTCATAAACTCATTTCTAAAATAACTTGTGGGGTTTTTATTATTTCCGTTTCCGTTAAACTTCACCTATCCACAGCTAAAACCAGAATCACCTCTCTCAAATCAATCGCCAAATTTGTGTATAAAATTGTAGCCAAATTTATATATTACATTTTGTCATCGATCATCTCTCGTTTGTTAGCATAAACGTCAACTAAAACTATATGGATCGATGCCAAACACTCTCACTAGCCCCTCTGGCGACACGTCAACACGACTGGCGAAGATCCACGCGCTTATTGATCCCATCGGAAGATCTAGCTCGATCGATCATTATGGGATCGTTGGCATTGAACTTGATACACTCGTGCTAAACCCAAGGACGAGGTCGCACATTGTGCTATGGTTGAGCTTGCCAAAAGGTGTATTACTATTTAATGAGATTTTTAAATTGTGGTAATTTGCAATAAAAATAGAGAATATTATCAATGTATGAGAAAATCTTTATGTCTTGGTATTTAAAACCAAAATAAAAATAGAATGATATTTTGTAAATCACCCACTGGTAAGAATATTTTATAATTTACGACTGTAGCTATCGTCCGTAAATAAATAATTAGAGAGCTTTCACTATCGTTATATTACGCAAAATTAAACGAATGCTGAATTTAAAATTAAAATATCTACAATAGAGTATAGGATGTTCCGTAGGTAGGCTTACCATTATATTATGATTGATCAAAAAATCAATCCCTTTGTTCTAATGATTCACATGTTCAATAAATGTCTATACTTCTGCTTATTTTCCCTTGAGAAATGACTTGGCTTAGTTTGCATTTTGGACTTGATCTAATGATCTTCATTAGGACAAGTTGAGTTTGGTTAATTCGCGTAGGTTAGGTTTGGGTTTGAACAGCAAGTGGACGTTTCGCGACTGTCAAATTGAGTTTCATAGACATCATAAAGTAGCATATATTTACTAGCGCCTATCAGTTAAACTATATTTTTGATAGTAAAATATATATCTACTAGTGAAATGTATTTGGATTTTACAAGTGAAAATATAACTTAACTGAAAAATAAATATTCACTGTAAAATTTACATAAACATGTACATAAATAAAAAATGATAAATATGTAAATTATATTATGTATACAAATAAAAAAGTTGAAATCATACCTTCCAGATAAATTATATTTTCACTGGTGAAAAAATATATTTCAATATGACTTTACCGAAAATACATATTTTAAAAAATATTTTCAGGACAGATTCGAGATTGTTATAGCCCGAGTATTCTTGATTAGAATCAGAGACGTCATTTTAGCTTTTTTTGGGGGGAGGGCGTTTTTTAATATTAATAATATTTTTGTTTCATTAAAATTCATAGTATTTAATTAAATTACATGCATTTTTCTAGTCAAATTTAAAGGGGGGGGGGACAAATGGTTTTTACATACCTTGTCATAGGTTTGAGATATTAAGTCGGAGGAAGAACGGGTATCGGGTATAACAGCTCGCGGATCAGATATCTGAATTTATCAGTCTCGGAGTGGCGTAAGTTTTACATGATCTTCTGGCCAAATGTTGATAAATGCGATCTATGAATTTGAATAAAAGTCCTTTGCTGGGAACGAAGTTTTACGTTTTAAGTTTTTTTCCTAGAGGGGATTTACTCATCGTGCGGTCATACGAATGTTTAGGTTCTTGTCGTCATCTCTTGTTTTTTGAAAATAGTTAAAATTGCATGATAGTTAATAATGCTAGAATTTAAATTATATATTAAAAAAATATATTACAAAAGGAAGGAAAGATATGTAATAACCATCCAGTATGTTTGCGTCGTTAAGTTATTTCAAAGTCGTCATCACAACCCAATATGCTATTCCACGCTATATATAATGTAATACAAATTCGATCAAATGGGAAAGCCATAAATCTTGCGACAAATTACGCCGCGTCCCCGGACCGAATAATAATTATTGATAGATTAATGTCGACGAGTGACGAGCGATAGATTAGAAAATGGCACGCCAATGTTCGCTCTTTAGGTTTCGTGTGCCAAGGAAAACAAATTGTTCGGTGTATATGTAAATGCGGGAAGGTGAAAATAGGTTATGCAATGCACCCGTGCAGCGTTTCCGAAACGCTTTTGAAGATGGATTTATATTTGGTATAAATTTGAGATTTAGGAATTTACACGCTGTTGCTTGAATGCTCTTCCGCGTTTACGAAAATACTCACAATAGACGTGAACAACAATCTTGCATAGACTCACTTTTACATTAATTATCAATCAGGAGTGATTAGATGCTATATGTAAATTCATACATGTACAATACGAAGCTTTTTACTGAAGTTGAGAAGCATTAGGAGCGCGTTAATTTTGATAGACTGCCTTTAAGCAATATGAAGTGTCAAACTATATCGTTATCAATGTCAACGACACGTCATATGTACATAATGAATGCCAACATTCGAGGATTTTAAGGATTTGGGGTGCGCATACTTGGCTTGGCACGGGTGCTTATTTTTAATTAAAAATTACAAAGCTCCATCAATTATTTTAAGTCACGTGTGTTGTTGGTTGCCGTGGTGCTGCATCTTCAATGTTTTCAGAAGATCGAGTTGAATTATTTTAGATTCAGTGACCAGATCGAACTATCTAAGTGGAAATGGCTGCAGCGTTTTGGATTATACGCGATCGGGGTGGGGGAATAGTGTTATCAATGTCACTACTCTCTCAAGATCTCTTGACTGGAATTGGAATTTTTGTTTTTATCTGATAAATATTATATTAGACTATTTTAGTCGATGGAGAATGTGTATTTGAATTAAATTGTTGAAATTCGACATCAGTGGAATTTGTGCTTGCTCGCTCGTAGACGATATTCTAGGAACGGTTTTCTTTAGGAGTGCACATTATATCATTATTTATGTTAGCACGATTATCCTGCGTTTCTACTTTATTCTTAGAATTGGTTCAAAATCATTACTATCAGTCATATCTAGCAACAGATTATACTGGATTTACCTTGATTAAATAACCTGTTACCAATTTTTGCATTTTTTTTTTTTGATACTTCCCGAAAATAATTTTTAAATCTTGCTGAAATTTAACAGCATTTTTTATCTATAATTTATAAGACAAAAATCAGAATCACTTACGCCTATATTCATAGCCTTTTAACAGCTAAGTACTGTACAAAATAGTTTTAATTATAAGATAGACACGTCACTAACATGCTAGAGGAATAGTTCATTGTATATATTACAGTGAATGTGTATTACCAGTAAAGCTATTATATATTTTCACTGACGTTTTAGTGAAATCACCCCGATTCATAAGAAGGGTGATATATCGTGTATCGAAAAATATATCCGTCCAATATATATTTTATGCATGTATACAATTTTATAAATATAGATCACGTGTACATGAATCTAAAGTATTCGTAAAGGGTTCTTGCAAACCCTTTTATATATTGTCTGCAAGCAGTTTTAAAGAATGATGAACGGATTTTTTGCTCTTGTATTCCGGCGCGTATGTATTTTTACAAGGTAGCAATTCAAAATTATTATTATATTATGCAGTAGTTTGCGTTTTTTTACGCGAATTAATGAAAACAAAATAGGTTGTCTTCAACATGACTTTAATAGAATGTATTATACGCGTGTTTGTGCGTATGAATGGGTAAAACGAATGATGATTGTGTCTTTCGTGAGGATGTTGTAAGCGTCTAGTTAAATTTTGTGGCAATTTCTACTTCTGAAATTCTCTGGGAGAAATGATCTAGATTTAGCTTATAATATATAAACAGTGTATGATGATGTTTAATACACAAAATACCATTTTATTAAATAAATTCCTATAGGAATACTACCTATTTTGACTGAGATAGAAATCTTGAAATCTCTAAATCTTTACTTACTCGTCAATTCGTCATTCAATGTAAGCAGATATCTCAATATACTTTTAATTTTAAATGTAGCTCTCATGCCTATTTAGTTTGGTAACCATTGCTTTAGATCAGTGGTCCTTACTAAAAATTCAGGGCGAGACAGCTTTAGTATTTTAAATATTTCTCGAAATGCAATGGTAAAAATTGTTGAGTGATCTAAATTATTACCAATATTCTAAAAATATATAACATATTAATGTCAGAATATGTTTGTATATTAAATATGGCATTGGCTTTGGAAATATATTGACCTAAATATATGAAAACAATCAATAATAGCGAAGAAAATCTAAAAATATTACGATTGCAATCTCTATTTCAGTCAATTATAAAGATCGGTAAAAAAAATCCAGCCCACGCAGATTTTAGTATCCCGAAAAGCTTGGAAAGCTCTGTCTCGACTAAATTATACTTAACTATAAAAAAAGTATTATATTGTACAACATATTATTTATACATTATATATAAACTATATTATGTAGTTTATTTAACAACAAAAGCTTTTTCCAAAACACAAAGCAATTGCTGACTATTTTAATCGATTTATTGCCAATGTTTATAAGCTTAAATTACAAAAAAAAATGTAAAACAGTAATAATGAAAATATAATAAATAACATATTCTAGAATGAGAACTGACTGATTTTTAAATTTATGAGATTTAATTTAGTTTACGTTCATTATGCGTATTAATAAATAATCTAGGTAAAATAAAACGATATTTCTCTCTCATAATTCTCGATATAATCATAATGCTCTCAACACCTACGATACAGCGCTCAGTTCGTTTCTCTTACACAATCGATAAATATATTCGTTCTAATCCCCCGTGATGTATTCAAGACAAAATCCAATTAATCTTCATGTTACTCCTCTTTGCAACTATATTAAAGAACAGCTTTCGTTTTCATAAATTCACCGCCGGCTGCCAATAATAAAACTTTTGCTTGGCTCATCTTTGTTATAGTAATTATGTGAATACTACTGATATTATTCTTCATTATGTCAGAGAACTACGTTATAAATCTCATCAAAGCGGTCACGATTGAAATGGGTGCGTTAATTGTGCGCTGAGCACAAAATCAAGAGTTAAGTTATAGTAATGGCAAAAGGCCCATTAGAAGTTTTGCATAAATTTAAGCAATATGTACTCGTGCTTTTAATGGAGTAAATTGAGTAATTACGATTTGAAATGTACAGTGCGTGAGGGTTTTGATTAGGGGGCGAGCAAAGTGGTGATTGGTACGAATCGTTGAACCCCTGTGGGGTGTATGTACACAACATGTGATGAACGTGCATAAATTTTATACATAAAACTGAATTGTGTAAATAACAGGTGTAATATAAGACACAATAGTATAATAGAAAAAGTTATAAACGTTTATATTTTTTTTTCTGAAAAAAAAATTGGCATGGTTTGCCGTTTGTTAAAACAATATTAAATCATACTTATTTACATATTCGACTAAAATCATTTTTGTTTACAACATGTGTATCGACTAAGAGTTAAATACTGTTTTGTAATAATTAACTAATTTATTTACTCTGCAAATATATTACACTTCAAAAACCATGAAGGTTTTCAAATAAAATAAAGTATGACTTCTAGCGAAAGTCTACACGAAACTCGATTTTAATCAAAAGTGAAAAAGTTGGTTTAAAAACAATTATCAATTAATTAATAATCAATTGCTTTAGAATCAGTGGTTCCCTACTATTTGGAATTATTATCCACAATCCCTGTTAGCAAACGATAGTAGACCAACAACGCGGTTTTCGTCCGCGTCGTTCCACATTCACTAACCTCTTGTGTCTTTCGAAGGTGGTGACAACATCTTTTGATTCTAAGATCCAGGTCAACGTAGTCTATACCGACTTTCAAAAGACAGTCAACAAAGTTTGTCATAAATTTATTCTTTTAATTCTTAAGATAAGCAATCTAGGTTTCTCGAAAGGTCTTGTTAGATTTTTTCGAGTTATTAAAGTTGCCGTCGTCAGTGCGCAAGCTATGGTATTCGCTGATTATGTAGATACTACCACAGGAAACCAATTTGCGCCCAATTATAACCAATATTAACCTATACCAACAGTTTCCATACGACCGAAGGCTATTAAACGCGACCATCTTAAAAAAAGTATTAACTCTTGTTATATATAATATCGCTATGTATAGCAAATCGAATTTATATTCGTTAAAATATGAAAATGTCAACATTCTTCAAAACAGACTAACAAATCTTCACATTTTATATTTATTGTAAATCTTCCATTGTAACATGACAATGTTAGCCCAATGCGTTACAACGGGGTAAACATAATCAAGTAAGTAGTAAGACACTAAGTCACTACGCTGGATCTAGCTCGATTTTTTTTAACAATTCATCACAATATTCCTCAGAATTTCGATTGAAATTATTAATATATAATTTTCACTAATAATTAATTTATTATTATTATTTAATAATTAATAATAATTATTATTATCATATAATAATCTCCCAAATAGGATACAAATATTAAATACCGATTCATATCAGTGACGTCATTTGGGGGGGGCAGATAAGGGCAATCACCCCCCCCCCCCCCATTGAAATTGGCCAGAAAAAAATAATTTATTTAATGAAATACTATAAATCTTAATGAAATCAAAATATTAAAAAAATGACTACTGACTGGCAAAATTTTGTCCCCCCCCCCTCCCCTAGAAAAATGTGAAGTGACGTCCCTTATTCTAAACCAGAAATTATCTTTTATCCAGCAAAGAAAATCTAAGAAAAAACAAATATTTTTAAGTGAAATCATATTGAAATACATTTTTTTCCGATAGATATATATTTTTACCAGTGAAAATATAATTTATCTGGCAGGTGTTAGTAAAGATATATGATTTCAATTTTTACATATGTAGTAATATATATACATTTACATACTTATCATTATTTATTTACACGCGATGTACAAATGTTACAGTGAATGTGTTATTTTCAATGAAGTTATATTGTATATTCACCAGTAAAGTCTAAATACATTTTCACCAGTAGATATATATTTCTACTTGGACCATTAAAATGAGTAATATATAAAATAATTGTTGCATAAAACAAATTGTTGTAGCATTGGTCACTACGGCGAACGCCTTATGAATAACTCTGCGGCGAATCCTTTTACCGTTCCCACTGCGTATGTCAGTTAGTTAAATTACTTTAACAAAAAAAATGTTTTTTGGTTAGGTTAGCTATGCTTTGATTTTTCGTCACTAATTATTGTTCTATAATTGCCATAGAATGCATTGCTATGCACATCTGAACATATTCTCTTAATAATCTGGCACCTCGCCAGATATTAAAACGTACATCGTTCAGTTTAATTTCCTCTATATAAAATGATTACATTATATATAATCATGATGATTGTCTTTTACATAGTACAATGTCACATTTTATATTTATACTTTTAGATATCAGCTTACGGCAGTCGACGTTAGAAAACCTTTGGAAGCTCAGTGAAGATGTGACTATGCTAATCACTATAATGGAGGTATGAGATTTAATAAAAACAAATCATATTGATATTGAATGAAACTGCATCATTGATTTTATATTTTAGGGATCTCGAGACATCTGCTTGTGCAACAACGTAGCGGCAATCTTGAGGGAGATCGTTTGCCTGAGTCCGGGCAAAGGTAAATTGAAGAAAGGTATTGAATCACACCCATTCGTGTCATTATATGTGCGACGCCTATACCAATTATATGTTATCATGTCTTCACAAAGTGCAAAAGAAAAAGCAGCAATCTTTCGATATGAACGGCGATCAAAACGGATTAAACATTGTCAAAACAAACCAATCACCCACATCAGAAGTTGTCCAAAAGGCTAACGGCATCAAAGGTATGTATGAAATACAATATATATTAACTAATGTTGACGGTTGTGCTAATATGTTTTTGTTCACAATCATCGAATAACTAATCTGTAAATATGTAGATATTGTATATATTGTGAGTATCTAATGCATGCTATTTTTATATCAAAAATAGTTCATTAAATTTGCTTTTAAATGTTTCAGTTAACAACGTTGCAAGACAGACTGTCATATTTCAATCAATTCAACAGAACTCGACCTCTATGCTGGTGAGAGTCCTTTTACAAGTAAATGCACGTAAAGAACCAAGCACTGTAAATGTGGAATATTTTTTGTGCGATCTATTATGGATTTTAAGTCAAATGTCTCAGAAAGGTTTGTTTTATATATGTTAATACATGTTGAAATAAATCAGTATTATTTATAATGATATGTTTAATGTCTTTCAGATCCAAAGTTTTCGGTTAAAGCTCGTATGTTAGGCGGCGTTAAAATAATCCATAGCTTGCTAAGAATGAACATGACTAATACAAAAATACTCTTTCCTTTATTGAATCTGATGAAGCAATTATCAAAGCATTGTATTATTGTAGTTTACGTTGTTATTTTATTTAAAATGTTTATTTAATTGTATGAAATTTCTACAGCCATCACAACGGCCATGCTCGTTAGGGACGGTGTAGTATCGACTTATGAAAAGGTGCTAATTTCATTAGGATATATGCCAACGGCACGATTGAGACTGTGCTTAGATACAATAAACTATTTTAGTAGAAATAGTAAGTCACATACATATATACATATATTAACAATATTTTAATTACACATATTTTTTTATACAACTTTTTAGAGACTTGTTGTATACAGCTGGTTAAATCTGGCGTCGTTCATATACTGTTTCGTATATTTGAAAGATGGGACAAATATGAGGGTCGTATGAGAATCAAAATTTGTTCTCATATATTACAGACTTTACAACACTTGTGCATTATCAGTGAGTTGCTATTAAAACACTATACAATATATTCCGTTAATGTGATCATATATTTTTTTAGAATCTGGAAGACGCACAATAGCTCTAAAGAAGCACATCCAGATTTTACAAAAGTTTTGCACGTGTTGTCCGGATGAAGACTTGTTCGATCGTCTTCTCAGCAAAGTGTGTTCAATAATATGCATATGTGTTAGTAATAAGTGTTTACCGGTGAAGCCATCAAGTCCGGCCGTATTTTCATTAACAAATATTTATAATGGTAAGTAATCTTAATTATTTCTAGTACTCATTAATTATATACTTCATTATAATTGTGATTTTAATAGATGATTCTAGTCTAAATCAAAAAGAACAAGATATCAATAATATGTCTGATAGTAGCTCGGAAGAAGAGAACACCACTGACAATGAATTTTCATTATCGAAAGGCGATAGTGAAGGTGGAAGTGATTCTGATTTTCTACAAGATAGAAGTAATGATGATAATTTCAAAAATTCGAATGAATTGCTTTCTGGTACAAATTTTAATTTTGTATTCCAATCGTTTCAACGAGACGTTGAAGATTTAAAACGGTAATAATAACTATATTATAAATTTACACATTCATATTATACATACTAGTAACGGTGGATCATTCACATAAACTGTGGAAGCATAATTTTTTGTCTGAATCAATATCAGGGAGAGGCGTTACCCTGCTTTGACTAGATCAGAAGTCGATGCCAAGACGTACCCGTTGGCGTCGGCATGTCAATACGCCCTCTGCTTTATTATCTCATATTACCATATAAAATATCAATTGTTGGTGTACAGCATGCAGTCACAAGTCATAGGTCAGATATCGGCTGACTCTCGGGATCGACCGACGAGGGGCTAACCTAGAGTCTTCATCATTCCAGAATCAAAACCTTACAATTCGTGAACCAAAGAATGAATGTCTTTGGAGCGCTTAACCTAATTCTTCTTGCGTCACGCCATTTCGTGTTATTTTTCTAACTAATATGGCTCTTTCTGCTTATGTGGAATTTTACGATTTTTTATTAACGTAATAAATGCTGTCACTGTAATTTATTTGTAATGTAGTTTTGCTTTCTTTTGGCGTGAGAATCTTAACTATATTTATTTCTCGTCAATAACTTATTTTTGTTGAGTAGATTTTATTTAGTAATATATTCATTTTTATCACTTTGTTCCCCCGAATATTCGTGCTTCATATCATTCTTGGACAAAAATGGTTCATTTTCACTTCTGCTTATTTAAAATAATATTTGATTTGCATATTATGGTCAAGATCAAATATCGCGCAATAAGGCAATTAGCTTGCCAATTTAGGACCTATTGTGTTATTGTTTAACTCTGCCTCCGGTACATCCCTTGGTAAAAGCATAACTTACATGTTTCCATTTATTGATGACCGTTCAATAAATATAAAGAATACAATAACAACTTACTGTTGCTAGGCTCGTGTCTCAAAACTTATGAAAAAATGCATTCAAAAAATGTTTGTTGTGGTAATTGATGATAATCGATAGCTTTCGAAAATCTGCATGACTATTATGCAATTCTTGGGTGCTTTGAAATGCATTTTGCATTCGTGTTTTGTTTAACCAAGCCTTTGTTGTAGCTTTTTAGAGGGCCATTGTTTGAACCCCCATAGTTTATCATATTTTAAAAATTTAGTCTGAGTAGCACCACTATTATTAACCTACATACATGCTTTAAATGGACTTTTATTCTAATCATAACTTCATAAAAATTTGTCCAAACGCTTAGCAACAAAAAGTCATTAAAAATATTTTGTTGATATTATTTTGTCCCAGTAAGTAATGAGAGAAAATACCAATTGTATATTTTTATTATTTCAAATAAGTAAATTATTGTGCGTGCTCATTACACATGTACTTAACTAATGTGACCAGACATCCTCTTTTGAACAGGATTGTCCTCCTTGAACAAAAATTTTCAAAAAGACCATTTTTTAGCTTCCATAGCAATCTGTCCTTCTTTATCCTCCTATAAGAAAAAATCCGAGATTGCTTTTTTATTTTTAATGTCCTTCTTTGGTATTTTCAAAATCTGGCCATCTTAACTTAACCTATAATTAAGAGTGACTTTCGTATGAGTATTGGCATTTTCTATTTGAATATTTTTTTTATCAGATTTACAACTTTACACACAGCTTCTTTCAAATCACAACTTATAAACCGCAATGAATCATGTATTAACATATAATTTTAAATATTTACACTTGTTGCTACTTCCAGATACAACACCTTCTTCAGAGAATTCAGCAGATTACAAAAGCAATTGCGTCTCGTCAAAAGCAACTCAAAAGGACTCTCAATGGATGACTACGGGGCCAATGTTACCTCTTCAAATTTCAGCATAAACAAAATGGATCATTCGGATCTATTACAAGGTTTACTCGTCAATTCAACTCCTTCGTTAATATACAACATGGAAAGTGAGAAAAAGCTGCGTACACAGCTAAAGTACAAAACTAACACAAACAAAATCAGAACTATAGGTAAAATACCGTGTGAATTGTAGTGAAAATGCACTCGTCACAGAAGCTCCATGCTTGTTTGTAAAAGGATCGTGTAACCCAGATCATTTACGCTAACTTAAATGTTTCATTCTATATTGCACAAAGTATTTGTTCAATCGTTGTTAATGTATGTATTGATAAATCTCTATTATTAAAGGTAACACCACATGCATGATGAAATTCCTGAGAGATAAAACATCATCTAACGCTCTAGACATCTATGTTTGTGTGGCGTCCAACGTGAAGAGTATAATTCCATTTGTGAAAGTTCCGTATCCTAATCTACACGGAAGCGAAGCCTTCTGTGAGCCAGAATATCTTAATAACGTCGAAAGGTCGACTTATAGGTATTGATTATTTACTTTAACTAGACTATTTAATTAGATTACTAAAATACAATGTACATTTTAACAATAGAAAGAAACTGGTGACCTGTGTTGAACGTGCAATAAATCCTGATTTACTGATGAACGAAGTAGTATACGATTTAGATACCTTATGTGGTGAAGATTCATCTAAATTGCAAGATAGGTGTGTATTTTAATTCAAGAATGTTATTTATATTACTTTGACAATAATCATTGATATTTTGGATCAGATTGTTGAGCAATAACGACGTTCAAAAACTCATGTGTCGACAATATCAACATAAAAAGCTAGAGTTTGAGTCTCGTTTTGAATCAGGAAACTTGAGAAAAGTCATACAGGTAATTCATTTTTAATTTTAATATATAAAAGTAGTTATTTATGTGTATTTTTATTATAGATAGGACCAAGGGAATATGATCTCATTTTAATGCCCGATGTCAACGCCAATAAAAGACACCTATGGTTCTATTTTGAAGTCAGTAACATGTCCAGCGGGTGCTCATATGTTTTTAATATAGTCAATTGTGAAAAATCTGATAGTCAGTTCAATTTTGGTATGAAACCAGTGATGTATTCAGTAAAAGAAGCTACTTTGGGAAGACCGGGTGATTATTTTATTACTTCATAATATATATATTTATTATTTTATTGCTTATTACATCAATTTTAGGATGGGTCAGAGCCGGTACAGATATATGCTACTACCGAAATTCTTATCAAATGACTCGTAATAAAACTTCTTCAAAGTGTTACTTAACTGTAACATTCACAATAGATTTTCCTCATTCTTATGACGTTTGTTATTTGGCATATCATTTCCCATATACTTATTCTCAAATGATGGTATGTGTGATTCAAATATTGTGTTTTTATTAATATTACTTTTAAGCATATACAAATTTCAGACAAACATTTGGTTGTGGTCTCGTAATCTCACTCCGAATATATATTTTCGCGCTGAGCCTCTCTGTCATTCACTCAACAGTAATGAAGTTCCTTTACTCACAATAACAGCGAATGATACCATAAATAATCCCATACAGGTATTTATCATTTATCTGAATTCTATTAATGCTTATATTATTTACTGATTGTTTTAATTATCAGGAGAGGGAAATTATATTTTTAACTTCACGTGTACATCCCGGAGAAAGTAATGCATCGTGGGTGATGGAAGGTACTCTTCAGTGTCTATTGGATCAGTCGCCACTAGCTGAACGTCTCCGGTCTCTATACGTGTTCAAAATAGTTCCGATGCTCAACATTGAAGGAGTCATAAATGGATGGTGAGTCTTTGTTTTGTTTTATTAATTTAAAAGTACATTTGATTTGATGATGATTTTATTGGTGAACAAGAATGTTTTCTTTGTCATACACAATACAAAAATATATATTTCATATATAATATAATATATAAAATATGCATCAAGCTTAATTTAAGCAATCCAGAATTATATTTGTTAAATATAGCAATGAAATTACTTATTCCATTATCACCGTTGTGTTTTAAGATTTTGGCAAGTTATCATTAATTTTATTTATATCAAATAAAACTTATCAATGATTATAATTGCCATAATCTTGATAATTTCATTGCCGTCATATAAATTACACGTCGATACTTATTATAGTCGTTTTGGATATCACTATACATGCTTTTGTAAGAAGTCTTCTTTTATTAATAATACAAAAGAAAAGTTTTTACATGCGTATAATAACTTGGAACTTCGCCTACATATTTGGACCCTAAATAGTGTCGTTTAAAACTTCTATTATATATCCCTCGTAGTCTTATAAAATCAGATTTTATATTATAATACTTATGTTCATAGTTAAGTCTATTTTAATTAACTATCGATCCCGTGCGGGATTTAATTTACGTAAAATACAATGTAAGTCTTAAAAGGTAGTGTCCTTGACATATTCACAGCTAAAATGAGAAATCACATTATTGAGATGGAGCAGCAAGCACCTTTCCAACAATCTTTTGCAATAATTCTGATTTGTACGTGGTGGCAATATCGGGTTCTATTGTTGATATGTATTCGTCTTCTGCGTTGTTATTGGAAGCGGCGGCGTACGCGTTGGGATCGTCACCCATTTGCAAGTCGGCGTTGTGGTGATACGGTCCCATGGTGGCCAATCCTTCGTCGTCGACGGAATTGTTAGGGTCGTTCGATAGCTGTGTAGGAGAGTCGTTGATATCCGTGTCTCCGTCATAAGTACTTGGTACCACGGTTGCCTCTTTCTCGCCCGACTGTCCCTGGTCGTCTTGCGTTCTCTCGTGATGTTTGATTCCCGAGTAGTGGCCGTCGATTTGCGGTGAGTTCTTGTGTGCCAAAGCGGAGGCTGCCTTCAAGTGAGGCGACTGAAGACCGTCTAAAGAACTGGGACGAAGTTTGCCTAGCAAGTCGTTGAGGGTGAAGTGTGTCGGTAGATGTTCTGAGCGTGGAGGAGGCGGTGAAGAGCTAGTCAAAGGTGTTGCTGTTGTCGTTGTCGTCAGAGAAAGAGGCTTTCTGTTAAAATACACAATTTGTTGTAAATGAATCGACGTCCAGTTCGATTCTCAGCCATCTTCACGTTATATTGTAGTATTAAAGCTACTATGATTGATTATTGTTATGTATTATTATGACGAAGTGGTTAGTTTAGAAGTTTGATAACGATATATACATAATATATATATTTGGCTGTTTTATAATCGAATGGCTGAGAATCATTTAACATGTGGCAAATTCATGATGAGATACCAAGCAAAGCTTTCTATTTCCATCCACCAAATTATACATGTTATTTCGAGTACAGTTTAGTTAGTAGAAATAATATTAACAATAGTGTTACCTAATGTTTAAAAAACAGATATTCCCATGAATGGTAAAATTGGTGGTTGGGTATTGAATATCGTCAGAGGCTAGATTCCATGCCTGATATTTCAAATGTTAATTGTGACATCGGTATCGATTACACTTGCTTGATATCACGCTATTATCATGAAGCCACACACAGATGTCATGAAATCGTTCGCAGCTTTTATGCGGTGCGTTTTAAGCTTTGACTGATGAGGCAGTTTTTTAGAATCTGGCCGCTGGTCATCGGAAGCTTTGACTTGTAGTATCTCACCTTTTTAGTGCTTTACCCCTGCGCCGATGATACTGGAATGGAGCCATAATTGTAGTAGTAACATCTGGTCTGTTCGCAGATAAAGTCCTTAATGTAGCCGCAGTGTTGTTTTTCCCAGTGGAAAGTCGGTCCTACTAATGCTACGCATCCGTTGCTCAAAATATTTTCAGTTCTGAAAAACACAATTCCAAAATGAATCATTTGTAGATACAATATTCGTATAATAAGTTATAAGAGCAATATTTTTAATGGGAGCTAAATATATATTATAATTTATGGCAAGAATGTGTTTAGTTTTTGTTTATTATTAGTTTGTATTTTGAACTTAGCCTAATGAATGTTGGGTTTGGTTAATTCGTGTTTGTTAAGTTTGGGTTTGCACGGAAAAATAAACGTTTCGCAGCAGTCAAATTGGGTTTCATAGACATTTTAGAACAGCATAAAATTATTCTCGCTAGTAAAAATATATATATGTATATATCTATTGGTGAAAATATATTTGGCCTTCACTAGTGAAAACATAGTTTCACTAAAAAATAAACATTCACTGTAACATTTATACATGGCATGTGAATAAATAATGATAAGTATATAAATGTACTATATACTACTATGGAAAAGTTGAAATCATATAATTTTATTAGCATTTGCCAGATAAATTATATTTTCACAGGTAAAAATATATATCTACCGGTGAAAAGGTATTCCGATATGATTTAAAAAAATATTTTCTGAATAGATTCGAGATTGTTTTTTTTAGATTTTTATTGAGGGATAACCCAAAAGTTTTTGATTTAGAATCAGGGACGTCATTTCAGTTTTTCTGGGGGTAGGGGCTAAAGTTGGCCAGTCTTTAACTTATCATTAACCCTTTGAATAGTATGTTAATTTATACACATTTGTTTATTTCTTAGTATACACCTGGGAGAGGGTTTAATTTTATGTATTTTTCTGTTGTTATTTATTTATTATTATTTTATATTGCATTTATAGTAAATTATAGAATACTTCAGTGATTATCAACGTTTTATTGCTTTGATTTATTTTACCATTTTTTTTGTATTAGTATGTTTCGTACTTTTCTATTATTAAATTTCGTCAATTAATTTTACATAATTTTTACATATTATTCGGCTTTTGTAAAAAAAAAATTGTATCCATTCAAAGGCTCTCAATATTTTTTTATAAAATTAATATAAAATATTTTTATGTTAATTTAATTTGTACACTTAAATTTATCAATATGGTTTTCTATATAAATCATTTACATTAATAAAAACTTTTAAAAATATTATTTAACTACTCTTTCTTTAAATTTCTTCAGTTGTATACGTAAATATATAGCTATCTGGAGTACCTCAAAAAAGTGAAAGATCAACCACCGTACATGTACAGCGATACCGTTCAAAGGGTTAAGGTTGGTAGCCTTATTATGCTGCTGAGGGAATTGTACTAAATAAAATAGTTTTGCAAAGCTAGTAGTATATAAACGTTATGTACCCATGTCGTGCTGTGCGTTGTGGTGCCGTACTTCCTTGCGGTACATTCAACGGATCCATGCTCGCCGCTTGGGTCGGAGGTGATGGGTTCGATCCCGGCAGAACAGATGCCAAATCTTCGTTTCGCTTCATGTAGTTGAACGTTGCGTTGAACGGAAGTCCCGAGCTCATCCACAGCAGCATATCAGTGCCCAAATTGTTACCAGAAGTCCAGAAGTCGTACTTGCCAAAACCTGAAATAGTTGTTCATCAATGGAATTTGTAGACAAAAAAAACATGTTCCTACTATTGCTGTGTGTACACAATGTTTGAGTGAATGCAAGATACCCGATGCCCAGGAATTTGTGTACGAAACATGTGCGTTGAATAGATGCAGGTGCCACGCTCGAGCGACAATCGATTGTGTCATTTTTAGAAAGTAATCTGGTGCGATGTTGAAATCGGGAGCGATTTGGTTACCCCTGATCGGCCATCCGAGTGTCGTTATTTTATAGAGGACGCTTTAATCGAATGTGTTGCGTGTAAGAGTTTAATGGGCCCTATTCTCGCACAATGTGCTAATATTAGACACACATAAGGAGTGAAAAAATGGATATTATCAATAGTAAACTAA
This sequence comes from Plectrocnemia conspersa, assembly GCF_051122295.1. NCBI lineage: Eukaryota > Metazoa > Arthropoda > Insecta > Trichoptera > Polycentropodidae > Plectrocnemia > Plectrocnemia conspersa. Next base: position 24,691,847 of record NW_028277169.1, read on the forward strand.
TTTGGATATTATAATATTTTCGTTTACGATATTTAAATAGATATTTCAAAGCTCATAATGATGAAAATCATTATATTGACATAGAAATTTCAGACATTTCATGACGCCAGAGCTCACCATTCGAGTTTTGTTGCTTCAGCAAATAGATTTTATGTTTTATATACTATAAAAAGTAGTACATTTTCCGGTCACAGTACTTTTTTCAAATATGACTCATGAACTTCTTGCATGGACAAACTCTTTTCTATGCAGCGGTATGAAAATATGCAGCTCTTGTCAAACATTTAAAAATATTTGTACAATTTTATTTTTTCACAAAAAAATGCTATGATACTTTTTTCGAGAAATTTTCTGATTTTTGAGATGAAAGTTCACAAAATATAAATTGACCGGGAAGCGCTTTTAAAGCATAAGAGGTGATTTTTTGCAATTTACATGACTTCAAAAAATCATAAAATATTTTTACGAAATGATGTAATAATATTATCATAAAGCGATAAAAGTTTCTGACTTCTATGAATTGTTATAACATGTATGCTCTTCTTCATTAAAGTTCTTACTATTTATTGAGCATAGCACTGAATATAGAGTCCTTCGCAATCTTAATCACGCTTTAATGTATTTTTAATAACAATCCCGATCGCCGAGATTCCTGTCTCGGCAGCTCCTCATTATCTTTATTGCCGGTTACTTTATATCAACGGCGACTGGTCGAGGGTCAGGATCTAGTCTGCCAGCAGCAGCAGGTTATGCATGCGTCAACAAGCAACGAGATGCACGCCGGGTGCAGACCCTGAAGCGGCTTTTTGCGGCCCGACGCGCGTAATGAAATAATGATGTAATAATGGCGACGGGCGCGGGTTAACGCCCGAGCCTCGTGTGCCTCTCTTCTCTTCACTCACCGGCGTTGGAGAGGTACGTCGTGATGGAGTCCGCCTTTTCCTTAGTCTCGAATGACACCAGCTGTAGACCCAGGGACCTGAGGACAAACGCACATTGTTTAGTAACCACAATGACAATGATGAACGAATTGATTCCGATTCTGGAGCAGCGGCTCGTTAAGAATGTTAAGACCATGCTTTGGAGAATGATTGATATTCATCATCTGAAAATACTCACTATACTTACTTGGTGAAATTCTTTTGCAAAACTGTGTCATGATCACAGCTTTATGCAGAGCCGAATCCGGCTCACCGATATATCAACTCAATCTTTTTCTTTAAATAAAATGTCAATTTCACAAAATATGCTGTTTTCCAAAGATTAAATGGTACTTCAGTTAAAAATGCTTATGAATGAAATATAAAAAAATACTAAACGAGTTTTAGGAATAAAAAACAGTTTTGCGGAATTTGCTATTTTCATTCACAAAAAATACATTTTTATTAAAAAATCGCCTAAACAAAAATAAACACTTTTTGTGATAAATTATTCAAATAAGTCTCCACATTTCCTTTACTTGCATACCTAAAAAATCACACTTTGTGTAAAAAATCACCTGCACCATCTATAAATATAGCTTTTAAGTAAAAGATCTATAGAATTTACAAATATTCGATTTTCGAATATCGAGACTGTTTGTATTGCATCAAGTGTTTTAAACTTTGAAGCAGTACGAAGTTTTATTTTAATTATACCTGTTTCCGTAAAGGCTACAAACTGATATGCTAAAAAATATGACCATACTAAATTAGCTTAGACCAAGTTTAAATTAAACATTTGCTATAATTAAAAATAGATTAAAAATTCAATACCAGCCGTTGAAAAAGTCCACAGCTGCACAATAATAACTCAAACTTAAAAACATAAGTATTTTTTTCTATTAATTACATTGTTGGCTATACGTTGTTACGGCTTTTAAAAATATGAATTCCGCAAAATAAAAAATAAGCAATTGGGCTGTATGTAGGTTCCTCAAAAAAATATTATAATAAAATAGTGTATTTGAGTAGCACATGTGGTCATTGTACTCGAGTGACTAGTGCCGCTCCAAAATCCATAGTCCGTTATGCGCCTTTATTATATTTCGAGACAATGAATGCAACAAAAAACTGCTTTTACGCCTTCGAATAATATTTGCAAATAAAATGTTTATCGACGGTGTATACTATGAGAGAAATTTGCAGAATTCGTTCGTTGAACAAAACAAAATGTTGGAAAGGTCCATCCTTTATTATCGTTTAACGCTTATCTCAAAAACAGGCATGCGTCGCAAATTTTTGTATAGTTCGCATTACGTTTTTGTATTTTTTATTTCAAAATGCATAGATTTTACTTCAGTCAGTTCAATAATTCGATTGCGGTTAATTTATTTTTAGTTATTAAAGAAAAAAGATCAAAAAGTATGTAATGATAAATTAAACATTTTTCCTTTGAAAGCCCTCACTGATTATTAATTTGCACAGCCTTGTGTTATACATATTTTATTAAATTCAAAAAATAAATAATTATTATTAACCAATAATTATATTTTAATTAAATAATATTTTATAAGCAATTAATTTATTTTAGCACTAATTGTTTAAATAAATTACTATCATATAAAAAATGTTGATTAAATTACATTCGATAGCAGTATTTTGGCTTACAGCCTATATTTTTTTGTATGATCTAGAAGGATTTATGTTACAAAATAGCATAACATTTTTATATTGTTATCTGAGGAGATCGTTCTTGAGATTTATTTACCATATGTAATTGCGAAAACGATATTTTAAATTTAAAAGGCACGCCGCTCAGTATTTTTGCTAATTTTAGCACAGTTAAAATTGTAGTCTCAATTACATTTGTGACGTACAAACTAGTTCCTTTGCATAATCAAGATGGATCCATGTTACGAAATAGCGTAATTTTTTTTGTATTCCAAAATCAAACCAAAATCGATATGCTTTAATATTTACCTCAACAACTTTTAGAGATTGTCCCTGAGAACAATTTATGATCATCTGCGCAAATTGCAATATTTTAAAGTTAAAAGACACGTCAGTCGATTCTTTGCATTTAACACAGCACATGTGTTGAGGCACAAACTACTTGATTGCATGATCTAGGTATATCAATGTTACGAAATAGCATTTTTGAAGCTCCAATCTTTGAAACCAAATTAGTGGAACCCTTACTATTAAGCACAGTATTTTGTACACACACGTACGAATCAGAAAGAAAAAAAAAAAATCATTCACGGTTTACTATGTATTAATATATTATAACTGTAAAAATGGCTATACCTGTAAATATAGGTTCCAAATTAATTAGCGAATGTATTTTAAAAATTAGGTTTTTAAAATATATAATAGACAATAAACAGCAAAGAAACTAACGCCAATTAGGAGTACTCCCTTTAAAGGCAATCCTAATTAGGCGCCACTACCTTAACTGTAGAACCATAAATTCTGCAATGCATTTCTAATTCAGTACGAGTCTTTTAAAGTTCGAGTTCAATGATTTACTAATGTGCTATAAACATATGACTCACATTTCTACTCAAGCTATCTTTGTAAAAAATTACTTAAGAAAAGGTTTTAGCTGATGTTTTTCAGTCTTTTTGAAAGTTCAATGGGTCATTTTCTTTTCCCTGTTCGGTTCACGGAAGTTCAAAGACTTACGGCATCCGCCAAATTAATTCATTATCACAACAAACAAACGGCACCGAATCATAACGGGTGTCGCGGACGAAAGACTCACCTGCAATACTGGTACGCCAAGAAGTAATTAAGCTCGGGGCTGTAGGGGTTCATGCGCGATATGAAATACTGCACACCGTCCAGCTGGATGGTCGTTATCCTTTGACCTGCAACAAACAATGGAGACGGCGTTGTAATGCTAATGCCTTCGCATTGAAACCATTCTGTGGTTAAGCCGGAGTCGTAAAGCGCTTTGTTTTCCCGTCGCGATGGTAGTGACCTAACCTTTATATCTAGACGCCGGTGTTGTCCGAGGCGAACCAGCGCCATAATAGGGAATACGACCAAATAGGCCGTATTCCAGATAAGGATCTCTGGATGTGACTTAGGACTCGCCGTTTGCCTTCGTCACGATCGCTGATTTATTCGCATGGTATGGATAAGAGTAAAAAACTATCGCCGAGGGACATTCGTGACCCTGACGAGGTCAAGACGTGAGGTTGAAAGGGTCAACCCCCTCGTGGCGCCTTCGTTCGTTGGCTATTCCTCGATCTTCGCCTATGTACCATAACCATATACGAGGCGTGTAGAAATAAAACAGCAAAACGGCACGCATCCAAGACGCTCCTGAGGCTATAATTCATACCTAAAGTTATGGCTGCATAATTTGCTCTAGCGTCCTAATCTGATTTTGACCCTCAGACGTTCTGGGAATACATGAATAAATTTCGTCTTAATTAATTTTCAAATTCCATCCAGCAAAAACTTCAACACGAATCCCGAGAAAAAATGCGTTTATCGCTAATAGTAATTCACCTAACACCTATGATATGATGTACCACAAAAAGAAGATGATTCTTCCAATCGTTTTTTGTATCACACAAACAATGGCAAATAGCTCTAATGTATCAGGAAGTGATTCTCGCCAAATTGCCTAAACCATGTGAGGGTACTTACACATAATATGTTACATGACAAGCGTACCTACACAATTTATGTATTGTACATACTTCACCGCCGGAACTAATCGCGGCAATTCTTTGACTTGACCGTTTTTTATATTATAATATTTATATCTCCTTCATCATCATTTGCGACGGTGGGAAATTATTACATGGTGGCGTAATTACATACAACGCAGGTAGGGTTGCCAAGAAGTCGCAGTAGATCGAGTCCAGCCCTTATCTGAACAATGAAATTTATGCGCATAAGATTCAGGACGATGCGAATGGTAGCTGGTATTTAAATAAGGGCCGCAGTCTATCTAGATGATTTATATGACTGTGATTTAACCAGATACGTGTGTTCCGATGCAATGGAAGCAACTGCCCTTATTGTTTCCAACAGTTAAAGGCACAATTGCAGCGTCATATAACAATGATTAACATTGAAAATGGTGGCAAGATTATAAGACTGGATCATAAAGAATCTGAAGGCAGATGAGGGCATGACTTTTGCTATTATAACTACTTGTAAATTAAAGTTTCCAACTTAGATATTCTACGAAAAACATTAATTTTAGTGGGATTTTTAAATCTATCTACTTTTATAGCTTAAAATCACCGTGTTTTTTTGTGTGTGGTGTAGTTTAAAAGTCGCTATTAAATATTGTAAATGGCGAGAGACATATAAAAGTCTGCGATTTAAAAGATTATTTTCTTAGCCTGTATGCCAAGAATGATCAAAAGCTTTGGCAACGTCCAGGAAAATTGATCCTGTGGATATTCTTCTGTCAAAGCCTGTAAGACAACTTTGACAACTCGATGTAGTTGAACGGTAGCGGAATTAGATCGCTTAAAACTAAATTGTTATTCATTGTTATTTATTTAAACGTATTCGAGTACTTTATTTTGTCTGTGCCATGTTCATGAAGAACTATTATATCCACTTAAGAGACGAGCTAATAATGTTTAAAATGTAACTGATCGGTGGAAAGATTCTGTTAGTTATGGAGTCAATTTCAGATGAGGAAGTTGAGAGTAAGAGTAGTCACAGGGTTTTGCAAGGTTATTCATTATTACGTTTAAGACAAATAAACCTTGTTTTAAATGGTAAATGTGCGAAAGTATAATATAGGGATCTCCACCTCTCTTTGGCGTTCCTCCTTCGTTCATGCTTTAACAATGCACGCTCAACCCACCCTTTTTATGGTTTCATGATTCATCTTAAACCTCTAAATACAATCATCTTTATTTTTTTAATTCATTGCGCTTAAACACAGCAGTATTTTATTCGGTGTCAAAAAAACTAAAACTGCTATTTTAATTCAAGAAAATATCAAGAATAATTTAGCCGGATGATTTCAGATATATACCTAAGTAGTAATTGCTTTTTCATTATCTCATCTCCGTCCTTGATTATATAATCACAAATAATAGAGATGCGCTTAAAAGTAGTCTCATGCCTAAAATGATAGTTAACGTTAAGGTTACATCAATCAAATTCGCAATTCATTACGACCATAAGAGTTCACGGTCACTATGTGGTTTGTGTTACGTAATAATGTAATGGCACCCCACAAGTATACGTTAATGTGTATATTAAATGAATCGAAGACGCTGTTCAGGATCAACATTATCCACACTTTAACATGTTGAATGTTCGAAGCTCATGCGATTTACGATCGTTTTCGAGCGCAAAGTGGCTTTTATTACGTGCAAACATGCAACGCGTATAAGTTTATGAAAGACTGATAAAAAATATATTCAATCCCGTATCGGTAAGATCACGTCTTCTTGACACAAATGCCAAAGGAGCGCGACGATGTGTCATCACTTCCCCTTCCGACAGTCATTTTGGAAGTCACGGCACGTGACCTGAACGCTAAATGTGTCTTCTGTCATTTATCGTATTATTATTACAGTTTGAGTCAAAGACGTGCTTGGGTGCACACTGTCGAATTTGGGTGTTGCACCTTATGCAACGCAACGACTCCCATATACAAAAAGAAAGAAAGCTAAAAATGATACGATCTCAAATTGGTCGCCGAAGGAACCCAACTGTTCAAACAATCCACTAAATCGCTGTCTTCCTTCGGATTATTGCTACAACCGTGAGAACAGTAATTAAACCCACACTTTGCTCTAGTGATATGCCCTTGTCGTGTGTGCAATTTTAAAAGTCACCCACGAGTCTATCCATGATAAAACGTGCTTGTTTTTTGTGGATGTCTACTTCTAGAATATCATCATATACTGCTGTTAACTCTAATGCTTTTACTATTAAATATATATATTTAACAACGGCCCAAACAAACTGCGTTGCAGAACTCCATCATTAAGAGTTCATTATTTAGTGCCTCATAGCTTCGATCTTTCAGGTTTGAGCGTATTAAAAATACCGTATCAAAGACTTTTTCAATATCAAAATGAGCCGGTGAATTAATGACCGTTTTTCGCTAAAACCAAATTACTATTTAAGAAAGATTAATTAAACGCGATCAGACTGTTGTTTCATATTTTAATTATTTACTATATTTAATATCAGGCCAACATAAGCAAAGAAAAAGTGTAAAATATTGGTTTTAAGAATTGCTATTTGATAATTGTTTTAACATAAGTTAAGACAACTATTAGAATACTATTTTCATTTCAAGATTTTTTTAAAGGCTTAGGTGGGAATCTGGAACCACTGCTAATGTTGAAAAAGTTTTGTCTGCTGTTAAAGAATCTGCAATTTTCACCCGAAAAAACAGGGAGATAATTTGAGGGGGTCAGATAGAGGCATTTCCCTTCCCCTCCTTTGAATTTTTACAGAAAAATACATGCAATCAAATTAAATATTATTAATCTTAATGAAATCAAAACATTAAAAAAACGACCACTGGCTAACGAACTTTAGTCATCCACTTGGAAATAGCTGAAATGACGTCCCTAATTCTAAACCAGAAATTTTCGGTTTTTGCCTCAAAGAAAATATAAAAAAAACAATCTCAAATCTATCCCGAAAGTATGTTTTTAAATATACATTTTCACCTGTAGATATATACAATACTTTTAACAGCAAAAATTTAATTTATCTGGCAGATTCTAGTAAAATGATATGGTTTGAACTTTTCCATAGGTAGTAATATATACATTTACATACTTATCACTATTTATTTACCTGCAATGTATAAATTTTACAGTGAATGTGTATTTTTCAGTGAAGTCATATTTTCACTAATGAAATCCAAATACATTGTCACCAGTAAATATTCTACTAGCGCAAAATATTATTTAACTGAAAATGTATATGAAAGTAAATTTGACAGTTACGAAACGTCCATTTGCTGTTCAAACCCAAACCTAACCTACAGGAATTAACTAAACACAATTTAGGTCAAGTTAAGTCAAACAAAAAGAAAACATTAGGCTTACTGTACTCAGTGATTCCCATATAAATGCAGCTGTGAAATAAAGTGTGTTATATTTTACACATTTGTGATATTTTTTAAGAATTGAATTAGCTCATTATTATAGATTTTTTATATTATTCCGTGAGATTAGGAAAACTTCGATTGATCAATCGGGATTTAAGCGCTACATTACTTTTATTCACACTACATAACACTCGTCCGAACCGGCATTGCCGCGTGTCAGGGCTACATTCTCACTTGCTCGCACCAACCTTGCTGTGTGCTAGAGCAACATCTACATATTCGCAATGCCAAGTTCTACGTCCTTCCTTTAAGTTAAATTTCACAAAAATCGCTAAGGGGAGAGTACCGTGGATACCGATGTATTTGGTTAGCTAGCACACCGGCAATAATATTTTAGAGCAACACTCTTGACGAATTATCCAACTGACACAATAACCTTGTTTGTAAATGTATAAGCTTGTCAACCTTGCCAAATAATAATCACTAATTCCGATCTCCCATATACGTTGAAAAACACTAGGGTGACGAGCCCAGGTCTTTCGTGTATTATTTATCAACTGATCAATATTTTTTAATGCAGTGAGGATCATAGGATTGCGTGAGCTGAAGTTTAAAAGAATGCATGTATTCTTATTATATAGATAATACGCGTTGTTATTAAAGCAAATGAAGAAGTAGTAGCTGTTGGTTTATGACTTGGTTAATTATGAATATGTCGTGTAAGCATATTGAACTCCCAATACAAAGAACTCTCACTATATGATATTATAGAAGTTAATAAGCAAGACGTGAAGCTGAAGAAGCTGGATCATCACGATCACAGTCATTAAGTTGACTTATTGAGGCTAGACTGAAGGTTTAAATTTTAAAAGAAGCTGTTAAATTACGTATGATAGTGGTTGTCAATAACCAATTAGGTCACTTTACTATTTTGTGATTATTTATGTGTAAAATATACACAAGGAATGCGCTGTGCGGTCAAATATGCATCTGAACCTTTGTTTTAAATCATCATCTAAAGGTTGAGCATACCTGTGCGCTAAAAATAACCACGCGAGCGTTCTCCTTGAACGTGTCCTGTCTACGGGCAACAAACAGCAACCCTCGAGATTGTTTGCTCAGCGGCGACAGCAAAAACGTGACTGCATACACAATATATAAATCCAAGATCCGAGTTGCATTCCCGTCGGTTTCCACCTTTTCAGGTATGCGCAATATAATAAGAAACTTTGGACTCATTTTCGTATTTTTATCAACCTTCAACCAGCAGCGTCGATAAATAATTATCGATGCAAATCGCTACACTGTTATGCATACAAAAGATTCACACGCACCCGTGTAATAAATCGTTTTATCAAATGTCCGCAAAGTAGTAACAATGCACAATGGGTCAAGATTTGCTCTCCTCGTTAACGATTTATCGATGTTCAGGATTCGCGTCGGTTAATGATGCGATGCCGAGAGGCATCATAGTTATTATTACCTGTTGCGATCGGCACCCTTTCTGGTTTCGGATCTCAATTAAGAGGATCCAGGAGCTCGTTTTACCCTCGTCACTTGGACGTTAATGCATAAAAAATAATAACGTAGCATTCGTTGTAATTTAATTAACCCGTTGCGTGCCGGCCGCAGATGGATTTAAATCGAAAAGGGATACAATGACGAACGATACAAACGTACATGCCAAGATTGAAAATTGACACAGAGACAGCGCTCATGTTATGTGAATTGTTATTAATCTTGTGGAATTTTGCGAAGTAAAATGTGCATTATTGACTCTTTAAAAAGAGCACTGTTCTGGGATCAAATACCTGCACAAAAATGGCTTCAAATCAAAACTAATTCGTGCGGACACAGTTGCAATATCATAAAACATTAATATGATTCACGATATGATCTTAAATTGTTGATCAGAAATGTGTTCAATCCATTAGTCTGAATCAAAGTACCAGGCAAAACAATAATGATACTGTCCGCTGGCGAAGTGCTTGTTTATATTTTTAGGACGAGAAAGGTATATTTATTGTAAAACATAGTTACTATAAAACATATAATAGATCATATCAATTGTAAAACATAGTTAAGAATATATTCAAAAGCTTTGAAGTATGCTTATTTTGGTCGAATTTTAGCTGAGGCAAAATTTGGGCGGCGAGCTTTTCCATATTTTTCCGCGTGTGGTTGTAAAAAACAATAATCTTTTTTCCAACCTCAATCCATCCTACTGCTTTCCCGTTCGATTAGTCAGGTATATTGTTACGTCGCGTATGTCAAGTCGTTATACAACATTAAATAAAGATAAGGCCATCTTTAGATTATGATCTTTTGTCGCTTAAGATCTGCCCATCACACATGGCAACGCCATTCTTCTCAGACCCCCCGGAAAGAGTGTGGCACCTGTCCATCGGTCGCCAGATAGAATAATATCGCGTCTCTTCTTCTTCATGGCATTTTTTTCTTTTCGTCATTTATTCTCCACCGCGATATACGAACGTGATGCCCTCGGGTTACATCACCACGGCGGCAGCCATTAAATTGTGATGCCCCGGCCGGAATAATTACGGGCTCACGAGGAGAGATATAGTAGTAGAGAAACGGAAAAAAAGAAGAGCAAAAGGCGCTCTCTGTACGTGCACGGTGCGTGCCGTTGCATAACGCGAGAGTTCGATCCTTGAACTTGGCCGAGCTGAATCGCACAAGTGAAGGTATTTGCTCTTGAAATTATCGAGCTCTACCAAGGGGTGCGACGATTTGCTTTTTCTTACTGTGCTTAGTCTATTTGGTATTTTCATTGTTAGTAACACGACTGAAATCGCGAAATGTTTCAAATACATAGACATAGTAAAATGTCTATTAAAAAAAATATTTTTTTGTACACATTTCTTAATTTAATAATGATAATTTGCTCTCAAACAATTCTTTATAAAATTTATAAGATCTTGTTAGAAATTTATTTCAATGAATGAAAGTGGCATATGTCAAAAAACACAATATTACAGGACAGTGACAATAATAGACATTGGATTTGTTTGAAAAACTCGAATTTATTTATTTTCATTTCTGATAAGCCCATCTCTCGCATATTATGGAATCAACCCTATATATCTAACTTTAATATGATTTTGTTTCGCACTTTATTTTATTATTTTGAATATACATTCTAAAAATAATTAAACTATTATCTAATTTATATGACACCTATCTTTTACTAATAAATATTGTTTAATTTATTAGAATTATAGAATACATTTTTATTAAAAATGTTATCTTTTAATACATTTAAAATGTAAAAATTTCAGTGTTTTAAAAATTAAGACATTTTTGATCAAATTTTTATATTTTGAGTAATATCACTTTCAAAAAGCCATGTTTTAAATTAAGTATGATTGTTTTAAATAAGAATAAAAATTCATTCTAGATATGTACTAGGTACATAAATTAAAGATAGATTTTTATAAATAACTCTTAATACTTTAAGATAAGATTTGTATCATTTTCAATGATAAAGTAATGGGAGTATATTCTAAACATTGTAAAATTTAAAATCAGATTTTGTAACAAAAGTAAGACTTAAGTAAGATTAAAAATCTGAATAACTTCCTTGAGAAAAAGACGGAAAAATATTTACTTCCAAAGCCCATTTTAAATTTTGAATTCAATATGATTTTATTTGCTATTTTTCTTGAAATTTAAAATAATAATGTCAAAATAATTGGAGTTACATTACTTTCAAAGAACAAGTTGAGCGTTCTGGTTGTAAATATTGTAAGATTCTTTCAAATTAACTCGATTTACAATCGTATTATGTAACAAAAATAAAACTTTATTGTAATCACAATACATGACTATGGTATATAGATAAGTGTATTTAACATTAGAAGTACTTTTTTTTTAAACATATTAATATACTGAATTACTTGCTTGAGTTTTAAGTTTTCTTACAATACTTACATTCAAGTTTTATTACAATACTTTAAAAGATCAAGATAGTCGTTTCTGTTCTAAATATTGTAAGCTTGTTTCGAATCAGCTCGATTTACAATCAGATCATGTAACAAAAATTTGTTGAAAGCATAATACATAAGTTTAGTATTGAAAAATGTGAGGCATTTTTTAATGAAAAAATATTCAAATCGAAATTGATTTAATTTAATTTTTAATTATAAATCCACCTTGATAATAAAAAATACGAGTATGTATTTGGGAATTGCATCTAATACCACATATGTATATACCACAGTGGCGCGTTTAAAAGTATCCCTTAAATATGTTTAACTATGTATTTTTAAATACGCATTGAAATGTGTATATCACAGTATCTCATATCTATGAGAAAAATGCGGTAAATAATTGTTATCAGTACCTAGTTTTTCACTGAAATTTTCTGTTGTTAATAAATATGATTTGATTGATAAGATATTACAGCGATTCAATCTGTATATTATATGTTCGGTCTCGCAGTCAACTAATTCGTATTCGTCACCTGTCCGCAGCGACTAATTACGTATTCGTCCTAAGAGGAAGTGAGGATACGAGCGCCGCCGCCAAATCGAGAGACGCGAGAGGAAAAGCTATATAAACTAACGTGTCCGGATAATTGTTTTTTATCAATATTAGAAATGCGCGACGCGTTCCGAGAACCTCTATTGTTTCTGTGAGGGCTAGCAGTCGAAAAAATAAATATACACAAATGTGCATATATTAACGTAGGTTCGCGAGTATCGTTTATCTTTATTCACCTGCTGCCGGTAGGGCCACCGCGGCGAGGGCCAACAACACTAGCACTGGGAAGGCGCGCATCCTGTCTGCGTTACTTGGGAAGCTCTGGAAGGTCTACTAGACAACCACTGCGCGTAAACGTCGACGAACGAACACACAGCGCGCCGACGAATCGTTCCTTTTTATATTTCGTACGTGCGTCTCCCGCCACTCCAGAAACGTGCGCATGCGCAACGGAGTAAGTCCCTCTCCGCGCGCCTCTCGCCCGCTCGGCGGCAACAGAAAAATTTTCATCTGATGTACTGTTGAGGAAATTATTGTTGAATTTCAGGTTTCAAGACTATTGTTTGATACTTATAATAGTGTATTTTAGTGCGATTTAAATTGTTTTAAACACAAATTATTTATATTTTTCCTTTTCTGGGTTAAACATATATACTTATACAGTTCTAGAAATATCGGAAAACGTATTAAAAAGTTTGCTTTTATTATTTTGGATGCATGATTTGATAGATAATTGATAATTTCCATGAAGATCAGTAATCTCCATTTTAAATTTAATTAGATAAGTGAAGATGCAGACACTATTATTTATATAATATGTACTGTGCGCTGCGACTAGATAATTTTTCACTGTATTTTTGTCATATTTTTTAGTCGAACGTGGATTTAATGAGGCCATAAGTTTTTTTTTAATTAATGTTAGGAATCTACTGCAAAAATTATGGAGATTTAATTCTGTTGTTGACACAAAAAGAGCCTAATAAATATAATATATACAGCACAAATTGATAGCACATCAATATCATCTTTCTCATTAAAGATTATTTTTTTATTTTACTTCTTTGAATAATAATAGTATGCAGTTTTTTGTGCTTATGTGAAATTTATTTTTTGCTATTTTAATATAGTTAAAAATTTACTGTTGACCTTTGCATGTGTAGTATTTTATAAATAGTTAATAGTATAAAATAAATAAATTCAGTATATGTTTAATATGTTTTTTACATACAAAAATTATTTTTAATTAAAAAATACACTTAACTACATTTTGATCATATTTAAAAATTATAGGTAATTTATTATTAGTTAAAATAGATTTCATAATAACTAATGTGTTTTGCAGTTCCTAGATAATGGTCTCATACCTGCTTATCTATTTATTTATTTTAAATCAATAATATTTTTTTTGTATTTTATATATATATATATACATAGGTATATATATTTAATAGTAATAATTAAAATTTGTTATTACATGAAGATGAGAAATTCATACTCTATCCCAGACTCTTTTAATGTAGTTTTAAAACAAAATATATTCTGATATCAAACTTACTTTAGAGGCATTGGTTACAAAATAGTTGATATAGATAAATCTAGTTTTTCAGAGCAGGGCGCTGAAAAAATAGTAAACAACTATTGAGTTAATCGTTGATACCACAAGGTATATTACTTCGTAATTTGTTTACATAAATTTACAATTTGAAAACAGTTTTATGGTATCAGAAAAACCAGAATGTGTACTTCTATTGACAAGTGCTTCATCCGTAGGATTATCACATATGTGATATTCTCTTAGTGCTTATTTGGATATTTTTTTCTACCATATATGTACATTCATGATATATATTAGAAAAAATCAGAATATTCATTCATGATATATATTAGAAAAATCAAAGAAAACCATAGATTGATAGGATTTTAACCCATGTCTTTCTGCTATTAGATATTGATCTATACCACTGCTTTTCAGTTCAATGTACAGATTTTAAACTGTTGTATTTTTCATTTAATTAAAATTCCATACCCCAGTATTTCGATATCAGAAAATAATTTGATTTATTTTCCAAAATAGTGTTGATTGCAACGATTACAGTAGTCGCAGCTTCCGCTGCATTCAGAGCACTCGTGAATATTTTTTGAATACTCGTGAAAAAATGTAATATTTTTGCCTTTGTGTCTACTGAGTTAGTCTTTATTTATTATTCAAAGAACTTTACTAATCGCAAAATATCATTTGCCAGTTCACAAATGTCGTTAGTGGTCCTCATCCTGCCGACTGGAAATTTAGTTAATATCTATAGAAATGTATGATTTCGAAAATCAAATAAGTAACGTGGTATTTTTTTAAATATTTTATTGATATCTACCTGTTACGTAAATCTCGAATCAAAGCATATAACTGAAAAATGTTATTTGGTAACCATACGTAACTTAAATAAGGTAAAAAAAAAATAGTAAACAAGAAAGTTTAAAAAATGACATTTATGAATAAAACTATTCTTCATGCATAATATCTCTATATATCTATATTTTTGCAATTTTTGACTTATTTAATTATTTTAACATAAATAAGCCGTATTTTATGGTGTACGATTCAACATTTACACTCAAATGGTAATATAATAAAGAATTTGTTGAAGTGTAACCTAATAATTTTATGATTAAACTTAGCACGAATTTAATAAATATTTATTTCTCAAATTGTATCCTACAATCATAAAGATTATTTTAGAAATAGTACGCACAATGAACTGCACTTATCTTTAAATCCATATCAAATCAGGAATGTTTTAATAGCATATTGATGGATAGAATTTTGATTATCGAAATCAATCGTGACGTCTCAATTATATCGCTGGTTTCATTTTAAAATTAACATGTCGGTAAAAAGTACTACTACCGATTACTGTAAATTTCATAAACATTTGCGACTTGCGTAATAATTTCTTAGAAACAATTAAGTTTCGATGATCTGATTGAAATTTAATTATGACTAATTATTGTAAATTGTTTCCACCAACTGTTCATATCATATATGCAAGTAATTTTATCCCTACGGTAATTATCTTATTTTATAACCAACCATTATCGTATTAATATCCTTTTTTTAAATCACTTTGTCGTCAAAGATCACTGCATTTTACTGTAAATAAACGTCAGTTAATATAATGTATTTAACGGCGTTTAATGTTCCGCTTTTTTTTCAATGGCAAGGATAGAATTACGTACGCTTTAATTTATATGCATTAGCACATGTCCTGCATATGTCGTCGTTGACGTAACAACGTAAGGATAGTAATTATTGTATACTATTTCAATTGCAACCATTAGACAAGCTCTTATGTGCAAGCGCAACGACCTCAAACAACGACCGACGACAAAAAAGCAGCTATTTTGCATTATGATTCCAAATTGCAAATATTCACGGTCGTATTTTTATTGATTCCAAAAAAACCTGTTCCTTAACGGAAGTTCTCGATGGAGTGTCATCGTTAATTTAGTGTATATGATTTTTATTTAATTATTTAATGAATAATTAATAAGACTGACCTCGATACAAATTTTGGCAACTATTATTTTTACCATTAGTTAAAAATGCACAGGACAATATGTACAGATTCATAACTTTGTGCAATTAGGTTTCATCCTGGACACCATTTTTTTTACTTATTGTAAATAAAAATTTACATAATTCTGTAGTTTTCATTATGAAACAATTGTATATTTATCCTTTATTTTCTCTAATATTTTTAATATAGTATTGACTCTATGTATTTTAATACCAGATTATATAAATAATTTCATATTATTAGTATTAAAATTCTCATCTAAATAATGGTGTGTGAAATTTTTCACATAATGAAATTGACCCATTACACAAACTAGTTGCTTACACGCTGAAGATCAGCCACGAGAACAAAAGTTCAAGAGCGATCGGCATTCAGGACGATCACCTCAAAATAACAGCAGACGTATATGTTGATGATTAGTTAGGAAACACCGAAATAATCGATAAATCGCCACCAATCCGCTACGCGAAACCTGATTCGGGCAGATTTTTTTCTATTCAGTTCGTTAAAAAATCGCGTGCAATCTTGGGCGCTTCTGGTATGTTGTGGTGTTTACTTTTTTATGGCGAGCAATGCGGAAGATGATCTTATGGAGACTGGCTGAAGATTAGTGTAATCGTCGAGCAAAACGCGAGAAACGCTGATGATGATACATATAGATATACGCATGGATAAATTTACACGTCGTCGTTTAGATGAAAATGTTGATTGTGTTTGCATTTGTTACTCGAGAGATGCGTCGCGTTTCAGACAATGTTATCTCGTATAAAAAATATCCACTTGGGACTAAGTTCGTGTCACGTTCTTGTTTTATCCTATATCGGAATCTCTCGGATGCAATGAGCAAATTTAAATTTTCAATATACCTATATGCATGATCGAGTTTTAGTTATATATTTCAGATAATGTGTACAGTTTTACCCAATTACTGAATTTGAGCATTATCAACAAAATATATTATTTAAGCTTAGAGTATCTTTTTACGATTTTAACATATCTTTTAATCAATAAACTTATTATTGTTTGAAACTTTTCGTATTGATTAAATAATCATGTTTGTGCGACATTGAGTAAAGTCCTATTATATGCGAGGGTCTTGTTTATTATTAAGTTTAATATAAATATAATATAAAATCAAATGGCTCTTTATATCAAATCAAAGTTTTCCATTAAAACACATTTATTTAAATATCACTCTAAATCTAGTCAATTAATGATACATTTTTTTAACTGAACGAAAGTCCATTTTACTTTATTGTTAATATATGATGTCATATCGGTAGCTTAGATCATCATAAAAGGTGATCGTCCCGGCCGGCGCTCGCACTTGAACTTTCGTCGTTACAGTTAGTTACGCAAGTCGAGAGTTTTTCGTGAGCGCTTTTCGCACGACTCCCGATTATCGGCCGGAGACAATGGCGGTCGGTCAATTAAGAGGACGAAAGATCGGCCCATTGTTCGCCGGCCGACTATCTTCAGGAGGTCGTCGTCTGGCGGCTGTGACCCTGAAGATTTCACTGCCGCGCGCAACACTTTTATGTAATCGACCGCGCGTTTTGTTTACCTCACATGTTGCAGCGCTCACTTATGCAACCGGCCTGCAGAGCCGAGGAATACGCTCACAACTTTTTTGATGAAAAAAAGTCAGTAATGACTAGTTACAATGTATGATCATGTAGGTGGATCCATGTTATGAAGTTACATAATTAGAGCTCCAAATTTTGTGGGACGTTTCAGATGGTTACAGAAAATTTATCCCAATGAATTTATATAATTATTAACGTTAGACAAAACTGTGACCTTATACAAAATGTTGTGTGCGTTAAGTAGCGAACATGACTATCAATTGCTCAACCGGACCTTTGTTCCCAGCAAAATAGGCTTGTATAAGTACTTTGATTAACATTCTCATAAAAACATTTTTTTAAATAAAGTAAATGAAAGTCATATAAATCTAATATATTTATTTTTTATTTAATTTGTGTGTCATATTAAATTGTTATCGCTGTGCGTCGCCAGAGACACGTACTTCCATAAAACACTTTCCCTACGCGATACTATGCATACGTATGCAGTTTATCTTCGCTCGTACCTATATGGTAATAATAATGGTAATCGGCCTACCCGTCGGTCGGTATATTCCTTCACATTCCCCGGAACGATTTGATACGTGATTTACGATCCGTCTTCTAATCATATTTACACATTCGTGACGACGCCATATGCGAATCTTAGCTTCCCGCGAAGGTCACGTTCGGTGAAATTATCGCCGTCGGAGGCGAGAGGTCGCCGTCTAGCCTCCGAAGGTCCAAGGCGCATAAAGGGGCTGACATTCCGAAGAGGGACGTAAATCAATCGGACTGAGATTATCTGTCTCGCGGTTCACTGCGGGAAAATTTCCTCAGCGGACGGAACCTATACTTATTATGTGCACGTGAACATACATATGTACATAGATGCATTTATCATATTTTTTATCTTGATCCAGGTTTAAACAAACATATGTGACTTCTTATCTAGAAGGAGGAGGGAATAGTTAATTTTCTAAGCATATGACTAGTAACAAATAACACGTGTAATTTCCCTTTATGTAACATACCTTTAAGGTTGGTTATTATATGATATGTTTTCGATTATACCGATTGTATAATAGCTTTAAATAATAATAAGCTCCATCATTTTCAAAAACTATGTGCATACTTTAAATCTTTTATTTTTGTAAAAAAAAAAACAGATTTAAAGCTCCTAATACAAATGGATTGTAAGAATTCAATCTAAATCATAATTTCGAATAACAATGAAAAATGCCGGAGTCTTCAAAATATTTATTTAATATACGTGAAAGGCAATTTTACTGGGAACAAAGGTCCGGTTAAGCAATTGATAAGCTAGTAATGCTACATGTTGGCTAACTACTTACACGCCGTCTTAGCTAGAAGCCTGAAATTTCGTATAAGATCATATGGCTGACCGATTTTTATGGTTTTAAAGGGTTTTTATGTTGTGTTAATTGGATAATCGATGGCTTCAAAAAGTCTGCGTGGCTATTGTGCAATTCTTAGCTGTTCTGAAATGCAATTTTTCTAATGTTTTGGTAAGCTAAACCTTTGTCGTTTATAGCTTTCTAAATTATTTTTTTATCCGTCACAGCTACTTGTTATATTAAAGGTGTTTATAAAGAAATGGTAAGAGTTAAATTAAATTATCTAATTTATACTACATTATTATTCACAGGAGCGCATTAAAATATACCATCGCCTTATTTTTATAATGTTTTGTCTCTCTCGGTGCTCTTCAAATGTTCCTTAATTAATACGTTTAAGAGAAGAATTACCTAATTAATTTATTTATAGTTTATAATAATGCTTTATCTATCGGTTCAGTAAATGTATATTTAAATTCCACTATCAATTTGCGTGCCACTCAACCATTTATAGGTGCATCAAAATTTACAGTATTTGTTTTATTATTAAACAATAACTTAAAATATGTATTATTTTTTTACATATTACAATTTTTTATTATTAATATACATATGTATATATGAATAGTTTGCAAAAAATGTACCAAAAAAATAATTGTTTAAATGAGTTTAAATAATATTTCCTGAAAAAAAAAACAATTTTATCTTGTGTACCATGAGTACTTTTTTACATATGTATATTATAAATGATGTGTAGGTAATTCATATTATAGCTTTTTAAATCACAAACCTTCAATTTTTCAACAGAAAATTGTCAGGGATGCTTATTTTGATACAATACATTGTTATTTAGTTTATAATTGATAATTATGCAATAACTTAAGTCGCGTTCACATGTGTGCATTCAAAGGATCTAGTCTCAAAAGCGGGTTGAACTATAGGTTTTGGGTGTTCAGTTCGCCAGCCTGAAGTAGGCATAGTGCTCGCCCACTTTTCACTGCCACGACTAATTATCAACATGGTGTCATTCAATATTTTGATTCCCGTACTTTTGCTTCATTGAAGTTTACACTTATTGCACATGAACGACCGTTAAAATTTGAGTTTTCTTAATAAAATTTTAATTAAATCTTTTAAAATGTATTTGTTCAATCAACAGTCGCTGTGGACATGTAAATCGATCCTAGAAAATAATATAAAATAAAGTAGTCTTAATATATTTACAATGTAAACATTGTTTTTTTAATATTTTCCACTACAAAAAAATAGTATGTCTAGAACAAATAATCAGGATACATTTAGTAGAATATAAAATAAATCTTACTTTCTTATGAGTCACAAATACTTTCGCATCAAATATAAAGATGAAACATTTTCTCTTTACACAATAGAATCTGAAGTCATAGGAAAAGTTTATACTATTATTACGACATTTGATGTTATTATTTCTTATGTTTTTCCATGATTATCTAGATTCGGAATTTTTCATTTTAACCAGTTGCGAGAACTATTTCAAATCAATATAATTAAGACATAAGCAGAAATTTATCCACGTAACCAGTTTTGACGTGAAGAGAGAAGCAGTTGTTTCTTTTAACTTTCATGAATCGGCGATTCCTCCTGGTTTCGAGTTTGTACAAACTCAACGAGTCCAAGCTGGAGAGCTCTAGTTATAGTTATTGATGATGTTTCTGGAAAGGCGGCTTGAACACTTGGCCAAACTGGGGAGATTTCCCTCCCTCCTCCCCCTACTTTCAGCTGCAACGGCCAATTACAACAAATTGAGGGTGTGATTTTTAACAGACTTAAAACATTATTGTGATACATTTAGTTTTAGTTAATATATTATCACGTACCATCTGCACCTTGCTTTAAGTCAGGTATTTTAAAGCTCTACCGGCTGGTCTACAGATCTGTGTGAAATGCACTGAAGCGAGTGGAATAATAAATATTTTATTAATGGTTTTAAGGTTAGTCAGTTTTGCCATTCCGCTGTCAGTTGATGTCAGATCGGTATTATTCATACAGTTTTTATAAAATACAATAATATCATTACCATGCGTTATTATGGATAAGTCAGATTATTGAGAAGTCACACGTACATATAAATAAAAAAAATTACAAGCGAAGCGAACAATATAATATGTTATAGCAAGTGTTTCTGTATCTGTGTGATCATCGTGTGTCTCATCAATTAAAGCCTAAACACATAAACTACACACGTTCTTCCCGCAAACATCCCAGACAAAAAAATCACATAGTACGTCCGTGCAAATTTAGAATTTATTATCCCATTATAAGCGGCATCAGACATGCATTCAACGTCGTCTATTGATCCGAGATTTTTACGTCGACTAATTGATGACTTCCATTTCGAGCATTAATTGCTACCACCTCGAACGCACTCGTCTTCTCCGAGCCCTCGAGGTGCTCGCATCTCCTTTGTGTATTACCATAAAATAATATTGCATTTTGTTCACGCGTCCAAGCGGGAGCTGACGCACAAATAACTTATGAAATAACCAAGCTGTGTATGTTTGTATGTTCGTAGCTGGCATACCACGTACGAAGGGAACAATCATAATGCCCGCTCGTATATTAATACACCATTACATTATGAGCGTACAAGGCTGTTTCAGATAGATGCGAACATGCACTTGCGCATGAACCTATTCTGCTGTCTTCGATCGGCTCGGACTATATTCCTCCCTTCAAAGCGCATCAAACACTTCAAAGGCAATGTTCCATCTTAGCAACAGTAGGTGCTGTCTGTTGCCGTTGAAGACTGTTATGCGAATCGAATGCAATAATAAATCATGGATCACCCGCGTCGTAAATTTGTGATTCAAATGTTTTCAAGATATTTTTTTATATACTGTACAAAACTGCTTCTTAAAAGATTAAATATAAAGTTATTTTTATCGTAGTTACCGTGGGTTATTGTGATTTCGCGAGATATATTTTTAATATTTTCTGGTACGAAAATGACAAATGTTCATTAATTGTTTATTATTATTAAAATTAATATATTATTAATAATAAAATTTTATTTATATTATAATCTTTAGCACGCCTTTTCTATTAAATATCGGTTTAAGAGCCGCAATGGCGGCAAGCTCCAAAATATGTTTATTAATTTTTAGTTTCGAAGTCAGGTGTTAGCCCAGGTATTTAATGCTTGTTTTCCATTTGACATTATTACCCTCTTTGTTTACGAAAGGTGGTGGAAAAGCTTGAATACGTTTTATGAAAATAATTGCTTCTGTTTTAATTCGGTTGATTTTAATTTTATTTAAGATTTTGAAATATTTCTGTAATTTATTTGCGATTGGTTTAGAACCATTAGCACTAGTTAAAATAGCTGTATCGTCAGCGTACCTAGTACGTTCGTATACAAGATAAAGAGGAACGGCCCAAGCAAATTTCCTTGAGTAACTCCAGCTGGAATTTTACGCGGGATCGAGTGTTCATTATTTAGTGAAACAACATAGCTTCTAATTTTCAGGTATGAGCGTATTAAGCATAGTAAATAATCAGGGGTTTTGTTTTTGTATAATTTATGAATCAAACCGCCATGCCATACCCATGTCGAAAGCTTTACTATATTCAACATTAAAAATCCGTTTTTGCTCTTATCTCTCACTCACTCTCGTCACTCAACACGCGGGAGAACGTAACTCACCGCTCGCGCTTGAAAGAGTAGTATGGTGAGTCATTTCGTTCTCTGACACGATTCGGAAGTCGCTCGAAGCTGGCCAAGTCGACCGAAGTATCCCACTACACTCTCCGCCCTAGCCCAACCTCGGGCAACTTCGAGAGAGTGTTGAGGAGGCATTAAGTTGATGTATTGTTGAGTGATTTTCGTGGAAACTAAACTGTTCGTTGATAATTTTCTTCCTCAAAAGATTATTTTAAACGCATAAGGATTATTTTTTCAAATATTTTACTAAAGCATGGCTATAATCTATTGGGGCGATAACTAATCGGATTTGTAGATTCCTTATCAGGTGAATTTTAGCGATTGAGAAATATTTAAAAAATCGGCAGGCGTTAAAGATGTTTGTTAAGTAATGAATCCAAATTTCAGAAAGGTGTTTAATCAACGTGTCATCTAATCTATCTATTCCAGGACTTTTTTTATTTTGCAAGTTTTTAATTATATTTAAAATTTCCCGTGAGCAATTTTGCGAATTAAATCCTTATCTACCGCGGATGCTTCTATTTTTCTTATTGATCTATTTACCATGTTTTCAGTTTTAGATTGTTTAAATATTTTAGTATATAGAAAAGTGTCAGCTAACATCTCCACCTTATCCTGATCTGTGTTAGCTATAATATTTATTTTTAAGCGATTTAGTTTTTGCCATTGTTTTTTTATTTTAATTAATTTATTAATCGATGGAGTAAATTCAATATAATTATTATTTTTTTACGCATCGGTACTAATGATATTTGAGCTTGTTCAGTTACGATTGTTAAATAATTAATATCATCGTCGATAGTTTTAGTGTCTGATGGGGCATAGTTTTGTCGCCTATCCACTATACAGTATACGGGACTTGACAATACTCCTGAAACCCTTCCAATCAGCATTGTTATAATTAAACACAATTTTATGGATAACCTCAGCTTCACCCTCCTATGTAAAAAAAAACACAGAAATGTGTTCCGAAGACAGAGCTTTTATGCATTGCATATCTGAGATCTAAACATTACTCTTAACTAACGAATATTTAAAATTGATGGCGTCGTGCAGTTGGTGATCTTGGAAAGTGCAAAACCGTATCCGTTTTAAGCGTCGTCCCGGATCGATTCACACTGGAACAATTCCAATGCACGTGTCTGGCATTGAGATTTCCAGTTAAAATAATTGAATCCCCAAAGGCAAACGCCGCATCGAGATCATTAAAGATATTCACATTCTGGTGAGCTAAGCCCTGCGACAATCACTATTTTTATGTTGAACTTTCATCGCAACTGTTTCTAGGTGTTTATGCGCGCGTATTTTTTATTTATTTACAAATATCGCGACTCCATATGTCCGTTATAGATCTTATATTATTTATATTTATTATTTCAAAATCGTTCTCGGGTTGTGCTGGAAGAACAAATTATCAGCTGTTCTGCTCGCGTTCGAAAAGGGTCGGTCTTGGTTCATCTTTTGCTGTACTGTATGATCTCAAGGGGTTCTGCGACAAGGCGGAATTTTCAGGTAGGTGTCTCGGAAGTTTTTGCTAGCGTAGGATGGAAGCCGCTTGCTCCTGTCTCGGATGACGAGAGTGATTTTGTATGAAAACTCCAACCCCTTATTAAGTGCATTTCCATCGATAATATTGTGTAATATCGTCCTGCTTTCTACAGTTTTTGATCCTCGTGCAGATGTGATATTTATTTTCCGGATTTTATCTTTTCCCACGCTATCGTCTCCCTTATAAGGCGTAATATTATTCATCCCAGATTTTATTACGAAATAATCCGTGACGTATTAAAATCCGTGATGTCGTTTCCTTTTTTGCGTGAGATTGTCGGTTTGAGACTTGCTTATTTACTTTAATCCAGGAAGGCGTAAAATTTTATTTCTCTGGTTTCCGAACTCCCCTAATTCGTGGTCGCGTTTGATTAGTAGATGAGGAGTCGACTATATATGGAAATATTTTAATTATGACGATTTAATTAAAATAGTGATCGTAAACTTTTTGTTTCGCTGTTCCTATCTGCGCGTCAGCGAAGGGTCGATTAGACATGCAAAAATGTCTTTACCCTTTACTTCCAGAATATCATAATGTGGTCCTCACAATATTAAGCAAAAATAATATATTACTTAAATTTGGACACAAAATGGATTTATTGATATTGTAATTATATTATTTAAATAAAATGTCATAATATAACAACATCCATACTTTTATCGATAGATGAACTGGGGTTGTCTTCTTCAACGTCTTTATGTATTTTTCTTTAAATTTTGACTATACTTACGGATAATTTAGCATTATTTTTTTTATTGTATAACTTTACCAATTATAAACAATAGAAATGGTAATGGACCAGTAGTGTGCATTTAATGTCTGTATGTTATTTTTGAATTTCAATATTTTATAATATGTAAAGTAAAGCATAAGTTTTTTCATCATTTTAAACTATTATTTTGCCAACCTTTTCTTTTAATTGTTAATAAAATCGGTTCTACACGCATCAGGGTTTTCTTTGTGGATTACTCAGGAAAGCATCGATTACGCAACGCTCGACCGCGTGAAGGTTAGCTTCCTTGCGATTCTTCTATTTTTCATTAACGTTATATTTAAGATTAACAACTGCAGCCGGTTCTCACGCTCGCCTCAATGAATGGAGACGAAAACGGTTCGCAACTAATTGGACGGTGTGCGTGGTTATTATTATTAGGTAAACGAGCAACAAAGTCGGGTTTACAAATTGGCGACGATGAGTTCGAAAGCCTGCCTTGGCATTGTATGGATGACAGGCCATCGTCTTTCTTCTTTCTGCTTTGTGCCTTTTATTCCCTATAATTTATTATTTGTATATCTGCTGATGCTTCTGCAGCAATTCAGTGCGCATGTGCAATTATTTGCAATTTACCAATCACTTAATGACGGCAGTTAAGGAAAAATCATACGTTTACGTTTATGCGAAACGTGGATCATTTTTATTGAGAATTATATAAATATTTCTGATTTTATTATGTAAATAAATATTATTTTACAGTAGAAGACAGACATTGCTAGTTTTGCGTTTAGTTCAACTTTTTGATTATTTTTTTTAACGTATGGTTAAAATCCTTTTACTGAAAATTGTTTTGTAAGATGCTTTTCGTATTCCATTTAAATTTATTTATTTAAATAATTCTTTAAAATATGTACTATTCTTCAATAAATTAATATTGTATTTGGATATCATATTATATATATATATGTATATCAATTTTTATTATTAAACATTATACATTTATATTTATATTGAAGTAAAGACTGATCCACACGGTGGCAATGACCTCGAGGTGATAGATGGAAAACAACAACAACAAGAGCAAGCAGATCAAAATCGGCAGCATCACGAATTGGCGATGGACGAACATTTTACATTCTCCGGTACGATCGTGACGCTTCGGATGACAAGATTCGTATCCAGGATCGAGACACGATCTTTTTGTGCGGCTGCGCGGAATCTTCTCAGTCGATTCTCTCGTGAACTGCGTAAAATGCGCTTAGTCAACGTCTTCGATTCAAACAAAAAAACAGTCTTTCCTTCACCGATTAACTAACGACGACGAAGCATTCGTGCGCTTCGTTTCCTTTTAATTCAGACAAAAACTAGACCTATTGCACATCGGAAGTGATGGGCAGAAAAATATGGGATTTGTAAGTCAGAATTGCTTTTCTTTATTCAGTTGCTTAAACTGGAAAAGTAAGGACACGGTGATGCTTGGAATCAGCAGAAAATCTAAACACCGACATATATTAACAATCTTGGCAAATAGTGAGATACCTTAATTAATCTGTGTCGAGGATGCGCGTATCAATTTAACAATTTATTGGTCTTACGTGTTCTATACGATACACTATATAAAATAAAATAAATTGATACGCTACATAAAATAAAGTTATCAACAATATTCATGGTTTTCAAAAAATTTTTTGATTATGCACGACTGCATTATGATATTGCGCTCAAAGTTCATGGATTGCCATTGCCATCAGAACTATATTACGGACTGAAAAATCGTTAATCTTAGATCCAAGAAAATTCTGGAAATTTGTTAACTCAAAACGAGATGACCACCCCTTGCTGTCATCCATACGTTGGAACTAGGGATTCTGAAGTCTCGGGTTTTTTCGATTCCCGGACTCGAGACCCAAATTTTTAAAGTCCCGGGAATTCCCGGGACTCGAGACTTTGATTATTTTTCGTATAATCATGAAAAAAAATTATGTTAAAAAATTAATTTATTATTATTAACTTAAATTAACTTATTATTATTAACTTTAATTAATTTATTATTATTAACTTATATTATTTGTGTTATAGGTACGATAGGTGAAAATTTATTGAAACAATTTAAAAACACTTTATTTGATATTTATTTAAATTTAATTTATTACAATTTTTTTAATCGAAATATTTATATCAATATTAAGTTAAAACCTTTACTTTTGTAAGGAAAAATATGTTTTTAAAAACACCAAGGCGTTTAATGATGATCACATAGCCTGTTCCTGGTTTTTGTGGCAAATATTCCAGATGTAGAAAAAACTCTCTCGCTTTCTGTAGATGTTGGCTTAATTGTAAGCAATGATTTGAATAAAAGCTCTAGATTTGGAGTTCATTTGATAGTTTAATCTAATTTCTGAAACTCCTTTTTAAAGTTGAATTTTTTTTTTCTAGTCGTTGAAATATTTTGGTGGTTCGTGCGACAGAGTTGTGTTGATTTCAAATATTTTTTTTAAAAGGAAATTAACAATAATTTCGGAAGTTAATAAAGTGGCATCTCGACGACTTAGAGCTTCAACTGCCAGTTTTATAGGAGTGAGTACTTCACAAATATTTTCCAATACGTGAATGTTCGATTCATTCCAAATTGGGCCGATGCCAAGATCAATTAATGATTTTCTAATGCAATTTCGTAACTTTCAAAATCTCCAGATCATGGGTAATAAGGAATTCCACCTTGTCTTCATATCGAGACATAAATTAAGCTCGACATAAAATTCACTCTTTACATATTTTTGTAAAATTGCACTTCGGAAAGTCTCGAGTCCCGGGTTATTAATTTTTAAATTCCCGGGACTCGAGACAGCAAAAAATCTTTGAATTCTCGGGAATAAATTCCCGGGTTGTCTCGACACAGAATCCCTAGTTGGAACAACATAAATTTTGAAGGTTCTGAGAAGATTACCGATAGGTTTGCCAGATATTCTAATTACGACGAGGCACAGTGTTATCTTTGTTATCAACCAAAACCTTTAGTTTGGTTGATATGAAATACGGATTTAGCATGCTAAAGTCCATTTTTTCTTCATAACCAGATCTGAAAGGATGCAATACTGATATTTTGAAAATATTTAATTTTATTTTGAGATCCTCTTGTTTTTGAAGAGTTGTGGAAATGCTCTAAAATCACCCCGAATCATAAAAAGTATGTCAAGTCTCACATTGACAATTACAGGCCAACAGCGTTGCTTTCAGCACCTGCAAAATTATTTAAAATTATATTGCATAAATACATGTTAATCATTGCAGGTGTATGCTTTCTCAAACAGCAACATGGTTTCCATCAATCTCGAACCGCTGATCTTGTGTTTTTTTCTAACTCTGTTTCAAGATCATTGGACTCTTGTGTACAAGTGATTTTGAAAAGGCATTCGATAGTGTTAATCATAATTTACTTGTGAAAAAATGATCGAATATCGGGTTTTCTGTAGGTCTGATAAACCTGTCCTCAAATTACTTTATCAATAGATATCAATTTGTTAAGTATGAAAACTCATTTTCAGAATGATATAAGATATGGAGTACTTCAAAGATCCATCTTGGGTCCATTGCTGTTTCTTTTGTTCATTAATGACATCATTCAAATTTTTGTTATATGCAGATGACTTGAAAATTTTCAAGAAAGTGCAATCGATTTCTGATTCCCTCGACCTGCAGAAGAATTTCAATACTTCATGGAAGTGGGATTGCTATAACCGATTGCCTTTCAGTGTAAAGAAATGTCACACAATTTAATTTTCAAGATCGTTTAGGCCGGCGGAATATTCTTACCGTCTCGGCGGATATATTCTAGACAGGTCTTCCTTTACTAAATAAAGTGTGACTTTCAAAGAACGTTGGAAATTTAGCCAGCACATACATTGCAGAGACACAGCAAACCGTTAAAAATACTCGATTTTATCTTAATAAATCGGATTCGTATTACCGTTTGTTTTGCGCAGATTTTTATATAAATTAAATAACTAAAAATAAATTATCTGCGATAGAATTATTGTACTGATCGAAATATAATCTTTGCGTCTTTAAACAACAAATACAAATACTTACATAGCTTCACTAACATTTGCGACGCACATATTTTTGAGATAAGCGTTTAATAAATTCTAACATTTTGTTCCATTCAACGAACGAATTCTACGAATTCGGTCAAAGTGAAAACCGCTACAAATATTCTATTCCAAATGTTTTTCGAAAGAATTTTTTTATTGAGAAGGGGCATCTCATTGTCCTGCATTTCGAAACAAAATAAAGGCGCATAACATATCATTGATTTTAGAGCGGTATATTGAGAGAGAAAAACGCCTACCTGTGTTGCTCAAATATACAAATTGTTTCATTCTAAGATTTTTTCATATTTAATTTGCGATAGTATAAACGATTTTTTACGAATATTCGTATAGTTGAAAATTGGGAGAATAATTCTAATATTCTATTACGAACCCTACTTGGGAGTATGGAGGTTTTCTGTTAACATTAATAAAATTCCCGAAAATATATTTTTGAGGGCAAAAAATACCCGCGTTTCAATCATTAACTAGCAAAATTTTTTTAAGTTATATAATGTTATTTAATGTTTATAGTTTTTATAAAGTTTTAATTAATGGATTAGAATGATTTCAATAATGTATTAGCGATTCGCATTCTATACGACGATACGTTAGTTAGCAGCGTCTTCAAATATGGTTCCATTGTCCATATTTGAAATATTTCACTCAGGATCGGTGACGGTTATATAAAAGCAATAATGTCCACGCCAATTTATTTGCTATTTCTTCATCTTAATCTTTTAATTATACTATACGCTAGATAGCTATCCAAATTTAACACTTTACTACCAGCGCAAAAGTTGAATCTTCAACAATATCAACGGTACCATTCTAGATGCAAACGACTTTTCAGCCGGCGCCTACGCTCGTTACATACCCATTATCCGACGCTAAACAACTCATTCGTTACGATCTCGGTGTTTTGTGAGAAAGCCAACGACGACAACAACAACACATTCGGCCATCATCGGGACTCAGTTGAAAGGCAGTTTGCTTTTACAGTTAGTTTAAGAGTACTAAGTAGTTCCGCGTAATAGGAAATTTATTCGCGAGCGTATTGTGTGCGCAATTGCGCAATCTATCCGCGGATGAGCTTCTTCTTCTGCTGCTTCACATGGTTTAACGGTTCAGCGGTGAGAAATTGATATCAAGCTCATTGTGAGCGCTACGATTTTGATTGCCCTTGCAACAATGGTGGGGTGGCGTGAGAAAAGTGATGGAAAAAGATATTTGTGAGATACCATTTCGGACGTTAATTACGTGTGTGTATTCAAATTTTTATTGTAAATTTTATCTCTGTGAAGCATCATGGGTAGGAACGCGTAATAAGATAGCGGTTGATTAGGTTAGGGAGCAACAGCTTTTTAAACAAATTATTGAACAATAAACCTCACATTTCCTATTACATATTTTCAGCAAAGTGCACTTCTTGCGTTCCACTGCGATGGCGCCGACACGATTTTATTGCTTTTGACGGGAATTTTTGCCTTCTGAGAAATGATAATTATTTTTGCGCTCTCCTATTGACCAAAATTCGATTTAAATATATACTTTGATCAGCCCTCTTATATAAGAAGTCCATAGTAGTATCGGTAAGGATAGCTATCATATTTTTAAAACAGTGTAATATCGAAATGCAGACAAAGTATGGAGCAGTATGTTAGATGCCTGTCTTTACTTATTCTTCCGCTTATTTCCCCCTGAGAGATGAGTTGGCTTAGTTTGTATTTTGACCTTAGCCTAATAAAAGTTCTAAAACTATTAGGTTAGGTTTGGGTTTGAACGCAAATGCACGTTTTGCGACTCTCTGAGTTTCATAGACATTTTAGAGCAACATATTAGCGCCTATCAGTTAAATTATATTTTCGCTAGTAGAAATATATATCTAAAAAGTTTAGATTACGGAAATTATTGTTTGTCATTCGATAGTCTGTCGCTCTTAGGTGTTATTATGTAGTGATTTTCCTCGAGGGTTTGTTTGTATAAAACGTTTTATAATGGGCAATGTAGAAACACATAAACAGAACCAACTATTTTATTTATATAGATAGATAGAGTACGCTCGGGATAAGGATACCGGTTTGTTATTGTGTGCGTGTACATGTATATGAGAGGGAGAAGCGATGTAGCGTGTACTTTGTTGTCTCGCTTTCTCTTTTAAGGACAGTCGCTGATTCGTCAACGCTGGTATTCGTCATTAAAGTGCAGTGTGGCATAGAAGTTCGATCTTTTCTAGTGATTTATTTTAAATAAGTTTGTGTTGATATTGGTTTAAAACCCAGATATGCCCACTGTCCCGTGGGTATGTCACTAAACTCGTGCAACTGTTTTTTTATTTATAAATGAAATTTTTAGAGAATAAAATTTCTTGGGCATATCTGGGTTAATTGATATCAAAGCTTCAAATATACACTAAGTTATTCGTTCTCTTACCCGTGGATTAAAATATTTTAATTATTTTTCTATTAATCCGTACGTTGTTGGTTTTTTTACACTATTCTCTGTAAGGCTTAAAAAAGTTATTATTCTTATCGTTGCGCCAATGATATTTTTTTAAATTTATTCAATGGACTCTAATGATTTAATAGAGTCGTCGAGCCATTAAACAATCTGCGAATAATTTCTTTCCCCATTTTATATCTTTTTGCTTTTAAAGAATAGCTAAAGACTTCATTATTTTTTTGACTAGTGAAAGATTTTGAATTTTGCAAATATTTAATTAATGACACCAATGTCTGGTTTCTTCGATTATATAATATATTTTTAATTGTCCGTTGAAATTTCCAACCTAGCTCAGATGTATGTATGTTAAAAAAACATATATTTTCTTTTAAAATAAAAAAATTAAATATTCTGAGCGAAATTGTTTTGAGCCACACAGTTCACGCACACAATAACAAACCGGAAGCCTTATCCCGAGCGTACTCTACAGATATTAACTAAATAAAAATAATAATCGTATTAACTTCATATTGTTTCGCATTCTCTTTTACTAAAACAAATCAGTCATTTTTATGTTATGATGTCAAACTACCATTTTTGGTGGGTATCTAATTTTGACGCGCATAATTGATTTATAATTTATTATTATTTTATAATCCACCTATTATAATTAAAGAACCTAAAGTTATATTCTTTAAGGCTTTATTTATGTATATTTGGATTATTTGCTTTATTATTTTATATATAGTTATGATGCAGTAGTTTCCCATTGACTTTTATGGTGTGTGGAAAACGTGAAATTATAAGTGCCGCTGATGAGCTGTCGAAACGATAAAGATTAAATAAATACAGTTACGTCAAATATATAAAAAATAAATGTAACATCAATAAAAATCTACTTAGCCAAATCCATTTGTTTAACTATACGTTTTAGCACATATTTCCGGAGCAATATCATAAAATACAATAAAAAATTAATTCAGCTGCACGACTTGATCGTTTTAGAGCATCGATTCATATTTTATTCTACTGCGCCAATCTTAATACTATAATTATGGGAATGAATAGCACTGCAAATGAATATGTACTTTGGAAGAATAAATAACGGTATTTCCAAGCTATAAATTAAATAATATCATACAAAAAAATTAAGTATTTTTGATAGTTATTTATGCATTTCACGTTTGAGTTTGGTTTGGCATTGCCACCGCAAAAATTATGAAACAATTTAACAATTTGACACGCCTTTAAAGAACTGGAAATTATGCGATAAAAATTGAAAATAAATGCTAAGAATTATTTCACCATATATCGTCACCTAAGTATTTATTATTCCAATATACTTTCTCTATCATTACAGCTACTGTGATTATTGTTCATTGGTTTATGCTAATGATATAATATTTGTTATAATACTAATAATGACATACTTGGGGTTAGAACCTAGCTCACGATATAACTGTGCAGTATTTCATGAATAACGTGTGAACGTATATAAAATAAATTTTCACACATTTAAGCATTAAATAATATTACGCTGTATTATTCATAAATGCAAATTCTTTCGTTAACTAAGTTCAATGACTCTCAAAAAATTCGATTATAAAATCGATGTTTTTTTATAATATTATACATAATTTACCTTATCAAAACTCTTACTTTTTCCTGTTAGCCTAGCCAAATACCTGTTGACGATCACTGTCGCTTTTCTGATAGTTTTTACTTTGGTCTTAAAAAAATCCGATCATCGCTCTCGATGACTGTGTTAATTTTCGCACATCGAAGAGTCGTGCTGTGATCGCGAGGAAACGCCTATTGTTCATAACTCAAAACGGCCATTGTCAAAATATCATCCCAGACTTCACGTGGATTAATCTCAAGCCGGCCCTTGTATATTTATCGCGAAACGAAGCACGACGGGCGTTAAATTCCTATCGTGATATATCCACGTAGTGTATGTACCTATGTATGTTGAATTATTACACAATATCAAATTTGCATACCATAAATAAATTAATTGTATTCAGATACAATCAATATTTAGATGTACGCTGCAAATCTTATGGATCTGAAATTATTTGTTATTTAAATAAATTTCTAACACTAATTGTTACAAAATAACCTAATTCATAGTTCGTTTTAAAAATGTAGTGATGACTAATCTATGGCAGTATGTTACACAATATAATCTGAAAAGTTGAGCATTTTTAACTTTATGTTATATTATATTTAAAAATAACATAGTAGACGTTATGAGTAGTGTAATAAGTAATAACTTTTTAAGAGCTTAGAGCTTTAAAAAAGTTAAAAGCTGCCCTAACCGATAATTTAATAGGTATAATACTACTGAATAAATATTCTAACGTAAACGATATTATTATTAATTAAAATTTGCATTTTTTACTAGTTTTATGTTACTTATACATATATTATACAGACAAATAACTACATATAATAATTTAAAAATATTATCGTGTAATTTATATTGTCGAAAGCCGAAACCCGATTGTCGAAAGAATATTTTACCCCTTCGGGGGCTCCTCAAGGATCCAATCTGGGCCCTCTGATTTTTGTGTTATTTATTAATGACATAAATACAGCAATTAAAAATTCAAGTTTTCTTCTGTACGCAGATGATTTAAAATTATATAAATGCATTCGATCTGTTGCGGACTCCTTCTCTCTACAAAGTGATTTAGACTCTCTGTGGAGATGGGCTTCCGTTAACCGTCTGCCCTTTAGTGTCGGAAAGTGCCATACTGTGTCATTTTCTCGATCCCGTTCGCCATCAGCTTATTTCTACCATCTCGGTGGTAACATTTTGACTAAAGAAACTTCCATTAAAGATCTCGGAATCACTTTCGAGAGCAAATGGAGGTTCTCTCTACACATACACGACGTCTGTGATAAATCTTCCAAGATGCTCGGCTTTGTTATGAGGAATGCCTTTCACTTTGACGATCCGTCAGTTAGTTCATAGCATTCTTGAATCAGGATCTATAATTTGGAATCTCCGAATAGCCAAATATTCCCTTTTAGTGGAAAAAATTCAAAAAAGGTATTTAAGATACCTTTACAAAAAGACATTTGGTTATTATCCGTACATATATCCCAGCGCCTTTCTTTTAGGAGCGTTGAGATACGATTCGCTGAGTTCTCGCAGAAAGTTGTATGTCGCTAAGCATTTTTTCAAATTACTAAAAGATGCTGTCGACAATTCTCGAGGAATTCCAGTTTTGGGCTCCGGAACATTTTCGAGAATCACGATCGCGTCCTCTTTTGATGGCCGTTAGGGCTAGGACGTCCGCACTTGCCGACTCGCCTATAGCTGTTGCCATCCGGCTCCTTAATACGCTGGCTTTATATATTGCCCTGTTTAATGTTAGCTACGAGGAGCTGATCCAGTTTGTATCATTTAATTTTGATATTTTATAAATTTTGTTATGTTTATTATTTTTAAGTATTGTTCTATTTATGTATATATACGTTTTTTTGTTTTGTAAATTTAAAATTGGTTTTCGACCATCGTGGCGCATTGGAGTAACCTGTTAGGCCACGATGGTCTTAATTTAATCTAAAAAATAAATATAACTAAGGGTATCGGCGATTATTTTGCGCTACACTCTCATAAATTCAATATTTTTTATAAAATATTTAACTAAAATACATATTTCTGATTTATACTCAAGTATAAACGTTTTGAAACAGTGGGTTGATGCAAAATTAGTTGCTGTTTTTTAAATATATTTTTTTTAATATTTTCAATGTTATTTTATTTATTATATACCTATAAAGATCTTCGGGTTTTATAGCAAAAAAAACTCATCAGAGATGTTTTTATTTGTTCTTTACATGTTTTTACCATTATGATTATGCATGGATCTAACTAAATAGGGAAGAGTGAATGTTTTATGGACGTTTATTGGGCAATGTTGAATAAAAATCTGCGAGTTCTCTTATGAACGTTCAAGAATTAACCTCTAGAGTTTAGTGGATAAATCAACAAAATTGTTGAACAAAGATAAACACGCTCAAATGTTCGCCACACCTTCACTTTATATTAACGTATATTTTTAGTTACTGTATTGCACTACTTCCTTTTTTAATTCATCCAACACGTTTATTATTATCTTTAAATACTAGGGGTTGTTACACGACCGAAGACGATGCAAAACTGATCTAGTGCTAAGTAGGACATATCTCTTTTATATTTATTTTCAATCATGCATTGTATCCTGACAGGCGTAAGCCCAATGAGTTACAACGGGATAAATCTGTACCAACCGAATCAGTCAATCATACATAATGTATGTAAAAAAAGTATGTATCTGTTAACCAATAGACAAAGTCTGGGAATTGGGGGTCTATATAATATTTTATAAATTAGAAAGTGTAATATAATTTATAATAAATAGATGTCACTTTGCAGTTGTGGCCAGTTTTTGATACTAACGCATTTTTATAAATAAAAATTCGAATCTGCTGATGTGGCTCGAACCCGCGGCCTCTGTTTTACTAATCTGAGACCTTACATACTATGCTATTATAATAAAAAATAAAGTATTTATTGGTATAGCAACTGATGGTTTTAATAATCTATTATGAAATTGTCTTATATCTTATTTTTATCGCTTTATTTTGAATGACTTGAAGTTAATATGAATCTCTGATGGTTCAGTGATAAAAACCCTTTACAATGCGCACGCGAAAATAACGAAAGCCGAAAAAGAATAAAATAATAAAATAGCCACACAGAGAAATGCAATAAATGTTTTACTAATACATATGTATTTTAAATTGTGCATATTTTATATTAATATAATATATGGGTAATTGTTTTGTAATATCTGTAACACATATTACAGAATTTTCGCCGATTTTTTTCACAAGTAACTCTTGATCTTATTTATATTGAAATTTAAAATATGGTTTAGAGACACAATATTAACGCTCATCGACAAAAACCATCACAGTTAATAAATCAATCGGCCGAATACACTAGATTCATTTCCTATAGATAAACAAATATAATGCAAGCAGTTTCCAGCATTATAGATTAAAAAAAGAAGGATATGAAGGGATTGAAAAATTTGACTTGATGTTTCATAAAACTAGAGTGCAATATCTTATCAAATATTGTTTCTTTTTACTAATTGTTAGACTGTATAATTTCAATCACTGATTATTGTGAGTCCCGTCCGTTTCATCATTAGTCTTCTTAATTATGTTCTTGACCAGAAATAAACGGTCACTTGCTAAAACGCCTCGGCAAATTACCATCGCTGTTTAGCTAGATCTAATTATATTTTGCTTACAACTCATTAGTTTAATTTGTACATCAATCATAATATTATGATGTTTTATGTAAAAGCATTTGCAATAATATACAATCATAGAGTAAAGAATATCATATAATATATAACATTCTTTACTCTATGTATACAATACATAGTAGTGCATAATAAAAATATATAGAGCGCAGTGTCGAGTCCCAGCTGCCGGTCATCGCAACGACCTGCAAGAAGTGTCAATGAACCATTTTTAACTGTAGTCGACCAAGAAAGGCCTAGACGCTGCTCTTGAATTAACCGTTCGGTTATTGCGAATCGAGATTCATCAGATTTATATCCTTAAAAGCACTCTAGAAACGCTAGAACAAATCGCCAAGCAAAGCCATTGTCACGTAACAAATAAAACACGCATTGATAAAAATTCTCCGATGCTCTTCATCACGAACCGGTTCAATCTATTTGCATATTGTGGTTTATTGAACCGCAGTCCGATCGTTACTTTAATTTTACGGTTAACATATTCGATTAAATTTATATAATGTAACGTTCCCCTTTTTTTATTTATTTTTAAGTTATGAAAGAACAAGCCAAGTTGTTCAGACTAAAAATGAAACAAAGGTGTTGCCGAAACGTATCGTATATCATTCCTTGGTGTATTGTTATGCTATATATGGCAAAGGGTATAAAAAAGCTCACCGGCGAGCTTTCGGCGAGAACTTTTCGACCTTGAAATACTTTTGTTGCCAGGGTGCTTTTTTATTTTATTTTTATGTTATGCTGCTGCTCTTCGTCGTTATTCGCAGAGTTAAATACTTCTCGGAACCGGTCGCAGAGAACGATCCGAGGAATCTTCCCTCGCCGATAAGTACCCAGCCTCTCTTCTTCTCCGCTCTTCTCTTCTCCGGTGTAATTTCGTGTCATTGCCGGTGCGAAATTGGCAGTTGCAACTAACTAGCGTATCGCGTAGATGTTTGGATTGCGTCTAAATTTTTAAAACTATGATTTGCGATTGATACGTGCCACGGTAGTGTAGCGGTATTTTTTTAATCGGTTTCATACCGAACAAAGGAAAAGTTCTGATCGTTACCTGGTTAATTGTTTATCGCGTATGGGGAAAACATTAACGGCGCTTTTCCGAGAAGGCGTTTTATGTTTCAATTATGATTGTGTATAAAGGCGAGCTTTTACTCTAATTGTTTCACGTGAAATCTGTTGAAAAGTTCGTATGGATATGTAAAATAACACTGGACAATGCAGTGCTATATTTAATTTTTAACATTAATTTGTAGTTTTATGTATAATACTTTAAAGTTATTTCATTACCAATAGTGATTATGCATACCATATAAATACTTCAAATAATAACATATTTTTCTCTAGATACTTTACAAAAAATATACGCGAATGAAAAACATACTTTAATCATTTAATTTATATTACTATATTTTTTTATAATATGATAAAAATTTTACCGTAAAAACATTATGTACATAGATTATGACAGATTTTTATAAATTGTACAAATATATTTAATGCTGAGCTTTATTTTAAAAATATAATATGCTTTTCTTTGTTTCCGAAAAATCCCTTCCCCTTCCTCATATCCGTGTTGAACGTAATTAAGACCAACATTTTTTATAAATAATAATAACGTTTAAAATGTTATTCTGCTATTGCAATGGTAAAATTAGTAATCATCAAACTGTGCATCGCGTACCAAAACGCGTAAAAACATATATTTGTGTTTCAAAAAGGTTAGGAGCCACTATACTATTTTATATAAGTGTTGATTGTCGTCAATGCATACACTAGCTAGTAGCTAGTTAATGTATACATTGATTAGCAGTTTTAATTAAAACTTTTTTTATAGTACGTGTGATTGTTTTTACGTTTATGAATACTTTAACTACATATGTATAGTTAGTACATGCATTGACTAGGTAAAGTGTATAAGCATTCCCGCAGTATTTTGTATATGTGACTGACTAAGCTAAAAATATACATATATTATATTCTTTATTAGCACATTTTTTATCGATTATTATTTTTATATTAATTTTGCAATTAAATTCGCTAAGGAATACGCATTTGTTGGGTCGTAACATATTTACTCATTTTTGGTGAAAATGAGATTAAGTTATCGCGTACTTTTCAATGAGAGTCAAATAAACAGGGCCGGCTGTGTGTTTTACGGAGCCTCGGGAAAATAGTTCAAAGTAATATCTTATCAAAGTATATTCCAACCACTTCTGATACAAAAGTGTTGGACGAAGTACATATATTCAAACCGAATTTTGGTCAATAAGAGGGCGCAAAAACAATTAACACTTCTCAGAAGTCAAAAATCCACGTCAAAAGCAATAAAATCGCCGTCGCAATGGGAACGCTCGGCAACGTTCTTCTATATATTTATTGTAAATTAAAATGTTTGATATAGTGTGATTTATAGAGAAAAATTTTATTCTTTTTTGAGATGCTACTGGAGACAAATGGCACCTCTATGACTAAGTGAATTTTTTTACTCTTCGTAAAACACGTCTGCAGTCATTTCAGGCAGTAAAAACATTTTATGACGCACATGGTTTTGTTGGCGACAAGGTTGCCGGCTCCGCTCTAGACGCAAGGGTCACCTAGGGCTCGGAAAGGGTTCAAGGCGTCAAACCGCAGACGGCGAGTCGCGGCCAATAGCGAGAATGCGAAAAAAATGTAAAAAGAAAATCATGAAAGTCATTACTGCTTTAACATCTGAGCGCGAAGGCCTTTTGTTATTGTTGCATCCGTCGATTTAGACATTATTTTGTAAACGGCGTCGTTTTAAGAACGGTTCTGCTAATCGTTTATTAATAACGGGCAATTTTTAGAATTTGCATGCATGTCCGCCAAGAGACGCGACATTGGTTATTAACTAACAATAAAATGGCGGATTCTCGGCAAAAGCAAAATGTTGCGGCAAAGCATAATAGCGAGAAATCAAAGGAGCGCGCATAATATAATGAAAATAAAAAGTATTGC
Organism: Plectrocnemia conspersa; assembly: GCF_051122295.1. Classification (NCBI taxonomy): domain Eukaryota; kingdom Metazoa; phylum Arthropoda; class Insecta; order Trichoptera; family Polycentropodidae; genus Plectrocnemia; species Plectrocnemia conspersa. The sequence continues at coordinate 24,731,625 of NW_028277169.1, forward strand.
TGTTGCATCTCCTCGCAGACTATGCTGTGAAGGTTTTATGTGGTGTTTACATAGTATGTGTTTAAAGCTTGTGCATACAGTACATGATATGCATACTACTTATAAATAATGGTAGTTTTAAAAATATTTTTTCGATATTATCATACATATATATGTATACAACGAAACGAGTTGTGAATAAGAAGAAAATCTTATATCTAAATAGATTCGTCTGGTTATTCGTAATACTGTTAGAGTCAAATGAACATATGCATTCCAATAAACTTGCTTAAAAAGTGATGACAATATTAAGCACGTGTACTTATGGACTTGCAAAGGAGATTGGCTCAGGGAGTTCAATTTAAAATTTCATATTAATGAAAGATATTTTCTAATTCTAATATATAACTTATATTAGTATCACGTGTTGCGTGTTGAGTTTGTCTTAAATATCAATAATATTTATAGATTTTAATGTAACTGCAATGATTTAGTATTTATTTAATATTTATTATTCCCCTTATTTGGTGATCTATTAAATATATATTATTTTAAATCTTAAACAGAAAATATTTTTGATGTAGATATTGTCAATAATTTAATAATTCCTCCAAGGTATGCCATTTGGAAAGTCATCACTGTGAGTATTTACATCAATCAAGGTTGCTGAAGTTTTATCAATTGCCGATGATGACTCACCGGACGATCGTTTCCTGTCATACCTGTCAACGTCCCTAAGTTGGATACTTCCTTTCAAACGCCTGTCATCTTCCAAGCTATGTGGGAACGAGGATCCACTCGATCGACTGGCTACCTCTTCCGAGTGTTTATGTAATCATTATCAAATTAAATTCATTAAGACATATAAAAATAAAAGCGCTACGCTATTTCCTTATGTATTTAATATGCATATTTGCACTGAAAACATATTCAACGATGCAAATAACGGCTAATACAATTTTGCACATAAAAACAATTATTTATTTACCGCGATACTGTTATTCTGAATAAATAAAGGCAATGGGATCGATATGTCATAGTCATGTAGCGTAGAACGACTGTCGAAGTTTAATTGAATCTCTCCTCTTGCCATCTTCCTGTATCGATCATAATTATTTTTGTCATATATTATTATAGTTATAGTGCGTTCGAACAATTTTCTCAGTTCGACGACCCTGCCCGATATGATTTATCGCCTCGATCGCTACACGATCACTATTAAGTAATGTCTAATAATTACAGTTACAGATGCGGGCTGACCAACGAGGACCTGAACAGGCGCTGGAGCAAGCCGAGTCCCATTCTTCATCCTGGCATCTACCACGCCAAGGTAAGTCTCCGCCATGAGACGACCATGCGAAAACTATTATCGGTCGGGATTTATGCATCGGCGGTCCCACGGCCGATCGTACTACGGCAACGGGACAAAAAATTATAGAAAATGGCCGCAGCGCCGATGGCCATTTCCCGGAATCAGAGAGGAGGAGATCTCGCGAAGGTCGCCGGGGTGTGTGGCGTGCAGGAAATGTCCGACGACCGACGTAATTGTCCGACACGATGAGTGATACGTGACTTTGACGGCTGAGATTTTCGCAACCCCCGTAGGGTCGAATACTTCACGGACCGTTTTTCCCTCGGCTACGCTCAGATCTTAATGACTATATTTCTTTATAAATTTGAACGCACTTGATTCATTTATACTTTATGTGCTTTTATTTTGTTTCGAAATGTGAGATAATGATACGCTTCTTCTCAACAAAATATGCTTTTACGCATTCGAAAAACATTTGTAAATAAAATGTTTATCGGCCGTATCTACTATGACCGAAATTCACAGAATTCATTCGTTTAACGACGCAGAATGTTGGGAAAGCCCGCCTTTTATTATCATTAACAGTTATCTCAAAAACGTGTGCTTCGAAAATTTTTTAATTAATTAATAATATTACAAAATTATCTGCAATTACCAGTTATAAATTAAAATAACCAGAACAATAAATAATAAAAACATTACTTTATCTTTAAAGCTAAAAATCACAAATATTAAAATTTCAAAAAATTCACTTTATTTTAATCACTTTTTAAGATACATTGCTGCATTCACAGCAAGATAAGTCTTTAATCAGTTTCTGTATCTGCCTCTGATTCTATGTAACTTACACTGATAGTCTCTGAAGGACCAATGCTGGCAACATCATCTTTTAAGTCTGAATCTGGAGCATACACAATTCTTTGTAACTTTTTTTTAAGTTTTCGGTAACTGTCTTGAGCTTTTCTTGGAGTCACATTCATAGTGTTGCGGGAGTCCTTACTTGCTACGCTGGATGCAGAATCAGCACGACTTCTTGGAGCTAAAAATGCTGGCCCACTCTCCTTATCATCCCTCTCTCCGACAGGTAATTCTTCAACAATAGGAATTCCGATGTTTTACTTAGTGATACGGACTCTACTGTGATTCAGTTGTATGTAGAGGATCTTTTCAACAGTTGACGGGTCAAACCTTATACTCTGAGATGTTACGAGGTTTCCTCTAGTAGAAAAAATCCATTCACTTTTCTGACCATTTTCTGGCTTCAGCCGCCAATAACGGGAAGTTCCCGTGGTAGTCTTTCCACTAGATCAATACATCAATTTTATAAGATGAAGGTCCGGGATAAATCTTGATGGAGTCCAATTTAGAGTCGCATGCTGAGCTTTTTCAGCCACCAACTGATCCATGAAATCCATGTCGTCGAGGGCAAGAGTTGATGCCAGTCCGATATGCTGCCTTGTTGGAGTTTCCTGTTCAAACTCTTGAGACGATGGATGTGAGTCAAGAAATGTCCTTAAAGTGGACTCTTCCTTGTTGAACTGAGTAATCCCTTATAATACGGGTAAAGTTGATTTGCCATACGTACATGGTGCTCTTCAGTACTAGGTGTCGGCGAAACTCGTTCCATTTGCCTCTGAAATTCAGTGATGAATTCTTTTGTGAGTTTTTGTGTTAGATCAGCAGCGAGCACTTTTCCAAGATAAGAGAAATGGGAATATGTTTTGTGCGGTCAATGAATCATCAGCAGAAAGTCCTCACTCACATCTTTAAATTTGTCATATATCAGGACTAGTTCGGCCATAAACGTGAAATCAAAGGGCGCATAATTTCGCGCGCCATTGGTTAACATTATTATTTTTTTACTTTCCCGCCAAATATCGCTTAAACAAACAATAATATCGTTCGTTATCGATCATTATCGTTCATTAACGATATCGAACGATAATCGATAATGAAAAATTATCGTTGTCGTTATCGAACATTATCGTTCATTATCGTTCATAATCACTAGAAAAGATCGAACTTCTGTGCCACACTGCACTTTAATGACGAATACCAGCGTTGACGAATCAGCGACTGTCCGTAAAAGAGAAAGCGAGACAAAGTACACGCTACATCGCTTCTCCCTCTCATATACATGTACACACACACAATAACAAACCGGCATCTTTATCACGAGCGTACTCTACCACCAAATTACCAGCGTTTGCGTTCCCAATTAGTTTGAAGCATTAAACAACTCCCGAATAACTGTGCTTCATTGAATCCTACTTACCATTTTACATATTTTTTTATGAGTATTATATTTTTGCCATCACTAACATCGATATAATATATTCAATGTTAACTCAGTCTGTTTATATTCCTCAGGGATTGCTGGAGTACATGAGCCGAGCCCTCAGGAGACCTGCGGCCGTCTTTTGCGATTACCACGGGCATTCGAAGAAGAAGAACGTCTTTCTGTATGGATGCTCGCGCGAGCAGAGCTGGTGTGTGAGAGACCGAGATCTAGTCGTTTCCGAGAAGCCGCTCAATTATTTGGTAAGGAATTTAAAATTAATTTTGAGACATCATAATTTATTTCAGATCACGCACGTATATTTTTAACGATTATGGTGATAAACTCATAATATAAAGTAGTCACTGCTATTACAAATCGTCGGATTATCGCTGATTGCAATTTAGCATTCAATAAAAGCTCAATTCTGAAATAATTGCCTTGCATCATGCATACATCCAGCGCAACGAGAGGGGCAAAAAAGCTCACTGCTCTCTCGAGCGGATCGCCGGGCAAAAAAAGAAGTCAGGAACACACGCGAGCGGCGCGTACATAAATCGATCAGATCGAAAGAGTTAGCGGTCGCCAGAGGTGATATCGGGCGCTGTGTGTTCCCCCTTTTTACTGCATAATAATGTCTTTTTCTTTTTCTAAATTGAACAAGCGAGAGAGAGAGAAGTGGACGGAGAGCGCGCCCTGCTAGCGTCTGCGTGTGATGAGATCATTATCCTAATGGAGAACCATTTTACGACCCTCCCATTAAACGACGGCGAGGTGGAAAAAACGACGAATCGGCGAAAGAGAGCTAGGCCGTTTGTTGTTCGCGATGCTGGTGCATAGATAGGACGGTCGCTGGTCTCCGTATGGAGCGCTCTCTTGGCCTATCTTCCGGCGTGATCGCTACCACGAGGAGGTGGAAACGACCGAATCTGGAAGCTCTGCATAATGTGGCTAGGCTAAGTTATTTGCTGGATCTATGAGGGCTGTGTGAAAAGTTAATTGTATTTAATAACTTCGGTTAGTGTACCACATATTTTCAGATATCAAATTACAAATGTGTATTTACTATCACTTTATTTATAAGGGAGAAAGAAACTGTCGCTGAAATTCAATCGCCAACTTGTTTCTGTCTATAGCGATGACATTCAATTTGTGAGGACTAATATTAACAATTTAACACTACCGAAGAATCTCGCGTTCTGCGATATGACGATCAATAAAAATGTTAAAATTAACTAGCAGATAAAACTACATATATAACATTAATAGAAATTATTACAGTATATATTAAAGAAGAAAATTATATTCAAATATAAAACAATCGATGTTATTCACAATCGGAGTCATAAAGACAGATAAAAAAGGGCCGTCTTTAGAGCTCATAACCGAGATCTAATTTTTTTCGAATCTTTTTAATGGTTAATTTATTGATACATATTGAGACACAAAATAATATTTATTCTGATTCTAATGAAATCCATTTTGCGATATTAAATAATTTTAATTTAACGGTGAACCTTTCAAGCCGCCCTTGCATGAAAACTACAAGGCACCACAACACGTTTCAGCGTATAAAACATGTGTATTTTTTTGCTAAGGCACACCAACGAACCCGTGGAATCTGTAGTGTGGTGCGCAATAAACGATGTGTTCGCGGACGAATTTGATTTTTTTTTATTTAGTGCTGGCGTCATTAACGAGCGCCATGAATAGAGCCGATCGCATCGCGATCACGAAGGGTGGTTGGAAAATTTATCTGAGCAGACCATGTTTTAGTTGGCGGGAGATTAACGGGGCATATAATTAAGCGTTTGACATACTCGAGCACTCTCCGTATACTTTAAATTGGAATATTATAATAATTATATAAAATAATACATGTTGACTACCAGTATTTGGTTCCTACATATCCACACTTTTATTAATTAATACTAAGTCTAGAACAGTGGTTATTTTACTTTTTGATAGGTGCAACAGCAATAAATCTTCCATAATTTTTTCACATAATTTCCATCTCAGTTCATAATCTCTTAAGTCATATTTTTTCAGTTGATATATGTAAAACTCAACTTTATCTTCTATACTCAAAGTAATTTACTTTATAATTAATATTTGAATCACATCCATATACAGTTTGTATAATTCTGTCTGCGTCTGAAGGTTGAACTCTGAATTCCGGTCGTCGTAGTTGGGCCAAGGTTGACGTGAAGAGGGAAGCGGCAGTCTTGATCGATGTAGTGCGAGTTGAGATGAACTTGCGTGTGTCCTAAGTATAGAATAACTGCTGAAAGTTTTTGATGAAGGTTATTGTCGAATGTTAATTTCCAACGGAATAATGTACTTTATTTTTGCACTTATGTACGCTTACTTTGGATGAATGAGATTTGTGTTTTTTCTTATAAAAACTTTTGTGTAGCAGTTGAAGTTTAAACATGTGAAGATTTGGCAGCACCTGCACTTGTCATTAAATACAGTGAAATCTGCGAGTACTATTGTTTGAATGTTTCGCAATAAAAAAAATTTCAAACGTGAAGAGGGAAGCGGATTCATTTTTGTTGGTCGACGTTACCGTACGGACTCTTGTGAGGTTATTTTGATGCTGTAGTAATATGGTAATTAAAAATAAAATAAAAGTATATCATCTTCATTACATTCCACATATAACGAATTTTCAGTGTAACGAAAAAATTTTCGGTCCCGTGAGCTTTGCTATACTGAGGTTTCACTGTATACAACTTATTTTTTATCACCAGAAAGAAAATATTTAGACCGTAATTTGTGATATGTCATTACTAAAACTTGTTTCGGGTTGTAAGCAATGCATTTATTTAAACACATGCATTTGTTGAGTTTGTTCTTAATATTTTAAACATTTTTATTGTTATAAACAGTATGTGCCACCCAGGGTTATCCTTAAAATTGTCGCCCTCCTCCCCCCCTATACATTTTTTTGCAGGGTCATAAAATCAGCATATCTTAAAATAATAAATTGGATATTATTAAGCTCTTGTTATTCGCGGATTTATATATGCTTTAGTGCATTCAGGGTTAAGAACCACACTAGACGATCCCATCGCGAGTATGCCGCTCCCAAGCAAGTGCCGCCCGGGGCGGCCCGCTCTCCTATAGCTACGCCACTGGTTATAAAGATCAATTTAAATCGATATTTTTTCAATTTAATATTTCTGGCGTGTCTTAAGAATTCCTTAGGTGTGGTATTGAAATAAAAAACACTTTTCTTCGATTTTTGATTACACATCTAACAAGAAAACACGATGCCAAATTTCTAGCAATTATCGCTGCACTTTTCTTTTCCTTGACATTTTATTGTCTAATAAACAAAATTTAATCGAGAGGTAACTTACACTTTTTAGAAGCTTTCCATACCATAAAGAGATGCAACTCGGGAATGGTTTCATTTAACTACACATAGCAATTTATATAATGTAATATTCATAAATCACTAATATTTTTTTGTTTTTATCCACCTCTAATAACACCGGATATTACCACTTGCATACACCGCGCCTGCAAATTGCCAATCATGTCTTTTTTGTAATTAAAATTTTGAGAGTCACTAAAATATTAATCCCCGCCCAGCCCCAGGCCCTCTTTTTGAGACCTCTCCGATTGTTGTTTGGCCAACATTGCCTTCGACCCACGCGGCATTCCATCGCTGAATATTATCGCCTTTTCCTCCTCTTACAGGATCTCATTACAGAGCGGAAAATCTAATTTAGATCAGCCTCATTGTGCCGCCGTTACATCCACATTGTATCAACCCACCCACGTAGGTGGTCGATATTTGCAATATTAATACGTGTAGCTGCTTATGGTACATGAACAATCTCCCCAAGGAAAACAAGCTTTATATTCTTCGTGTGCTAAAGTAGCATACTGATTTTAATATGGGGAATATCCGGAAATTAATTATAGTGTTTTTTTATTCACCAAAGGCATAAAAAATATGAACAATTCAAAATGCTAACTTTTTTATATTATTGTAAATATTATAACATGAAATTTATATGTTCTAGTGTCTCCCAGTGGCCATGCAAAAATGCTGTCCTGCGTTTTCCGATGAGAGCTGCAGCTTCAGGGTCGAGCGCGAGAGGGAGTCCACCGCCAGGGTGACCGTCTGGAGGCAACTCGGCGTGGAGCTGTCCTACACGCTCGAAACGTCCTTTTGCGGTTTCGACCAAGGACCCTATAAGGTCGGCTGTTGACTATATAAATTTATTTCGAACGCAAACGCATTGTGAACCGGGGCGTAATAATAAATTACAGGGACTACAGCTCAACACTAGCCACCTGAAAGAGATCGGCAAGGACTTGTGCACTGCGCTGGCCACCCTCAAGGACGCTGCTCCGAATGATATTTTCTTCGTGGCTGACGACAACGGGTAGGTTATAAAAAATATGAAATCATAAAACCAATCGTATAATTCCGATCATTAAATGAGAAAGCAATCACTTATTTATTAATGGATATATTATTAGTATATCGTAAATTATAATATTTAATATAGTAATAGGCGATAAAAGGGTTAATACGACTTGAATTCATGTGCAAAAAAATATTTATTGTTAATAGCCTTAAGGAATCTGATTTCGCAGCCAGAAATAGACGCCGGAAATCTGGTAACACTTTATTTAGTATTACATATATCGAAACAAATTGTATTGCTTTTCTCCGAAAACTGGTGGTTGTGATCAATCGTCGACGGTGTCTGTCTCATAGTGTGTCGCTTTGCAGTCTCTCGGTTTGTTCGATCGTCCCTCGGAGACCATCCTTTTGTATAGTAGGTTGGGGAGGTCTCCAGCGAATCACAACCACGCAGAAATCATTCAACCAATTGTTGCGCTCGTCTATTCGACCAAAGAAATATATCCACGCCTTTAAAATAAAATTTGCTAGATGGACATTTCGAAGATCAAATAATGCAAAGGGTTGAAATTTAAATAATATCTTCATTCTATAATCAATAGTTAAAACAAGGGTTCTTAAGTTGGTGTAAGATAAAGAAAGGAAGAAAGATATTGGACTTTCGAAGGAAGAAATCAATGTTTCTGAGGGAGTGTAAATAAAGTGAATTGGAATCACTAAAATTGCCTGTATCACTTTAAAGGAAAGGTTTTCATATAAGTAAAGACTTTTTCTATTTCGAAAAAATCTCTTTGATGTTCCATTACTTGAAAAAATTGTTGATTCATAGCTTCTACATGATTTGTTTAAAAATTATGTAGAAGCTATGAAGTTTGTTTAAAAATTATGTAGAAGATTTAAAATACCATATCATAAATTAATAATTTGCCACAACCGTAAGATAATAAAGGTCTAATTTATTTGTGGAAATCAATCTTGGTACCAGATTAAAAAGCTCTACGTTATTTTATCAATCAAGGTACAATGTAATAATCGGATGTATCACAAGCTGGCTGAGTTTAACTGACTATCGAATTTTATTATTTAAACCAAAGTCTTAATATTTTTAATTATATTATTTATTTAACAATGTTTTTTATATGCTTTTTCAACAGAAAAGAAGCTTTCAACAGTGGACCGGAGTGCATGGAGGCAAGAATGCTATCTATAATCTATATGTCGATTTCCATTTTAAAATAACAAAAAAAACTTAAGTCACTAATTGCATCAGTATCTCGATCGTAAAGAGTGCAGTTTTACGATTCGTCGTCACTATCTTGCATCTAATCTTGCTAGTAACTACTAACTGGCGTCCTTTGGGTTTAATTATTATTCAGTAAGCACATATCCGCGGCTGGTTTCCGGCCAGCGCATTGCAGCGCTAGCCACTCAAATCATTTCTCGTATAGTGAAAATTCCCCATAAGATAATAATAGCTCGGAAACGCCGTAAGATTCACGACACAGATGCTGGTACATATTTATATATTTTTTTAGCTTGGTACTAATTTGCAGTCAATACGCGAAACCGCTCATGACGGTGTCGTTACATACATAGATAAGCGATCGTTTGCATTTTATAATATATTATAAAGGATATGAGAAGAAAAAATGCGGGTTACTATCGTCCTTGTGTGCGTAGGGCTTTTGTTTAATATTCTTGTGAGAATTGTCAATCGAAAGATTTATTCCATGGAGTTGAAAATGTTTTCCAGATTAGAATTGAATAAGATAGCATTGTATATTTGTTCATATAAAATGAATAGACTTTTGTATGAACACAGACTTCTTATACTAGTCATTGTTCAAGTTATTTATAAAGTATACTTATATGGACTGTATTCATTTAAAATTGTAAGATTTTTTTCAATGTAGAAATATACGTTAGTCGATTTAAATAATTATAAATACGAATTGTTTGAATGTTCATATCTTTGACATTCAAAATAAACATAAAATAAAAAGTCTGATGTCTCAATACGTACTTAAAATGCTTTGATTGTGTTAACGCCATTGTAACGCATTGGGCTAACGCCAGTTATATTGCAACGAATGATTTACATTAAATAAATAAGGAACTGCTACGACTTCGACGCATCCTATGAACATTTTATCTTTACCTTACGAATATCATTCATATATACAATGTATAAAAAATCGAGTTTTACATGGAGGTTATTTGGGGGAGCAGGTGAAAGCATTTGTCCTCCATTTAATATATAGTATGCTTAATGAAATCAAAATATTATCAAAAAACTGACTGCCCAACTTTTGCCCCCCCCCCCCCTCCCCGTGTAAAAATCTAAAATGACGTTTCTGATTCTAAAACTGAAATTCCCATGTAAGTCTGGAATCTATCTCGAAAATATTTTTTTAAATATGTCATTTCAATGAAATACATTTTAACCGGTGGATATATATTTTTACCAGTGAAAATATAATTTGTCTGGTATGTCCAGGTATAATTATATGATTTCAACTTATTTATACGTAGTAATATATACATTTATGTACTTATAAATATTTATTTACATGCGATGTATAAATGTTACAGTGAATGTGTATTTTTCAGTTAAAGTATATTTTTACTAGTGAAGTCCAAATACACTTTCACCAGTAGATATACATATATATATTTCTACTAACGATGTATAATTGAACCCAAACCTAACCTACACGAATTACCAAAACTCAACTTGCCTAATGAAAGTTCTATATTCTTAAAACTTTCATTAGATCAAGTCCAAAATATAAACTAAGAAAAAGTAAGCGAAAGAATAAGTACAGACAGACGTCTCGCATATGGCTCCATAGTTAGTTTGCACTTGGATATTACATTATGTTTTAAAAATACGATAACTATTCTTACCGATATTACAACGGACTTCTGATATGATAGTATTGTTCAAAGTAATTCAAACCGAATTTTGGGCAATAGGAGAGCACAAAAACAATTATCACTTCTCAGAAGGCAAAAATTCACGTCAAGAGCAATAAAATCGTGTCGGCGTCGTCGCAGTGAGAACGTTTGGTAGCGAGCGTTCCCACTGCGATGGCACCAACACGATTTTATTGCTTATTGATAATTGTTTTTTGCGCTCTCCTATTGGTCAAAATTCGGTTTAGATGTACTTCAATCACTTATTGTAAGTCGTAATAATGTTATAAAAAGTTTTACATTTTTGAAATATTTTTTTTATTGCTTTAAATTTGTTTCCTTATATTTAACTATTTTTGTCCATATTTATAAATTAATATTCAATATATTATAGTACTTACTATATACACATCAATCATTACTTTAGAGCAATTAATAAGCATTTAATATTTAATAATTTCGTTAAATACTGATGAACCCCTGAAGAAGTTCTCGCAATCAAATTATATTAACTGCATGTTACATGTTATTTTTTGTGCTTGTTAAATTTTATCTCAAGCAATACCCCCACAAAAATACGTACATTAAACATTTAGTTGTACTAATAATTGAGCGATAAAGCCAGCATGTTTTTACTGACATACAGGTGTGTTTTTTTCAGGTTCAAGCACGGTTTTACAGTTCGCTAATTATACGTTTAAACTGGACTAATAAACCACACAAACGTACTAACATACAAATTTTCTTTTTACAGAAAAGACAAAGAAATCGACAGTGATGCATCCAGCAGTGAAAACATCTATTCATTATCTGACTCCGAAGAAGACATTGAATAAATAACAGTTTGCTTGTATTGTATTAATTAAAATTATGTTATAAATAATATATAAATTAAAAATAGCAATATTTTAATAATTTTTAAAATATTATTATGATAATTAAATTTATCATCGCTCATCAATAATTAAAACCAAATTAAAAGTCTGATGTTTTTCATCATTTTTTTCAAGTCTAAATAATGACATCTATGGTTGTGTTCTAAAATTAATCTATAATAATTGATATTATTTTTTGCCGTTTTTATTTATAATTTATTGTGATAATTAAACACATATTGTATGGTTCTTGGTGGTTTTAAAATTATTAAAAATGTATATGAATTTAATAAATAATAATAAATCGGATAGATTGTGTTTATTTATAAGTAAAAAAGTAATAATCTAAAACGTTATATTTACTTTTTTATAATAAATTGATTATCTTGAAATTTCTGTAGAATTTTACATAAATAATAAAGCTCTAAAGATAAAATCAATTTGTATTATTAGCAAAGTTTCAATCCAATTTTTTATTAAAAAAATGGTTTGATACTATGCTAATAAATATTCTGAAAGAGAATAAATTTATAATGATTAAATTTCAATTTTATTTAAAAAAATTGACATAAATCACAAATAATGATAATATAATACATAATTAATAAGTATTTTATATAATAATTTAGCACCTATTTATAAATATATAAAAATGTTGAGATATATGTTTGATATTTGTTATACATTTGTGCTATTTATGATTCTTCAACATCTCAACATTTTGTCTAAAAAATAATATAACATTTGGTCCAGCCAAAAAATTGTAATATCACGAATGCACAAATATTGATAAAATTCATACAAAAATAGTCTTATTCGCTTTCTTTAATCTTAAGTTGTTTTGTCACAAGTAGTTTAATTTGTTCGTACGTAATCCACATACAAATGTTCCAAGACACTAATCTATAAAACGAAGGTGTAAATCTAAAAAAAAAACAAAAATAAAAATTAAATAATCGTTCTCATTTTTATAAAATATTTTTACTAACCCCTTATAAAAAGCAATTGGTCCTTCCTGCATTCCCATTCTCACAGCACAATCTACAGCACCTTTATATTTTCCCTTTGGTGAATTCATATAACGTGTTTTAACTACGTCAACCGGTGACGCCACAATCGTTGCACAAAAACCTTAAAATACATATTATAAAATAATATATATATTTATATAAATTATTATAAAATGTATATTGAATTATACCAGCGATCACAGCCGATACAAAATGACAAGGAATCGCATCATCCATGAGACTCCTGCGCAAAATCATATCTTTTACAATATCGTAGCAAACAATCTCCGCCACGTTTATTATGGCATTGCGGCTTATATTTGGAAGTGTTCCTGATAAAAATATGTATTTATAAAATTCTGCTTATATTATATTGATAGTAAAATCATTACCTTTCCATAATCCTTTAAAGCCTTCGTTTGTACCGATGTGTTTATATGCTTGAATCGTCGATTTGTAACTGTAAATTGATATAAAATTATATATTTTGTAATGTATAAGACTGTTACATCGCAAAAATTATATTATTTATGGGAGCGTTATTCCGTATATGTTACAGCGTTTTACAATATTGGATTTCTAAGCCTGAAATAGTATCAATGCGATCTTTGTCTTGCACTTTTAATGCAAATGGAGATTAAGCCGCAGAAAAAATGTGATAATCATCTCAAAGAAAAACAGCTTTAGAATGCATGAAGAAAGAGACGGAGTTTTAAACATCATAGATAGCATAGCATATATAATTTTACATTTCTAATGAAACATGTTTTACATTTTTAAAAAAATGTTCGAATGCCTACCATTGAAAAGAAGACATAAAAAGGTTCTGAAATTAGCTACAACTTTCCTGTGAAGATTTTTAAATTAGCAAATTTATGATTTCTTTAAAACTATGTTTATGCTAATTATTTCATTACTGATTTAGGGTCTTCATATCTTACTTATTTAAATAAATATGATATCATTACATTCCAGCTTGGGCTTGCATCCTGACTTTGACAACGTCCGTCGGCTGAGCTAACATGACTGCCATGGCTCCTGTGGTTATTCCAGCTGCAACGCGAGCAGTAACATCTAATCCTCCGCCTCTTTTACCACCTAAAACAACAAAATTATACATAGTTAATTAGAAACGATAGAACGTTTAACACCAACGGATGCCAATTTAATTCATAAATACACATACCAAATATAGGCAGATATATCTCTTTTACTTTATCATACAATCCAAGTCTAACTCCTGCAAAACACATCTGTCGTTGCAAACCAGCCGATAATCCATTGTACAAAGCTCTGCAAAATAATCGATTTGTTGATCAATTACATTTTGAAAATATGTATGTACTAAGTTTAGATTAATTATCGTCAATATGTTGTGCGTGCAAAATATTTATCTTGAATTATTCAATTATCACATAAAATCGTATATTTTTGGTCTGATAAGTTTGTATGTAAATAGTAAATAGCGCAATTTGCGACGTTTCAGAGTCGCATTATAACAAATTCGTGAATTCAGAGGTCAAGGCTAACAAGAGCTCGACGTCGAAAATCGACCTTACTTGAAATTTATAACATTCATGACTAATTGAGTCTACGAATGTGGTATACATATTGATGAATGTATTAAATAATGTAAACAAAGATTTTTCAAAGCAAATACTATTGTTTTAGGCACTAAATATTACATGAGTATTATACTGAGATAATGACCCAAGGGACAACATCGGCTTTTCGGAAGCAAAATATAATTTCACAATTCAAACAAAGCTTATAATAAAACGTAAATCTGTCCAAAGTTACACGTGACATTTCTTTATTAAAACCATAAATTTTTCGTTTAAAACATATTGGGCCAGAGCCAGCGCGATTACCAGTTTCTCAAACTGTATGTACGTAAAATAATAAAATTAAATTTAAAACTATTTTTTTACCTATATATATTACAAATATAAGTTTAATTAGGTTAGGTTATTATATTAATATTATATGCAAACTTGGTTTTGTTCCGTTGACATTTCAATTCAAGGGGGTTCCTACTAGACAGGGACGCCATTTTTTTTAATATTTCGATTTCATTATGATTCATGGTATTTCATTAAATGACATGCATTTTTCTGTCCAAATTCAAGGGGGTCCCTGTTTAGAATCGACGTCAAAAGCAATAAAATCGTGCCATTGCGTGCCATGGAAACGCCCGGTATAGCATGTTATAACAATATTAGGACTTATATTATGAAGCATTAAACCGAATTTTGACCAAAAGGAGAGCGCAAGAAACAATTATCTCTTCTCGGAAGTCAAAAATCCACGTCGAAAGCAATAAAATCGTAATCGTTCCCACTGCAATGCTTTTGACGCGATTTTTTTACTTCTGAGAAGTGATAAAAGGGGAAAATGCCGTGAATTATTTGGAACATACCCAACAAAACGTTGTTCATAGTCAATATTATTGGACCAGGCCGATCAGAAGCTTCTCGCTTGTTATTATACCGCTGGCGTCCGTAATGAACAGACGTTGGGGTAAGCTGATTTGTTGGTAAACTAGTGTTTTGCTTATCCAAGCCCGATAAGACCAGGAACGTCTTTTAAGGAAGGTATTTGCCCAGAAAATGCATTTCATTTAATGAAATACTATGAATGAAATATTAAAAAACGACCACTGACTGGCTAACTTTTGTCTCCCCCCCCCCCCCTGGAAAGCTGAAATGATATTTCTGGTTAAGACGGCCTTCTCACGAAGGACCTCATCTCATGCCATAAGAAGACTAAAGCACTCTTCTCGAGGGAAAAAGTTTCGATAAAAAATACACCATCCTAAAAATCTCCAATAATTTGTCCCATATTATCGAGAAACCACTACTCTATTCTCTACTATGCTCACTGTGTAGCTATTTCTGTTACAAATTAAAACGCCTAACAACTGAAAACAATTGAAGGCACTTTAAGACGAAGAATAACAAACATAAACAATGAGTATTGTACACTATACATTGTTTCGCTCAACCATAGTTCATCTTTGAGATTTTTTTATTGTCGTTGGGAGCAAGCACAATGGCGCCGTTTATAAAGGGTCACCCGGGCAACATACTAATACAGAGGCGTAACTAGCCCTCCGCAGATCCTGAGCAAGCGTGAATAGATACTGAATTTTACTGAAAATTTACAACAATAACTTCAACTACATATAAAAAATTTGTTGATATCTCGCTTAAAATCAACGCTATTTTATTTTATTTCACTGTGGGAAAAATCTCCTAAAATGATTTAAACGTATAAGGTTCAAAGTATTCTATGAGTCTAGCTTAATTACAATATTATACTATGTTATATTAACACTTGACCCTCAATCTGGTGACCCCGACGATATGAAAAGGAAAATATTGATCGGGCATTCTATAGTCCATTTATACTGTACTCTAGACATCATCCATATAATCGATTTAATAGATTTTTATTTAATTTACTATACACAAACATAGATATCTTATAATTGTATTGAATAGAAAGTTTAATAGCATATCCTAAGATTTGAAAAAATACTCACTTAGGACCTTCTTGTCTCACGATAGTGGCAATAGTAGAGCCAACTCCCTTATATCTAGGGGCTGCTACTACAGGAGCATGAAGAATTCCACCTTCAGCAGACAGAGCTACGTTCATAGCTCTTCCTTCTCCTTGTATCTATTTATAGGTTGTACAACAATATTTTATATAAAATAATATATAAATTAATTTTGTAAATGTTACCTGTAGGCGTACTTTCGCAGTGTCTAAAGGAAAACTTATGACGTCAGCGACGCAGCCAGAAAAGCCAGCGGTCAAAACTTTGATACCCAGCGGGTGGTTGTCAACCGGTGGTGCAGGAGCCATTTTAAATTATTTAATTACTATTATCACAGATGTGTTTGGCACTAATTTACAAATGAATCTGAAAGTATTATCATTATTTTTTTATTATTATTCGGTTATCTTAAAATATTGCTGATATACCTACATGTGTTTAATAAGCAATTTTAATTTAAAATTATAATAAATAAAATAATCAGGGTGGTGCCGATGTTTTGAATAATTTAATATGGCACTCCCTGCTGCTCATGCTACGCCTCCTGAAAAATAAAATATAAATAATTATGAATGTGAACGAGAAAATTTATATTTTTTATGAAGATTTTTATATATATAGGTATTTGTTTTAATTATAATATATATAAACAAAAGCGACACGTGTGTGATTTATTGCATTGATTAAATTAAACATCGTTAAATGATTGACCAAATTCCAATCGATGAATTTTGGACCTGTAGCGTCGCCATTTGCAATCGACTTTATCTAACGATGAATTATTACTTCATAAACGATCCACTTGTACTGTGACCCTGACTGTGAAACATGAAAGTGCCCATATCGATCAGCGACTTCTGTTCCTTGTGCAACAAAAATTCTAAAATATAGTTATGCTCAAAAATAAGTAAATTTTTTTTTTGTTAAAATTAAATTAATATAATATTTCGAATGCGGTCCTGCTTAGACGGCTATAAACTTAAACTCTTGCACTAATTGCAATATGGCGATATCTGGGTTGCTAACTGCAAAACAGGTTTATTATACTTAATTACCCTTGCTTTATTTTTTTTAAATATTTAAAAGTACATATTTTATGATGGATTTTTATTTTACTTAATATTTACCATTTAGAGCAGGAATCTACTATATCACTTCTTAACAGTAGACTTATATTTTTAACTAAACCAAACACGAATAATACACATCTAGATATAATGTCAAATTCTTAATATTTAAATTCCAAAGAAAGAAATAGCGGTCACTTTTCAAATTATTTTACGGCAGGAAACAAGTGAATTTGAAAAATCTTTAATTAAAAAATTAAAACTCATAAGCATAACAATAAATATTAAAAATTAAAAATAATGTACATGTGCATTTTCGTCGAGAACAGGGTCATTACGAATTAAAAATCAACGATTCAATTCAGGCTTTAGACAGCCGCAAGCGTCTAAATGCAGTACAAGTTTATGAAAGTATTACGACGTTGAACTATTCTTAAAAGAATAGCTCACGACCTTGAAATATAAAATTAACAATTATCTTAAGACTTTATCTCTGCGTATTTTGTATTTTCTATTATATTTTATTGTATGTACCTCAATATTTTGTATTTTAGTATTTAAGACATTTTTACATCTAACATGAAATTTAATTTTTATTTTCAAAGCCATTTTTCTATTAATGCTTTTAATGTTTTATCACTTTGTAAATCCGTCTGATTGATACATTTTTTATTCTGCATAATTATATATTTTTTAATTCAATTAATTTTTTTTATATGCGTTGCGCTATTTTATCGCTGCGCCCTTTTGTCCGCGCTCTTTTAACGGGACACCAATATCTACCAGTTTGGTGATTTTTCTGGACAGACTTTTATGTTTTCATTTAATACACTTGAAAATACATTTTTGTCCACAACAATTATATTCAGAAAAATAAATAAAAATAAGAATAATGAATGTCCGTAAAAATTTATCCGCAAAATTTGTGTGGGGAAACATCCTATCCAGAAAAATTCGAGCACCATATCTGCCTAATTCTTTTTATTATAGATTTTTTTCGACCTTTCTACTTCATTTAGAAAAACATAGAGCTTGTTTTAGGGTTTTTCTTGTCGAAAAAACTGCCTTGATTTTTTAAAATGCATGAAAATAATACTAAATATATTAAGCGTAAAAAATATTGTTGTATTTTATAAAAACTTTAATTTTATTTAATTATACATTACAGTATACAACTGTAAATCTATTAAAAACGTATTATATTATTTTATTTGCGACAAACTTCATAAGCGACTTTTGCTATTTCTAATGTTAATTAGCTAAATATGTTGTAACTTTCATAGAGTTTGTATTGCTAATCCGTCCAAAACAAGTTATTTTATCGTAATTGAATATTTGCAATACTGGTTAATAATAATATTTAAATCCATTTTTATTTCCTTGGTCCGCGAAAATATTTCTGTCATTAAAAATTTAGTCCCAACGAAGGTTAGATGCTGTTCACCCAATATATGCCATTTAAACCCCATAAATTTGGTATAAAATTTTGGTTGGCTGTAGATTTGAAATCGAAGTACGTTTTAAATGGTTTTCCTTATTTGGGAAAAGGTGAAACCCGATCCATGATGCCTTTAGGTGAACACGTAGTTTTAAAATTAGCCTAACCGTATTTACAGGAAGATGGAAACATAACGACTGATAATTTTTTTACTAGTATTCCACTTGCCAAGAAATTATTATTGGAAAAAACAACAACGGTTGGACCATTCGATCCAATAAAAGAGAGCATCCAAAAATATTAAATGATAAAAAAGTTTATATGCAAGTATTTTCTTCGCAACTATATAAATCGGATAACCGTTTACAAAAGTAAGCTAAAAATAAAAGTCCTTCTTCTGAGCACAAAGCAAACATTCGTAAAATTAGAAAACAACGATAAACGTTTACCAGAAACAATTTCATATTACAAGACCAAGTGTGGTGTAGATATTGTTGACCAAATAGCTCTAAATTACTTGGTGAAATCAGGAAATGTTAGATGGCCCCTTCGAGTTTTCTTCAACATCTTGGACATGTCAGCAATAAATGCATAGATACTTTTGTGGGGACCACACAAGTATGGGGGATCCTATTCTTGAAACTCCCGTTAAAATCTGTGACCAAAAATAAAAGCCCTCGTTACGCCTAGATCAATTCCCCCATAAATAACACGCAGGGATTCTCCAGTGCATTGAATGAATATTTTTTTGTTTCGAAACGGTCACGGGAAACAATATATCACTGAAGACAAATAATGCCATAACGTCACAAGATTCTCATTACGCAATTCAACCTCAGAGATATCCATCAAGCAAACGTCACTTCCTAAAGGCGTATACATATTTTGTTGTTCTAAGAAGCGAGTGCAGCGATTGACTGGATGATCGCTGCATGTTTGTGATGGTGATGGTCAGCAAGCTTTGCAGCCCTGAATACTTAAGCCTGAACTCCAATAAGGAAAGGGCACTTGGCAGACTCCAGCAGAGACTGGCAGACTCCGGCAAACACTCGAAGAGACTAGCTGACCCCTCTCTCCCCCCTTCGCGGACTACATACGGCAAGATGAGCACTGCAACAGAGAGGGATCAACCTCAGCTATACTGTCGCTGCCACGCCACCTACAAGACCTCTGAGGATCTTTCACCGACATCATCCTTCCGCCAACTTCTCCACCACTACTTGGAAAAAAACATCTTGCCCGTCATAGTCCGTCGCAATATGTAATATAATAAAAAAAATCTCACTGGTTTCCATCTGCGTCTTACTGGCTGCGAAGTCACATACCAAGCCTTAAACTTTGTAAATAATGCACTGAACACAATGTATCAAGAAAGGAAGCATGTACAAAATGTTAAAAGATTGTGTGTGTAAAGTGTACTAAGAAAATTGAACATGTTTGAAAAAAATGTTTCGAATAGTTGAATGTATGATTTTATTGTCACTCCCTTTATCATTTTACTTGTAATTATATTTCAAATTTATGTATATTTTAGTATTATTAAAGTTAAATAAATTATTTAAAATAAAATAATAAGTAATTTGACGGGTGCCGTAAACCTAGTGTTAATTTACGACATATTTTGAAAAGTAAAAGGACTTCATATAAAAATAACACGTATCAAACATAAAAGCAAATACTTAATAATATATAATGGCTAAATTTAACGATTGTGTGATTCACAAAAAGTGTTGTCTGTTCTTCTCTCTTAGCTCTTTTTGCCTTCAAAACAAAGATTCCTTCTTGCACATTCATCGGAACTGATGTGCGTCTAAAAAGAAACTAAAAGTAGTTTTTTTTTCCATTTGTATAACAATGACAATTATGTTAAAAAATCTAGTATAGTATTTTATATGCATGTTTTTATATGACTTAATAGAAAGTGATTTTATAAATCTTACGTATATACAAAAGTATAAATTGTGCGTAAATACATCTTGACTAAAAATACACTAAAGGGAGTAATAGAAAATGTATCGTCTCTTTCTGGCAGAACACCAAAAAATAGATTTCTCAATATTTACCAACAATACATTTTTTTGCAGAAAATAGACGTTTCGCAACTATCAAATATAGTTTCATATAAATTTAAGAGCAGCATATAATTTCACTAACGCATCAGATAAATTATAATTTCGCTAGTAGAAATATATATATATACCAATGAAAATATATTTGAACTCACTAAAGAAAATATAACTTCACTGAAAAATATACATTCACTGTAACCTTTATATATCGCATGTGAATAAATAATGATAAGTACGTAAATGTATACGTATGTCTAGGTTTTGAGCGGCTGGTACGGACTGGTCAAAAAATTGTTTCCAAAATAGACGAATTTTAGGAATTCAACAATTCTAGGTAAAATGATTAGGAATTACTTTCTTTTTACTTCTTTTTACTGTAATATATTGATAGAAGTATCTCTAAGTAACTAATGAAATAAAATACTGGAAATTTTATAATCAAGTATTTTATAATGATTTCTAAAAATAAAATATATATTGGGCATGACATACATGCCTTTGGACTTCGAAAGGTTAAAACCACTCAATATATCAAATGATAATATTTTATGTCCCAAATAATTGAAAGGCGTTGTTCAAAACGCAGTTTTCTCTAGTTAACATACAAAAATGGTATAGCCAACCGGTTCTATAACTATATTTGAAGAAAATGAGAAACTTGTTAAAGAAAATCAAGATTTACTCTAATTGCTTACTATACGTATGTATTTGTAGAGAATTTGAGGCGAAGATGGAGCCAATTCAGTGTTGTCTGAGTCACATTTAAGGTTGCC
Organism: Plectrocnemia conspersa; assembly: GCF_051122295.1. Classification (NCBI taxonomy): domain Eukaryota; kingdom Metazoa; phylum Arthropoda; class Insecta; order Trichoptera; family Polycentropodidae; genus Plectrocnemia; species Plectrocnemia conspersa. The sequence goes on from NW_028277169.1 coordinate 24,753,291, forward strand.
CAATAATTAATCGAATGCGACCTAAGGAACACTTTCTCGGAAATGAAATTTATAATCAATCGTATATCTGACTCTGGCAACGTATTATAAAAATACTGTGTATATTTTAATTAAAACATATCAATTGTGTCAAATATTGATAACACATTCGATATAAGCATATCCTTGGAAAACCTAGTATAAATGAAAATGTAGTGTGCATAAAGGTTTAATTCGTAATCAGGTGTATCGCCGTTTATTATTTTATTTAATAATACAAGAAAATACTAATGAAAGTGTAGAAATAAATTGTAAATAAAATTATTTTTAAAATGAAACTCGCTTTACAATCTTGTTTATGTAATATTTTTTAATCAATGTTCGTGTCTGATTTTTGTTAGATTAACCTTTTAAGATAATGTTTTATAATATAACAAATTCCTTTATATCAAGATTATATTACATAAAATAAAAAAGTTAAACTAAATACATTCAGAAGTTAAATTATACCTATTACGTAATTATTGTGTATATTACGTACTAGTGATTTACTCTTTAATTTATTACAATGAGATGTTCGAAAATAATAATATCAGTGAAAGATGTCAGATTTTCCTCATCGACGTAATTTCAAAGGAAGTTATATTTAGACATTATGATTGTATTATAATATTATATAATAGGTATGCTTATAAAAAGTCATGAAATCAATTAGAGCAATTCGCGATCGCATTTTGCGCTACAGCAAGGTCATCCAAACTTTTAAATTTATTAATAAAAGTGTTTACAATGAAGATATTCGATACAGAGATAATTTATTATTTACATCAATAAAAAATAATAGATAATAAATAGACATACTGATATATTGTACAATTGCGTTTCAATTAGCACAAAAGCTATTAAATAATATTAAAAACTATGTACAATAAATTTGTCAGGAAATGACTTAATAGTTACGTAGTACATTCATTATTCCATTTTTTTATTATACTTATATCAACATGTTTACAGTAAAGGTGTTTATGGGAATTTAGAAGGTCACTTTTTTTGCAATATTTTTTAAGACCTCGTAATTATTTAACTCAAAATTTGCATTTGCATTTGTCGGTCGGTCGGTGCAAAGACCGCGCGATCTATGTGCTTTCATTGTGTTTATTTATTTATAAACACGGAAAGTATTAATACAAAGCGACGACTCATTAAATCTACGTCATGTTTTTTTTATTTAAAATATATTACAATCTTGACCCCCCAAATAATTGTGAGCAAGAATAATATTTTTTTATAAATATATAATAACAAGGCTTTATCGCTTTCGCTGATAATACAATGAAATGAAATTAATCTCGTAATGTCAATGGTTGTTTTATCTTATTTTCGACACGCGAGTATTAACGATTAATCCACAAGTGATTATGTGATCATATATATATCGAGTAGCATCGATCAAAAGCAATATATTAATCTAATTTAATCGTTTTTAGTTATTGTATCGATCTGTCACATTTCTTGTGAGTTCAAAAATTGCGCGTCATTGAAGCAATTTGGCCTTAATAAAGTAATTAATTGTCATCAAAAAGTAATTTAAGATAATATGAGTAGATTAAACATGTTTACAAAAAAAAAGTGTCAAAAGACACAGATATTTTACATAGCAACACTGAGATAAAACTACAAATGACGCGATTTAAAAATAACATTGCTATAAATGGATGCAAATTTAATTAGCACATATTTTCGGCACATATCCCGATCATGACCGTCGATTAATCGCGATAACTAGCGTTAATACAATAAATTTACAGCATGGCAACACAGTTAATCATATTTTTTATTAATTTTGGTTTTGTGAAGTCTAATAAACAGTAAAACCGCGGGGAATAAACTACTCTTATCAATTAAGACGACACTACACCTGAACTCGATAATCTTTGGCAAGCTAACATAACGATTCGATTCTAATGTATCGGCGACACAAATATGTGTTCCAAAAAAAGTTCATCATCACAAGTTAAATATTATGACATTAATCGGTAGTGGCGTGTGTTGCATTACACGATATTTTAAAAATCAATGCCAGTACAGAAAAATGCCGTTCTACATATTAATTTATAGGTTGAATGCGATTTTTGATTCACCTTAAGCAGAACCTTCGTTTACCGCAATTAGTGTTTCCTCTTTGTATAAAATAAGCGTATATTTAGAAATAAATAGACCTATTCTGGATGTAAATAAAGAATCGCAAAGCATTGAAAGTGTATACGGAAATAGAAAATGTCGAAGGGATTGCACGTTATATAAGGAGAATTCGCCTTGTATTCTCGAATGCAAAATAATAAATATATTCAATGTTATAAAATATATATTTAATTAAATAATATACTTGATTATTTAATATTTATTGAAAAAATAAAAAAATTATAATTTATGAAATTATCGATAATAAAAAGATGAATGAGATTTTTTCTAATTAATTTATAGTCGTTTTTTAGTGTGCTATGACCGTTTGTGTTATAAAAAAGAATCACGCATGATGCGCGTACACTCACCAGCTAATGGCGGCGCTCGAGTGAGTGCGGAAAATCGCTGCGAGCTTTTATACGACGTGAAACTTCGTCCGGTGACGCATGGGGGCTCGACCACCGCGCCTCCGCCCCCTCCCTCGTGACGTCATGAGACATACCCGCGACGCAAATAAGATCAAGTGTTTTTATACGTAGCGGAATTTGACCCCCGAAATTTATTGACGTTCTTTAATATTAAATATTTACAATTTAAATAATAGAATATTTACGTAAATTAAAAAAGTCTTATGTGACGACTTGTTACGTTCGCCTGAAAACAATTTCATCACAAGCGCAACCATTAGTGTTACCATTGCAAAAAATGAAACAACAAACATAATTATATGCTTTGAATACATATTGAATTAGGGCATTAGGTAATTATTTGGCCCAATGCGCCACAAGGTGCTAAAAAACTCATTAATCCGTTAATTTTTTGAGTTATGAAATTTTGTAAAAGAAAGACTTCATACAAACAAAATAAGAAAGAACTTGGAATGCCAACGAAATGTGTGTTATTGTGATATCTACATTGATATCTCGTTCTCTATATTAACCAGATCTAGTTCCATATATATCGTATAGTATCGAACTATTTCAGAATCTCGAATAATATCTATTAGGACAACGACTTTTTTCCACCGAACAAGATGTGGTAGCCGTAAAGGAATTAAACATTTTATATGACCGGAATCATACAATTAATACATCGATAAAATGTAGAGACTTAATTAAAATTAATGTATAAATATATAAATTTACTTTTGTGTACCATCAAGTTTCAAATTCACCCTTTTACATACGTATATACACACTTTATTATACCTATTCTTACTGCAAATACATACGATAACGAAGTGCAAAATAAAAAAAATTGTATCACACGTGAATTATTCCAGCTACTCGTGGCTCGTTGAGAAACTGAATGGCGCGTGTTAAAAAAGCGTTATCGAGCGCTGACGTCATAGACGCGACGGCCAAGATTAAGGGACGCAATTGTACCTCTCTGTGGCAGGGGTCAGCAAACTTTTGAGACACAAAGATTTACCATAAATATATTTTTAAATAGGTTTGATTTACAACTTGCAATATGTTTAAAGTGAACTTTTTAAACACTTTCTATTTAGTTCGAAGAAAATGATTGTTATTTTGGGCATTTCAACCTTCGACTAATATTGTATTTTAAAAACAATAATGATTTAGTAAGCCGCTCAACATGAAATTTTGTATATTTTTAAGAAAACATTGGGATATGATTTGTTTGAATAAATTTGTAGTGTTTTTGCTAAATTTTGTCAGCTTTGTGGTCAGGCGGCGTCATAGTGCCTTACTTTTTTTAAAGCGATAAAAGTGTGCGTTATAGTAGCATGATAACCGATTATTTTGCCACTAAATCGATGATATTAATGTGGAAGACGTTTGAGTACCTAAAAACCAACATCTGACAAGTTATAGCCCAGATTAGGGCCAAAATGTACAAAAAAGTCATCGAAAAGATCGGCTGCTGCAAACGGTTCAGAGGCGGCCATTTAATTGATGCTTTTTTAACAAAAAAGTTTGGAAACTGAAAACGTTTCCTACCCAAATGACGTCTCTAAAAACAGTGTGAAATTAATTATAGTCCCCGATATCGGTAATTTATTTATGGAAACGAATAATATATTATTGGAAAATGTTATGAAATGTAGTGATCAGTCGCGCTCCATGTACTCAAGGGTCTAGCTTTAAAAATTGAGTACCGAAACGCTACTCTCTTTAGGGTATTCGATCAGATTTTAGTTAATCTAAACCCGCAGAAATCATACTGTAACACGTTCCGGTCATGGAAAAATAGCTCTATTTACGAGAAATAATAGTGCTTAAACAATAAAATAAAGGCACGTTCACAAGATAAAATCATTTCACTATAAAAAAAAAAATCAAAAACCCAAATCAAAATAAAATGTTTTAGCAGGTAGTTGCGGGTGCCAATTTGATACAGATTAGGTCGCTGCATTAGTATTTTTATTGAAGTATATAATAATTACATGTATGCTATTAGTGATCAGCGGACGAGACACCGCTGTACGTCAAATTCCCGCTGAGTTCGCCAAATAATGTACTGCCCTCCGCCACTCTTGCGTCGGTGCTGCCAGAGTGCTTTTTAATTTTGCCCATAATAAATAAATAAATAGGCCCCCACAATATAAAGTCGTTTTTCAAGAAAGGGGTTGATTTCATTGTGAGGATGAGGAATTCAGAGTTATATAATTATATATGTATATATATGTATGCTTAAAATTTTGGTGACGGGTGGCAATTAGACACAGATTGAGCCGCTGCAGTAGCGTTTTTATCATTGTAACTAAAGAGCCGCCAAGTTTTGGCCATAATAAACCTGAGTGAAAATATATATATATACAAATAAAGAGGCCACAACAAAATTTTATTTTATTTTAACTAATATATTTTCTGCTGATTCAAATTTTTATAGTACTTCATTTTCACTGGATTGATATATAATGTACGGGGATTATTACGCAAACGTAAATTGTGTACAGCAAAAATTTCAAACAACATAATTTCTGATCATAGATAGTCAATATAAACATATTTGAGAATACGTAAATAAATATTAAAAAAATGTCTTTATATATAGCAGATGTTAATATGATTTTAATTTTAAAAATATCATGTTTTAATATTTTACAATTATATTAGTAATTTACATTGATATGATACACTAAAATTTTCTATAATTACGCATTTTTTTTTTACTTAAAAATAGAGAAAAATATGAAGCAGTTGAAATTAAAATTAAAATATGAATGACAATCAAACACTCAGTTATATTCAGAATTTTCACTGTGTGGAATATTTTTGTGTGCAATTTTTGTTTACGCAGTAATCTGGTCACCTTAATGTAGATGTGTGTTATATTTATTTATTTTTTTTTTCGTAGGCGCATTTTTTCGGATATTATTTATTACACTGGCAACACCAAGTTGGCGCTTTGACACCGACTTTTTCCGTTGCTCTCGATCCTTCTCTCGATAATTGTTGTTTTAAATATGGAAACACGCAAGAAATCTGCTGGAGATGGATTGAAGTCCAAGGATAAAAAAAAGCATATTAAGAAGGAATATAAAGTCCCGTAAGAACATTACAAACTATTCTAAATGAACCTATGCAATACACGACTATCAAAACATATTTGTCCTTTGAATCGAGATATGATTTTTTACTTCAATCAATGTTAATTATTTCTTTCAGACATTTTTCCTGAGTAAAGTATATTTTAAATAAAAGGATATTATATTTCAGTTCTTATTATTAAACATTCGGTTAAAAATCCATATATTTGCCTCGATTTTGATATATGGTAAAATTAATTGTTCAAAGTGGTTTTGGTACAAGTTCAAATCTAGTATTTAATCCACACCATTGGAAGAGTTTTGCAAATCTCTAAACAAATTATAGTCTAAAGCAAGGGTAGCCAACCCGTGGCCCGCCTTGAACATTTTTCCGGCCCGCGAGATTAATCAAACTTTTACAAAATATATTTATTTTATAATGGCCAATACACTATAGACAATTTTTCACTCCAAAAAAGTTTATAGTGTATCTAAATTTATTATGGTGATATATAATTTTATATGTGGCCCGCGGAATTATGGTGCATTTCCAAAGTGACTCGCAAGGTCATTTGGGTTGGCAATACCTGGTCTAAAGGATCAAGGTTTGGACTATATGGTGGATGCAATGATATATCCCTAAATATCGATTGTTTGATTTTCACCCCGTTTAGACTGTTATCTTTTTCAACTAACGTACTATATTAACTTTTCGTTCCTAGCAATGAATTGTTTGAGAAAAAACTCGTTTTTATTGCATTTAAGTATCGAATTGCAAGCAGAAATTCAGTCCACTAATTTTTTATCAAGCAATTAACCAAGTATCAAGCTTTTTGGCCATCCTGAATTTTCTTAAATGTCTGCCATTCTGCATTTTTTGGTCTTGATATTATCCACAATGGATCAATAATGATCTTGATTTTATCCAGTCTTTAAAATTAAAATTTTCCTTTCTAAATCTCAGGAACCGCTTTCTTTATTCACAACATTTTTTCACAACTTTACGACGCGTTTTTGTCTTTTTGGTAGTTATTTTTTAACCATTTCATAAATTTATATTATTTATAGACGTAAAAATAAAAAAACAGAAACGCTGTACGATGAAAGGGGGTTGCTAAACGGTGAAGATGTTTGTGATTGCCTGGATCGAAGCTGCGTCGGTTGTCATTTACCTTGCCCTAAATGTGGATCAGAGAAATGTGGACACGAATGCCGGTTTGTATATTAAATTTAAGTCAAGTATACATATATATGTATATGTATTATAATATAAACCCTCAAAACCATATGTACAGCATTTAGTCACAAGTGGAATAATAGATATTTTACTAATGGTTTTAAACTTGACTAATATTATCCACCAATTAATGACACCAAAACAAGCCATAAGTGAAGTTTCAAAATTAAACTGTTTTTTTATAATTCATTAAAAAATGTTAATAATTAAATAATTAATAACGGGTGATATCTTGTTTTTATATGCATTTTCTTTTGATTTTTGACAAGAAAACTAGTAGATTTCATAAATTGAAAAAAAAACAAATTTCATAAAATAATTTACTTTTACATTGTCTTATTTTATAAAATACAACAATAAATATTTTCGAGTACTTTAGTAAATATTACAAATAGAAATAAAAGTGTAATATAAGACTATGTATTATATAATATTGTATAAAAAAATAAATTAAAACAATGCATTTTATATATTTTTTTTTATTTTCAGTGCAAATCGCAAATGCCAGTACCAAAAAATTGAGATAGAAGGCGCAAGTAGATTCAAGTAAGGCGGTTTTTTTTTTATTTCAATATATGAGCCGTTTTTTTTTTGAAAAAAACGTGTTAATCCTAGTTGTAGCCAGATAATAATATCATACTTTTATGTTTATAATCACACAGTCAATGGTGAACAACCTCATAAATTAACCATAATTACTTCACTATGCTAAATGTAAAGGAAAAATAAGTTTGATATATGAATATCTTTTTTATTATTAGTTATCTTAATGAAGTAATTTCCTTTTCATATTTGTTTATTTTTAAATTCATTATAATATAACTGCAATTATTTATTATTGAACATTTGATTTATTTTATAAAATTCAGTTATAAATATTTTCGAATAATTACTAAATATTACAACTAGAAATAATAGTATAATATAAAACTATTTATTATATTATATATGTGATATAAATTAAAACAATATGTTTTATATTTTTTTTTCAGTTTCAAACGTAAATACCAGTACCAAAAGATTGAAATAGAAGTTCCAAATAAATTCAAGTAGAGCAATTTTTATTCCACTTAATGTTCTGCTTATAGCAGTACACTAATTATTCCAAAGGCAAGCTTTAATTGTCGATTGAAAAATTAAAGATCACCTATTTCACTTTATAAAAAACGATTTATTTTTATAAAATTTTAACACAAAAAAACAGACGCGTAGACAAAAACTTAACTTTTTTTAAAATACCACTTTTTTGCTAATCAAAGTTTTAAAGTTAAATTTGAAACGCAGTTTCATAATAATATTATTTTTGTTTTTGCAATGAAAATCAGTAAAAGTTAAACTGTGGACACATACCAATTAAATAAAAATAAATTTGTGTTCAGAAAAAACAAATATTCATATTTTTTAAATAAAAAAATATTGTTTTTTTATTATAAAAGCAAATATAAAACTGACGTATAAAATAATTTACACGCTACGGTCGATTTACACATCGATTTTTGTATGACATCCAACTTTTCAACTTTGAAATTGCCAATTAGTGAAAAATGTCCATACATTATCACATTTTTTTATTCTTCAACCCCCTACGCTGTTAGTCACAATTTAGAGATCACCCTAACGACCATTCGAACAAACGAAAAAGATCTCGTTGCCTCAAAAGCAGAGCGTCAACAATTGGAAATATTGCATGAACCATCTAATAGCACGTGCGTACTAAGACCATCTATTATCACCGCCAAAAGAACTACCCTTTTGTATGAGAGGGCGCGTGCTAGACGATATGTTTTACCCTGCTTATTAACAATCGCTGAAGTAACCATCTGGACCGTGCTTTCTCTTAAGACGTAAACACATTTTGGAGGTATGTTCAAGAAGCGATGCAATTGGCTCGTAAACATCCTCATCTGTGATTTGTCAGAGCTGCTTGAATGATCATTATAAAAGATGTGATACTTGGTCACATCGGCAGATGGCATTCGAGGAAGACTTAGGAAGACCCACATTGGCACAAGAGACATTAGCGGATTGTCCAGAGAACATCACATCTACTCCAGCAGCATTCAGCTGACAAAATACACTCAACACTCCGCCGAAGACTATCCAACTTCCAAAAGCCGCATTCTTGTTAAGACTTTCTATTTCCGCATTTATCCTTGTTAAAATGTCCTAGATGGCGTTTTTATTTTCAGTGTCCTTTGATATTTTCAAAATCTGGTCACCTTAGCATGTGTACCGTTTTGAAATATAGTATACGCCTTTTTAATAAATATAATAAAACAAACAATAAATAATAGAATTTAAAATATCACAAGAAGATGTGAATCGTGTATTTTGTCGATGAAAATGTTTTTTCAAAAATAATCACAGGAAACAATCCAAACGTGTAATATCAATTGTATTGTAAGGATAATAATAATAAAATGTTATAACAATTTGTGCCAGCCCTAGGCATTTTGGTCACACGTATAAGTATGTGCGTAAGTCACTTCTGGCTGCACATGTGTGTATAGCGCTATTGCATATATCGAATAATTGGAACATTATACTTTTATTTGTGTCATTATTTATAATACGATCAAAAAACATTGCTTACAGATTTATTTCGATTATATAGATCTTTATCTTTAAACGTTAAAAATGTATATTTTAATTGTAATGACTTAGAATTAAAAATTATATTTCTTGAGATTTCAAAGACGATGAAATAATCGCCGCGTTACGAGACCATAGGCCGAAATTGCGCGCTGCATAGAATAAATTAAACGAAGTGTTTTTGTATGTAGTTGAAATGATGAAATTTGTTCACATGATATGCAATGTGTTAATAATATATTTTGTGATAAATAATAATAAATGTACTTTTTAAAAATCTATTATAATATATTATTACTAATAGTAATGAGTTGTCAATGATTAAATTAATAAAGATTTCATTAAAATATCTTTTTCTTTAATTTTTACCGTATTACATCGATTATAATACGTACCCTTATTTTTCTAAGCTCTAAATAAAAAATTGAACAAATAGTTCATTATAAAAATATAAACTAATATTGCAAACATGAAGGATATATGCACTTTTCCGACTTTTCTGAATCATTTATTACATTTTCCCATGCAATATCATCTTCTTTGCCGTCAAGGGCATTAGTGATCCAGCATTTTTTAAATGTGCACTTCACTATGTATTGATTCTGGATTTTTTCCAAGCAGTTGATATCCATTCTGCAAATTTTGATGCTGGCACCTTTTTAATTTTTCTGGAAGGATTCAATTGACGGTTGTCTATCCACAACCAGGAATAATCACCAAGTCAGTATTCTTTTGGGCGAGATTAGTCTATCTTTTCAGCTAAATGCCCACGAAAAGCTTCAAGAACTAAAATACAGGGTGGGTTACGTAGAACTCCTGGGCGTCTATTCTAAACAACTTTTAGCCGATCTTCCATTAACTAAGTCGTCATACACCCATTTCTTTGTGCACAAACAACATCTTTCTGAAAAATTCCCAAAGACAGGATACAGCAACACAGGCGCCTGATTCATACGTACGTATTGCAAAAAATTGTATGACTATTTTCCAGTCCCCCTGATTATACGCACACAATTAGCAAATCCCCAATTTACCGTGTTATTGGGGGCACTACTGTATTTAAAAAATCTTTCGATTATCAGAACTAAGAACTTGCACCTTGTCTTAACCCTTTGGACGCGTTAATCAAAAATAAATATAATTTTTTTTTTTTTTTTTAATTCAAATTTTACTTTGGTTCTGTGTTTAAATGTTCTGATTTTTTAATTTTTATTTATTTAAAATGATATTTTATGTTTATTCACAAAAAAAAGTTTTTTCTTAAAAACATTATTTTTTACTGATTTTTGCGTAGAGATAAAAAATCAATTGAGCGACTGTAGTCGACTATCGCGTCCAAAGGGTTAATATCCAAGCTTAAGTTCGATATTAAATTCACTCTTTATGTATTTTCTTAAAACTGTATTTTTCATGGGGCACTTTCGAAATATTTCTTTAATTTTATAAGTTGCATTGAAGACGTTATTGAAGCTCGGTTTTAAACGTAATTTTTAATTATTTTCAGTCACTTTCCTGATTATCCTGTTCATGGTTGTCGTCGTCTTCTTTATCAGAATTTTCATCTGTAATATTCATACTTTTATAGCTAGATAAATTTCATGATTTTCGATCACACTTACGACCAAATTTTATTTTAACTATGCAATTTTATTAAAAACACCAAAATACTAAAAAACATGCGTCTCATAATCAATATATGGTATTTAATTTTTAGTGGTCCAATATATGACATTATAAAAAAAATCAATTGGAACAATTTTGTAATACTTTTCAACTAAAAAAATGTGTTTTTGCATTTCTAGTAATATATTGCAAATAAAAATGTTTAAAATTTATGATTAATCTAAGAGTGTATCACTTGGGATGTAAATATTTCATTCCGTGCATGACTCACCTACCAATTACGTCATCACAGTACATTACACATATTTGTAAGCTCGTGTTAACCACAAACCACAGGAATGAAAATATTCACTGACAATTTAATCGTTATGATAAAGGTATGCGAGGCTGTTAATATATTATTAAAACAACCAGAGTATACTATTTTTTCAATATTTCTTTGTGTAAACAAATGTATCATAAAACAAATTTTTAATGAGCAAGGTCAATGGAGAATGAAGCGCTGAGATAAAGGAATACAGAATGTTCATTACTGTTTGAATTGTTTTCAATGATTTATTCAAAATAAATTGAAATTTGCACTTTTAAGTTACAACCTGTTTACATCTGTATTTTATATTGTACAATAAAATTTATGAAACATCAATACGTTAACAGTCTCGAACGACGTCCAAGAGCTAGCTGTTTAGGGTTTTTTTATTTAAACCCTAAAACTCAATAATAACATAATAAATACATTACAATTTATTCATATAAAAATCACTATATCACATGTTTTAAAGAAAAACTTACACTCATTAAATGGTTTTAAACTAAAACAATAGGAACACAGAGAACTGTATATGGTTGACATGATGGTACTAATAATTTGATTCTTTCTGTTTGATTCTAGTGAATAAATCTACTGTATATAATAATCCTCTCATTTAACTGGAAGAAAATTCTAAAGCTTGGCAAGATTTAATACTGATATTTCTATATAAATTAATAAATTGTACGGTTTAAAATTTAAAAGTTTCATAAAAAAGAGGATTAGCTATGTATTTAATTAACTGCATCCATAGGATATGTTGAAATATTAAAATTATATATTTTATTGCACAGTCTATTCTTAAAACTTCAACTATTGTCACTATCTATCTAAATATAAAAACGTGTATATTATCGGACAAGTAAAACATTCAAGTTGCTTTACTGATTAAAGTCACTACTTGCGACTAAATTAGGCTAATCTGTTTCAATACTTTTACTTGTCTGACACTATAGCTGTTGTTAAAAGTTACAAATCACAAAATGTGCACGTATAATAATAAATATATGTGATAAATATAATTCTTCGATTAAAAAAAGATAAATAATAATTTCATAACAATTATATATATATCCCAGAACCGAATACTGGTACTCATATCATTTAAATGTATAAATACATAAAATTATCACTTGACAAATACAAAACGTAACCTATAAATTATTTTAGTTTTTTTGGTGAAGGCCTCGTTATTTAAGATTACACGTATTCATACAAATCAATAAAATTTGATTGCTAAATCGCCGTTAAGTTTAATCTTAACTTTGGGCCCTTTAATTTATTATAATTAATTACGAAGATAACCAATCGTAATACATTTAAATAACAATCTTATATAAAAATATATATATTGAAAACACTAGAATCTTATTTTGCCCTGAACGATTTAATCGGATTTCTCGGGCCGGCTTGACGCTGCCGAGACAAGAAGCTCTGTCCGGCTGTCAATAGAGCAAGTCTACTATCGATAGCGTCACGGTGACAAGTGACGCCCAATTTATAGAAAGCCGACGCCAAGAGCTTCTCTTCTCCTTCCCTCATAACGTCCTGATTCCCGACGCTGCTGGCAGCCCGCCCTGCACTGGACGTACTTTGTGCTTGATTCTGTCTCGCTAGCTTCTCATTTAGTATTCTATTGTTCAATAGTGTTAAATCTGTTGAAAATAAAATAGGTTAAGATCTTATCTGTCGGTATTAAATGTTAAATTTATGCATATTTACCTGTAGCTCGAGGATCAAGTGTTTTGATAACCTCTTTAGCTTTGTCAATAATCTGCTTATATTTTTCTTCAGTCGCCAACAATTCAGCCTCTTTCTGATTGAGGTTTTCTTGTAGCGTTTTGATCTTCTGCTTTTCTCTTTGCAACGTAACCGTAACTTCATCTAATTGAGCTCCTATTGGAAATTAATACATATATTGAAACACTTCTTCACAATATATATTTTTATCAGGTAGTTCATTATTTTGAATTTGTCGCTTTTTTAGTGTTAATTGATAAGAAATTGATCACAATGATTAGAAAAGTTAAAAAAGTGGGACTTTTATAAAAACTGGAATAGGCAGAGCAACAAAATATTAAATTTCTTTCCAAATAATTTTAAAACTAAAAAAATAATTTCATTCGACCCAGATTGAAAACCGCTGACGAAATAATTTAATAATATGTACCAATACAAGTCGAAAAATTTGGGCAATTATTGTTTTTTAATTCCTTTTAGTTCGAAAGTTACGATTTTTTTATGTAACTCTGTGGTGCGTGAAATTCTCACAAAACAGGCAGTCGTCACACATCACTCAGCAAAAAAATGACCCGTTGATTATATATTTCATTAAATGACATGCATTTTTCTGGCCAAATTCAAGAGAGGCAAATGCCCTCTTGCTCCCAACCCCTCCCTAAATGATGTCCCTGCATTTATACCTTTTCGTTGACATTCGTCCAAAGTCTGCGCCAATTTCATATCGTGCTGTGCATCTTTATTTTTCTGCTCGACTTCTCCGGCGCTTTGAATTTCATCTAATCGAGCTTCCAGAGCCATGATTTTCTGATTCGCTTCCCTATTAATATTTCTCTGCTTTTCTAATCGTTGAGCATACTCTTCCAATAAATTCTAAAACATAAATATAATCATCGCAAAAGATACACACAACACGTTTGACATCATTTAAATACCTGCACTGAAGTATGATCTCCGGAATTGCCTTGATTCTGACGCAAAATCTTATTCTCATGCTCCAATCTAATTAACTTCTCTTTGATATCGGCAGGCATCAACTCTCTTGATACACTATCTTCATTATTTCCTGAAATGGTTGTATATTTTTTATAACTATTTTTTACATTTTGAGTTCTTATACTAATAGCATTTAAATTTAATTAATAATTAAATTTTAATTTGATGTTTGTGTTGTAATTTATATAATTTTTTCATATATTTTGATTAAGAATTTGTTTTTAAAATAAGGATATATTTTTTTTAGTATGATTTCTACTTCCTATAGCTATTATAATTCTTAAAATCAGGGCTTTTGGATAGTTTTTTTGCGAAAAATCAGTCATTAAGCGGTTAAACTATTATATATGTATATATTTAAATAATAATCTACCACTAGCTTGAAGATTTGAACAACGAAGTTCCTCGCACGTGTCCTTCAAAGTATCCCTTTCACGTAACAAATTATCTCGCTCTCTTTGCAACGAGATTAATCTGGTAGCCACTTTTTTATTCTCGATCTCCAATTTATCGGCCTTTGTTATTTCAGCGTCCAATTTCTCGTGTATATCTGAAATCTATAAATACATACAATATTAAATCTTGTACAAAGTAAATTAACCCATTAATTAATTACCTGTTTTTTGTAGATCTCAAGCTGACTCTTTAACATTGTGCACTTTTTAGCGTCCTCTTCGTGTTCGATACTCCTCTGGACGTATTCGACATTTTTTTGTTCCAAAAGCTTTACTTGCTTTTTTAAATCGACATATTCTTCCATTCTCTTCTTGTACGATTCGATCGTGGCTTCGTAATTAGAAACTCTATCGGCTGATTCTCTGAGAGCGTCGACTTCGTCTTTTAGTTGAGCGGATTCAGAAGCAGCAATCTATTAATAATAATTGTTTTTTTAGTAAGCGAGCCTGACACTTTCTCGTCTATGTAATATAAAAATCACCTGAAGTTCTTCGACTCTTGCATACAATGTCGATATTTCCTTCTCTTGCATCAAAGTCTTAGCCTTGTAATCGTCTCTAGCCGTTTCGACTTTAAAAATTTCGTCTTTGAGCGAATCGACTTGCCGTCTCATGTCATTATATCGCACCGTTCCTGACAGCGCTGGTCCTATAGATTCACCGCGATCGTCTACGTTCTCGGAAATATTACAAATGCCCTCCTGCAGCTTTGCTTGCAACTTCTGATTCTCACTTAGAAGAGTGATCTTCTCTTCAGTCAATACCTTAACCTAAATTACATAAAAATATAGTTATAAATGACCATTCAAATAAACAATAGAATATTGTTTATATAAAATATATCACTTGTAAATCTAACTCGTGACATCTCTGAGCTAACATATCTTTGGCTTCAATCTCCGATTGAACACGCGCTGTATTCCCACCGAATTCTATGCTTATACTCGATCTATTCCGATTGTGAATATTACTCTCGAGTTCCTTAAATTAAGAATGTAATTAAATTTAAATTAACATAACAATATAAATCAATATTATACTTGGATCGCTTGCATAATCGCCCATTGACAAGACACTTCCAATTCTTTGATTCGTGTCACATATTCTTGTTTTTGTTCGCAATTGACAGCACAACCTATTGTAAACGTCAATATTAATACTAAATACTTTCACATCTAGTTAATAATAATTTAAATTAATACCGAGAATAAGTTGTAAAAGGCGTCCGAGTTCAAATAGATCTTCTTTTTCGGCGATCTTATTAACGTCCGGTTTTAGAAACTCGGCCAGACTCAGATTTAACACGTCTTGATAATAATCTGATCGAAAAATATTACAATTAAACGATTTTAATATACAAAGTATAAATTAATTCGATCTAACCTATCACTCTCTCGACGATCTTCTTCAGATTGCTGACTTTGAGTCGCCAGTTGCTTCCGATATCGTGTTTGATCTTGGAATTCCACGATGACGGGAAAAATTCAGGAGCGATCTCATTCAGGGCCTCCGCCATCAGCACACCGTCGAAGATGTCTACAATAATATGGTCAAAATTGTTTTAGTGCCTAAATTCGCATAGCTGTCAAGACGCCGTTATCTACAGGTGTTAGTGAAAATATGGGGCAACGTATTACCATCGTCCGATCTTCGAGAGCGTCCAGGATTGACGGTCTTGAGCCACACTATCAGATTAGCGCACAGGTTCGAGCCGTTAATATCCATGGTTTGTTGCGATCAGGCGAATAACGGAGAAAACATACGTAAATTACACCCACGACAGCGACAGATAGCAACGACGTCGTCTAATTATGACAGGTCGCCAGTTGGTCACACTGTATAGATATCGAGGTCATAACAGAACTTATTTTGCTCTTATTTTTATACGACCTATAATTATTCAATTAAAACACAATAATATTTTTTTGTAAAATAATTGTATAGTTACTGTTTTGAGACACATATTTTGCAAAAATATAAATAAATAATGATTTTTTTAAATTGATTACTAAAACATATATTATTTTTTTAATTAATAAAAACGTTTACAAATTATAATAAAAAAATTTGGAATTCTTTGAATTGAAAAAATATGGGGAAGGAGAATAATAGAAAATAGTAATGCTCGCTCGGTGATATTTAATATTTATTAAATTAAAAAATACATATATATAACTTAAAACTTGGTGCTTATTAAGAATATCAGAACCATGCTCAAAAATCAATGATAATGAACGTCTGCGAAAGTGATCAACAAAGTTTGGTTACACATATACGTTTTAAAATATATAACCTAGATTTGTATCCTCAAACATCCGTTAAAATCGCAATTAACCGTTTATCAGTGTCGTCGACGGGGGCGGCTTGTCTTTAGAAGGCACGAGGGCCGAGCCTCACCAATAATTAAAATGAAATATTAAAAATCTTCAAATGTACATTTGTGAATATGATATTTATAAATTGACATCATTTAATCAGTTATTATTTACGTGAATGTAAAATTTTAAGTAAGAACATCGGTGACCAGTGCGTCCCAGCATACGTATCGAGCTAGGGCCAGTAATCTCTGGCCCTCAAACTTAATGATTTTTTTGGCGCCTATTTGTATCACTAAGCTACAAGAACTGGTCCGCCTAACGCGGGCCCATTCCCATACAGTTTTATAATTTTATTTGTTGTGTTTCTAGTTTTATACTTATTTACGGTATCCAACTATTTGTTTAATGAGGTTTAAAAGAAGTACTATATTGGGAACAATAACTGATGCGGTTTTCCGCCGCCAAACTTTGACGCCTGTCAGTATCAGTTCACAAAGATGACAAAATCATACGGCAAGTTACGCACGCGAACCAATCGCTTATCTCAGTAGAGTAAGTAAAGGGTAACTAGATTTATGGGTGCTTTAATACACATTTGTACAAGTATATATACTTGTGAAGAATTATATCGTAACCATTTTTGAGAATCTGAGTGACTTTTATACACATCCATAAATCAAGAAACGATAAAGCTATAAATTACAAATTAAAAATATATCGATAATCGTTACAATCCTTTAACGTTAAATCACTTCTAAAAATCGTTCTTTCGGCTAAATATTTAATTGTTATATCGATAAAGTTTTTAAATCACAAAAACCACAGAAACTTATTAAACATTATAATTAATATATTTTATATGTTAATAATGTACTTTTAATTATATCGGCGCCACGCTTAGAAACCAGATTCTATGGCGAATGTACCTTTGGCGACGGAAGATGACGGGTGGCAATTAGACACAGCTTGAGCCACTGCATAAGTGTTTTTATTGACGATTTATGAAGTTGTGTACATGGCGTTTTACAATATTATCGCGCCCGAGGTTCGTCGAGAGAATCCGTCACGCCAGTGTTATCAGAGTGCCGCCAAGTATTGGCCATAATAAAATTTAAATAAATATATAAATATAAATACGTTTTAAATTGTTTGATATACGTTTTTAGCGTTTATTCAGTGTAAGTTATTAAGTGTTATTGATGTCACTGATAAACTGTTAATTGCGATTTTTAACCGATGTTTAAGGAATAAACACGCACACGGCGATAAAAAAGTAAGTTTTAAATTCTTAAACGTATTTATGTAGCAAAATGTTGCTGGCCATCTTCGCAGACGTTGGGGCCAAAAGCAAAGCAAATGTTAATAACCATTGGTTTCCGAGCGTAGTGCCGATATTTTTAACAAGTACGGTTAATAATTATTATACACAAAATTAAGACCGCTCATAACAATTTATTGTCAAATATTTTTAAAAGCTAGTATATTTTGCGCGATAGCGTCGCGGTGCGAACTTCCGTAGCGGCGTTCGAGGCATAGAGCACAATGCGCGCTCCGCGTCGCTTGTCTATGGGCGTCGTATTGTGTCGGGGCCGCGAGCCGCGGCGCCAACAGCCGCGCCCCGCGCCCCCCGCGAGCCACAAGGCCAGCGCCCCCTCGAGCGATCGAGTCGTAAGTGTTCCGGAGCCCCCGGATGCGGGCGCAGCCCCCGAAACGCGCCGTTCACGCCCCGATCGATTGAGCCCCCGCGCGCCTCACCCCCTCGCCGTACCTTCTTTTCGTCGCTATTACACTTTGACACCGCCGCGATATCCAGCCGATATTTTTAGACGGCCTAACCCTCGACGTCGTGCTCCACGTGTTTTCAACCATGGCATGTTTGTGTAGAATGTTTCCCGCGGAAACTAAAAGCTCTTTCAATCGAATATGAAAAACGCCGCCTCTGAAATTGCGCATTTACAATAACAATAGCATAACCTGAAATTTGTCTTTTCTGTTTCAGATACGCTATCATGTCAAACACGATTGTTACTAATTATTCCAATTCGAGTGGAAACACTGCCATATCCGATAAGTCAGTCGTTATTATCGTGAATAAAGATGGGACTGTTTCGCTCGAAAAAGATGCATTGCATTCTTTGCTGGGTGAGTTTTTAATCAAAAATACAACAACAACAAAAACAGTACAGTGCAAAAGTATGCGGTACCCCTTCACTTTCGTAAATTAATCAATTGTGTCGATAAGATTCGAAAATATTTAAAAGGATTCTACAACGTTCTAAATTACATAATACATTTAACAAATGGAGAAAAAAAGAAGATAATGGTGTTTTGCATTGAAGCGAAGAATGAGTTGAGTGCGTTGCTCGAATGTAGAAAACTAATCAAACTATTGATTGACAATCGACCACTACTCTTAAAACGATCCAGAAAGGCCTGTGACGAACTAAGCAATCCAGAATTAACCCAAAAAATATAAATCAATCAGACTTTGTAACAAAAAATACCAATATAATGGTAACTAGACGAAATAGAACATGATAAAACAGAACAATGACAATTTACAACAAGTTCAAAACTAAATTTGTAATTAATTTCATATTGGCAACTAATTATTTGATAAATAAATAATTCCAGAAATAATCAGTTAAAAAATAAAAAGTGATCAGAAATTATTTTAATTGCAATGAAAAGAACAATTTAGTCAGAATCAGGGATAACCCTACTTCCTTCGATTCCATTGAGAACTGGCTTAATTTAAAGAAAAAATCTTTTTAGATAATGACACTAAATATACAAATAAAATCAATACTCAATTATATTGAATCAAAACCACCTGGTCAAAAAAGGACAAATTACCCGTAATCCTTCAAAAGTGAATGTTTTAAAATACCCACTGGAGAATTCATAATCTTAAATAAATACACTTAAAGTGATATCTCAAGATTTATCGCACTGACCCATCAAGACTGGAGGTCGTTGTTTTTACACATGAGTCATACGTGTTATTGACAGAACTGAAAATACTCGCCTGTGAGTCATGTGCTAATATGTTTTCATATGTTGCTAAAGACTTTTGCATAGTATATATTGTTGCAGACAGGAAATATTTTTATAAATACATGAACATTTGGATTGTTCAACATCTCGAGTTCAATGTGCAAATATAATATAATAAAATTTTAATATTTTAATTTTCAATGCCCGAGTTCAATCCATTACAAAATTTGAATTGAAAATTAAATCCAATGAATTATTTTTTTACTTTCTGAGAAAAAGTTGCACAAACTGTTTGTTTGAGTTTTGATATAAAGATATCAATATTAATAACTAAATTGTTATTAAAGTAAAAAGGTTATATTTTTCAAGTAAATATACACTTACTAAAGAAATTAAATGAGTAACGTTATTTTTTTATAATCTTATTAGCTAATAATAATGTCTGTCAATAATTTTTACTTGAATGCACTTTCGAGACTATTTTACTATTAAAAAATATCCATAAACACTAGTTTGAAATGTAAGATCAAAATGAATAAAGGAATTACTGTTATTGAACTATATATAGAATTTGCCTAAGCAGTAAAGATCTAAAACAAGAGAAGTTTGCAGAATTATAGATTAAAAGACAGTACAATTTGACTTTATGTTTAAAAATTGGAACTCTCCAAAACGTTGGTTTAAACTAGTAGTAATTTTATATGGTATTATGTAGTTTCTGTGCTGCTTTGCAACTTCATTATTATTATTTTATTACTACATTTACATAATCGCAAATTCATCAAATCCACTAATTTTATTCAAATACCTATATATACTAATATGTTCTATCATCAGGAAGAAAGAATTACAATATGATTCCACATTATTGTTTGTTTAAATATTGTGTACAATTATTTTACATTTCATTATCATAACGAAAATTTTAAGCATTTATTTTGCCAAACAAATTGATAAGTAAAATTTGCTCAAACAATAAAAAGATTAAACAAGAATAGTTTACAGTATAAATTTAAAAAAAAAAACGATGTTAAATAAAATTAAGGCGATGATAAAAATAGCTAATAGTCCTAAACCTTTATTTTATCGCTCCATTTTAAATTTCATTGAAATTGGATCAATAGTTACGAAAATATTAAAAAAAAATTAAACATGTTAACTAAAAATTCAAATTTTTACGTTGAAATTTTATTTTATTATAACTGCACATTGAACTCGAAGGTTGAAAAATCCAAATGTTGACGTAATTTCTTTTATATCATTTTTGTTTGGAATAATCACTGAACCGTTGGTCTTAAATCATTGTTAAAAAATAAAACATTATTTTATAGAAAAAGATTACGATAACACTTCAGTGAGTATTGTACGGTTGAACGATGACGGAAAACCGGACGACGCAAGCGATCACAGCTCCGACGAGACGGTTCCTCATATAAATTTAACTGTTGACGCCTATTTTGATCCCTCAAATAAGGACATTGACAAAGGTCAGTCGACATTGTTTACAAATATAATAAAATTATTTTATAATATACTTCCGTAGAGATGATATCTTAATGTGTATATAAATGATGTTTGTAAATTACATATACATATAATCGTTCATATTTTTGCCGTTTTAGGTATTCAAAATGAATTTTTATCGGATCTATTGCTGAATTCGCAAATATCGATCCTGGCTTTCCAAAACGATCACTGCTACACGCCCCTCACTTCGCCGAGTCAAAGCAGACGCAATTCCGAAGTTGAAGTTCGGAAAAGGGAGGAGATAGTGAGCGCGCCCGTTTTGAAGCAAAGCATTCCGAGTTCGAAGAAAATCACAGTTTTGGAAAACAAGATCATCGCCAAAGGAAAAAATCTGCACTATTTCAACGCCAGTGATATTATAAACAGATCGGACGTGAAACGGACGTCCGCTATAAATCCCAACATTATTTCTATAATCAAAAAAGTGGAACCCGAAAAGCCCAAATTGATCGAAAATGTACATAATAAAAAACAGGAAGAAGACGTATCGTCCGAAAACGAAAGCTCCGCTGAAGACAAAGACGATTCGGATTCAGACTTTAATCCGGACAATTCGGAAGACATAGGTTTCGACAGATCGAGAAGAAATAGGACCATTCTCAGGAAAGACATACAGAAGATATTGAGTAGAAAGATCGAATTAAAAAATAGCGCCGCCGCCACTCATCCCATCATGAGGGACGACGGCAATCACATGTCTAACAAGTTCAAAACTGTGACGAAAACATATCACAGGACCATAGTCGACGACAGACACAAAAGTCCCGCTGCGGTCAAAATTGAACCACCCAAACCTCAAATTATATTAAATAGAAAACTATCCAGTGATAACGATCCAAAGATTCCTCATAAACCGGAAGTAAAGCACGAAGTGCAAAAAATCATAAAACCTCCGATCAAAAAGGACAACAAGAAACCTTCGGCTGCATTATTGAACGACATGACCACTTTATTTTCGACTCCGGACGTTATTCGAAGAATTTCGACGGAAACTAGACCGGCCGATAAACCTAACAATATCAGCCTATTGAAAAAAGTCGATTCTCAATCGTTTAGCAGCAGTAATGTAATCGATCACGTCTCTGTTCCGAAAAGCATTTACGGTAAAATGGACGTTAAAACATATGGACATCCAACGGTTAAAACGCAACAAAAGGTAATGGAAGTACAGAATCAAGTCGTTAGAAATCAAAAAGAATGCTTAGACGTCATGCCCACGATCGACGAAGCGAGTCTAGCACAGCTGTTGCAAGATCCGAATCACGGTATATTATCGACGGATAACATACCGATGGTTCTTAATCCTGCGGTGTCGCAATCGCAAGTTATAGAAAACAAAGATTCGGGCGTTATGATGACTCCGGTGCCGTTGAGCTCCGGCGGAATGAACGCTCCTCTCTCACCCAGCTTAGATTTATTGAGCGGCTTGCATCCGGACGAAGAAGGTCTGACAGAAGAGCTCCTCAGACACGTAGCCCAGTTAGTCGAAAGCTCCGAAAATTTCCAACAAGTCATCGACAAACAAGTCTTGGGCAAGGACGCCGACATTCCTACGAAGACTATTCCGAAACCTCCAATAGTGCTGCATAAACCTGAACCAGTGCCTGAAATTCTTAAACCTCAACCTAGCTTTAATCAACAACCCAAGAAAGAACCCGTGCAGATCATGAGAAGCAACGGAAGGATTATAACGTTGCCGCCAATCGAAGCACCCGCCACTAGATCCAAACGCAAGAATCTGTTGAACACTAGTGTGGAACAACAACCGTCACCTAATACGTCGTTGACCGAAATGAGCAAACCTGTATTACAAACGTCACCGGTTAACGTCCCGAAACAGAGCCCGACCGTTAAACACGTTCAAAAGCACATGGAGCAACAAATGGCCAAGATTTCCACAATGCATTTCGATAAAAAGGATGAGGATGCTGAGTCAGACGAGAGTTGGAATTCGGAAGACGATCCCGATAGGTAATTATTGCGATACTAAATTTAAATCTAAATCCAATCGAAGACCTTATTTGAAAAACAACCATTGTCACGAAACATAAATATTAAGAATGTACCCAATTTTTTACATAAAAAATTAAATGGTTAGAATTTTATTAACGCCTGGTCATAATTATATTGTTCAAGGTTGGAATAAAAGTTACATACGTTCAGAATAAAAATATAGGACAAACATTAGAATTGAAAAAATATTATAACATTATGAATATAAATAGGCAATAAATTATTTATTTTAGAAACCCACTTAAACTGTTGGACAGTTTAGGTTTGTCAGAACAGTGAACACCCCATGAATAACTCGCAACGAATCTATTTACTTACATGTAGAACACGATGGTATTCAGAGCGCAAGCAAGCAAGTTAGCCCTAGAACAGCCTGATAATGATAATGATAAGGAACTGCCGACATGCGAATGACAGATCGACCAGTTGAACTAATTTTCAGCGTTACAGCAATAAAACTATTGCCAACTGAAAAAAAATGATTCTGACCTTCTGTCAAAATAATTTTGACCAGTCCAATTTAAATTCCAACCAATTAATATTAATTCTGACCTGAACAATACAAGCCTAAAAAATTTGACTTTGGTCGTTTTTCAATCATTTTGTTTGCAGAAATATTTCTTATTGCAGAAGGTATCATGCAGAAAAATTTCAAAACACTTTCTTCTACTACGAACTGGAGATCCCAAAACTACCCTTCGTTATAAAGATTATTTGTATTATAACTGTTTATAATATATATTGCATTTTGTGGACACAAACTCCTGCAGTTTTTATTACATTTTAATCATTTTTCTTAAGAATTTCGACTTGACAACAGTCTTTATCATTATTGTGTTTAAAAATAGCGGTGGATTAAAAAATGTGTTTACCAGTTTAGTTTTACACCAATTGTAATAAAAAATAATTTAGCTTGGCAATCTTCTGATAATTAAAAAATATAACAGAAGAAAGAAAACTACGTATATTTTATTGAATATATTATAAAGTTCAAAAATGATTTTGTGAAACTGCTAAAACTATCATCATCCAGACTGGTAGTTATTTGAATAAAACGCTTAAATAATTGTTATTTTTATGCGAATGTGATAAAGTATTTTTTTTTCTAAAAGGAAGTTATTATAGTCACTAAAAAAGTGAACATTACCAGTTTTTCAAAAAAGGTTTTCAATTGAAAATATATATTATAAATAAAAGTATTATTTCAAGCCTGGAGGTAAGAAGGTAATTTTTAAGGTATCAAAGAATAAACTAATAAAAACTATAATTTTCGCTAATAAATACATTTTTATGATGTCGATTCAAATGCATTCTTTATGACAGCAGTTAACAACAATCCTAATGTGTAGTTTCAGAAGGATGGAGCAATCAATTAATATGAAAATATATTCTTTTCAGGGAAAATTAGTTTTTACTTGCATAATTACATATTATTATTTTTAAGAGATTTGAATTTATTCCGAATATAATACATATGTTTTTGCCCTCTGAATGCCATAACTAATAATAGAATAAACATGTTCTGTTTAACCACTTCCCGATCACAATATTTTTTAAAAAAATTTTGCACAGACCCACCTCTTTCTATGCAGCTATTGTAAAACATTTAAAAATATTCGTACAATTTTTTTTTAAATTGGCAGATATTTTTCTCTAAAAATTTGCTGATTTTTGAGATGAGAATTCGCAAAATACAAATATCCTAATTAACTCGGGCATGACTGGGAAGGGGTTAATACTTTTATATATGGTGATTTTATCGACTTGAGTTTGGATTATGTTACATGGCTATTTATCATAAATTAGATTAAAATTATCTGATTTCTACAAATATAACTATTACTCAGGCTATGGTGTATATGTAAACAACCTCACAACAACCGCTTCATGATATGCTGCGACATGTGCGAAGACTGGTTCCATGGGAAATGCGTCAATGTCACAAAAGCCATGGGTCAAGAGATGGAAGAGAAGGGCATGGAATGGCGATGTCCGAATTGCATAAAGAAAAAATCGTTAGCAACCACACCGATGAAGGTTGGTATCGTACTAGCGATTTTTTAAGATTTGTACATTCATAGCTATAATAAAGTCAATAAGATAAAACGTTCCAGTGTTTTATTTATTTAAATAAAATAATAAATACAAATCTAGTTTATTTATTAATTAAATCGTTTTGTCTGAAATAGGCCCCTACGATTCATAAGAGTACCGAATCGAAAATGGATGATAAAATATCAGTAGGAAGCTCATCGGTGGGGGATAGTAGTACTACTTGTATAGTATGCAAAAAGCCTGCTAGAGCTAGTAGTATATATTGTAGCGACGCTTGTATACTCAAACATGCTCAAGAATCGATAATCATTGCTTCCCCGCCGAATGTAAACGCAAAGAACCCTAAAGATATAAACAAACCAAGGATGGATACTAGGGTGAGTGTCGAATGTGACAGTTGCTATTTAAATACATGCGTATGTTACAACAATTTATATTTTTAGGTGACTGTTTATGAGAGAAAATCTGGTAAATTCTTAGTCGGAAACAATGCTCCGACGGCGGCTAATCTCAAAAGCTTCCTCCAAGAGCATCCCACTTTCGAAGTTGTGAGAACGAACATGGTGCTGAACAGAGAGCACACTCCTCAGAAAGTGGCTCCTAGACCGAGGCCGCAGCAACCCCAACAGACCAAAGTGCAGTCGGTCCTGACATTAGGGCATGACAGGCACTTGGCCATAGCTCAACCGGCGTTGAAAAGTCCGACACAGACCATAAGAGCGCAGCCAAAACAGACTATACCAGTCCAGCCGCTGCCTTTGAAGTCTCCGCCTCAGCAAGCGGTTAAAACACAACCTCCTAAGCCGCCACTCAAGAGTCCGACTACTCCGAAAACGCCCGTCAGCCATCAAAAAGTATGTTGAAATGCTATAACATAACCTAGTAGATTAGCTCTATAAGTGTCATTAAATGTAAAGTGCATTACTTTTCGGGATTGTGGTCATTCTGATGTTCTATGAGTGATTAATTTATATTAGCAACCAGTGTGCAAAGTGACAATAATATTGTACAGATCTATTTTTTAACTATGCTATAAGAGACACTTCCTCTTAACTATTTAGTGCATAGTAATGAGCTCTGAAATGTTATTAATATGACTATGAAGAAAGCGCATTAATATCTTTGATTATTTTATGAACTTAATCAAATCAAAATGTCTTCCCTAGTTCACCATTGTAAAATGTCAAGTAAAGTATCCGCTTTTTTACCCCATTATCTTAGGTATAATCAATAGCTATGTGATTCTATCATTTTGTCATAAATTTACATGAAACTTCTTACAGATTCAATGAATTTTTATTTGTCTTTAGCTGATAACATTAGTATTAAATTTGATGGATAGGAATTATCACTTTTCATTCCGGAGTCTCGTAATAATTCTAGTCGTCATATATTGCTTTTGAAAATAATTATATACAACAGTTAAACATTGAACACAATATTTCTACTTATAGGATTATAAATAGTCCACAAATGCAATTTAACAGAAGTTATCTTAGAGTATGTGTAGATCGACAACTTTTCTTCAACGGTTAAAATTGAGGCAATACGTCATATTTTTATTGTTTGCTATACATAAATGTAATCATATGCCTCATTGTTTCTAAAAAATAACTTAATCATAAGGATGTACGGTAGACCCCCCAATAACACGGTAAATTGGGGACGTGCTATTTGGATGCCCATTACTTTATGAGTGAGCGAGCCAAAGGGAGAATATCTCACCACACACGCCAGATTCGTACGTATGTATTGCAAAAAATTGTATAAGTATTTTCAAGTCCCGAATGGAACGTCCCCAATTTACCGTATTATTGTATTGTACATGCAATAATCAAAACAATGTAAAACTTGTTATTGTTCACAGTGAATATTGGCTTTTTATATTACTGATAAATATTAGTTAACACCTTTGTATTACTTTTAATTAGTGTGTCAAATAACATATATTGACTAATTTGACATATTGAGGTTAAGTGAAATTGCCAAGCCGAAATGAATTACATTTAGCTATTTATTCTTACATTTGATCTTAGAATGTCAGTAATAATTTTGTGAGAATAACCGTGCTATATTTTCTATTAAGCACGGTGATATATATTAATGTTTCGTTAATATTGTTCATGCTTTCATGTGCTCCAACGTATTGCATATTTTTTAACTAAACTGTGTAAGATATAACTATTGTGATTAGATGTTTATTTATTTGAATTCAGAGTTAGAAAGACTTTGACATCAGTTGTCAAATTCCGTTACTTTCGCTCGAAATACAAAAAAATGATTGATTAACCATTATTCTCACTCTACCATTTTGTCTAGCGGCCTGAGAGCTTGGCGTCAAATT
Source organism: Plectrocnemia conspersa (assembly GCF_051122295.1). NCBI lineage: Eukaryota > Metazoa > Arthropoda > Insecta > Trichoptera > Polycentropodidae > Plectrocnemia > Plectrocnemia conspersa. Next base: position 24,781,157 of record NW_028277169.1, read on the forward strand.
GACGAAAATTTAAGATGACTAAATGTATCAAACTATCATTTTTTATTTTTAATTAAATCTTAGATTTCTTGGTTATCTTTTATTATATTTTCATCGAATAAATGTGTTCAAATTAGTTATTTATTAAGATAAACTGTATATTTCTCGTTGTTGGTTACAAATTGAAACAAGTCTAATTTTTTCACATAAAAATAAAATGATTTTTCTTACTTTTTATCAGAAACTATTTTACAATAATTATTACAGATATTTTTAATGCAACGTATACAATATTGAAATATTCTTCTTTCAGTTTCACATAAATGATATTGTTTACACCATTTCTTTTCTAATGAAGAAGAAGTTGTAAAATTATCACATTTGTTTCTAATTAAGTGGCTTATAAAATACAGATTTTTTCAAAGCCTTACTACGTAAATTTTGCTGTTGTCGCTGCAAATTAAGTGGAATCAGTGACTCAATTACGTATTCTAAATAAGTATTATGTTTGTTGTTGTTTTTATGTTCCAATTTTTATAAATACGTGTGTACGTGAGATATGCTGCAAATGCAGAAACATCCAATGTATTCATAATAAATGCATCAGACCATCTGTTTGTCTTCCTTTTGAAAGTATAAGTTTTTAACGTCTTGTCCATGAGGTCAGTGCCGCCTTTCGTTTTGTTGTAATCAATTATTATTTCCAGTTTGCGTTTATCTTCATCGTTATGGTGCATTGTAAAGTGTAAAATCACTTTTCTTCCTTTTTGTGAGATATTTTGTAAAAGAAAAAATTGTAGAAAATTCTTCTCGAGAACGATTTTACTGAATTTTTTACGAATAAATCTTACTTCTTACTTTTATGTGATGTTCCAATAATTGTCGGACATATTTTCAGGTTCAGAGCCAATTGCTTCGATATTGTCACATGTTATATTTCGATTCGTACCATGATATGGAGTGCATCATTTTTTGACAATCTGATTGCCGAGGTTGACGTTGATTTCCTTCTTTCCCCAAATATAGAATTCCTCCTTATGGATACCTGGTTTGCAAATTATTGATCCAGATTATTTTTATGGATTTAGTTTGAATGGTTTTCCATCAAAACCAAACAATTGCTCATCAACAGTGAGATTATATGATAGCATGTAAAACAGTGAACGTCACACTTCCAATTTTTACACACATACTTTCGCGCGTGCTAGAGCCGAGTCACAAGAATAAAGTCGTATACGTCGGACGAAAATACGATTGTGTATTGTTCTTGTTTCTACCTGCGCTGAATTAACGGTTATTATCGGGGAAACTGCAGCGTATCGGTATACTTTGGAGAGTTTATCAGAAGTCTATAACAATTTTACACATATGATATATTATTTTAAAAATGCAATTAAAACCACTTCAAAAATTAATGAAATATTTTTGTTATATAGTGATACAAATTACATACATATAATAGATATAAATTTATATTCGCAGAAAATATACATATTTTAAAATACAATTAGTTATATTAAAAAATAAAAATTCGGTTAAGTTAGAAATAAAAATACTAATTTTTTTAAGTTAGTTTTCTTTGGTTTTGTTCCAACAATACTATCACTCTCTAATGATGTAGAAAAAGATTGGTAGTTCATTTTCAACTTTTAAAAAGTCACTATGAAAAATTGTGAGTGTACCGAATCCGAAGTCAGCTTGCTGTTAACTGATACATTCAAAAATTGTACTGCAATAGTGCATCGGCATTCTTTTTGTGAATGCGAGGGAGAAGTGATACATTCTCGCTTCTCTTGTTGAAGCAGCAATGCTCATTTCAAGGCTTTTCATGTGTCACATCTATTATATCACTATAAAAATTAATATTTCGGCCCATTTCACACAAAATAAATAAAATAATAATATATATGTATCACAGTAACTGGTTGTTAACTCCTACCGTATCGTTGTGTTAGTTCCAGCGTCTGTGTGTTTTGGATAAAAAGTGGAAGATGAAGAAAAAGAAGATCACTGATGTAAAATTTCTCCAAATTATTATTTACTCGTTCCCACAAGTCGCTGATAGGTTCAAGTTTGCCTTTGGCACTAAAATACTAAAAATACAAAGTTGAGGGTCCGGTATTTACATACACTCACTCTTATGAAATACCAACAACTAGTATAATTGATCCATAAAACGAATTATTTCCGATTTGTTGTTGGAGAGATTAGGTGCGAGCGAGCATTTCTCAGAACAGTGAGCACCCCATGAATAACTGCAACGAAGCCTTTTCTGAAAAAAATCCGAAGATTTACGTTACATAAATGTACAAACAATTCGTTTTATAGAACAAAGTATTTATTTAACATACACATCTCTTAAAATAATTCCCCTTAATCGCACCCTTTTGTACAATTCCATGTATTCTATGCTAAGCATACAATTTTAATTTGCTGCTTGCATTCATCGATATTAGTCTCGTCCACTGAAACATCGTTATTACCAAAAATATCAATTTCTCGTTAGGGATGAAAAAATATTTAAACCAGAATATGCTCTAATATGTTACTAATCCGTAGTTCACAGGCTTAATAAATTCTTTTTTTTTAAAGCCTCAACCCCTCAAATCTCCAACCTCACCGCTGCCGACGAGAAAAGACCAAGAATCAATCCCAAGAAGATATTCCGGGGATCCGATTAGAGATAATGTTAAAAAGGCACTTCAAGAACAGATCAGCTTAAGAATGGCAGAGTCGAAAGATGTGTCGTTTACTCCCGAAGAAATCAAAAAATTCTCTGTCGACACCGAGTATGAGCTTCACGACCTGTTCAGAGATGTTGGCGCGAAATACAAAGCCAAATATAGGTCGTTAATGTTCAACTTGAAAGACAGAAAAAATCTGACGCTCTGGCAAAAGATCTGCAATAAATCTATTACTGCGAAGCAATTGGTGCGGTTATCGCCCGAAGAGTTAGCCAGTCAAGAGCTGGCGCAGTGGCGAGACCAAGAAACTAAGCACCAATTGGAGTTGATTAAGAAATCTGAGCTCGATCTGCTTCAGTGCAACAAAACGTACGTTTTGAAAACGCATAAAGGAGAAGAAGTAAGTAGAAGCGATATAAAATTATTTTGCTAAAAAGAAGTGTGTTCAATGATATGTTTGCTTGTTCAGGTAATGGAATCCAGGACTACCGGTACAGCAGAACTCGACCCGAACGTATCAGTGAATGATTTGGTAACGGCTTTAAATAAATCATCTGATAATGGTGCTGAAACTGAAAGTAGTAGTAAACCTTCATCGCCCGTTATGTCGTCGCTTAGTAGTAAACACACGTCATCCTCACATCACAAACATTCAAGGTAAGATTATTAATATCGATCTGGAAATAAAAGAACATTAATTATATAATGCATTAATTATAGGAATAGAAGTAGATCTCACAAATCGTCTAGAAGTAATCATTCGTCAAGTAAAACTGAAAGATCGTCAAGTAGGCATCATTCTTCGAAAGACAGTAAATCGGACAGCAGAAGTCACCATCGGAAGAGTTCGAAAGACCGTGAAAAGTCGGACAGAAGCAGAAGTTCTCGACATCATAGCGAACGATCGAGAAGATCGTCACATTCGAGATCAAAATCTAGAAGCAAACAGTCCGAAGGTGAAAGAAAACATTCGAGGTCGCACGATAAGCGCCGGTCTACATCGCCTAAAGACGATAAATCGTAAGTGATATAATAATTATAATGACGGTATGAATATGTAATAACATGCTTGTGTTTAAAGGAGAGATATGAAGTTGACGGATATAAAAGAATCCAGTTTGATTAAACTGGAGAATATAAAGAGTCCAGTGATTCCAGATACGGAGGGACGGTCGCCTTATAGTGATTCGATTAAATCGCCGCTTACTCCCGATCTTAACACTGGTGAGTTGATGAAACAATTAATAAAATTCCCTAGTTACTCAAAATCTTGATTAAAGTTTACGGTAATCGTAATTGCCGGAATGAACAATCCATTTATTGTGTTTAATTAAGAAAGTAGTTTTATTTGAGCATTTTATATAATATATTAATAACAGGAGGGGAAAGCGATCAAGAACCCAGCAGTACCGTTGATGCTATTGCCCCGGCTATTTGGTGTGGATGTATAGCCATGGTAGACGTTGCCAAATTCAATGTTTCTTCATACGAGGTACGTTCCTATCCGATATCTTTTGATCTAGTGAAACTCGGATACTTATGAATTAATTTACAGGTTTCCGGTCAAAGTGACGATATCATAATAGATTTGGAGCCTGTTTTGGACGTCGTAGGCAGAATAAACCCTGACTCTGTCTGGGATTACATTGCCAAAATGAAGAAACAGTTCAGTAAAGATATTTTAATAATACGATTCAGCCCCCTTAACGATGACGAGAAGAAACCATATAACGCTCTATACTCATATTTAGCGAGTCGAAACAGGTGCGTAGTATTATTTTGCTTCATCATATGTTATAGTATCATAAAAAATAAAAAAACACTCATTCCAGATTGGGAGTCGTGAAAGTCGGCAACGGTGGTATAAAAGATTTTTATATAGTGCCGTTGGAATCGAATTCGCCAGTACCGGCAGTTTTGACGCCTTTGTACGGAGGCGGGTTTGACGATATCAGACCGAACATGCTCTTAGGGGTGTTGGTGAAGCAACGACGGAAACGTCCGTCTTCACACACCCGACCGATTTCTTCGCTTCCACCAAAGGTAATTAGAAACTGATCGTAATCAGCTCATATGTGGATATTTTTAATGTTTTTTTTTATCTATAGATTGCAAAATTGGGAGGCGCATTAGAGAAAGCCTATACTCCACCTAACGAAGGCTCATATACTCCTCCTCCTGGTAGTCCAAAGCGTAAAATGACGTCGAGCTCAGTTCTAACGGGAATGCCATTACCGGCATTCTTACCGAATTTGTCCTCCACCGTGAAAGATCAAATTGCAGCTTCATTAGGTATGTAAAATATAAACAAAAGCATGTCGTTAGTAAACAATGCATAAAAACACTATAATAAAAACAGTTTTATTGATGTAACTCGAGAACCAATCCATAATAGTAAATATTATCATTATTATTATTTTATTAATTTATTTAGCTAATTTTTATACCAAATAAATTTTAACTAAACATATATATAATATATAACATAAACAGAAAATAATAAAAAAATCATATGTTCAATACAAGCGGCCCTCAACTTTCGAACGTTCAACTTTCGCACAATTCGCTATTTCGCACATTTAAAAAAAAACAATTTTTTTTAATTTAATTTTTTTTTTTAAAAACATTCTGATAGCGGTGAATCTTTTGCTTCAATTGGACGTTCGTATGATACAAACAGGTCTATGATATGTTCAATTTTGCAAAATAAAAATATAATTAAAGAATACGTTCAAAATTGTGGAAAATAAAGATATATTTCCACAATCTTTAATGATATGTTTCCACAGCAAAAAAAAAAATGGATGAAATGGAAAATCTTTGTCATCGTAGATCGATGACCAACATCAAAAAGATGTCCCTCTGAGTATTTCAACTATTCAAGCAAAAGCTCTTAGTTTGCACAAAGATTGGAAGGATAGATTAAAAAAATATTTTAACGCGGTTTTTCAAGCAAGTAACGGTTGGTTTTACAATTTTAAAATGAGGTATTCTTTTCATAATATTAAATTTACTGGAGAATCGACTGATGCGGGATAAAGATGCTGCAAAAGAATATATTTCCTAATTATCCAAAATTATTGAAGATGTAGAATATTCCTCTAGCCAAATATTTAATGTAGATGAGACAGGTTTATTTTGGAAAACTCTTAAACAATGAAAAATATGAATGAAGCCTTTACGCACCTTGACAAATTTTTAAATATTATGGAAGATTGTGATCCCAATGGAGAATGCATATCTCAAGTGCGTGAGGCGATCAATAAAAACATAGCATGTTATAAAATACTATATGAAGAAAAGAAAAAGAATAGTAGAAAACAGCTAACTCTTGATAACTTTTCAAAGGAAACACCCGCAAACCCCACTTAAACGTGTCTCTTAAACGCATTTTAAACATCTTATATTTACTTGATAAATAAATATTTTAAAATACACATAATTTCGATTTTTTTTACTTCCCTCGACTTTCGTACATTCAACATTCGCACACATTTTCAGGAACCAATTATGTGCGAAAGTCGAGGGCCGCCTGTATCTTAAAATATGTGTACACTCGTGTTCTTGTGGCATTCGCGACCAAATTGAGTGCACGAGTGCTGTTAAGGCATTAACCTCCCCATACCTAAATGATTTTAAAAATATATTTCAGAAAAATTTTATTTTTTGTGTGAATATTTATTATAGAAACAAAATGAAATCCAGTTTATATAAGTAAATACACAAAATTAGAAACGGAAACCCACGTCTTAGTGGCATTGAAACAGTTAAATAATGAAATGATATGCTTTTTAATCGTTTTAGACTTAAAAATAAAAAATAGGTTGAAAACCTTTCGTAACATTTTACGTAAATTATTTGTATTTCTTTGTAAAGTGCTATTTAACAATATTTCTTTATTTCTTACAGCTTCGGCTGATGATGAACCGTACAGTCCCGGAGGCAGCGACAGTGGATCGTTGGATAAATCAAACTCTCCAAAACCACAAATCATGCCGAGATCGTCCAATCTCCAACAGAGAATGGAAGAACTTACTCGAAAAATTGAAGAAGAGAAGAAGCAAATTCAAAATATGGCTGGAGGAGGCATACCTGGAATTCAAGACGAACCTTACTCGCCGTCGCGTCCAATGTCACCTCCAATCAACGAATCTTCGTTACCGATTTTATCGAATATATCGCTCCCGTCAAACATACACGAGATATTAGCGAATATTCAGAGCAAAACTAAAGAATCAATGAATGAGAATAGGCCGGTGGAAACTTACGTGCCGACGGCGATGATTTCTAATACGACAGGGGATGTAGATATGAGAGTTATTAACCCGCCGCCGTACATCGCCACGATGCCTGCATACCCTCACGTGGAGACGTCAAATAAGAGCAAACTGTCAACGCTGAGCGAAGCCGAGTTGTTAAGCATGGTGCCCGATGAAGTGTTGCTGCCAGCTAGGGTGTATCCGCCGCTTCCGTCGGCGCCACCTTTGCCCGTCGCCAATATAAACGTTCCGCCGCCGCCTTATAAAAAAAAGAAAATGGACTACGGTCAACCGCCACCGCCTGGTCTCGACGATTCATAATCGATAATGTTTTTCTTTCATTATAGACTTTTAATATAAAATTAGTGTGCAATAGGTAGGATTCGAAATAAGACACAAGTGTAATGTAACAATCGTTATTGTTTTACTTTTATAAATTTTACCGTAACATTGAAGAATAAATTTTTACATTCCCATCAATAGTAGCAAAATAATCAAAAAAAAAACAAAACCATAATTTTATAATGTGACAAAATAAAAGATGTTCTACAAAGTAAGAAATGTTCTGAGTGCACGTTTTCGCAGAGAATTTTAGATATTAATGAGTGGATATGTAGCATAAATTTATGTAAGTGGGATAGGTCGGTCTGTGGGTCACAGTCCTGAGCATTTACTTATTATTCTGAACAATTTTCGGAGTGTTGCCGCGATATTGGTAGTTTGCGTGTAAATATATGTACTTTTAAAATTTTGTATAATATTGATTTAGGATTGCGTTTAGATTTACGACGTATACGTACGCTGATTAGTTACGGTTCCCATAACGCAAAATTGTATGAAAAACCTTACGTTGATCACAAATTAAATGAAACATATAATAAAATAAAAAAAACACGGTTCACCGTCGATCGAATGTACAAAATACTATATGAAACTTTGTATAATAAAAATATAATATAAAATATAATTTTTTGATTTTCAATTTGATATTCATTATTTCATCAACATTATATATAATCTATATTCAGAGATGTGCCGCCATAGGTTTGTACTGGCTCGCTAGAGCCTGTTCTTAAATCACACGAACTAGAAACAATATGTAAAAAATGGGTTAGATTTGGCAGTCGGACTACATTCGCGATATTCTACAACCAGAATCGTCGAACATATAACAAAGGAGTCAAGGAGAAAACTAATTTGTTAAATTGTTAAAAAATTCGAAACTTTGTATTATCATCAACGAAGCATCAACCATTTCTAGTAAATGTGTACTTATATTATATTTATGGATTTGGTGGAATTGGAAGCTGAAAATTTAATAACAATTCAGTGTTTTACTAAAAACATTAAGCTCTTGTGGAATAAATCATGCCTACTTTAATGAAAATTTAATTAGATTTTGTTCAGATGGTGCCAGTACCATGCTAGGATGTAAATCAGGAGGGAGCTCAAGAATAAGAAATGATTTTAATGTCAATGTCAGTAATCACCTCAAAATGTTCGCTGATAAAATTTATTTAATATTTTACAAATAAAATAAAAGTCAACAAGAGCTCTTTAATATTTCCAAGGACATTAAAATTATAAAAATTGGAAGAGTTTTGGGACTAATGTGGGCTGCCTGTAGCTTGCGATCAACTCGTGCTGTTTTACAAGCATACACTGCAGTGCACGAATATTTTTCAGAGACAAAAAATATTCTGGAATGGTAACACGACTTAGCAATAGCTCTGATAATTGATATCTTTGAAGAAATTTATATTTTGTCGAATACTCTTCATCCAGAACAAAAAATCTCACTTGAGCGGATTAATTAATTTAAAGAACAATCTGCTTTTGAGCAATTAAAATAAAATATGGGTTATGAAAGCCAAGTTGAAGACATAATTAAAATTGATTCTTATAAGAATATTGACTTGAGAAAACCCCGAGAAAAGGTAATCGACAGTATAATAAAACACATGAAGTTGAGGTTGCCGAATATGCAAGAAATGAATTTAAAATATCAAATAATTCTAAATTAATAAGAAAATCTACTAATTAGATGAGATTGTCAATCCATAAAGAGCTGGCGAAGAGATTATTAAGATTCTAAATGAAATATTAAATTTCAATATATGTAAATGATTTCAGGGATTATGTTGATAACATAAGAAATAATAATAAAACGGTCGGAAAAGTTAAAAAAATTATCAATACAATTGAAGTAAGTTCTGCCGAGGCGGAACGAGGGTTTTTGTTCAGAAAAAAGGGCAACTCTAAGTATTAGACACATATTGGACTCAATTACCATTAATTTGATAGGTTTGCCCTGACTTCACGAGAACCTACACCATATGTTCAAACATGGCTCCAAAATCAACATCATTCATCTAAGGAGTGAGACCCGCCATGGTGAAAGTGTTCAATGAAAATTAAAATACTATTGGAATGAATACATGGAATATAAATAAATTTATTTGTAATTGATTTTCTATTTATTTTTTAATTATAATAATAAAAAAGGCGTGGGGGGCAGGATTCGCTGAGATGCGAACCGGTTATTAAAATTTTAGCCACACACCGCCGACTGTATGGGAGGCTATCAATGAGATAAATACACAAAACTAATTACTACAAATTTTTTTAATGGGTGTAATAAATATAATATTAAAGACATTACAAATTAATTAACAAATGATATCATCAAATTATTGTTAACCAATAAAACTGCCTTGTTATTAAATTTAAAAATAATATGCAAGGTATAAGTTGCTTTAATTTTTTAAAGTTATTGTTAAAACATGCGTATTTATTTATTTAACCTTCAGGTACAATAAATAATCAATAGATTGCCAGGTAAGGACGTCATTTATGAGGGGCAGGTAAAATTTCATGTCATCTAATTTAATACTGTGAATCTTAATAAAATAGAAATATTAAAAAAATCAGAAATGACCTCCCTGATTCTAAGCCAGAAATTTTCGGTTTATCCCTCAAAGAAAATCTAAAAAAACAGTCTTGAATCTATTTCGAAAATATTTTTTAAGATATGTCATTTCAGTGAAATCATATCGAAATACAATTTCACTTGTAGATATATATATATTAATACCAGTGAAAGTATAATTTATCTGGCAGGTGCTAATAAAATTATATGATTTCAACTTTTCCATATGTAGTAATATATACATTTACATACTTATCATTATTTATTTACTTGCGATGTATAAATGTTACAGTAAATATGCATTTTTAAGTAAAGTTATATTTTCACTAGTGAAGTCCAAATACATTTTCTCCAGTAGATATATATTTCTACTAGCGAAAATATAATTTAACACTAGTGAATTATATGCTGCTCTAAAATGAACATGAAACTCAATTTAACACTTGCAAAACGATCAATTACTGTTCAAACCAAAACCTAACCTAAGATAATTAAAATATATTCAATTTAATGCAATTTAACTAATAGGCGCAAGTGAAATTATATGTTGCTATAAAATTTCTATGAAACTTAATTTTTGACAGTTGTAAAACGTCCATTTGTTGTTCTAACACAAACCTAACCAAATGAAACTTCTAAAACTAATTACAGTTTAAGTTTTAGAACTAATTATAGTTCTAAAATGAATTATAGTTTTTGAACTTTCATTAGGTCAAGTCCTAAATAGGCAGAAGAAGAAAACAGACACATGTCGCATCTCGCATATTGCTCCATAGTTTGTCTGCACTTGGATATTACACTATGTTTTAAAAATATGATACCTATCCTTACCGATATTACTACTGAGTTCTGATATAAGAATGTTGGTTAAAGTATATTCAAACCGAATTTTGGTCAATAGGACGGTGCAAAAACAATTATCCCTCGCAGTGTGAACGCTCGTTACCGAGCGTTATTTAAAATATACCGTTCAATTTCAGTGCAATCATTATTTTAATAAGTGTAAAATTATTATCTTGTTGATAAAATATATTGCAGTTTGAAGCATAAATAAATACTAATCTTTTGTTGCATTTTTTGGACCCCATGGCAACTAACGTTTTATTGAAAACAAGTAGGTGTGTTCTAGCATTTATCAGCTTAAATAAATAAAGGTTATTTTTAAATATCACCCGCTAGCTCTACAAAATAATTTTTTTCTGACCAACACTTTCAGATTTTTTAGCAACGTGGCCAAAATTTTTTTGAAGAAAATTTTTAGTCTATATTTTGATTACCCACTGGCTGACTTATATATTGAAAGAACAAGGTATTGGTACCTACCAGGCATTTTTGCAGCGCTTTGAAGCAGAAGATGTTGTCTTTCATTGAATAATTGCTACAGAAAATATTCTTCGTGAAAACCGAATAAATTCCACACACTTCCATCTGCGGGGATGCTGAATATGCTGACTTTCTTTTGCAATGAATGAGGTATTATTTTATACAATCCTTTTGTATTTATTGTTGAAAAAATAATGAGAATGAATATCAAAATATCTAGTAAATAGTTGTTAAGGTTTGAACCACTAATTAAATTTTTATTATTTCATTCGCGATTAACTTTACGTGTCATACATGGAAAAGCTTATTTATAAATATAATATAATCAAGCACCCCCAAGTGTGGAATAAAGTTAATTTTGTTACTTTTTGTTTTGAAAATATTTAATAAGTGATTAATCGCAAAGACTTTGTACATATTAATTAAAAAAAAATTAAAAACATGTCTATTAAGTCATAAAATTCTTGATTTACTCAGAATACTCAGAATAATTTCAAATAGATCAGAATATTCTCTAATGCTTTGAGAGCAGATATGTAGATATACTTTGTATATGCAATTATATTTTAATCTGATTAAAGCGCCTCATAAGATTTTTAAGTATCTACGATACTCAAAAAATCATATTTTGCTTTCCAATATTTTTATCTATGTAGTACATAATTATCATTGCTGAAAAAATTTACATATAAAAGGAATTTATATGACAGTGGGTTTAAACACGCTTGATTTTTCAGCTGCTTTGCAGCGTATTTTAAAATTAAATACGAATCAAATACACGGAGGGCCAAAATTCACATTCCAATTTAAAATGTATATAACCTACTGTAGCATTATTTATTTTTTATGTATATTTAATATGATACTTTGCATATCATAAAGATGTTTTTAGTAATACATGAAAAATAATATTCTGTAAATGACACCCATTTTTATCTACGAGCTCTTCAAATAACACTCATCATTAGATTGTATGCAAGATACTCGTATTTCTCAACGAATTAATTACTCTTCAGCTAAAAATTATTTCGATGCTTATTGACAAACACGTGTTCTTTATGATTAAAATTATTCTTTTGACTGTTAATTTCCCTGTAACTAAGGAACCTGGTACTTTAGGACAACTTAGTAAGTGCTTCGTTTTAATGGAAAAGTAAAATATAATAAGTTTTACGCTTTTTCCATTGTTAATTTTTAAAATATATTTCTGGAGCTTTTATTTTTAAATTCTGATAAAAAAAATAAAGTAATATTTAACACCGAAAAATTGATTCCAAGATACAGACTAATAAGCCAACTCATCTCTCATATTGCTACATAGTTTCTCTGCACTTGGATATTACATAATGTTTTAAAATTATGATAGCTATCATTACCGATAGTACTACATAATTTTGATATAAGAGTGTTAGTCAAAGAATATTCAAACCAAATTTTAGTCAATAGGGGGGCGCAAAAACAATTATCACTTTTCAGAAGTCAAAAATTCACGTCAAAAGCAATAAAATCGTGTCGAGCGTTCGCACTGTGACGGCAAGGGTACGATTTTATTGCTTTTGACATAGATTTTTGACTTCTGGGAAGGGAAAATTGTTTTTTGCTAGATAACCGAGCGTTTCCAATGCGACGGCACGATTTTATTGCTTTTGGCGTGGATTCCAAACCCTCTTGAAATTGTCCAAAAATATGCATGTCATATAATGAAATACTACGAATCTTAATGAAATGGAAATATTAAAAAAACGACTACTAACTAGACAAGTTTTGTCCACTCCCCCTGGAAAAATCTGAAATGATATCCTCGTGTTATAATGTCATAGCATTTACAATGGTTCTTCGATTATATTTAGATAGATTGGAGAGAAGATTGCTTTAAAACCAATTTCGTTATTGTTTAACTTTGCCTTTAGTTCACCCCTTATTGAACGCGTAGCTTCCAAGATCTATTAATGGGCGACCATCCGATAATTACAAAAGATATATATTAACGACTTATTGCTTCTAAGCGAGTGTTTTAAAAAAATATTTATTATTACGTTTTTATGATTTTCAAAAGGCAATTATTTCAGTATTTCTTAAAAAGCTTTATTGTTTTATATGAATTGTATTTCTATGGACTTATTACGTATTGTAACAGCTACGTATTGTTTTAAATTCGTTGTTAAAATTAAACGTTCAATGCTATTGAATTTCAAAGAAAAACTTTTTGCATTGAAAATAAACAAAAACGCAGAAGACGTATATTTACATTCTATAAAAAGCCCTGCGAATACAAAGGCATTCTTCTTATTAAGCAAATCTGCCACAGACTTTGTTGATTCAGGATATAAATAAAGCTGTTTGAAATACTATAGTTAAACAATGTAGTAATGTAGTCACATATTTAATTTATATAATAATATGTTATCACAGTATCTGGCGTTTCGCTGGTTGCCAATTATTTAACGTTATTACAAATTGATGATAGTGATTAATAAAAATTAATAATTAATTTTTATTAATCGAATTAGAAATTCGACGAAACGGACGAGCCCAAAAGGACGAGGGTGAACATTGACGATCTCTGAAGATAAAAAAGGGGTGAAACAACGAAATCCAACATGGGACGAATTCTTTATGACGACATGGGAAAACTCCAAACTATTTCTCGGACGACAATGCCTTGTTTCGGGTGAGTAAGGGCCTTGTGCTTGAGTTTTATTTAAAAACTGATTTTATCTATGAATGTACATATAATTAAGTCTTGTGGCGTGTTAAAAAAACGTTACGACATACATTAAATGAAACAAAAATAAGCTAGTAAAACTAGTGGCGCAATCACTTTATCTAGTAACAACTTGTCGAAACAAAATTGTATTGACATGTACACCGTGCTAACTTGTTGAACATGTAATAAGGTTACTCAAATGTATCTACTATAAATGATAAATAAAAATCAATTAGCAGCGATCGCCAACCGGTAGTCAGCGGACCACTGATGGTCCTTGAGAGAATTGTGGTGGTCATTGTAGTAATTTGAACATAATTGAAATTTGTTAAATATAATGTTTTATTATATTGTAATTCGACTTTCTTTTAATTTTGCATTTTCGCATTATTAGATTTCAAGTTAATGACAGACCAATATTTAGTATAAGCGATGCAACTATCAAGTAAAGTTGCCAGGTCAGTAAGAAATCAGGCTTATCCGATTACAGTCCCAGATCGTTGTAACTGGCTGTGGAAGCAATAAATGGGCACTGAGTCTCCCATGTTGAGAATGTTACTTTAATGAAAAAATCACTGTTGTGTTCCGCGGGATTCAACATTTTGAGTTTAGTGGTCCTTGAGGTCCGAAAGGTTGGTGACCGCTGTCAATTAGAATTGTTATTTCTGTAGAACAATTGAACAATTTTAACGCGTTGAGCGGTGGTTAAGCGATCCATTTCGTAAATGTGTTGTTGCAAACTGACTTTGACACTTTTAAAACGCGTGATTATTGACAGCTGTCTGATTTACAGTGCTCCCAACATAGGAAACACGAATTAAACATCCTGTAGTTTAAACATTAATATACATTAGGTGAATATAAATTAATTACTCCAAATTATTAGTATAAGAATTTAAAAGTGATAACGTGATAGAGAAAACATATTTGTTTGTGTGCTTTTGTTAAATTAGTACAATAAATAATTGCTGTTTATATGGTAGGTAAGAATATTATTTTCTTAAGCTTAAAAATAACGTGGACCGCAACGAGGGTAATGGGATAATTCATTTTGACGCCAAAGGTCAAATATGGCATAAAATCGATCATCCTTAATAATATGGTTAAAGCTGGGAATATAAAGGTTTTCCTTATAAAGCTTCACATTTCTTTGTTAAACAAATATATATTAAGTTTATTTTATATCTAAATAATATTAACAACAATAATTTAATTTATTTTCTGCAAATATATTAATTCTATATTTTATATTATTACTAATTAAGGTCCTAACTTGGTTCCTTGCAGTACACCGTGCGATACTACTCTCTATCAATTATA
Organism: Plectrocnemia conspersa; assembly: GCF_051122295.1. Taxonomy (NCBI): domain Eukaryota; kingdom Metazoa; phylum Arthropoda; class Insecta; order Trichoptera; family Polycentropodidae; genus Plectrocnemia; species Plectrocnemia conspersa. The sequence goes on from NW_028277169.1 coordinate 24,796,358, forward strand.
CAATACATAGTTTATTTTCACTTTTAACTTCATATTTCTTAAATAATTACTAAACCAGCTTAGCATTATTTCTATACTCTCCAGTTTTTTTAGTAATGTACATTTTTACGATTCCAAGAGCTCACTTTAAATTCAAAATACTGTTTCAATAAACTGTCAACTAATTATTTATCACTTCTTGCATTGCAATTAAAAATCTCAATGAAATTAAAATATTAAAAAAACGATCACTGACTGGCAAACTTTTGCACCCTCTTGAAAAAAATTAAATGACGTCCCTGGTATGATATAAATATAATTTCACTAGTTCGGTGATACTAATCACTGAACTAATGAAATTATATTTATACTAGTGAAAATATAGCTTCACTGGTAATACAGATTTACAGTAACATAAGCATATCTGACCAGTGTTATTATAGAATATAGTGATATAAAAATTGTCGGAATCGTTCGCGTTCGACTAATATATTATTTGACTTCCCCTGGAGGACTTTCTACGTTGCCCATGTCTTTGACCGGCCCTGAACAACATGACTAGCATTGTTGTGGTGGCCAAACTCTGATACTGGTGACCACAACCTAATCATAATATTTCACATAATTTCCCACCTTTAACAAATTATACAATTCAGAATGATAGAAAGGTTTTTACAATAGAGTTTTACCATTTATTCGCGGGTCCTTAAAAAAAGTTTTAAGTGGTCATTGCTAACTTTATGTTTACATTTACATTTTAATCTCTTGTTAATGTGACACAATAAAATATACTGTGATACATAAGAAAAAAATTGTTTTTACTCCTGGAAACTATTGGAATGTCTTTTTAGTGCATTTAGAATTAATGGTATTAATACATTGCATATTAAGTGTGAGTCAAGTATAAATATGGTTCCAGTGTTTTCGGTCAGGTAACTAAAATATATCTCCCAAAAGTCGGAGATAAATACATATGTTTTCGGCAAATCATTGCCCTATTTGTATCAACATGCTTATCATCATTACCAGACCTGGATAAAATCAAAACCACGATTGATAGTGACTGCCATTTTACGACGCGCGAAACTACTCTAGTACTAAATATTACTGTCATTACTGTTTTAAGACATTTACAGAAGCTTGGGATGGCCAATAAGCTTATGTTCCGTATGAATTGCACTATAGTGGTTTAAATTGTTGCTTACAATTCATTACTAAAAAAAATCATCACTGGCGAAAAAAATATGATACATCGATAAGGACACTGTGCCTTGTAATATAATAATTACCAGAGCCAGATCTAAACCTATCATTTGCCCGATGGCGGAAAAAATTGGTCTAAAGAAGAAATAAAATGTATAAAAACAAAAAATAAATGTAAAACATGAACGCGCTATACATTGACAACACTCATAGGTACCTAAGAAATTAGGCGACCCTTCGATAACGTTGACTAATTACTGCAGATAAATTGTATTTTCTCTGGTAAAAATATATATCTACTGGTGAAAATGTATTCCGATATGATTTCACTAAAATGATTCCGAAATAGATTTTTTAGATTTTATTTAAGGTATAACCCATTGTTTTTAAATTTTTATTTCATTAAGATTTATGGTATTTAAAATTAAATTACATGCATTTTTTTAGCCAAATTCAGGGAGGAGCAAATATCTCTACATCCCCCCCTCTCCTCTTTCCCAAACAACGTTCCTGTGTCGGGCCTGGTTCCATAGAAAGCCAAACGAGCGCTTGTTGCAAATCATAGCCGGCGCGAAATTTAAACTGCGGGCGTGCGGGGCACGCGGGGAGTCGTGCGCGCTCGGCTGCCGCTCGGTGTTTACAAGGTCATGTTTACCAAAACACCGGGCGTTCGCCGGCCGAGCTCGTTGCAGAACGCCGTGTCGCGCCGCGTACAGCTTTTGGACCTACCGTCGCGAACCTAGTGATACGTTCGATTCGCATCGAAGCCACAATCGGGAGCCCGAACTGTGGGGCGCCGCCCCGTCAATTGCGACTCTTCGCCGCTGGGCCGAATCGACCGCGACCGATTGCGGATTCGCGAACGCTCATCGATCTACGTACGCCGAATTCAGGTGAAATTAGCAATGATTTGGGAGGAAAGTACATTGAAGGCGCACTCTTGGCAATTATCGAAATGACGCATTCCTGACCTATACGTGCGAGTCGCGGATGCAGCGCCGGCCAGGGGTGGCGAACCTCGCGCGCGCGCACCTCGCTTATTGCGCGTTATCTCGTACTGCTTTTTCAGTCGCTCGGATAGCGGCGACGCCTGAAAATATTGTTTGCACCTGAAAACTTATCACACACTAGGTGGCGCAAAACTATTGCATTTTACTTCATTTTTAAAATAATATTTTTTTTCATTTAATTATATAATAACATTGTTGCATTTTGATTCGAATATTATTCTTTAGCTTTGGAGTGTCAACAAGAGCTGTTTGTAAAAAAAGATAACAGTTACGGAATGGTCATTTTAGTTTACAAACAAAAATGTTCCTATAATCATTTGGGAAGTAACTGCGCACTTGGATCCTCTGCAGTTCAACCCATTTACAAATGCGTTAGGGAGGAAATAAGCTTCGTCGGTCATTTGCAAGCGATTTTATTTATTTGAAATATTCTGTTGTTCACAGACTTTGCCCCAATGCGTTACAACGGGTTAAACAGTCGGGGTTTTTTAGGCCAAAGGGGCGTGACTAGCCATAACAGTTTATTTTATAAACATTTATGAATTACAACATATATTAGGTTATCAGGAAATAAGTCGTTTTTAAATGAAATACTTGAATGTTTAATATTATTTTAATGATTCAAAATATAATTTCATCTGCTTTTTTAATTATATTAGCATAAAATATCTGACGATTTGATTTAAAATATTTCAATAGCCCCCCCCCCCTTCACATCGTCTGCATTTTGAAGTGTTATATGAAGCGAAATAAATAATAGTCGGAATGCAAGGTCTTGAGAATGAGGTGCATGAGATAAAACCTTCCAACCGAGTTTCTTGATTTTATCGAGACTTAATTTCACCACATATTTATTTTTATTTCCTCGTGCAAACAATTCATCTGATCACAAAATAAGCTTGTTGTTATTGGCAGGTTTAAGAGTTTTGTAATGCACGGCCCCTTTGCAATCTCAGGCTACACATAAAATAAATGTTGGTACTGGTCGGTTTTATGCCAGCCACCGCCGCGCTTACACATTAACGAGCAATTAAGCGAATGTCGAATTAACGCTCAAGTGACATGACTTCTTCGCCGCGTAATAACCTTTAAATTAAAAAATAAAAAATATCGAATGCTTTGATTTGTATTAGTACATATGTTAAAATTATTTTATTAGTGGTTTTCAATCGGTGGGTCGCCTTACTTTAAGGGCAAGTTGGTATTTATTTTAATTTGTTTGAAATAGTCGTTAGAATGACTTCTAAATTAATTGTGCATGTAGATGAACCCCCCCCCCCCCACAAACACAATAAAAAATACTAAGTAAAACACCAGACTAAAATCAAAATCAGTGATAAACTATTATTACAGCTTATAATTAATAGACTATGCACAACTTAGCTCAATATTTTAATTCTTCATCACGATGTTCATCCGTGAGATTAGAAAAATCTAGGAAAACCTAATTATTGATCGATTGAAATTATAATTAAATATATAATAATCACTAATTCCGATCTCAAAATTTAAAAACAATATTGTTCATATGGTATTTGAACCTAAGTCTTTCAGGTATTACTCACCAACTTAGACCACTATTAAAAGTAAAGCTATTTGTTTTATAAAATATTATTAAATTCACAATTTTGAATCCCGTACACTTACTCCCGTGTAATTACTTACAAAGTGATGCACTAAAAAGATCAGGTTGAACCGGAAACTTTTATCTCAATAATGTATTTTGCAATCTTTTTAATTCCAGCTTATTTCGCCGAGCATATGCAAAAAAATCAAACTATAGTTTTTATTTTATTATTTATCTCGGCTAATATTCAGTTTGGTGTTGTTTTTATATAGGTTTTAACCTTTTAACATATATAAATATTAATTTTATTTATTTTTATTTTAAATAGTTAGAAACCTGATAATCCGAATTACTTATTTAAAATCTAATATCCTAAAGTTTTATTAATCTATTTAATAAACTAATAAGATTCTTACATAATATATTCTTATATAATATACTCTATTACATGGTTTCCCAAACTATGTTCCGCGGAACACTAGTGTTCCGCGGAACATTGTTACATTACAGAAATAGACCACGCCACGCAGATATGAAAATACAACTAACCAAAATTGTGCCTAATATAAAAAAATTGTTATTTAAAAACCCAAAATCATCAGTCAATAGGAGTTTTATTTATTTGTATTTTTTATGTTTATTAAATAAATTTAATAACATTTCTTTAATAACATGTTTTATTTTATTATGAATTACCCATCCTAAAAAATAAGCTAAGTGTTCCGCCAAAATTTTCGGATTTGCCAAGTGTTCCGTCGCTGAAAAAGTTTGGGAAACCCTGCTCTATTATATCAAATTAGGCATAATTAAATTTATCAATTTTATAAAAGATTTTTAGCGGCAGTGAAAACATAAAATATATAAACAGACCAACTTCCATAAAAAAATTAAATTCGACATTTGCTTTGTTGAAAAATATAAATATATATATATATTTCATATTAATATATTTATAGACAGAACATTAAGATAAAAATATCCTATAATAATTACATTTAAGACTGTGCACCTGCTTTTGTTTTCGCTTATCAGGCCGGGTCAAAAAAAATTTATACACTGAATTAATTATGTTAATTATACTCATCCCTCGATTTATGCAGTATATACGTTCCAGGAAATATGTAAATCGAGGCATAGAACGAAATCTGTAATAAAACAATCGAATATAATTAACGCGTACTTATTAACGTTTCTTTAAATTATAATGTATAGACTCGCGTGCATTCCTAAAGGAACTCGGGACACACTGCATGGGCAGTGAGAGAGGTTCCATGTGTATATCAAGTCCAAGAAGTGGAAGGTTTTTTGCTCTGCCTATTTTCGACACCAAAACCAATTGCGACGATTTGGGGGTGGAATTAAATAGCTTATTTGCTTCTGTCTTTCTTATACGAATGCTTTTGCGTCGTAGTTTGAACAGCTGGAGATTCGGAAATACTGTATGTGATACTTATGATCTCAGATAGAGCATGCCACCGTCACTTACCAATACAATACCTTTTGTAAAAGCACCGAACGGCTTTCGTTTACGGTCAATTTGGTGATGCATTTATCTAATCCATCCAAATCTCTGATCGTCATGGACGTTGGCGTAACGGATGCAATTGTACGACAGGTCGTAAAGAGTAATAACTATTTGATTTATTACGCCTTTAACACGTATTTGCCGCCTTTATGTTTTTCTCGGATACAAGGGAGACCAAAACCGCATAGTCTGTATGTACATTTTTGGTTCAAATACACGTTTAGCGTAAAGCGTCAAAGATAAGCCTATTGTTTTCATATAACTATGCATAGAGGAAAACAACTCACTAAGTTGAATCCCCAAATAATACAGCAGGAGTGGCTAAAACTTCACAGTAGTGTGTGTATGTCGTAGGTGTCCGATTATTTGCGCACAATTCCAAAATACAGGCTCTTAAACGTATATGTATGTGTCCATGTTGAAAGTAGTCAAGTACTGTCCCATAGTAACGCCTTATCTCGTCCTTATTTACGTATCTTTATTGGCATGGCAATCAATATATCACACATGGGAAACAATATGTACATATGTTCAATTTTTGTGAATATATGTGTATTATATTTTGAGTGTATTTAGATATAAATCCTATCTTTGTTCCTTTTAATGATCATACTTTGAATTCACTCGTAAATGAAGCGGAATACAGTAATGGGAAAATGTCTGCTTTTATTAAAATTATGTTATATTTTTAAGAAACATTTCAAATTGAATACGCAATAACTTAGTGAAACGAAATAGGTAAGCAGTATTATTTATCATGCGTTAATGTAAATATCATAATTGACATTGAAAGGAATGAACCATTCTACCTTAAACGTAAACAGAAAATATATCATTTATTTGGTCCAAATACATTCTTAGAGTACGGATCGTATCTGGATTTGTATCCTAGTGCCATTGTGATATAATACATTTTAGCTTCATTGAATACACGTAGCATGTACTCAACGAAGCATAGTTTAAGTTGCGGGTGGTGTTGAGGGTGGTGTCGACAATCCTTGTTACTCGGCGATTTTAACTGGATGCTGTAGTGTTCTAGAAAATAGTTTTAGAATGTGAGCTGATGTTTTGCATGTTTATATGTAACCTTTCAATAACTATTATGTATTAAAGCCATCTTATTAATAATCAAATTTCTAATAAATATAGTAAAATCTATAAAGATAATTAATCTTTTCACTTAGGCTAGATCATTTATGATTTTTTTACCGTTTTCTTTATATTGTTTTTTATTTACATTATATTAACAGTCAAAATAGCTTAACTGGTTTATTGTAGTCAAGGCGTCCAAATACCCGGCCAAAAGCATTACCCGGTTCTCGAATATTTTTCCTTAAATAAACCGGGTAATATTTGTCCACTATTATATACTGACAGTACTATAATTTATATTATTAACTAAAATACTTGATTTTTGTCTTTTGCTCAAATAGTATTTAATTATAAAAATAAGTTTTTTTCATATTTTTATTTATTAATAATATTTTTTTATTATGTGCTGTTACCGAGCGTTCCCACTGCGACGACACGATTTTATTGCTTTTGACGTCAATTTTTGACTTCTGAGAAGTGATAATTGTTTTTGCGCCCTCCTATTGACCAAAATTCGGTTTGAATATACTTATATCAGAAGTCCATAGCAGACAAACGATACGCGAGATGCGACATCTGCCTGTTGCGCTTATTTTCCCTTGAGAGATAAGTTGGCTAAGTTGTATTTTGATCAAGTTTGGATTTGAATAGCAAATGAATATTTCGCAACTGTTAAATTGAGTTTCATAAGACATTTAGGGCAGCATTTTCGCTAGTAGAAATATATCTTTATCTAAAAAAATATATTGTGTAAATAATATGTATAATTATGAATTTTATTTACATAAATCGGAGGTTTAGTAAAAAATATGTTAGAAGAGGAGAATGTGTTTCTATACTTCTACTGTCAAATTAAAATTAGTATTTCAAAATTAATTATAACGGCTGATAAATTTATTTCTTGTTACAAAACTCATGGTTAATAAATTTATTAGTTAAAAATATTCGTAGAATAACGGATACACTTCAGAATCACTCTTGTTTCGCCTTTTGTCCGATATCGTGGGACAATTTTAATATATGAATTTGCTTGTCGTAAAAACACGAGAAACAGCTCACCCGTCCCAATATATTGTTGACAGCAAAAATGTGTTTCTACTATTGAGTCAAAGTAACGGAAACTATGAAGTGCTAACCATTGTCAACTCTCGCGGATTATAAACTCGAAAGAATCATCAAATTTTGAATGAAAATTTTATTATCTTCTATTCATGCATCACCTAAATGTACATGCAGAATTTTCCCTTTTTATATTTGCAAAAATGAATAAGAGCAAATATTTTTTTGTTAGTTCTTAAATGATAATGAATATTAATTATATAATATAATCAAATAATTTATACTGTGTAGCTGGTATCAAAATTACATTAGAATAGTTTTTAAAAAATATGTTCTCATCTTGTGCTAGCGGTGCTAACCACTAACCGATAGATAACCAGCGAAAAATACTCTTAACAATCATAAATCACTGACGGTAAATAATAACAATAAACTTAAATGTCGTTTTTGTGTACGACCGTCCTCTGAGTATGCCGTGTGTACTTTTTGCAAATACTAGCATCTTTTTTTTTTTGTTCAACGGCAAATGTCTGGGGATGCCGGAACGAAATGTGTCGTAACACTTATACATGGTGTCCCTTTTCGTTACACCGCTCTCACTACCCACTTAAACTCTAACTGGGTTTTGCAAAATAGAGGAATAACTGGAGAATTTTTCATCTTGAAAATGATGTGAAATATACATAGATTTCATATGAAAAAATCAGATATTAAATTGAAATTAAAAATATCAGGGTATTCGGTTATTTTCAAAACGTGTTCAAAACCCGAGTATCCGGTTCCGGTTCTACACGGATCGGAAGCCCTATTGTAGTTAAGCTGGTGGCTTGGTATAATTAGTAATGACAATGACCAAATTATTTTATCTTAGGAGACATATTTATAAATATACTTTGATGTTTAAAATTAAACCCGAGATTTTTGTTTGTATAATAGAATAATGCTGTAACTTTCCATAGTCAACCTTACATATGTATGTACTTGTTAAGCTCTGGAAAAAATAAGTGTGATTAATCAATATATTTTAAACACCCTTCGTGACTTGCGCCACCTGTAGAACATGTAAACAACGGTAATAAATTGCATACGCCACGTGCGGATATCTACACTGAAAATATTCTCAATGCGCGACCGAATAAACTTTAAAGTTTTCAATAAATAAGATGGTGATTAAGGTAAAATTACGCTGCGTGAATAAATACTCTGGAATGTTGATCCATTTTTAAGGCAAATCCAATTTTCTACAAGACACTATTATGTAAACTTTTATCTTTTTGTGTATAAACCTAGCTACATAATCGTATTATTTGATGATAAATTTATCCCAAAATTATTGAGATATTCAATAATATTATAGTTGCAGCCAAAGCGTTTTTTTATTGATAGAAAAGGTTTTTGCTATAACGGATTGTATCCTTGTGTATGTACACTGAGTAAAACCGATTATGTGTACATATATTACACTACTTATCAGTTACCACAATGCGATAAATTGACTTATGAATATATTGTAATACATATCAATTGCCAGAAAGAGATTAAAACGTTTACAATAATCAAATCAAACTAGTAATTTTTATTTTAGTTTCCTCGGAAATCGATTATAAAAAGCCAATTATCAATATGTATCTTGTATACAAGAAATTGAATTATAGATTGAAAAAGTTTGAAGTTTGAGTTTTAAATTTTTAATTATTTTTAATTTCATTAATTGCACTATAAATTTAATACTTTGCACATAAATGTAAAATAGACTGCACGTGCAGCGTACGGTACAGGAACGTTCTTTCAATTTTTCCGGAGGAGGGGGCGAAATTAGTCAGTCCGGTCGTTTTTCTTTGTACATCTGTTAAATCTCAGCTTCGTCACATTGCCTTTTAAGAAGATTCGTTGCAGAGAGTTATTCATGGGGTGTTCACTGTTTTGACCATAGAGTGAAGAATATCATATAATATAGAGCGGCCTATAGGGAGAAATTTAGCATGCGTTAAAATATTATTCGCCTTGTCTCTAGATCATTCACCCCGAACGCGTGATCGGTGGTGCCCGTCTCCGCACATTCGAAATATGGCTTCCTGTTCGGTATTATCGTATAAAAACAGTGCAAAACAGCAGAGGAATTGCAATTTATTATTTCACAGGTTACATTTTGCAATTATTTGTGTTATAGTAGGTTTTTTTTTATTAAAAGTGACGCGTGAAAAACACGTCATTCTACACGTGCCAACTAGGGCTGCGCATTCCATTCTTCGAGTTTATATTTAATATATTTTTAAATTGAATATAAATAATAAAAATAATATATTTCATTAGTAAATATTTTTGTCACATATAAGGGTTAGTAATATTATACACGTTTTTTAGATTTCCTTTAGAACCAAAATTGCAGAAAATATGGCTTGAACATATTTTACGTCCTTCGTGGAAGCCAATCGTGAGAAGTGTCATCTATTCGGACCATTTTAACCCAGATTACATTTTTATCATAAAATGTGGGTATAAACGATTAAAACCCAACTCAGTCCCTTTACAAAACCAACCATCGTATCCACTCCCGTCAACGTCAATTTCGAATACTGATGCTTACAATTCTCCTAGAAAAATAAATAGACCGCCTCTGAGACGTCATTTGCTTCTCCCTCCTTTGAGAAACCTCCTTGAAATCGAATATTAACGGTACAGACTGGCCACACCTCCCCCCCTACTACTCACTATATTAGACAGGTTCATTTATAAAAAATAAAATTGTAAATATATAATAGACAGGGACGTCTTTTTTTGGGGGGGGGAGCAGGTGGAGGCATATCCCCCCCCTTGAATTTGCCTAGAAAATGTATAATGAAATACTATAAATTTGAATGAAATAGAAATACCTATTATAAAAACGACCACGGTCTATTTTTATAGCGCAAAGTTTTACATTTATAGTGCAAAGTATCAAATTTATAGTGGAAACTATTACATTTTTAGTCCAATTATATATTTCCTTAAAATATATACCTTTTACGTGTATACATCATATAGGAAATCCTATATTTTGTACACACGTATACACTTAGTTAGGTTGTAATGTTATTACCTTACACAATTTTAGTAAATAGTATTTATTTTTTACATGGGTAGACTTGTTGGGCCGGATCCGGCTCGCATGTTTGCGCATGCCTGCGCTAATGTATACAGAGCATTAAAATGATAGGTTATCAACTGGGGTGTAGTTATTTTAACCGCCCTACCTCTAGGTTATTATTCAAAAAGTAGTTAAAAAATACATTGTTTTTTTTTTCATTAGATTTCACAATAACAATACTTGTTTACAATATAACAGAAAAAAAATACGCAATAGACACATTTGTGATCTTTTTTTGTATCCTTTGCAAGTCAGAGGTTCTCGAAAATAGATTTCGCAAAATATTTTTTTATAATACCCATACGAACGTATCACGTACGTTCGTATACGTAGGGCGGTTTTAAGAAAGATTGAAAGTTTTTTTACACCTCGAATTTTTACACTTTTTTCTTATGAGGTATAATATACTAATGGTGATCGCGGATATTCGACGACTTAGTACTTATTTAAATTAAATATAATATTGGTTCTCCTCCGTATTAAAGACGACAAATAGCTATAAATCGTAATCATACAAATAAGAATAGACATACTAATACAATAATTATTCAAGGGACGTTAAATATTACCAAAATTTCATCAACATGTCCATAATAATATTGTATAATACGTATCTTCACAATGACGTCACGTATCGATTTCTCGTATACGTTTTGTATATTTTATAAGAGAATACATTTGCACGTGTACATATTAAAATGTCATCAGCTAATTCTTACGTGCAGGCAAAACAATACCTTATTTGGGTTTTGCTGACATCGCAAATCTTTTGTGTTTATTCTATGAATCATTTTAATTAGGTCATACTTCGTAATCAAATAAAAATTGTTGTTTTATGATATTATATAGAAATAGCACGATTGTGATTTTCACCAGGACACGTGTATAAGTAATTCTTCTCTTCTTTATTTTATACCATAATATAATACATAAATGGCTGCCAGGTATCCGGTTTTAAGCTTGACAGTCAGTTTTTCAAGGTACCTGTCCAGCCAAAAATAAATAAAAAATTGGACTACTGGATTATCAAGCTTATTGCCATACCTTCGCTGTTTTCGCACCACCACAGCTTATATAGTCGCAGAAATGTCATCTCATTGATTTCAATGCTTAAGTTTAAATGTACTATTTTTGCTATAAATGTGAAGCCGTATAAAATGTATCTAGGTAATTAGTTCACGAGCAAATCTTGGGTTGGTATAAACCCTTTTTAGCATTACCATTATTCAACCATTTTCCAATTAAAAGATATTGAAACTAATCAGGTGAAATGTATGCTATTGTATAATACTTTTAAAAGATTCACCAGCGGTTCGTATGGTTTCTCATTTTTTCTAGAGCCACTTGACTTCAGAGCTCGTTACTCCCATAATCCGACTTTACCAATATTTCCTTCATGTTACATTTTTCAAAGTCAATTTTTTCTACCCTATAGCATCAGATTCATACTTAAAGCCATACTGTATAATCTCATATTTTGTATACCTTCTTTGAGTCAAATGTTCCTGATGTGAACAAGTAAAAGTATTTTATATATTTCCTTATTTAGACTAATAGCCGTATTGTTAAACCTCGTCCATTAATGTACATCCAAAAAGTATGTTTTTCGTGTGTTTTTTTCTAAACGAAACCATTGTGGTCGCTTCCTAATAATGACAAAATTACACGTATAATAATACTATTCGATGTATGAGACAATTAATATTGTTCATAAGATTAAACATAATTATGGTAATTAACAATAATGTTTTTCAAATCTTGAGTCGCTAATCAAATTCTTAGGTGTACAAAATTGACGATTTTTGTTAAGCATTTTCCCATGGTCGCTTTCTACTAGAAAATAATGAGGGAACAGCAGGAAGCACGAAATATGGATGTCACTGGTTATTTATTATTGCCGTACATGTACGGCGACACTGTAATAATATTTTTATTCATTTTAAAACTAGATTTAACATATGTGGATTTTTTATCGGGTTATTCAAATAACTACTTGAAAATTCATGGCTCGCATTATTTTATTTGATTTTTCAGCTAGTATTGCTATTCAGTTCAAGAAGAGACAAACACTCGCTCTTTTAGATATCTCACAAAAAATAAATATCGAGGCTGAAAATCAAAAAATTTGGTAATTATTCTTACTGCGGTGAATGGCTGAATGGACAGTTGTTGCCAGGCTGTGGAGTCGGAGTCGTAAAAAATCGACCGACTCTGACTCCTTTTTAATATTTTTTAATTGTTCGTCGTGCGCCATACTTTTTAAGTAAACAAAAGTATTAGAAGCAATTCTTTTTTTAAGATCTAATTCATTTTGAGTCTTATACATAAGAAATATTATAATATTTTTTTTTGTTCTTTCTTCTTTGTTGTTATTTTACATGAAAATAATTAAAAACAAATTTAATATTTTAATATTATCTTATCGAAATTTTAATATAAACGACTCCACAGCCCTGTTTAAAACTGAAGAAGTATTTAATAAAAAGTATTATTATGTATTTATATATTATATTTTTTAATTTGATTTAATCAGGGCTGTGGAGTCGGAGCCGGAGTCGGAGTTGGAGTCGTGGTGTTTTGGCCAGAGTTGGAGTCGGAGTCGGAGTCGTGAAAAATGAGCGACTCCGAGCATTTTTTAAATTATGAAATTTATGAATTTTTAATTGCGTAATAATGAATGTGTATAGCGCATGAATATTAAACGTGTAGAAAAACACCAAAAATACCTGATAAAATTAAACTTTTTTGAGTCGGAGTCGAAGTCGGAGTCGGAGTCGGAGTGGAGTCGTGTTGTTGGTAAATATCGGAATCGGAGTCGGAGTCGGAGTCGTGTTTTTTTTTAACGACTCCACAGCCCTGGATTTAATGTATATGATTTCTATACAAAATAATACGAATAAATTACAGAGTAAGAAATAAATGAACATAATAAAAATATATTAATTTTATAAAAAATATTGATGTATATAAAATTAATTAACGAAATTTAATAATAAAAAAAGTGTTGAAAAAATAGATTATTAAAATATAATAATAAAAGGTAGTTAAATAAATGCAATGTAACGCTGAGAATCACTGATTTTTTTCTATAATTTACTATAAATGCAATGTAAAATATTAATGAATAATTATGAAAAAATACGTAAAATTAACTCACTACTTAAAGGGTTATGCTTTACACTTTTAATTTTTTCACGTATATGACTTTGTCTTTCACTTCGGTGGCCAGTGCTTCGATTTCGATCGACCAGTCGACCGTGAAGCTATTTGTGGTCGCCTACATTTTAGTATGATATACATCGTATCTCGCGCTAAAACGTATCTAAATAGAATAATGGTTTAAATCTGAAATAAAAAAATGAAAAGATTGAACTGTCAAATAAAATATAAAATGTATAAAATAATATTAGATGTATCTGGTGATTTCGCCATTAATAGACAGCCGTCGATAAATTTAAGTAGTACGTCGCCAGCATGGACTTGATGTCTAGTCACTAATCCTAAACAGACTTTCGTTTCATGAAACACGGAATTAAGTCTAATATCGCTGCTTTTAAAAGGATAATGTATTTAATGACAATGACGCATGTATTATATGTTATCCGCGTAAAAACAATGGAGCTTTAATGTCCAAAGTATGATTCAATGTGTTTTACAAATGTTTCTATGCTGTATACAGCTCAAGTTTTTACATTTAGAATCTGAAAGAAAAATAAATTAAAAATACACAGTGAAAACGTTATCTAATTTTTAAATTGTAAAGTGACTTTTGGCCCATTGTATTTGGCTTTCATAATAAAGTGCAGTTAACTTATGGATATAATAACTAATTTTCGACAAACACTATACACATGTATATGCAGCGTGTTCTTTGTGTAATATTAATCAGTATGGTTGTTTGTAGTACTTAGTATTTAAAGCAATATACTCGTGTTATTCACGTATTATTTGTACAAACACAGGATGCGGTCATTTTGCTTATCGTGAGCTTTCTTATCGTTCTTTGAATTCAATTAACATTTTTTGTATCATATATCAGACACAAAAAGATCGATTTTCATTCAATATATAAATACCCCCTCTCCAATTTTTCTGATCGACCAAAGCGCACGGGTGTGTAGATCTCAGTATATTGCAGACGTCGTATGTGACGGGTGTTTTTCTGCATTTATTTGATTAATTAATAGTGATAGAGATGGTGAAAACGGTATGAGTGTTTTTATTAATTACTAATCACTAATTTACTAATTATACATTTTATATAAATATGAATATAATTATATTAAATATTATTTTTCATTTTGATTTTTTCCGCCAATGTATTTATTGATAATAAAATATAATTTTGTACGCGTTGTGGGTTGGCGAGCCCTGCGGTTCCTTCGGCCGTCTACGAATTCAGTGTTCGGTAAATCCGTCATTTTCTCGTTCGACCATTTTGGCCGCAAGGTCACGTACGCATTTGGAGATAAATGCATACTGCACATCTGACTCAGGGCCGCGCGTGGACAGGGTGCAACGCGAGCAAGGTACGCAGCCGGCCGATTTTAAGGGTGGCCAAATATTATACTATTTTTATAGAATCAATAATATTATTATTTGTGTAGTATACATCCCAAATATGATTTTTATCAAACACAAAAAATATTCCATCGCATCGTTGTGCGATTGTAGTGATTTGTAGGCTTTGATTTTTAGAATTTGCACCATTAAAAAATATTAAAATGTAACGGGCACGATGGTAATATATCAAAATCACATGTATCAGTTACCACGTCGTTCTTGCTTGTTATAAATGTATATTGATCATATTTTTTTATTTTTGCTGAGAAATTTATTGGATGGGTGCGCAAGGTTGTTTTACGGCTTCGTATAACATTCGTGGACCGCAGTCTTGCATGTATTGACTCAAAAAAATGGCTGATTTCGACTTGTTCAAAAAAGTCGTCCGTTAAAGCTTACATTAAAATAGGGTCAATATTATATGCAGTGGCGTAGCTATGGGGGGAGACGAGGGGGCGCGGGCCGTTGATTTTATGACCCTCCAAGAAAAATGTATGGGGGGGGGGGCAGCAATTTTAAGGATCGCCCCGGGCGGCACATACTTATTATACACTTTTTCAGACTTTGGTTGAATTTTAATGAAAATTTTGATTAGTTTACTAAAAAACTGTTGTTTGAGATTCTAGTAATTTTGTCTGTTTCTATTTTATTATTTTATGCAGTGTGTTTGATTTGATTATTTTGTTAATTATGTATTTTAATGCAAATGTAAATATTGAACCTCAGCGTTTTCTTTAATGATACAGTGGATAAAATCTGTTATCAATTAACATTTTTCAGTACTTACTAAATCTGAAATGAATTTTTTAGTATCTAGGTTTAAAGACAATTTTCTTATTAAACACAAATTGTCTTTAAACCACTTGTTATTCGTTAATTAGCCTTTTAATCCGGTTCCTTTGCATAAAAACCCATTTTTTAGAATTTCTCTCTATGAAATGCATATGCTTTTAAAGGCTAACAGCTTTTCACGACTGTGTTATGGCTATAATATTATACATTTACACATATTATGGGTTTCATGCAATTATATTGGCTCGTTCCTCGAAACTTCTACTAAATAGTATCTCATGCTAACAAAGTCGTTGCGCGTGCCCAATAATGAATTGTTATTTTTATAAAGCTGTTTGCGTAATTGCTTACTTTTTCGTATATATGACATTGACACGTGTATTTTACGCAATATTAAGTTAATTTACTGACATGAAACATTGTTCGAGACGGTCTTTCGCGAATAATCTAAAATCAAATGTCAGTTTATTTTTATGCAGGAAAAAGTCGAATGTGACCCGCAAGTCTGAAATATTATAATATTTTCTTATAATTTCATGGCCAAATATTTTTTTAAGAAAAGCAATTCTCGATAGGAATCATTTTATTAAAGTTAATTGTTTATTATATTTTAAACAAATAGCTATAGATCAAAATATACGTTTTTTGTTTTATGGTGAACTACGCTGAATGAGACGCAATTGAGCCTTTTTAACTTTTTCGATTCTAACATTTTATGAGATTTTAGGTCATACTGAAAAAGTAATTGAATATAATATAGTGCCATGGAAGAAAGGTAAAATAATTTAAATATAAAATTTGGGTTTTACACATTGGTTTTTATTTTCATCATGACGCTCCGTGTAATCTTCGCGCAACAGTGTTGCCATATGTGAAAAAACTCACGGATCGCATAGGATTGGCGATTTTTTTTTATTGTTTTACCTCATTGAATAAGTTTAGTTTTAATCACAGGTGTTTGTAATCAAAAATAAATAGATTCACCCAGTATGCATTTTTCCTTTGTCGTGACCGCTGCGTTTTTATTTTCTTAATACAATAGTTTTCGATTATTATTTTTGTGTGCAATGTTTGTACAATAACAAAAAATTTTTTTAATTGTTTTAATTTATTATTATAAAAATTTCAGTTGTGACTTTTTATATTATTGAAATTATTTTTTCTATAAATAAAAGATGTATGAGGATAAAGAAATAATTTCTCTAAAAAGCACACTATATTATCATTTATTGTTTAGCTTAGAACCCTAAATGTAGTGATATGTTTATTTTAAAAAGAATTGGATTACTTAAAATATGAATATCTTGAGTATATCATATTAAATATTATGAGTAGATATTGTTAAATTAATTATTAATAACTAATTGTAATTTTTCCATAAAATATGTCCAAACGGTGTCCAATTATTATATTTATCTGTAGCATAGAAAGGGTTAAATTGAACATTGCATTATATATGTATTTCATAAAATAAAATAATAGCTAATAAACCACTGGAGACACGGTATTCGGGGGGCCTTTATCCTCTGGCTGCACTCAGCAAGGCTCGCTCTGACATAGCACTGGCTTCTAGTATAAGTCGGCACTAAGGGGACTTCTCTTTGTGAATGCAGCTCTTAAGAGTAGTCGCTGGGGGGGGCGGAGATGCTTCTTTTTTTTGGAGGGGGCTACTGACTAAACAAAGACGCGGGCCCTCTATTTAACTAAAATTGATTCTGGCTCCGCAGCTCTAGTTAAGAGATACAATAACCATATTTTTTTGCACCATGAAATTCTAGTTTTAATAATATTTTCTAATTATAGTTTCACTTTTTTTGTTACATTAAAACTGATCCTGTTTATGACCAACAATTAATTTTACTCTATGTTTAATAATTTATGTTTTAAACACTGTTCACCCGTTGGCGTCCAAAAGTTTTCTGTTCTACATTACACAATCACTAATAGTAAATTAAGTAAAGTTTCAATTATGAAAACTAGATAGGTTCGAAGGGTTTAGTTCTCTTCAACTGTCTTTTCAAGTTGTCCACATTGAGAAGTTTGACTCCCTCAATGTTGACGTGCTTTTGGAGCCTCGTTTCATGTTTAGTGGCAAAACGTCTTATGCACTGGCGATGTCTTCATCTTCAGATGTTGGAGCATATATCACGAGACCATAATTTTAAAAATTATATTTTATGTTATTTTATACATAAAGTTACAAATTAATTACATTTTTTTTATTTGATTTGCATTAAAAAAAATTTAAAACATTTTACGCAGTGCAGTCAAACACTAACAAATCAAAATAAAAATGAGACTGCCTCGAGTCTCGACTAAACTTAGAAAATATACCTATATAATTCTCGATTTTCTCTCGAAATTATTCGATTAGAAGAACAACAATTTGGATGAATACAACATTTTTTGTTAACACAGTAGTGTAATTACGTTTTTAATTTCCAGGGTGAATACGAGGAAAACGAAGCGGAAGATTTTGACGTCTGGCTAATGCTTAAACATTGCTTTGATGGAGAAACCTATGTAGAAGGCTATGTAGAATATAAGATTAGAAGTACGAAGAGGTATAGTGATAGATATATACATTTTGAATTCAGTCTTGTGTTGAAATTTTTATGCACATCGGGTATTTGTTTACGACCCAATCAAAAACTATGTAACGTGCTATTATTTTTACTGACGCAAGCGCTGCATATTCAACGCTTTCAATTGGAAGATCGTTTCAATTGTCCCGTTTAAAATCATTTCCAATGTTATAAATAAAATAAGACACAATAATATCACATAATATATATTTTATTTAACACATAACAACTAAATAAAATCATTTTGGTAACATTTATATACGTACATTTAAAAGAAAATAGGAACAGAACAATAAGGTGGGAGATTGAAATTAATTCATTTCGAGGATAAAAATCAGTGCTTGAGGGTCATTAGTAAGCATTAACAAAATCACATTGATTAATGGTTGGCTAATTTATATTTGAACTTAATCATTTTTGACACAATCTCATTCCACCGGTTTTAGTGTGATGAATTTAGACAACACAAATGCTACCAAAATGGTCGTTAAAACAAAACATATAACGAATGCGTAAAAACTATCTTCGGAAAAGACGTCCGTGAAGGCCGGGACTTGGTTGTAAATTTGATCGACTACGTACAAGTTTCCCTTTTTATGCTTCATTTTTTACCAAATTTCCTCGCTTTTCCTACTAATGTTACTTTTTCTTCCTTTGGAGCTAGCGGCGTCACGTATTTATTGACGATTTGAAATAGTTCTAAACACGTCAAATTTCCAGTCTTGACTACTATTTCATTAGAGCCTAATTTATCTATAAAAAATATTAAATAAGTATTTGCAGCACAATGAAAATACCAATAAAAAAATAATCAAATTACCTATAAACTCTGGTAATATTTTCAGAGTTACTGTCGGTTCTCCCCTATTGCAGAATATCTCTGTTTTTATTAGGCAACTTGGATTTGCATTTTGGATTTTACGAGATGTTATGAAATGCGCAAAATCCCTGTAAGACAAAAATTAAAACATATTATACTTTTACAGGAGAATGTCGACCGAAAGGGAATTGACACCAGGCGGGCCGGAGAAATTGGCTCATCTGTCGATACCGGCTATTGCGGTCCTGGAATTAAACCACGCCGTGAACATTCTCGGCAAGTCTTATGGCTGCGGACAATGCGGCGGTAAGTACATATTTAATAATGCTAACGTACTTTAGAAACTTGAATTTTTACTATAAAAATCTTTTAACTCTGCGTTGTCGCACGCTAGATCTTTACTATTATTATATTATATTTAGAATAAGTAGATATAATACAGCAATATTGCACTTTTAGTAGATTAAAATAATTAGAATTGTAAACATCTCATAAATAATTATAAATTATCATTATGTCCTGTTAAGTAACTGAAAAACAACAATTAAATGTCATAAGTCATTATAAATAATATCTAACCTAAGGTCAGTATTGTTTACAAACAACATATGAGATTTACTCTCACTTGATAGATTTCAGACTATATGTACTTAAGAATGTTATTCGCGAAACTATTATAATATTGAAGCAATCTGGAAAACGGTACATCCAAATTTGTTGAAGACGTTACAATTATGGTTATTAATCGTCCGATTTGATTTATGCAAAAGTAGAAGATTCCCTTGAGCCTGAATTACTTCTTAATAGTTAATGATTATATCGTATTGATATATATATATTGAGCAGCCCTTTTTTTGTGCGATTTTTCCGGGCAAAACTCCATGTTTATGGCAGCCAGCATTGCCAACGGCTAGAATAGTTATGTTAACAAGATATTACCAAAATTCAAGTCCTCGAGTATCCCTATATAACCATGACCTTGCTCCTACTATTTTTATTTGTTCGGCACTTTTTGTTGAAAAGGAACTTGGCTCTCCGACAACAACCGAAAAGAATTCAGTGTTTTTATTTTTTTAACAAATTTTCAAGAAAGTTGTACTTTCCAGATTGCCTCGTTTATAATTAGCCAGTTTTATCGATTCTTAGTATCTTCGCGAATTAGAAATTCCGACACGTCTAATAACGCGAATAGAAAAGTATCCAACATTTTTCTTTTGTCCGCCATATTGATTTGTGAATTTTCATTCATAAAAATAAACAACATGGCCGACCACTACTGTCAAATCGGATTGACACTTAATAACAATAAACAGCAAACATTAACCGTAAAACTTGAAAATTGCGTCGCAAAACATAAACAATGGTCATTATTGATCGGCGGCGTTGAGGTTATGTTATGTTCGCGGCCGCCATTCGGCAAATCTTACCGCGTGTGTTTGATCTTGTCGTGGAACGGATCGAACGCTATGACCACTCGTTGCGCCGCTTTGAGATTCAACAGCCTCACCTCCCTGGCGATGGCGGAGGCCACGCCACCGGATCTGCCGAACGTACCCGAGAATGGAATCGACATATCAGCGCCTCGAATGAACGCGTGTTCGTTACTGCGAGTCGCGCTCGCAACTTCGGGGCCGTGCGCCATTTGAAATAACGCGTTATCGCTATTACTTAATATTGTAACTAATCAATATAATTTAATTATTATGCTGACTGCTCGACTTTTGCAGATATTGGCGTAGCGTGATCTTGATAGTTTTTACAGAATTAAACAAAAATATACTAATAAATCGGATTTTTCTCATTGTTAGTAACGGCTAAAGAAAAAAAATACAAAATAGTAATAGACATAAATTTATAAATATTTTCCAATATTCTTTTAGCAATTATTGTCTTGCCTACTTGAATAATTTTGTAAATTATCGGTTTGGGGGAAGCTAAAAATATCAGACCCTACGTAAAAAGTGATCCAACTTCAGTTTCTGTTTTTAAAAACTATGAATTTAACAATATCTTCGGATCAATTAAATAGCTTCCTCTGGACCTTTTGCAGCAGCCGATCCTTTCGATGACTTCTTAGTACATTTCAGACGGTATCTCGGCTATACCTTGGGGGATGTTGGTTTTTAGGTGCACCAACGTTTCGGGTTTGTCAGCGTAGACATGACTCTTAGCGTAACCTCACAAAAAATCCAACGGCATTAAATCGCATGATGAACTTGATATAACCAAAACGTGAAATATTGCAACCTGGGTACTTTTCACGCAAAACATCTAACGCTGCGCCGTCTTGTTGGAACCACATGTCTTCCGCATCAATATCTTCAATTTAATATCAAAAACAATCGGTTATCGTGCTTCTATAGCGCGCACAATTAACTGTTACACGATGATGCACAGGACTTACCATATCTCCAACGCTTCCAGTCTCTTCAATATTTTTCATTTCGTTGCGAATGATTCGCTCAGTAGGACGATGAAATTGTCTATAATCTTCATGTAAATTTCAATACGCAGTTCTTTCAGAATTGTTATTTATGTAGAACAATTGAACAATTTTAATACGTTGAGCGGTAGTTAAACGATCCGTTTCGTAAATGTGT
This sequence comes from Plectrocnemia conspersa, assembly GCF_051122295.1. Classification (NCBI taxonomy): domain Eukaryota; kingdom Metazoa; phylum Arthropoda; class Insecta; order Trichoptera; family Polycentropodidae; genus Plectrocnemia; species Plectrocnemia conspersa. The sequence goes on from NW_028277169.1 coordinate 24,818,280, forward strand.
TGTTGCAAGTCAACACTTGACATTTAAAACACGCGTGATTATTGACAGTGTGGCCAACATAGAATCAACTTGTATATATGTATGGCACTTGTCTAAAAAGCATTGCAACTTACATTGCCCATATTCAAATATTTTTTCAAATAATATTTATTTCAATCAGAAAGGGATGTTTGCGAAATGAATCATTCACCCGAGTCATTCGTTGTTTGTTGTACTAATCTCTGATAATAAATCGTCAACAATTATGATTTATAATTCGCATTACTCAAATAAGTACTTAATATGCTTTAGTGGTGCAAAGATCAAATCTTGGTTCACTGCTATTCCTTCGGTTTATAAATGATTTGATAAACACTGCGATTCATTCATACTTATTGATAATAAGTACGACTGGATCGCCGTATTTATTAAAGCATTTATAAATAAGAAATAGCAGTGAACCAAGATTTGATCTCTGCAGCACTTGGAAGCATATTGAGTACTTATGACAAATAATATCAAAATCTAATAGAGCGATTATTAGCTCTTCATATCTACGAGATGCTTTTTATTTATTGTTGAAATGAACCCTGGTAAATCATATGCCATTCAACACAGTTATAAATGATCTTGATATTCAGATTGAGGATAGAGATTTAGTACGCACATAGTAAAATAAGCTCAGCTTTCATAATGAAGAGCACGTATCACTGATAATTTATCGGTGATTCGTCAGTTAAATTGTACCGTACCGTACTCGAATCTGACTCCATTGTCTGGAATCTCGGCAATATAAATTATTCCTTTCTTGTTAAAGGATTTAAACATCTTCACATGAGGGAGTACGGATCGTATCTCTGTTTGTATCCCAACGCCTTTTGACTATGAGCTTTGGGGTACAATTTATTGCATTCTGAACGTAGCGAATATTCAATTAAGCACTTTTTTAAATTGATGATGGGTGCTTACAATCTATCGATTATCATCTGACACTAGTCATTCAACTTCTCAACGAGCTTGCTAGACATAACGATGGTTTCGGCTACATCATTTTATTTTATTTTTTATTTCACACAACATTTGTGATAAAAATCCGTGTATATACATATGTGATGAATTTGTATGTGTATGGGCAGGGCCTTACAGGATCGAATTTTTTTAAGATTTTTAAGCGAATTAAAAAATTCGGTCCTGTTAGGCCCTGCCCATACACATACAAATTCATCACATATGTATATACACGGATTTTTATCACAAACGTTGTGTGAAATAAAAAATAAAGAAATATATATATATATATAATAATAGAAGTGGCTAAATGAAAAAGCCTCGCTTTTTCATTTAGCCACTTCTTAACCTATTAACGATCATAAAAAGCTAATCTTATTATGTGAATATCTATAAATAGGTCGAATAAAATGTTAATATTTTAGATATTTCTCCGCGATACACCCACATATTAAATTATATAACTAACTATTGGCAGTAACATAAGTAAATAGTCATCGTGATCAGCAAAATACAGTCAAACCTTCTGCAAAACGTTTTTTTTTCATCTCACGGAAGTGACGTTTTCAACCTGATTTTTCAATATTATTTTTGCAAATAAATATGTAGTTTGTTCATTTTCTGCATATAAACGGAATGATTGCAGTGTTCAATGCATTTACTTGTTTCCAACACTTGTTACGACTTATACTATTTATTTCGAGATCATATTCGCGATACTGAGTCATGTACTCAGTAATATGCTTTTTTTTGCACGCTAACTCCGTTTTTAAAGGTTGGCCGCAAGTATTCTTGCTTACAATTTAATCTGTAATCAGGGATATCGTTTCAGATTTTGGTTGGCTAGTCAGTGGCCATTTTTTTAATATTTTGATTTCATCACGATTTTATAGTATTTCAGTAAATGACATGCATATTTCTGGCCAAATTCAGGGGAGTCCCTGCTTAGAATCCATGTCAAAAGCAATAAAATCGTGCCGTCGCACTGGAAACGCTTGGTTATGTAGCGATCATATTAAGGCTTTTTGTAACAATATTACGCCTTACAATAAGTGAGAATCGAATGAAGCATATGTAAACCGAATATGTTGGTCAATAGGAGGGCGCAAAAAACAATTATTCCTTCTCAGAAATCAAAAGTTCAAGTCAAAAGCAATAAAATCGTGCTGTCGCCGACACGATTTATTGCTTTTGACGTGAGTTTTTAACTTCTGAGTAGTGATAATTGTTTTTGCGCCCTTTTTTTGACCAAAATTCGGTTTGAATGCATTTTGCCCAGCACTCTTATATTTGAAATCCGAAGCAATATCGGTAAGCATCGCTATCATATTTTTAAAACTTAGTGTAATATTCTAGTGCAGACAAACTATGGAACAAATGCGAGATGCGACGTCTGTTTGTACTTGATCCGTTTATTTTTCTTGAGAGATAAGTTGTTAGTTTGTATTTTGGACTTTACCTGATGAAAGTTTAAAACTAGAAATAATTTTAGAGCTTTCATTATGTTGGGTTTGGTTTTGATAACAAATGGACGTTTCGCAACTGTCAAATTGTGTTTCATAGACGTTTTAGAGCAGCATATAATTGATTATATTCAAACGTACATATCAAAATGAGATGAATTATCCTGCATATAACCGAAACAACTTTCTCATATTTAATATAAGATGACGTGTAGCAGCATTTGTTGTCTGTTATTGTCATATTTATAATAAATAATTAGTTTGATAACTAAAAAAATATATTTGATTACCCGTAATGCGTCACGATGGTCAATAAACACTATATAGTATTATTTCAACGTATTCAATGTAAAAAAATATTAAAATTAAATGTATGTATTTTGTATTTTTGATACTGTGCTCTATGTGTAAATATTATATAAAATGCTTATCATCGTTAATATATAAAACTAAATAAAAAATATTTTCTGTACATTAATAGTGGGGGGAGGTTGTCAGTTTGTGTTTTAATAAATATTTAATTTTTGAAATACCCTCGCAATATGAGGGGGTGCGTTTCTAGTGGCAGAGTTACTTATCAGAGAGCTTTCTAATCGGTCGGTTGTGAAATGTCGACGGTATTTAGTTAGCGAATCGATAATGCAGATTCGAGGCGAGCGAAAGCGTGCGCGCTTCGGGTGAGAATAATCGACGGTCGGCGGTCGGCTATAGCGAGAGACGCGTTGCGCGCGCGTCATGGCCGCGATCGGTCGGGTTAGGGCCGCGCGTCGCCCCACTGGGATGTCGGGCGCGCCGCCCCGCGTCTGCTGACCGAGGCCCCCCCTCGCGAGCCTCGCCGCACAGCCTTCCGCGACGACCAGCAACCTTAGCAGCAGTCGCAGCCGCCGCCATGTATCCCGTGGAGCAGCGTGAGTGCGACCCCGCCCCGCTCTTCTCGCCTGCGGTGGAGCGCCAGCCCCCCTGAGGCTCGTCGTAGCCTTCACGTGCGACCCCCCCGTCCCGCGCGCCACCTCTCGCCCGCTCCGCTCCGCTGTTCTTCGCCGAGAGTTCGTTGACCTTTCGCCCATATTTCAAACGTCAAATCGGATCTCGCGCGACCTGGCCGATCCTGACGTGAAAACGACAGGGGGCGGAGCGCGCGAGGCGCGCTGCGTCCGTCTAACCTCCGGCGACCTAACCTCAAAATGTCGACCGCGACGCGAAGCGTGTCAAATGGCGCGTCGTCTCGTCTACGACGCGTCTCATGGTCGCCTATTTTATGCTTTGAGACCAACGAAATATAACGTATCCATATTTTTATTTTAAAACCATAGTGTACTAAAAACTGTGTTCCATACTGTATCGACGTCAATGTGAGTTTTTCAACACATTTTTGAAAATACATCATGATCATTGTCATAACAACTTGTTTTGTTATCTATGGTAAAAAGTATTGTTTTAAAGTTAAAAGGCATGTCATTTAATAACACCACCTAATTCCATTGTATAATCTATGTTACAATGTAGCATAATTAGATCTCCAACTTTTAAAACTATTGTTCGTCATTCATAAGTGGTGACGGATTATATTTTTATTTACTATTCAACACAATTGTTATCAGGGGTCAAATTTATTCGAAAAAAATATTTATTTATTTATTTATATACAATCATATTTTCCTTGAAAATTAATCTAAAAGCGTATTTTATAATATTTTTTTTTCTTCATTTATTTATAGAAACCCCCTGCACAATTTACAAGTGTTCTGCAAGGGAGCGTTGTCCTGTTGGAAAATAAAACCTGGCATGTTTAAATGTTTACACATATGTAGTACGTGGTTTTAACACCCCCCACATCATAATTCAACCCCACTTTGCTTTAGTTGGCACAATACAGTTAAGACTCATTTTTATGCTGACTAATAAATACTCTCCATTTTGACCCAAATTTTTCAAATTTTCATTTGCTAGACTGTAAAATCTTTAAGTGTCTGATTTCAGTGCCCTACCCATTCGCACTTCTTCTTTTCATTTTCTTGTCGTAACAAATACTTTTTGGCAACAATTCGTCCTCAAAGTTTTGTTACCCTTAATCGACGTTGTACTCTTTTTTTCACTTGAGAGCAAATTTCTATTGCCACAAGCCTTTTACTTGAAATTACCATATGCTGATCCCATTGTTTTGGTGTAATTCTGGACTTCTAGATTGAGGTTTATTACAATTTAGTTCTGTATCATTAAATATTTTAATAACTATTTCATTTTTATGCAATATATCCCAGTGAAGAGCGACAATTGCAGCTTTTTACGCCCCATTTATAGCAAGAGATTTTTATTTTTATCACCTGCAAATCTAACTCTCGTAAACAGTCCAATAGTATTAAGTTCAATGATACAAAACTAAATAAAAATTGTCCCAATTGTGATTTCTATAGTTTCGAATGCAAGTAAAAGAATGTGCATAGAAAAAAATTAAAAGAATGTTAAACCTTCACTATCACATATTTATAAGCTGGACCGGATTAGTTACGCTTGTCCCTTTTAGAAAGGGTGAGTCTAAAAAAACATATGCCATAATATTATTATGGCAAATACAGAAAATAGTCTATTCTTTAATTGGGTAGCAATATTTTTAATAATGAACATCGGTGCAGGTTTTGGTTTTAAACTTTTGACCGTTAGTGTATTTACCCCAGCTAAGTTCTTTAACAAGCTTGATTTGTTAATCTGTTTTAAAATGATATGAAAATTCTTTTGCATACAGAAATATATCTGATTTTTTTATCATTGAATAACATCTGTTATTCCATTTAAATTTGTTTTACATGCATTTTTAATAAGCTGTACGGTATTTGCTTCAGGGGTAATCCCAAAAGGCTCGGCAATAAATGTTTAAACTTTTGACAAGAAAATTATACTCTATTTGCGGTTCGAGAGCTATTCATTTCATTATTATTCATAATTGAGAAAGAGGTGGCAAGTTTATGTTCATGCCCCTACTATTAGCTCTAAAGCACACCATAAACATATTTACATTCGATATACTTATTATTACTCTGATGGATTGTTAAATATAAAAAATATAGTAATGATTTTAATTCTTATAAATTTGTTCAAAATATAAACAGGAGTAATGATAAGTATATCACACTTATATCCGTACTGTGTGCTTTAGAACTAATAGTAGTGGCTTAAACCCAAACTTGCCATTTCTTTCTCAATTATGAATAATGATGAAATGGATAGCTCTCGAACTGCCTATGTTAACGCAAATATAGTATAGTCAACGGTAGGTAAAGGCATTTAAACAAGTTCTTAATTTCATATTTTCTTATAATTCTGAAATCTTCCATATGTCAAGAATCAGAACATCTTTCTCTCCCTAAGCTCATTTTCCATGTAAAAAACATACAGAACCCCAAATGTTGAAACATATTTGGCTCCCATAGAAAAGTGCAGTTAACATAGTGCCCATTTTGAAATATATTAATTTATTTTTATAAATAATATTTCGATATCATTTAAGTAAATAATCATATTTTTAATTTCAGTACTGACGATGGAAAATTTGTATTCCAATTAATTGTTATTCATTTACATCCAGTGGAGGATGTAAAATAAAAAATATGGGCATTAAAATTATTCTAGTTTGCTCATAATATTACTCATCATACTGCAATCGCTTATCTTTAAATATTGATTTGTAAGATAATTGCTTTTAAATTAATTATTTCAACGTACGTAATCTACAATCTAGTATAAATAATTATGTACTAATCCATAAAAAAGTTCAGGAAAATGTTGGATAATAAATAGGTCAGGGGGTCTGACGGGTTGACAACGTCTCCGCTTGAAATATATGTTCATTGTTTCAATCTAAATATATGGATACGTTATATACTTATGTAAACGCTCTCACGTTATAAAAGGACCTCAATTTTCATTTTAATTTTCGTTCACAATTTTTTTTCGAATCACTTCACTGTATATACATATAGTCGGAATTTATGTTGTGATTTTGTTTTTCCTTTGAATATTATTCGTTAAGCATGATCGCATATACACCTCGTCCTATATAAATATGCAGAGTAAAGGTAGAGCTGCGCGTAGAGCTTGTACATTTTTTTTTACATATACATACATATACATTTCTGTTTGTTTTTTTTTATTATTATTTTTTCATCGCTTACGTCCGCACGCCGGTGGTGAAACGAGCCCAAATCTCTCACCCTGTCGTGTGTATTACCGTTTTAGAATCCTCATGGACCACGACGCCACCGCGGCCTCCGAGTCCAACACAGCCACAGACCAGCTTTGAACAACTCTCACGTAATCTCATTTAAGACAATATTCAAAATTAACATTTGTTGTTTTTATATTATTATTATTATATATATATTATTATATTTTATATACGTATATACGGGTGTTTAGTTAACATATTCGGCTTAAGCGATATTGAATGTATTAAAAAATTATAGTAAACGTATAATTTTTGTAGTGTCAAAAAAATATGTTTATAATTTAACTGTTTTAAATTATTTTTGTTTACAATGATCAACTTAAATGTTTTTAATGATATCGATCTGTTTCTTACTTTATATTTTTAGAATGTTTTTCTATATTTCTAATAACTTTGGAGGCGAGTCGAATATGTTAACGAGTTCGCCGCGTGTAAGTTTTAGACTCGATCTAAAGTAAACGTCGTCGTAAAACTTTGTAATTGGTTGTGCATTATTTTATATTATTATATATATATTTTTTGACGAGTGGTCGTGTTTGTTCATACGTAACGAGGTTTTCCGTTGTTCGTGCATGCGTGTGAGAGCAAAAATTCGATTGTGACGTGCGCGTAAACCGAGTCTCCCGGTCTATCTTTAAAACATATAAACAATAGTAAATGTCACACATATTTGGATATAGATTATTACGGAGTGTATTTCTTTATTTGGGAAAGATGGACGTGGTAATGATTTAATTTTACTTTTTTGTATTGTAGCTTGCATGTATTTTATATTTTTTATTTGTAGTTGATTTGTAGTGATGTACAATTTGTTCTTTGTGTTGTTGTTATTTGTATTAGTTGTCGATAAGGCTCTGTTAGTTGTGCTTTTTATATGTTTGTAGTTAAATAGTTCAAACAATATATCTACATTGTTCGTTCGATTAATTTATGTTTTCGGTGTATGCATAATTAATGTTAGAGGTACATTTTTAATAAAACGCTTTAATTTAAATATATATGGTACAGTATGTATACGAATATATGAAGTTGAAATTTGCAGTTTATGGTTTATATACAATGTTAATATAATTAATTTAATATTAATTGCTCTTCAAACAATTATATTCAATCAGAATATGTCTATATAGCAGCTTTAGATATTGGATGGTGGCTAGTTAATGTTCATATTCTTCCCAGAAGCTTGGGCCAGTTTGTTATAGTGATCCACTATATCAAATATCCCTTCACAATCTCAAATTTCTTTTGTTCAACACCATTCCTATGACTGATTAGTTGTTTTAAGATTAAAGTCGAGTACCTAGGTTTCCCTATGTGCCATCTGTAGAATAAGTAAGTCCCAATAATCACAGCACCGAAATGAGCAGTAACTTATTGTTATTCCACAGCAATAATATTTTCTTTGTTACCTCAGTGCTCGGTCTTCTAAGACTCGTACTACTGTTTTTAAATCGGCCAATTTAATGGTAAAGGGCAAGAAAAAAAAAAGCCTGCATATGCTAAATGATCTGTGAGGTTTTGTTACTCCATCCATAAGAAGAAAACTATTTCTCTTCCTGATTTAACAAATTATCACATTTTGCAGAAGTACGCTCAAAACAATTAAATACTGTACTATACTTTTCAGTTTCCAAAATCCGATATTTCTGCTTTTGCTACTATAGCGAGAATTGCCAAATTCGGCGTCATCATTAAAAAAAGTTTTGGATACATTTTTTATAGGCTTTAGTACAAATACAATTTTTCCGATCATACATTAATATCCTAAAAGGCTCGGCAACTAAAGGGTTAAGACAAAACTTTTATTCTTATCAGTGATGCCGCTCAGTATAAATAATGAACTATTTTTCTCCAATTTTAAAGTGCATATCTTCTTCGTATACCTTTACTGTAACATGTATATTAAGTTGCTCTAAAAATACATAAGATTTAATCTGATTTTAATTTGTTTACTTATTAATTGCCACTAAGATTTCAACTAAAATGTTATTTTATATCAGGTAAGTAAAATGCAAATTATTTTTATCTTGCATTTAAACGATACATTGCTCAGTTCTTCCCGTTTGTTTGAAGTTATTCGATTTTCACATCAACACGTTGAATAAACGCGATCCATCATCATTAATTATCATACTTTTTCTTTATTATATCATTTATAATCCTACGTAACTGATTTATTTTCTCACATATAAGCCATAGTTCTGTTCTTTTCGAATTATTTATTCTAGTGCTGATTTTGGCACAGGCTCTGATTATTTTGACTCAAAGCACCTTTTATTTAAATCTAAATATGTCTTATTTAGACGTGATCTCTAAACGCTTCTTTGTTAGAATATAATTGCAAAAAAAGTAAACTGTTCTGTTTCGTTATAGCGCCACCTGCGAGCGGAAGCGTCGGATCCAATGCCAGCGGAGTCACCGGAGTGTCCGGCGGCAGCGGAAGCGTCGGAGGGAGCGGGACCCTGGGGTTGGTGCAATCGCCGCCGCAGGCCACCCCCGAACTTCCTCTCTTCTCATGTCCGCGCCGTCCGAATTTGGGCCGCGAAGGGCGGCCCATTGGCCTCAGAGCCAATCACTTTCAAATATCCATGCCTCGCGGTTTCGTACACCATTACGATATCAACATTCAGCCGGACAAATGCCCTCGCAAAGTAAATTAAACAAAATTGAAGTCGAATAAGTAGTATGTAAATAATTTAACTCTTTAATTTTATACAAATCAGGTCAATAGAGAGATCATCGAGATCATGGTGCACGCATACAGCAAACTATTCGGAACTCTGAAGCCTGTCTTCGACGGACGAAACAATCTGTACACCAGAGATCCGCTTCCGATAGGAAACGATAGGCTGGAGCTGGAAGTGACGTTACCGGGCGAGGGTAAAGATCGAGTGTTTCGAGTCAATATAAAATGGGTGGCGCAGGTGTCGTTGTTCGCTTTGGAAGAAGCGTTGGAAGGACGCACGAGACAGATTCCGTACGATGCGATCCTCGCTTTGGACGTTGTCATGCGACATTTACCATCTATGACCTACACTCCGGTAGGTCGTAGTTTCTTTTCGTCTCCCGAGGGCTACTATCATCCTCTGGGAGGCGGAAGAGAGGTTTGGTTCGGTTTCCATCAATCCGTACGTCCCAGTCAATGGAAGATGATGCTAAACATCGACGGTATGCTTTGTTTTATTTTTTAATTAATCTGCTAGGAGACCTCTTATTTATTTTATAATATCGACAGTGTCTGCAACCGCTTTCTATAAAGCGCAACCAGTCATCGACTTCATGTGCGAAGTGTTGGATATACGCGATATAAACGAACAGAGGAAACCGCTCACCGACTCCCAACGTGTTAAGTTCACAAAGGAGATAAAGGGTCTGAAGATAGAGATAACTCACTGTGGTACAATGAAGCGCAAATATCGAGTTTGTAACGTGACTCGAAGACCGGCACAAATGCAATCGTGAGTTGTTTGAGTCTATATATTGCTATTATTGTGAAATAATAATATTATTCTCTCGTTAGATTCCCGCTGCAGCTGGAAAACGGACAAACAGTCGAATGCACAGTCGCCAAGTATTTCTTAGATAAATACAAGATGAAGCTGAGATATCCTCATCTGCCGTGCTTGCAAGTTGGCCAAGAACACAAACACACATACTTGCCGCTCGAAGTGTGCAACATCGTGCCGGGACAGAGGTGCATCAAGAAGCTGACCGACATGCAAACGTCGACCATGATTAAGGCCACGGCCCGCAGCGCCCCCGACAGAGAGCGAGAGATAAACACTCTGGTCAGACGTGCAGATTTCAACACCGACGCCTACGTTCAAGAGTTCGGGCTGACAATCAGCAACAACATGATGGAAGTGCGAGGTCGCGTCCTGCCGCCGCCAAAGCTGCAATACGGCGGAAGGGTCACTTCATTGGGAGGACAAGTAATTACAAACTTTATTCCTTAACGTAAAGTTATACCTGCATGTTTGTTTGTTTTATTTTTAATATCATTTATTTGTGTATTAGACCTCCTAAATTTGGTTAGTGAACAGTAGCGATGTCGGAGTAAGATGATTGCTTGTTCACAGAGTAAGCAGCAGGCGCTGCCCAACCAGGGAGTGTGGGACATGCGCGGAAAGCAGTTCTTCACTGGCGTCGAGATCCGCGTTTGGGCTATTGCTTGCTTTGCCCCTCAGCGCACAGTACGGGAAGACGCATTGAAGTATGAGAAAAGCATTTTATATCATAGCTTTAAACACAATTCTTACATTAAACGTTGAGATCTGCAACGATATCATTACAGCTTTTATTAAAACTAAAGTTATATTATAAACATAATTTTAGATATAAAAGTTTTCGAAATAAATATAGTTCATCGTGGAATGGTATTTTTCAAAACAGATAAGTTAATATTTTGCCATTGTTACATATGGATATTGCTGCACTAATATATTACGTTATAAAACAACCGCATGGAGTAAGTGGTTAATATGAATTTTGAATCATGATATATAATCTACGGCTGCCCAACCTTTTAGTAATGGCATTTTACTTCCCTATATATATTTTATTTTAATTTACAAATAAAGAATGCTTATTAAACATGTCAGTAGATAAAAATATATAATCATATAAAAAAAAATAGAAACAGTAAATACTACATTAGATAAAATATTATTATCTGCCCAGATTTGGCAATATTTTCAAAGTCAGGATTATATGATAAAATAAATAATCGTAAACAATGGTCAATATGTTCATTACTCAAATAATTTCGTATATCTGATTTTATAATGTCAGATAATGTGGATTCAGGTAAATATGCAGAGCCAAAACAAGACATTATTTAATTAAATTTGAAAAAAAGAATGATATTTTCAATCTTTTCAAAATCATCGAATCTCGCCTTAAATTGCTTTTCAACATTTTTAATTTCGAGGATCATTATCAGGGCCGCTGTATTCTGATATGATTTTACTGAAATGACATATTTTAAAAAATATTTTCAGGATAGATTCGAGATTTTCTAGATTTTCTTTTAGGAAGAACCACATGAAACTGAATGTATTATTTATTTATTTTGCTGCATTAAATCCAGTTGTCAAATTATCGATAATATAATCTGTAAAAACGTTAAATTTATATAATTCAGCTGGTGCTGTTGTTGATTTTTCGTTATTTCTTTGTTTCTTCCCTAGGTATTCCTAGATTTACTGGTACTAATTTACATACGTTGAAGATTTTCTCTGATTTCTAATGTTTTTTAAACATTCAAAGAAACAAATTTTAACACAAACGTAGCCGCATGAAAAAACTACAATCTGTCCCTTTTAACCACTTGACAGTTTTGCGCGACTCGGGCGCGGAGTTTGATCGTGTATTGCCTAGCCCGAGCGACGCTCGGGCTAAGCATGTTTTGATTTGTTTGGTAGTGATTTCCCCGAATGACGTTCGGGCTCATCATGTTTTGACTTGTTTTAGTGGTGGGGATGTCCCTGAGCGGAAAATATGTGCATACCTGAAAGGGAAAGTTTGTATAATGAAGTGGAAGGATAAAAAAGACGTAACATTATTATCAACAGTACACAATCCAAAAATGGTAGAAATCGAGAGAAGGGGAGATTCGAAAAGAACTTGTTAGGGACAACAATTTCATAGGTGGTGTTGACAGAATTGATCAATTCGAAAAGAGAGTAGATATTATTGCCCGGATTGTGATGTAGGGTTGTGTATTGAATGTTTTAAAATTTATCATACAAAAAAAAATTATTGAATAAATTGTAACTTTATATTACTCGGTAATTATTTTCCTTAACCCCTTAAGTGGATATGTCGTATATATCCGTCATGACAAAAGTACTTGCAAAGTGGGTATGACGGATATATCCGCATTTTGAAAATTTTAGCAAAACTCAATGGAAACGACGGATATGTCTAATAATCTAAATACTGGTGTAGACGGATATGTCTAATAAGACTGCAGTAGATCACCACTTTGCGCAGCTCCGTGTCTTAAAATATATCACACCAAAAAATATTTTTTTGGTGTGTATATATCCGCTAGCGGCAAAAAGTTCGCGTCACTACGGATCACACTTGTGAAGCATAACGTTGAAGGGGTTAAAAAAAAATTGTTATTTTTTTAAAAAAAAAACATGACAATTTATGGACACTCTTTTTCAACAAAAACCAACTGTTAAGTGGTTATTAATAATGTTTATTGTGAAAGTGCTACCTAAAAATTTGGCGCTTTTGAAGGCAATGTTCTGCTCCTTTTATTTCCTGTATGTATAAAAAGGGCAGAAGGAACTTTTACCTGAAAAACATCATTACATACATCTCAAAGAACTGTAGCTTAGTTGTGATTCATTATTTGATGTCAGTTTTTACTTTTTTATAAATATATTAATGCTATGATTTTTTTCCAGAGTTGGGCCCCGGAAATTTGTATCCTCTCGCCCCCACTCTCGGCAGGCTTGATAATTATGTTTTGGTCGTATTGAGACATGCAAATAATTTTCAATGTATTTTTTAAATTTGCTTTAAAATATATTATAAATTGAAAAGTTTTTATCGAACTTATCAAAACTTTGTATTTCAAGATTCTAATCCCTGAGTTTTGAGCTTAAGTCTGCTAAGAATGATAAATTAAATAACCACTCTTTTGTTTGTTAATTGTGTGTAATCGTCGCCTCTATCAGAGAGAAAACTTTTTATGTATTCTAATAATTAAAAACCTCTTCAACTTCTTCAAAAAGTCAACAAGCATTAGTATGCAACAAAAGTTCCTCATTTTCTAATCTAAATAGGCATCTCTACTGACTATTTTAAAGATCAAGTTTCCATAACATTATGTTTATTAGGTCTCTTTGAACATAAAACTTTCAGTAGAAAATGCAGTGGTATGATAAAAAGTTTGGATAATTGTCATCTTTTCTTAGGGTCATCAACAGATTTATACCTTTTACGTTGATTCTTGTGGGAATGGTTATTTTGGTTTAAGAACAGTTTTACGGAACGAATTAAGTTCGTAAACCTAGGTTCCATTGTACATGTTTTGAGAAGTACCGTTCATTGGTGAATTATTAAATATGTCCTCCCAAAACTTAAAAATTATAGTAAAAATATAAGTTTAGTTTTATTAAAATATGCTTTAAACATGTTTTTTAGCTAATGGCGAGTATAAATAAAAAATAATCATTTTAATCTGATGTAAATTGAATGAGCTAAAAATATTTTAGTGACACTTATAATTTTTAAATCTGCGAAAAATCACTCAATTTGATGTAATATCACTCGCCTGATTTTTATTTGAAAGATTTATTTCTTAATCATTATTACTGTAATATTTTATTAATATCATACTTTTTTAATACAGGAATTTCACTCAGCAATTGCAAAAGATTTCCAATGACGCCGGAATGCCCATCATTGGACAGCCTTGCTTCTGTAAATACGCAACAGGACCAGATCAAGTCGAACCGATGTTTAAATATCTCAAGTCGACTTTCGCCCTGCTACAACTAGTTGTCGTTGTCTTGCCTGGAAAAACGCCCGTTTATGGTATGTTTATAATTGTATTCTTATATCAAACTCCCATTGCTTATATCACCTTTCATATCCCGTATCAAAGTAAAAAAATAGGATGAATAGCCATGTTGTACACAGCTCTTTATTTGTATGAAAACTTTTATTATGGTTTTAATGTATTGATTGTTTTTGCAGCTGAAGTCAAACGGGTCGGCGACACTGTCCTCGGAATGGCGACGCAATGCGTTCAAGCTAAGAACGTCAACAAAACTTCGCCTCAGACCCTAAGCAATTTATGCCTCAAGATCAACGTAAAACTAGGCGGTATAAACTCCATCTTGGTGCCGTCTCTGCGCCCCAAAGTATTTAACGAGCCTGTCATCTTCCTCGGAGCCGATGTCACTCATCCGCCCGCCGGAGACAACAAAAAACCGTCAATAGCCGCTATCGTCGGTTCGATGGACGCGCATCCGTCGCGATACGCCGCAACCGTGCGAGTTCAGCAACACCGGCAAGAGATCATACAAGAGATGAGCAGCATGGTTCGCGAGTTGCTGATAATGTTCTACAGAAGCACGGGCGGTTTCAAGCCGCACCGCATCATCATGTATCGCGACGGCGTATCCGAAGGACAGTTCATCCATGTTCTTCAACACGAATTGACTGCCGTACGAGAGGCTTGCATTAAGATCGAAGCCGATTACAAACCCGGCATCACTTTCATTGTGGTGCAAAAGCGCCATCACACCAGACTGTTCTGCGCCGATAAAAAAGAACAGTCTGGAAAATCGGGTAACATTCCAGCGGGCACAACAGTCGACGTGGGTATAACGCATCCCACCGAATTCGATTTCTACTTATGCAGTCATCAAGGAATTCAGGGTACCAGCAGGCCGTCCCATTACCACGTTTTATGGGACGATAATCACTTCGACTCCGACGAGCTTCAATGCTTGACGTACCAATTGTGTCATACTTACGTACGGTGTACGAGATCTGTGAGTATACCGGCGCCGGCTTACTACGCTCATCTAGTAGCTTTCCGAGCCAGGTACCATCTCGTGGAGAAGGAGCACGATTCGGGAGAAGGCAGTCACCAGTCTGGTTGCTCCGAAGACAGAACGCCGGGCGCGATGGCTCGCGCCATCACCGTTCACGCGGACACCAAGAAAGTGATGTATTTTGCTTAAAAAGACACTACGATCCTAAACCCACACAATGAACCGAAACAAGAATTATTACGCAATAAAAAAATGGTAAATTACTTAGTAGAAAAACAATATCATAAATAATGTTTGCCAAAAATTCAAAGATATTTGTTTTTAAATATAGGTTACTAATTTTTATTTTATTTATTGTTTATATCATATGCAATCATATATATATATATATATATATATGTGTGTGCGTATTTATATACATATATACACAAATGTATTTCATCTCGTAAAATGTCAAACATCTTTTTTTATTAGTATGACTTTAACTAATATAGATACAAATAACAGGAACACGAACGAAAATGTATATATATATATGTATATACATATAAGGGTGAGTGAAATGAAAACCTTAAATATTATCTGCTACAGAACTCGCGCTGTTTTGTAACTTTCTATTCCACTCATACTTAGCTTTTATTATTCGATGAATATAAATTAATTTCATCCAACGAGTGGCAGAATGCATGCTGAATTGTGGTGGCTATTTTGAGCTACTGCTTGGCCTTCGCGTTGCATGCCTGATTTGTATGGCCATCTGTCTGCCAGTCTTCAAACAATATATATCATTGCTGCCAATCTACAGAACAATATTTGTGTTTTATAATGTTATCACACTACTTTCAAGGTTTTTGTTTGCTACATCCTCATATATACAGATATATATGTATATGTATTTATATATATATTTATAAAGTAATACGCTTAATACTATACAAGGAGGTATTTATTTTGCATATAGATTTATCAACAAAGATTTATGTATTGTTGTTTGTTTTACAATTGTGAATTATTTTAATGTAATTTGCCGCTTCTTAACCATATACGAATGTGTATAAATCCATTCAATTAATTGCGTTAAACGCCAGTCAAATTACGCTAATAAAACCACGGGTCCAATTATCATTGCCCTCAACATGAAATTAAAATGCAATTAGATCAGAGTGATTATAATTAAATTATTTTCTTTTTATATATATATATATATATATATATATATATATATATATTTAAGTTGACACCATTTCGGTTGTTATAGGCGAATATGTAAATGAGGTCATCAATAAGTCAAAATAGCATAGAATTTTAATTATTGTTTTGAATTGACACATTTCATATAGGAACGGCTTAGAAGCCTGATTATTTTTTAGTTATGCAAGATGAATTTTTTAATGAAACTGAAGTATTACAAATCAAGTTTGGCTTTTGAGAGGCCCAGACATTTTATTGCTGACTATTTTTAATTTTAGCATGTACACGTGAACACACACACACACTTTCGTATGAAAAATCTTAGTATAAGTTTATAAGTTCAAAAATCCACTAGATATCAAGTACGGTAAAACTAGGTTTAGCAAGTTTTTCATCATCTATGTTATATTTGAATAAGAATATACAAGGGAATATTCATATTTTGAAAGGTACACTTTATAGGATAGTTTTTTTTAGTTATTTAAACATACAATATGTATGTTGATAAATGTAAATAACGACGTGACTGTCTTTGAAATTCATTGCATTTTATCATGCCATATGTGTGTTGTAAATCTACTGCCAATATACTTCGCACATGCGAACATTTTTATTTTGTATACTATAGTGACGCGATCATATGTATGTAAATAATAACATATTTTGTCCATTGTGTACACTTATACATTCTAATCTTATATACGGAAAACAAAAATGGAAAAAAATTACCCATATTATGATATATAATGAGTTCAATTCTTTAGGCGGTAAGTCACATATTAATTTAGATCGATTTCGGACTCTAAGACCGGAATATAAAAAGGATTAAAATGTTTTTAAAAAGAATTTATTAAGTAGTGTAAAGCGTCGGATGCGTTTATGGTGTTGCTACTTCGGATAAATATTTATTTTTTATTTATGACACGTGTACCAAAGTATAAGATGTATCACAATCCGACAGACACAAGGAATGATGTATATTAACACGTTCGACGCTTTGATGTATTTAGTTATACTTGTACGTGTATAGAATTATTTGTAACATAACACGCTCTTTGACCTTTGTGAACTATACGCCCGTTTATATAACAAAAGGAACTCAATCAATATTTTAATTTTGTCCGTAGAAGCTGCAAATTTAATTCGTTCAATATCAAATATTACTTTCTCATTGAATATAAACACATCAAACACCGGCAGCTGTCCGATAAAGCAGCTTATAAATAACGCTTTAATTATCAAATCAATTACGCCAATATTGTTACTTTATGTATGTACGCTTTATTTAGCACAGTGCATAGTTTTATTTATTGTCTTATAAACTTAATTTGAAACGGAAACCATGAAACAAAAAGTATTAACAAACTTAATTATATTTTATTTTTTGTTATATGTATGTATAATTTGCTATTTGATCTCATTCGCAAGAGGCAATTTTTTTACTTTAATCGACGAAAACGGGTGTTTGTTTAAACTCACTTCCCGCAAAAATATTGTTCGTTATATCTCGTTATCTTGTCTCTCGACGCTCATCATATTGTCCCATTATTAAGAGTAGTTCTAAGACGAGTGTCACTAAACGGGTTGTCGCCGAAGAGCCATCTGGTTATTAGATGTGAAATTGTTAGTTGTATTGTATAAAAAGGTGAATAATATTTAGATTTTAATGAATAAAAAAAGATTATAATTTGTTTTAATGCCTTCCAAGTTTGTTGTAATACGTTTAAGTCTTCGTGCAGGGTAACACATTGTAAGCCGTTGTGGTGTGCCTACTTAAAAAAATTACAATGTCAAATTTTTTTAGTTCAAAATATACTCGTGATCGTTTTACTTTTATTTTGTAATTCGTTGACAAATACAATCATTGCTACACCAATCTGGTTTATGTTTTAAAATTATATAGATTTTTCATCATGTATTAAGAGAACCATAATATAAATGTCATTATCCCATACATACCTCGTTTTATTCCATATCCTTATATTATTTTTATTTTCAAAGGTTGGTGCTCTGACTTCTGACGTGAAGTGAAGAGCGGCTGCTTTCTCCATTTTCTTAACCTCTAAACCAAGCAGTTTGTTATTACGTGAACCCTTCATTGCCTGGTGTAGCAAATTTGCTACATCCTGGAATTTCACTTTTAAATTCACCAAAACCGTTTCATGGTGTTACTAGTTAGTTAGTTAGCTATAAAACCGCAACACGAAGATAGTCCATAAAAAGACAACTAGGGATCAAAATAATAACACAAAATCACTCGTGATGCTTTCAACATAGCATTTCAGCCCCTGTTGTGATACCTTTTTTTATCATTTTTCGTCTGATTTTGACCACGATAAAAATATCCTGAGGTTCAAGAAAATAGCTATTATTTTTATCATTTTGGAATGTCATATAATAAGAAAAATATTAACGAGTCCCTCACAGAGAAGGAATTGATGTAGATAGTTGTGACATTTGCTGATAATGAGGATGATTTGGATATTTTTGGTTCCGATAGTAATATCGAAATTAATTGTGATATTCCAGAACCTGAAGAATTGGAAAATGGCACATTATGTGGTAAAAAAAAATAATTTATGTGTCTACCAAGTTGATTAAAATTTTAAAAGATCATCAAAGCTGCCATCGTCTATATTATTGTTGGATACACCATACAACTTATTCCAATACTTTTTAGACAATCGGTTCTTTTAAAAAAATTGTGATGAAACAAATTTATATGGGACGCAGAAAAATCGCAGCAAAACAAAATTATAGCATAAATGATTGAAATTTATTGAAATTTGTCAGTACATGGCAGCGGTAAAGTTGCCAAAACCACGATGCTACTGGAGGTCGGAGTGGGAGATATACGAAATGCCATGTATTATAGTTTGGCGACGGGTGGCAATTAGACACAGATTGAGCCGCTGCAGCACTATTTTATTGAAGATTAATGTGGTTTACATGTTTAATATATATGTAGATGGTACACGAGGCAGCACCGACAAATTGCGAACAGGGCAGGCAGTACAGGCGATCGCCTGGGGCGCCGTGATACCAAATAAAGACGTAATATTAACTTAAAATTATCAAACAATATTGTTAAATAATATAATCTGATATTATTTGTCGCGCTGATGCGCTGACCTAAGTGATTCCCTGTAAAGCAATAAAAACATGCATATATTATTTTTATTTGATGCGAATTCAAGAGGGTGGAAGCCGAGAAGTCGGGATGTTGAAAGATTAACAGTATGGAGGGGAGAATACTGACAGCGATTAAGCGACTAAACTTCATATATACCGGTCATTGATTGGCTAGGTACAATGTTCCATATTTTTAACTTAATATAAATCAAGCATCATCAACCATTCACTGGTTAAGTTAGGTTCGCTATCCCATTTTTTAAGCTGCATATAATCCGTACATACACCGGCTACAATCATCTTTTTTTTCCAACTTCCTTTCTGGTGTCTTCCAATACTGATGAAGGTGGAGACACTCTTTTCTTGGAAGAGGTTGTAGAGCTCCCGATTGTTTCGTATACGCCAAGTAAGAGAATAAATGATGTATAAATCCGGAAATAAATACAAAACACAATTAAAGTAAAAAATAATATATATAAAAAAGTACCATGAGATTTATCTGAGAAACGCTACCATTTATAATTTGATTAAAGACATTTTACTATTTTTAAGCTCACAACTTTTTTATGTAATAATGTTAATTAAATATAATAGACATAAAAAATGTTTTAGATCACTAAAACACTGCTCATGATAGATCCAAACTCATTATGTATTCATTATAATTGCTCTTATTCATCCTGTTATTACAAATTTATTTTATTACAATATTTTTAGTCTCCTGTCTTCACCTATTGCAGTGGCATGTTGCTGTTTAACTTAACTTTCAACTTAAAATATTACTTTTAGGTTAAATTGATTTTTTGATAAATTAAATATTTTATTATGAAGACCTATTTATTCATTATGCCAAAAATTAAGTGGCACTCTGGTAACACTGACGTGATGGCGGCGAATGGCAGCACCTTAGCGGATCTCTCATCAGTCAATCGGTGAAGCAGACAATTAATTTATTGTTTTAATTATTGCAAAAAGTGTTTTTAGCAAAGCAAACTAGCAGTTTGTGACGGACGAAACGGTTTTGTACGGGTTTTTTGTCATAATCTACCAGGAGTGCATATGAGTGAGAAGGTAGCTAACAATTAATTTATTATTTTAATTATTAGAAAAAAAAAATTTTTTATAATTTCTGCAAATTATGCACCTCAAGAGTCGCGTCAAAGCATATTCAGAAAGAAAAACCGCTTCAAACTACCGTTTTTGAACGGGTTTTTTGTCATAATCAACCAGGAGTATAGAATAGGTGAGGAGGTAGTGGAGCTAATAATTTATTTATTATTATATTTAATTGTTAATAGCTATCTGCTATGGAATAATAGTATCTATTTACATATACATAAAGCCTATTATTGCATAACCGTAGTTCCCAACGATTTCGACCAATCAGAAAAAAGAATTTAATTATTTCAAATTTCCATGGATACGCATGATCTTAGAAAATGGTTACTATGTACATAAATAAACAAAATACACAAGGCTCACTATCGAATGCGTGTATAATGTTATTTTTTTAAGCCTAAGAGCTTACAATGATTAATCATCAAATATAATTGAAATAATTCATATAAAATAAAAAATATGGTCGATAACACAATGACATCTGTTGATAAAAGTATTTTCCATTAATTTACCGATTTAATATAATTACTCGAATTGCAAATAATCCAGGTACGTTTTAACCTTAAACATGTTGTACGAGGATTGAAAGTTAATGTGGATCAAACCACATAAACGCTAATAAAATGTATTTTTTATCTTGTGGTATTTTGGGATTTGTCATGGCGATCGCGTAACAATGATTATGAAGCAGGCGGTTATTTAACTGAATAAGTTAGGTTCCGTTTCGGCGTAGTCATATTATTAATCACTCATGGCTTCTGAAAAATAATTATGAACAATAAAAACTATGCACAATAATTAGAATCTAAGCACAATATTCCCACAGGGAACTGATAATGATATGACATAATTTTTAAATTAATTAATTAATCGTCCTAAAATACAAATCGTGAGCGCCTATCTTCTTTATTCTTACGTATATTGTGCCATATAGTGATAATCAGTGACAGCTGAAAATAGAATATATAAATAGTTTAGTTCAGATTCATTGTTTGAGGTTTGCTTTTACTTTTTTTATACATATATTCTTGCTATGATTTTTTCCAGAGTCGGGCCACTCAAGGAGAATGGGACCCAGGAATTTGTTCCTTCTCCCCCTCCTCTCAGCAGGCCTGGCTATCTTTCTGTTTTACATACTTTCTTTCCTCTTTGGTCTCCTTCTAAAATTCCACTGCTGTCCAATTTGGTGGTAACCATTCTTATTCTTATTCCCAAGGTGCTTTTAAAGAATACTTTTCAAACTCTTAAGTTTGTGCTATATATTTCAAAAGTTAACATATGTTTTGATTTTCTATTTGATTTTTTTTTATACTGGTATTTGAGCACTATTTCTAGTATGTTTGATGCTCAAGAGAACCCATTTTCTAATAACCTTCAATGAGCTATGTTTAAGTATATCAAATTTTCATATACCGGCAGTTCTCGAGTTACGACCACCTCGACTTACGACCATTCGGAGTTACGACAAAAAAAAAAGTTGTAAAAATTTTTTTTTTTGTCATATACATAATTTCAAGACTGATTTGATAACTGTTTCATTCCAGAATTAAAGAAGAACTGTGATGAAAACGACATAGCCTTTAAAATTTTATTGATTCTTGACAATGCTCCAGGCCATCCTCCACACTTAGGGGAATTACATCCAAATATAAAAGTGGTTTATTTATCTCCAAACACCACCAGCATTCTACAGCCGATGGATCAAAGGGGTATTGCTAACTTCAAAGCCCATTATTTAAGAATCACTTTTGCCCAAACAATTGCAGGAACAGACAAACATCAGACATTGAGAGAATTTTGGAAAAATTACAACATCTTTCATGTAATAAACAATATCTCAAAAGGATGGTCCAAAGTAACGACGAATTGTATGAGGGGCATATGGAACAAACTCTTAAAAATATATAATGACAATATGTATTTTAATAAAGAAGGGGAAATAGATGAGATAGCAAATATTATTGTAAAATGTGCCCAACAACTTAATCTGGAAGTTGATAATGAAGATGTAATTCATCTTTTGGAAAAAGATGTTGAGGAACTCACAAACCAATATTTGATTGAGATTGAGGAACAACGAGTTGCAGAAAAAAATGTAATGGAGCTAAAAGAATTAGATGAACTCGAAGAACCACCAAAAAATATTGTGTTAAAAGACATAGCTGCAGCTTTTAGCCAAATCAATGATGCTATTAAAAAATTTGAAAATATGGACAAAGACAGCGATAGATCTTCGAGGGCACACGGCCTTATTCAGCAAGCACTTGCGTGTTATTATGAAATTTATAGAGAAAAGAAACAACAAACTGTACAAACAAACCTGGACGTTTTTTTAAGAAAAATAAGCACTATCATTGCACTCGCTGAAAAATCTCAAGAATTAACAATGGATAACAGTAGCAGAGATGATAAAAATACTCTAGATCAATTCTTATAAATAAATTATTTATGTAGATGTTTGCTAAAAAGTATTTAGTTAACAACTTGAAGTCAGCAATAAAAGTGGTTTTTGTATTTCGCATGTATGCATTGTTTTTATTCATTTTTTGTATGATTTTCGACTTACGACCTTTTCGAGTTACGACCAAGGTGGTGGAACGGAACCCCGTCGTAACTCGAGAACTGACTGTAGAGGTAAAAGAAACAATATTATAGAATAATAATTTATTGATAAAACATTTAAAAATATAAACATCTGTGTGTATATATACGATGCAAGTATCCGTTTTTACATTCATTTTTTAAATATCGGATTAATAGAATATACTTAAGGCGGTAATTAATAGACAAACTACATATTTAAATCTGTATCCCCAATATATTGTCAAAATCCACCAAAGAGGAATTTAAAAAATACAAGATCAACTGTAACATTACTCATAAGACAAACATAATGAATAAGTACATTGAATTACTGTTTTACAATAACAAATTAAGATAAATCATCATTTAATTAAATTTTAAATAAAAGTAATCCTCAACATTTTACCTCTACAAAGAAAAGAAATTGCAATAATAATTATTACTCTTTATTTTACCTTTTTCAATTGTTAATTATGCATACGTATAAAATACAACTAGCCTAATGAGTTTTAAATTATTTCAAACAAAAACATTAGGTATAAGAAAAATGGCAATATCACAAAAATTTTGGGGGTTACATTCATGACTTGAAAGTTGAAGAACAGTATGACTTTATAACGTTTATTTTTAATTCACCTTACGTAGAATTCAAGCTTCATTAGAACACGTTTAGAATAAATAGTCGTACATCGCTAACACCGCTCGACCAAATATAGGAAATAAATATTAATTATCAAATATCTCGCATTCGAAGACAAAATTCAACTGGACAACAACCTTACGCATACTCAATTGCACATCACCATAAGAAAAATGTGTCGCGAATCACGCAAATAAAACGACTTACAAACTAACGAAAATGGACCACGACAGAATGTGTGTGAATGTAAATGTGAACACGTGTGTAGGCAATATTTTTAATCACACATTCGATTTTTATCCCTCCGTAACGTTGTGTTAGAAAGCATCATGTTATAAAAATGTGTTCAAGCTCGATTTTAATTATACTTTTGCATCGAACGGATGTTATTATTCCAATCCTTTGTACTCGGGGATTGTTGGCGAAGTCGCTGGAGTAACTCTGGTCGAATCCCTGCGGCCTTCTTCGAAACCCTGCATCGAATTTGATCTAGAAGCTACCTTGCCCTGTAAAGATGTTAATTTATTTTATTAATATAATATAAAATTACAATATTAAGTAGGTATATTACCTTAACATTTTCATAAGCGCTTCCGACTTTCTCTTCAATGGAACGGAACGATTCAGAATTCCTCATTTGACCCAATTTTGAAGTGATGCCTCCAGTTATACCGCCGAATATCGAAGAAGTCTTTTCAGCGGTTGTTTTAATCACAGATTCAGTTTTTTGATATCTGGAATGAAAAAAATGCAAGTTTAGTAAGTATGAAACTATGAGATTCCATATTAATATATATACAGTGGCTCGTGGTAAATTCACAATTCAAAAAAAAATATATATTTTTTGCTATGAAATTATTTTGTTAGGATTTTATAAATTTTTAATAATATTAATTTAATTTTAAAAGACTAATATTATAATACTCATTATAACATTAGCCTTCTAAAATACATTTCTGCATATATAATAAAGAAACAATTAAAAAAATAGAAATATCTGATACTGATTCTAGACATATCGTTGGAATTTCCATACAAAACTAATGATATCTTAGTCGTTAATAAACTCAATAAGAACAATAGCGAGCTTGTAAATCTGTACTAGAAAACTTTGTACATCACACAGTGTTTTTCAAAGAATGAATAATTTTAATTGACCTTTATTTTACAACACCTTTTTTTTTGAAAGAGCAGTATATAAACATCTGCCTATTCTAGAAGAAAATCAAGCGCTAAAGATAGAAAGCATAGAAAGAGGAAAATAAGGCATTTATAAACAATTGTTTTTAAAATAAATAACTAGAAATTAAAAATATATTTTTTTAATAGAAAATAATAACCATTAGTAATATAAAAAATTATTACTGAAATAATTAATTAAGAACATTTTAATATAAGATCCATATGTAACGCATGAAGTTAGTTGCGAGTGAAATAATAAATAATTTATTAATGCTTTAATTGAATGAAAATAAATTTAAAGTGAAAGCTATTACTTTAAATGATAACTACAGTGGATTCCACTAAGTGCCAATTTTTAACGGAATAGTGTACAAATTTATTTTGTAAATTTATACTCACGACTGGTTTGTAAAAGTGTTTAATATGTCGGGTTCGAGATGCTCGTGATTTTTAATTAAATGAAATTTATATATGTAGTTGACACGAAAATTATTATAAATTTATCTCAGTATTGTATCACATAACACATTAATCAAATTATCATTATATACGCGTATAGCACATTATGTACAATCTATGATCATGTCAGTATGTTTTTACTATAAATAAGGAATAATTAAATTAATAAAAGGATCAGTTGCTAGAACTACAGGATCATACAGTCGTATTATTCACGGAGTATCCTTACTTCCCTTGCTGTTCCATAACATTCATACATATATATATAATTAGATTAATACATATGTATGATTTTTTTATTAAATAAAGAATGGACAAGGCAAGAAATGTTAACTGACATTTTAGTCGAAAATTTGTGTAAAATGATTATATTCACTTATACTAAGTTATGAAGCTCTTTAAAATTAAAACTCGTATAAATCGGCACAAAAAAGCAGGTGAAGAATATGTTAACTGCAATAATAAATTATACAATTATCAGGTCGATTTGAAAACGATTCTTGAAACCTCGTTTATGTTAGTTGGCAAGTTTTTTGTATCCAATTATGCATTATATTTTACATTGGTTAATTTATTTGATTGTTCAACCCTAATATATATTTAATTGTTTATTTTATATTATTTTAGATTATATATATTTAACGATAATTATTGGATAAGAAGTTAATTATTGTTAACACATATTAAATAACCTTGACAGTAAACAACGATAACATTTAATGCGAATGAGTAGTCGATATAAATATTGACATAAAATATTTGTTTAAAAACTTAAATATAGCATAAAACTGAACCACAGTTCCCTGGAAAATATATACTACATGCGTTTTAAAATGATAAGAATACAACACACGCGTCGATTGACATGGATTACTTACACAGGTGCTTCAGCAACAGCTTTAGAAATTTGTCCAACGTAATTTTCGACGTTGTGATATCTGTTGCCGATACAATAAGCAGCGCCAAATAAAAAAAGAGCAACAGAAAGCACAAATTATACAAAAATAAATGAATTTAAAGAAATATTAATATTACATACATATATACAGATACATATAACTACAGAACACAAAATATAGAAACGGCACTGTACTTACACTGTACTCTCCTTAACGTTCTTTATTCCCTGGTTCATGTCCTCAGTGAACTCCTTCCAAACAGATATGCCAAGTTTTCGCTTCAACTCCGAGCTGATTTTGATCTTGCTAGCCAAGACGAATCTCAACGTCGCGATCTCCTCCTCGACCAAATTCAGCTCTTGCGTCCATTCCGCCTTCTGCAGTTCAACTTGCTCGGGGGTCAGTCCGAGGAGCTCGGGAGTGGCCTCCTCGCTCGGAGACACGGGCGTGGTTTCCACTGTAAACAGAAAACATTTCCAATTGTAGAATCAAATTTGATATATTAAAATTGTCTCTTGTCTATCCGGAGTAAAAGCGAGGACGCTCAGAGAAGGCAATCAAATGTGTCTTTACTTAGGACAGTAGTAAATAATATAAATGTAGACAGAATGATCCTCTGTTCATTTTTGAACCAGTACTATAACAGTAAATATACAATATTAATGAACAATTCGCAGACAATCTTTGCCTCTGAAACTGCAATAACTGACTCTTTCAACTTGAATGTACCAAAAATATCGCAGAATTCAAGTCTGAAAGTCTAGCTGCCATTCTGGCCATGTGACCGATATTTAAGAGAAGTAATGCATTATCAAAAAAAAAATACAATTTTATAATACAAACAGCTAATTAGACCGGTAATAAAATACGCTTGCTTGGTGCGGAGTAACTCCAGTAATGCATTTTCTTCTAAGCTACAAGTCGTTTCAAATATAGCGATAAAAATAATATATTATATAACATACATGCATATTATTTTGCAGTTTTTTTGAGAAACTTTCAAACTAATCTAAATTCTGGTAAAGTTAAATATTTCTTTTTATGAATTTTGAAAGAAATTGATCTTCAGAATTGAATATATTTTAAATATTATTATATTTAAATATCATAAAACTCATGGTAATTTTGTTTCGAAATGCGAAACAATGAGACGCTTCTTCTGAACCAAAAAAATGCTTTTACACCTTTGAAAAACATTTGTGAATAGAATGTTAATGGGCTGTATCTACTATGACCGAAATTCACAGAATTTGTTCATTGAACGAAACAAATATTGGAAGGGCCCACCTTTTATTATCGTTTAACGCTTATCTCAAAATCAGGCGTGCGTCCCAAATTTTTGTGAAGTTCGCGTTACGTTTTTATATTTGTTCTTTTAAGACGCAAATATTTTATTTCAATCAATTTGATAATTCAATTGCGGTTAATTAATTTTTAGTGATTTAATTTACATGCAAATCTGCATAAAGCAAACGCCGATACGAATCAAATCTTTATTATATAAAATTCGTTCCAAAGATTATTAGCTATTGTATGTATGTATATTTCGATAAAATTATGTATTTAAAATGTTCCATTATTTTGCTGAATAAATTCAATTTGAAAAAGTTTAAATAACGTCCCTGAGTAATAAACTAAGAACTTTCCTTTTGATTCCCTCAATGATCGGTAATTCGCACAGCATTGTGTTATGTATATTTTATAAAATTCAAAATGTTTAAAGGTTTATACATTTTGAATTAAATAAATTAATATCGGTAATAACCGAGAAAAAAATTACGAATATATTCGAATAGTTGAAAACTACAAAGAATAATTGAGAACACCTATTATTACCAAGCAGAGAAATCGTCATCAACCAAAGAGAAACAAGCTCAAGGTTCTCATTAATTATTAAATGAAACTTTAAAACTGATAATAAAGTTATTGTTTATTGTTTAACACTTTTTCTTCAATGTTATATACTGTTTCGTCAGCATATTTTTTTTTTCAAATTTATCTTTTAACACTTATTTTACTTTTACATTGAATTGAATTACTGCGATGTTGGTGAGCGGTAAGGAAATTTTACGATAAAAAAATATACAAATGTGGGCGGTATGTATTAAATGGTTGACGACCCCCTACCATATACATTTTTTCATAATTTGCGATTTTGACCCAGTGCCAAAAAATATTTTTTATAAAATCTAATATTCAAATTCAAAAATATATAAAAATAAAACCAATTTTTCTTTGTGCAACTTAACTTTAAACCATTTAATAAAAAAGGTAATTTATAAAACTGAGTATGGTATGAAAAATAGTTACTTTCATTTTTCCTAATTAATCATATTATATTGGGAAAGATCTTTTATTTACATCAACACCAGAGAGAAGACGGAATTCAGTTTTAGACCTATTATTGAGCCAAAAACCAAACATTGCGCAATCGCTAAAATTAGGGTTTAGACTAAGTTGCGAATCATTTGCGACACACACCCGAGTTGTCAGTGAGGCCCAGGAACATCTTGTAGTTGTTTTGGCTGGATATCTTGGCCAGGTATGGCTTGGAGAAGTCTTGGAAGTGGACTCGGACGTCGCGCATTTTCTTCCTGAAGATGCGGAGTCTCCTCTTCCTGTTGTCCATAATAAACTCCGCCTCGACGCACAGCAGACTGTCGTCATTGCTGAGATCGTCAGGAATCGGTTGGTTCGATAAGCTCCACGATCCAGCCTCGGGTTCGTCGAGGCTCGGAGTGGCATCAGAGTCCAAGCGGACGAAGTAAGGGTCTTCGATGTACTCTACGCTGAGCGGTTCCGTGTCGTTTTCTGACAGCGAATACACCGTATTGTTCTCGGAGTCGATCAATTTGAAGGCATATCTCTCCCCTTCCGCGTCCATGATCATGGATTCCAAGGATATGATGTTGAAGCAGAATTTCGCGACGCGGCGTCGGTTTTTTTCGTCCGCATGACTTGTGTGATTTGGTCTAATAACGGCACCGATGTGAACGGCGAAGAGAGCGGCGAAACCAGTCCACGTGGAGGCACGTGAATGGTCCGCGAGGCACTGGCCACGCTCACCTGTACCACCTGGTTCGAGGCTTCTAATTGCATCGGTGGAGGGAGATTGTGAACGACAATTCCGCTGTAGACCCTCACGAGCCGAAACGCGAAGAGCAAACGAACAAAGGATAGGTTACCAACGTCTGTATTGTTACAGTTCAATATACCGAATATACACGTTATAAAACAAAGTGTGCTAGAACATGAATATGCATACAGTCATCCATAGATTTTTATCTCTTGCATAAAAAATATAAGAGAGGTACTGGATTTGGGAAAAAAATTAAAAAAGCAGGGACGTCATTTGGGGGGCAGGTGGGGGCATTTGCCCCCCTTGAATTTGGCCAAAAAATAAACGTCATTTAATTAAATATTACGAATCTTGATGAAATCGAAATAAATGGCAAAACTTTTTTCAGCTACAGACAATTTGACAGCTGACAGCTGATTTGTGCTCAGTTTGGTTTGCCATTATACCATGAATACATCCTGCCATTATACCATGAATACATGAATCGTGGTTTAGTTCGCCTATGTCTATTTTACGGTCGACATAAACGTCCATCTGAGTAAGTAATTCGAATAACCATGGATCGTTTTCGCACCACGCATTTTCTACTTGATAATACGGATCCGCAGAGACGTCGTACAGTGCGCACTGATGAAGTTGTTTCTGCTGTAGATTTTGCAGGAAGATCTTGGTTTACGAGCTTGCAAGATCCAGCTCGTGCAAGAATTGAAACAGCTTGAGCATCGTGTGCGTCATACGTTCGGTGAATAGACCGAAAACAAGATTGCTCTTGATCCTCATTTTCACCACAAAATTTTGTTCAGCGATGAGGCTCATTTTTGGTTGAATGACTACGGCGACAAGCAAAATTGCCGCATTTGGAGTGAAGAAAATTCTAAAGTTATTATTGAGACGCCGTTACATCCATAAAAAGTCACTGTTCGGTGTGTATTACAGCGCCACGCAGTGGAAACGCTCGTTACCGAGCGTTAATTAATCAATAATTATTTTCATAATTGAATTAATACAACAACATTTTAAATAAATAATTTTATGGAATTTTTTGTGCATACAATAGCTAAAAACGATTGGAACGAATTTAGTATATATTAAGAACATCTGTATCGACGTTTTTTGTGCATATTTGCATATAAATTAAATAAATAAATTATTCACGATCGAATTATTGAATCGATTGAAATAAAATCTTTGCGTCTTGAAACAACAAATACAAAAACGTAACACGTAATTCATTAAAATTTTCGACGCACGCCTGTTTTTGAGATAAGCGTTAAACGATAATGAAGGGTGAGCTTTACCAATATTTTGTTTCGTTTAACTAACGAATTCTGCGTATTTCGGTCATAGTAGATATCACAGTTAAGCATTCTATTAACAAATGTTTTTCGAAGGCGTAAAAGCATTTTTTTTTAATAAAATAAAGGCACATAAAGGACCATGGGTTTTAGAGCGGGACATTGTTGGAGCGGGATTTTTTCTCATATTTCATTCGAGATTGTATATTTTACTAATATTCGATCAATTATTCGAATATTCACATAATTGAAAATCGGATTAATAATTCGGATAATCGAATATTCCAGGGCTGTGGAGTGAAAAAGTTTAATTTTATCAGGTATTTTTGGTGTTTTTCTACACGTTTAATATTCATACGCTATACACATTCATTATTACGCAATTAAAATTTCATAATTTAAAAAAATGCATTTTATAGAAAAAATGGTCGGAGTCGCTCATTTTTCACGACTCCGACTCCATCTCCAACTCCGGCCAAAACACCACGACTCCACGACTCCGACTCCGACTCCACAGCCCTGGAATATTCGATTGGAATACTTCGATCTCACTAAAAAACACTTCACATAAAACAACCTATTATATAATAATAAATAAATATATTTGAAAAAATGTTATTTTTTCCTGAAGAAAAAACACTAGATCCCATTAAAAATTACGTCAGATCTGGAAATTTTCGCCAAAGCAAAAACTAATGTATAGGAGTTCGGCAATCAAAGAGTTAAATCTACTCCCTTTTCAAAATAAAAAAATCTAGACGCATTTGGGCAATGCTTTTCACAAATTCAGAGATCAAAAGGAGAGGTCGATATTGATATTTTAATTCCTTACATTATTGTCAAAGCGTAAATATGTAGATTTTAAAAATAAAAATGTTATAATTATCCATTTTAATTCCCAATTATTAAAACCTAGTTACGATCTCCCAACATATTAAGTGAAAAAAATGAGCAGCGGTATATAATAGAAAAATATTGGGTGAAAATTAAGACAACACTGAAAAAAACTTATTGCACCACTTTAACTACATAAGTGGCATAGATAAAAAATGGCGAACCTTGAGTTGTACGAATCAAAAATGAGTGCGATTTTTTTAGCGAGAGATCTATAAATTTACAATATTTTTTTAAGATAAGATAAAATAAGTTTGTCGCTATAAGCTATGTACATATGTGCAACTTACAGCCCGCGAGCCAGATTCGGCTCACAGGCTTTTTCTATAAATAAAATGATACTCGCTCAAAACAATTTCACGTTACGCAGTCAAGCGTTTATAAGTCACTTTGGTTTATCCAATAAATCTCATTACGAGGCTAAACCACTTGATAATTAAGCATAATAACAAAAAAGTAAAAAAAAAATTGGATATACAATTTTTACAGTAAAATGTCAGTTTTATAGAATATGTATACTTAAAAAATTCTCACTAAGCTACAAAATGAGCTTCGAATTCAACAGGTCTAGTTTTTCAGAAAGTCTAAAAATATCTTCATTCACAAGAATCCATATAAAAAATACTTATAATTTTTAACATTGATTATAATAGCTTGTGGTATATATATTTAATTAATTTAGATCAAAGTTTTGGATCCTAAACTGAATATAAAAATGCTCAGTATTTATTTAAGATTAGGTGTGACGCAAAAAATTTGTGTAATTTTAAACAGTGCATAGAGCAATTTTTAAATTAATCATAAATTGTTAACTAGATTATGAAAGTAAAGCTTGAATATGTTGCATATTAAAATCGACATATATTCAATATGTAAATAAATCAATTTTACTATGCTTGCCTCAAAAAAATATCTTTTCAATGATCACTGGATTCAAAATACACAAATGCAAACCCGATAATTATTAGTTTCAGACTTAAATACCACACGATCTCATAAAATTTCACAGATCTAGGTTATTTTAGGTTCAAGCAAAATATTTACAAAATCGTTTGATTCATATTTCCATACCAATTCCAAAAACTTCTCACCACGTCACGTCCATAAACAATATACAAAAATAACACTATCTCGAGCAATAAGTTAAAATTTTACAACCGAGAAAATTAAATTTATTTCATTTACGTCTTCCTCGCAATTTCGTTAACGTGATTTATTACGTCGAGAGCTAACGTTTGAACACGTAAATTAGAATACGTCTCGGGGGTGCGCCCACAACGCTACCAAGAAAATTAATATTTTTTGAGGTTTTATAAAAAAAATAATCAAACATTGAATTGTACCAACTTCTGCGTCATCAAAGCTAAGACTCCAATTATTATTTATTTGTTAGTTTTAATGAAAACCACCCTTTCAAATGCCTAGTTTCGGGGTCAATCAAACCTCGCTCTCAAAGAATAATTCGGCGGCCTGTTCATTGATTTTCTTTTCACAATTCAGAAGGTCGAACTATTACAGCTGAATAACACAAGCACTGTGCAAATACGATGTGAATGATTTTCTAATTCGTGTGTTAGTTTTGTAACCGATAGTTCCTAGAAACGCGATATCGATTTTCGCACTTTCTCTACGTGCGGTGAGCGGATATACTTTTTTTATCAATTTTCTTGAAAATAAATTAAAATAAGACTGCACAGTTGGAGAAGCTTCGGACAACGTGAGGAAATTGCTAATAAGGCGAATGACGCAAATGCTGATTGTATTTTGTTATTTTTAACGAAACAATGATTTCAATTAAAATGTTTGTAAGTAAAATGCATTTTCTTGGTAATTGGGAAATACTGAAAACGAAAAGATATTTTTAGACGAAACCAAGGCATCTCTATACTATAAACACAAAGGTAGAAATATGAATTACATTATTACTTATGGTTTGCCATTTCAGTTCAAAAAATACTATCTTCAAATTCTATATGGATCTTGGGGAATTAAATTTTGTTTAATAATTATCTAATAATAATTTCGATCGATCATCATAGATTAGGTTCTCCTAGATATTCTTAATCTCACGGATGAGTATCGTGATAGTTAATTAAAATCGATTTAGGTCGTTCATATTAGTTATTAAAAATCCTCTAATAATGAGCTACCTCTAAACTAAAAAAAAATGAGCCTTTTGGAGAACGTTTACATAAAAAATTGTTGCTAGATAAAAATTAAGCAGTGTGGTTTTTTGGTGTGTGTGGTTAAACTTAATTAGAATCAAAGGAAAATTAGGTGCAAATTAAATAAAAAGTACAAAAACTATTATAACTTTGTTTGGTTTTTTTTCTAAATTGGGATATTTAGAATAAGAAAAATATAATACAATATAATACTCCAGAGGATCTATTCAAACTTTTAAAAGAAAATGGTTCAAAATTTCTAGTGTTACAATCCAAAACTTATTGAAGAATTTGTGCGTAATAAAAGCAAATAGTGGACATACGTATGTACGTGTTATTAGTTTTAATTGGACTTTAAATATAAAACATGTGTAAATAAATAATAATCCTTTTCCTAGGTTCAAGACACAGTACTGTATATATTTTATGATGATTGTTTGATATTATTTTTTTGCGAGTTCTTCAAAGTTGACACAACAAGAAAAAAAACATTAAATTAAAAGTATTGTATTCGTTTTTAAATATGGTAAATATATTCTCATATTTAGTTTGCATATCATTTATCTAATAAAAAAAGTAGTAAAAAACATTACTTCAAGTCAACAAATTTATAAAAAAATGTCTCACAAAACAGATAATATATTATCAGTTCTGTGTTATAACCTTACATAAAAAGTCTAATTCTTGCCAGTGGCTTACATATAATAAAAAATAAAATATAATATACATGTAATTTCATTCATAGTAAATTTCAGTTCATAAATAAAATATCGATATCCATAAGTGTGATTGACTAACTCCATTTTTGGGTGAAAATTACTTCATAATGTCATTTTTACTCTCACATTTCCAACTGATTTAGTAATTCTAAATTAAGCGACTCAAGAAAAACTCTACTGTGACTAAAAGCAACACTGCAAAATTATACTTCCTGTATCTATTGAATAAACCAATTTACATTTATCGATATCCAAAACTTTTATTATATTTGGCTAAACATAATTAAACACTTCTTTATAAGATAAATATATATTTAGTATTTATTATATGTTTAGTATTTATTATATTTATTATAGTATTTATTATATGTTCTAAAAGTGTTTTATGTAACTAGTATCTTTAATATTTTTTTTATTAAAATACAAAGCTTTTGGAGGATTATTAATTTAACCCTTTGGCTACCGAAATCCGATATATCGGCTTTGGCTACACTAGCGAAAACTGCCGGATCCGACGGCTCCGAAATCGAAGTATCCAATACATTTTCAACCGTCTGTAGGGTAATTGCTTAAGGGGTATATAACATTTTTTCAAATATATGTTATAAATATATTATAATCATTATTTTTTTTTAAATTTCATTTATATCTTTCATATAAATCAATTTATATATATATATATATATATATATATATATATATATATATATATATATATATATATATTTATATATATGTATATGTGTATGTATGTATGTATGTATGTATATATATATATATATATATATATATATATATATATATATATATATATATTTATATATATGTATATGTGTATGTATGTATGTATGTATGTATATATATATATATATATATATATATATATATATATATATATATATATATATATATATATATATATTTATATATATGTATATGTGTATGTATGTATGTATGTATATATATATATATATATATATATATATATATGTATTTATGTATATATATATGTATATAAATATGTATATATGTATATATGTATATATATATATATATATATATATATTTATATATATATATATGTATATATATATATATAGATGTATATGTATATATATATATATATATATATATAAATATATATATATATATATATATATATATATATATTTATATATATATATATATTTATATATATATATATATATATATATATATATATATATATATATATATATATATATATATATTTATATATATATATATTTATATATATATATATATATATATATATATATATATATATATATATATATATATATATATATTTATATATATTTATATATATATTATATATATATATATATATATATATATATATATATATATATATATATATATATATATATATATATATATATATATATATATATATATATATATATATATATATATATATATATATATATATATATATATATATATATATATATATATATATATATATATATATATAAATTTAACCGTCTGTAGGGTATTTTTACTTGAACCATTATTTAAAAATATCATATTTTATTAATTTACGAAAAGTTTTATTTACATTTTAAAAATAAATAACATATTATATACCATTGTTATCGATTCCTGTCGGAGCGCCGCCGCTCACATCTCGTAATTTTTAATACGTCATGCGATAATGACTCTTATTACAGCGTAAATACGAACTAAAATAACACACAATCGCATATTCATCATTAATTAGGTCAAGTTCGCTGCAGACAGCGCCTCACGTGCGACCGTATGTTTACAAACTAAAATACACATTTTGACTTTTTAATTATTTAATAAAAAGTCCCGGCAGTTCTGGAACATTTTTCCAAAAATGCCCGGCATCCAAAGGGTTAAGTTCACAAGAAAAAAAAACGTGACTTTTTAATTGCAAACATTGCAACATGACAGGCGCTAGCCCAATGCGTTATAACGGGCAAGTGACACACCAGACTGAAATCAAAGTCTGTAAATCAGTGACATATATTTTATTAATTGTAAAATATTATTACAGCTTACATTACTTAGATTGCGGAATTATCATTTATATCTCTCGTTTATATTAATAAACTTAATTTTATGACTACTCATTAATACCAATTAGTTATTAGATTATTAAAATTTGTCATGGGCGACATAAATATATATAAATATATACACCCAGGACCGGCTCTGAGATTTCATTCTCATAAAAAACACGATAAAATCAAAATTGTACGAATTCTTATATACCTAGATAGAACCGGCTTCGCGCTCCACCAGAACGCCATCGTCAATTTAGCGGGGCCCTTGGAACCCTTTGTGTTCAAGAAACAAGGGCCAGAACAACTTGAACGTGTAATTATATGAATCATTCCAGAACGTTTGTTTTCGTCGCAATAAATCAATAAAATACACAAAAAAACTATGGCTCATTAAGAATCACATGTTTGATCTCGCTTTTTCTTCCGACAGTCCTAGTTTCAGAAATTATAGGCGTTGCAAATTTCAACATACGTTGATTGTTAACAGTGATTCGAGAACTTTTCGTGACGAGCACGTTTTTAAAGTTAGCAATATTTTTACCAAGGAATAAATTTATTAAGATTCAATAATGCAAAGATTCCTTAGTCACTATATAATATAGAGTAATAAAATGTATTACTTTGATATTGGAAATTAAAAATGTTTTTTTTTCAGTTTGCGTAGTTACTTTAATTTACGGAAGAATCAAAATGTCGAACTGCTTATATTGAAGTCATTAAAATTAAATTTTATTAGGGAATATGATACTATTTTATATATTATTGAATGAATTTTGTATTCGTGTACACATATATTTCGAATTGTAAAAAATACGCTTTGTTAGATTTCAAGCTTTATTATGTATGTATTTCTATACAACATAATAAAACTAGAAACAAAAATTTAGACTTGGGTCGATTTACCAGAAAAATTGTCAAATCCATATAAAATTATTAAAAATAATATTTTTTGCGTCAACGTAAAATATTATGTTGTCATAAAAAAATTTATTCAAATTGATCTTAATGAAAAATTTGTATAATGTTAAATTGTGTCGTTTTCTTTTATTTAAATTAACCTAAATGCTAAATTTAATATATTGTATATATTTTGTATTTAATTAAAAAAAAATATAACAGCATTTATTTTTCGAACACAGTCAAAAAAATCGATTAAAGCAAAAAGTAAATAAAGATAAATGTTGAAAAAGTTAATGACATAATTTTTGGAAAGGCAGGCGCCACACAAGTAACAACGGAACAAATGTTATAGTGAAAGGTTTGCGGTTTAATACATTTTAATTGTGCTGTATTTTTATCTTTTTATTTTAAGGAACAAATAAAAATATATTTATATAATTAGAAAGATAATCATAGTCCACAAGCAATATTAATATATATTTATCATTTATCACCCGTTGATTACATGGGTAAATAATACATTTTTGTCTACTATATATATTGGCAGAGAAATCTGACGTAGTTCAATGCACTCGAATTGGCTGTGAACCCAACAAGGTCTGGTCTTGTCTAGTGTATTAGTCATACATTTTTTCAGTCAGTCAGAATCAACAAATACTACAATTACCGTCCAAATCAGATTCTAGTTAAAATCCGTCATCAATATTATTATACAATACTTATGTGATAACCTGATAACCTTAATATATAACATTATATAACTAATGGTGTATTTTTGTGTGAATAATAATGCAATTAAATTATATCGATCGTTTGACATATGTATGGTATATGTATATTTAAAATGGTCTTAAATCAGCAAACGAGTCGAGCATGTAATTTATAATGTAAATATTATTGGAATATATTTTAAAAATAAACATGGTTTTAATCATCGATCGCTCGAGAAGGTAGTTTATCATTTGCTACTGTGACAAATATTTTTTTTAAAGATAAAATTCGGTCATTGGTGTAAATGTTATTTAATTCGTATTATAATGTGACGAGTGTGCATTTACTACGCGAAATTGCACTTGAACGTTTAACAATTGTATGTTTGCGTCGTCAATTAAGGAAAAGAAAAAACATGTCGTCGATTGGTATTTTGAAGATTGAAAAAAGAATCGAACGTTAAGCGTTACTATCGAGATACGGCGGATATTACTGACCAAAGTCTGGCGACTTATCGGCACTCATATTGACGTCTAATCCGGTGACGTGGGCTCGGTCCGCCGGCTACAGGACAACACCAGCGCAGTTGCCGACACTACTCAGTATTACCAACTGGTGAACGCTAATCGCGTTTTTATTGGCCTTAACGTCAATTATTTCGACTACAAAATAAGTTATACATTTCAACACAATGTTACTTATTTTAACATTTTTTTATATATAATACTTTTCCCGTTTATAATTCCTTTTGCTTTCTAGTATTATACGTTGAGACCAGTCCTTGTCTCTGCCTTCCTACGCAAAATATATTTAGCTCCCCTTCCTCTTTCACAAATTAATTTCAAAATTTAGCCATATATATTTTTAATTTTAACTTGTGCGTCAGTTTGTTTTATTTTTTAACTATTGATTACTTTTTTTAAATAATAAGTTACATATATTTAAACATAATATGTTTTCATTCAGCAACAACGCATGCAAAATTCATAATAATTTTGAGTCAAAAGAAATGACGAATAAAATGATAAGAAAAAACATTCATAAAATCAAGAGCCATATATATTTTATAAAGCTTTGCATTAGTTTGAAACAGAACTTCAAAACAATATATATTTAATAGTCGTTTGCATGTTTAGAATAGAATTACTTGTTTTTAATGTTTCCTCTTAAAATGATTTAAAAAAGTTTTGTTTGGCGGTTATTGCGCAAAATTCTCATAAATAGTCGTTTGCATGTTTAGAATAGAATTACTTTTATTAATGTTTCCTCTTAAAATTATTTAAAAAAATTTTGTTTGCCAGTTATTGCGCAAAATTCTCATAAATTGTAAGTACATATTCTTTCAAAAATAACATTCAGGTGCGTTTGCTCACGAAACCAATTTTTCTTTCAGTTCGACACATTATGACCAAAACTTGGTGCCACTCTGGTAACACTGACGTGGCGGTGATAGAGGGTAGCACATTATTTTTATGGGACGGGAAGACAATGGTTAGTGTTGTTTCGTTTATCGCTAATTCGTGTATATTTAAATAACAAACATAAATATTTTTTTATTTTTTATAAAATACTACTGCAGCGGTTTAATCTTTGTGTAATTGCAACCCGTCACCATCCATCCCCCAGACCAGTACAAATAAAATGAGAGTGAACGACTCGTAACCCCAGTACTGGCAATTCGAGTCGCGCTGCCATGCGTCATGGCCGCTTCTGTAAAATCGGATAAATAAAGAAGATACACAAATTCTGGAACTTCATGTCCCACAATTTATATAATAAATTGTAAAGATACAATTATTTACCAAACGTGAAGGCGAAATATTATCATAAACTACTATTTCACTTAAATAAATGATATGGTTAAATTAACACAGCGAGTAAAATCGAAATGTTAGACTAATCAACTTATTTCTATGCAAAATATATAAGATTAATCAGTCGCAAAAATATTTTTATATAAATTAATAGTCCAGCGTATTTTTAAAAATATTTAAATATATTTAACTAATTTAAATAGTACACAAATAAACATTCGGTCGCGCAAGCTAATGACACGAATATAACTATTATGTTGAAGTTCCAGTAAAAAATGCCCTTAAAATAGTCGATATTTATCTACTACTAATTATTAATGAATTTAAATGAAAAAAATGTAGAATAGGCCGCGTCTTTGTTTCTTTTCGAAACATCGAATAATACCAGATCTCTAAAAATCAAATCTTCTTACCCTATAAAAATGTTTTTTGTAAATTTTATCTGGAAATATTTTTTAATTAAAAGCAGCTCTATTTAAATCGTCATTATTATATATAAAATAAAAATATTTGTATAGCTTGTTATATAAGAATTTAAATAAAAAACGTCAGCTTGGCTTACTTTAATTTTGAGCACTGGCAACTTTCCACACGCCATGAACTTGTAGTTTTCATTTATCGTTTCTCACCGGAATTATAGCAACGATTGCGTCGTTCAGCAGATACTGAGTACGTATTTATCGGAATATTCGTTTAATTTGCCGTTCAATCGATCATAAATTGTTGTAAATTACGACTACGTTAAGTTAAGTTTAAAAAATAGCTATTCAATTGCTCAATTCGGACTTTCGAGCGATGACTGTACCGTTTTGTATCAATTTTTATATTTACTGTCGTCGTAATTGTTGAAATAGTCGATTTATGTACACGATTTTCTTTTGCACATGTTATAAATTATATTTAATTTATTCGTAGCTAATAATGAAATACATATAACCTGTGTGATGACGTCGTTTGTGTATTTTTTTTTAGAAATAAACACTTAAAATGTCGTCAGGCGCTTTGTTCAGTAGCGGCAGCGGCTCAGGTAGCGGTGGAGGAAAACACCTAGTTGAGTTCCGAGCGGGACAAGCGAACATAAGAGAAGGGCTTGTAGTGTCAGATCGTAGACGCGGTCTCCTGTATCTGTATCAAGGAGAAGACTCATTAATGCATTTTTGTTGGAAAGATCGTACGACCGGCGCCGTAGAAGACGATTACATCCTTTTTCCGGGCGATTGTGAATTCACTCGAGTCACACAATGCACTGACGGTAGAATGTACGTTTTAAAATTTACGGCGTCGTCTCGGAAACTCTTCTTTTGGATGCAGGTATATATATATATTTATCTTAACGTTTACGCGATGATTTGCATTTTTACACAACTCTTTCGTTGTTCGCAGGAGCCGAAAACTGATAAAGATGAAGAATATTGCCGACGTATAAACGAGGTTCTTAACAATCCGCCGGCTGCCGGTAGCGGTCGAAGCGGCAGCGGAGCTCCCGACGGAGAACTGCAAAATATCTTAAATAATATGTCTCAACAACAGTTGATGCAACTTTTTGGAGGTGTAGGGCAAATAGGCGGTCTATCGTCGTTACTTAGTACAATGGGGTAAGTCATTAAATCGATTAGATTAATAGCTACAGTGAGAGAAAAATATTTTTTCATTTTTGTACGATTTGATCATTCAAGTATCGAAGGCGATGATTTCGTCGAACAAGTGTGGATACATTATTTTTAAGCTCAGAAAAAAAAGATTCAGTTCTGACTGTAACAATCACTTTACAATTCTCACAATATTTTTTACATTTTTAAATAAATATAGAAGTTCCCATTGGATAAGTATCTTCTAAAATATCATTATCTATAGCATAGATTCTCAAACTTATTTGACTCATCGCCCACTTTTCAACTACGCAATACACAATTTTAGAATTTTAAATAGATAGTTTAAAAATAAAGCAACTAACGATTAAAATTATCTAATAAAATAAAGCAAAAAATGCACACTTTCATAAAATATTATTGACTAATATCAAATAAAAAATAAATAATTAAGTAATTGTCCATCATCCACTTTGAGAACCTGTGGTCTATGTTTTCTAAATTTATAAATTAGCATCTGATTCCATAAAATTTGGATCATTAAATGGGTGAATATAATTAACTCTACCCTATTTACAAAATCAACCATGACCAACAATGTGAATCAACAGTAATAAGAACAAATTCAAATTATTTGTTGTTATAATGTGATATAGATCCTTCTAAATATTGCTGTGATATGAACTACATCCAACTGCAAAATAATAAAAATCGACTGTTAATGATATTTTTCGTTTAAATTGTGATGCTTTATAGCAACGGTTGCCAACCTTTAACTTTTAAATCCGGCGGAATGCAACTATGCTTTTTTCGTAAAAATAACATTCTAAATATAAAATTGTACTTGTTTTTACCATGAGGGAAGCTTAGTGCTCGCCCACCTATTTATTGGATTAGTCTGTTTTCTTACT
Organism: Plectrocnemia conspersa; assembly: GCF_051122295.1. Taxonomy (NCBI): domain Eukaryota; kingdom Metazoa; phylum Arthropoda; class Insecta; order Trichoptera; family Polycentropodidae; genus Plectrocnemia; species Plectrocnemia conspersa. The sequence continues at coordinate 24,860,828 of NW_028277169.1, forward strand.
GGAATTTTGTGACCGATGCGCTAGTTTAAACTGTCATCTAAACAGGTATGAGATGGTCTTTAAATATTTTGAACAAGCATGAGATCTGCCAAACTTATTAATAATTGCATCACTAATTTAGGATAATGGCTTAAGACGCAATTTAATAAGGCGAATTAGAATATAATAAAACATTTAAATAAACAGATTTAAAGTATATTGAGGTTACTCCACGAACCACCACAATTCCTTACGGACCTTCAGTGGTCCGTGGATCACCGGTTGGCAAACGTTGCTTTATAATAACTATTTAACCTGAGTACAGTAGCTTCTAATAGAGCACACCTTCCTAACTAAGACAGTGCAAAATGACAATCTATAGTTAGGTATGTCGTGTCAGTCACCAGTGGTCGACACGGCCTGATTGGAATACCTTGGTGTCGGCCACCAGTGGCTGACACGGCAGTCAACGTGTTAAAACACAATTTATTACATAACTCATATTCGATAGCTATCATAGACAATCCGCTTAGTCTATCTTAAGTCATTGTAGATCCTAAATAGTTTTTGATGATTTTTAATTTGGAAAATCTTTCACCACTTGCAACTGATATATGCAAAGTTAATAAAATTCTATGGGAAATGTTGTTATTTGGCTCAAAATTTAATACTGTAATGAATTTTAATTCTTCCCTCGAGGGCATATCTTTTTTTATTAATATGCATAGAACTGACAACTCATCTACAAGATCTATTGTGTTTATATCAGATGACTCCCCATCGGTTAAAATATTTTACAAGTCCTTGCAATGAATGAATAGCAGTCTTAGACATCTTTTTTGAGTTATAAATATTATAAACAAATGTAAAATATTTATAATTAAACTACCTATTTTTTGATCTCATGCAATGGATATTCAGAATATTAAAACTGATTTCACCTCAATTTCAGAGGCCAATTTTGTTGCATTAACAATAATCGTAATCTATCTCTAATTTGATTTATTTTTAGCACTAGAGTTCAATTTTTCTCTCGGCGGCCCTGCGTGTAATACAGTTATTTCAGCGTTTGTCGATTTTCACTTTCAAAACTTTAACCCCCTAGATCTGGGCCAGCTTTTCGACATACATTCTAATAAAATTCATTAGATAATTGACTACTACTTCAATTATTTATGTCTAACTGGGCGTTCTCACTACAATGACAGCGGAGGCACTGTAAACTCGTAAATGAGATCATATACAAAAAGAATGCGATAAGAATTATCTACACAAGTTTCGTATGAAATTGAACGTTTTATATATACAGTGTCTAATATTTAATTTTCCAGTTCCTGGCCAAAGCCATCCACCTGGGTATCTATTTATTCGTTCTCTTTTTTATTTATTTATTTTTTAAGGCAAAAAAAAAACCTATTCTTATTAAGTTAGCTAGCACTTTTTTTTTTTAAATGTTCATGTTACCTTATTAAGGTTTTTAATTAATGGGTTAGAATGATATTTATTTCTGTCATGGTAATTTACTTTAAGTTTATCGATGTAATCGCGTAAAGTGTCTATTTTCAAATCTTTATGTATATTTGAGTTTCGGACAAACCATTGAGCATTTGTCGCCATTCTTAGCGCAATATTTTGTTGCGTTTGTAGTGATTTCGAATAATTACGACTAAGTATACCTCCCAAGACTGGGAACGCATATGAAAAAACTGGTCGGATGATCGATTTGTACAGGAGCAGTTTGTTTTTTACATTTAGTTTGCTCTTTCTGTTTAATAATGGATATAGACGAGCACGAGTTGTTTTTACTCTTGAAGTTATGTTATTTATATGGGATTTCCATGTTAATTTAAAGTCCAGAGTTAATCCTAAGTATTTGGCTGAATTTTGCTATTTGAGGCTTTTATCTTACATTTTTAATTTAGAGAGATTTTTATTAGCATAGGCGTGTTTTATATGTCGGAATGGAACTACATATATCAAAAGCCAAAAATATTTTGAATTCCTACTGAAATATTAACAATTCACACGAAAATTTAGTTACGCATTAACTGTCCTATGGTAAGGTTAAAAATCACTTCTACAGCATTGTATCTTTCTGTCTCGACTTCTAGCTTCTTCTAAGAGTCATCTTAAGGAAGCTTGTAGGCTCGAAGGACTAGTGAAATAAATGGATTGTTTTTTGCTTCTTTAATCCAATTTTGATTTGCAAATGCCCTAAAAAAAAGTTTTCTTTTAATGTCTATATTGCCACCCTTTTTCACAACATACTCCCCCCGTATTGATAATATGCGCATACTTAGAACAAGAGATATGTGCTGTCACCAAACATGACCAGCAAAATTATTCATAGATTATTCAGAAAGTAAAGTTCAATGTCAGTAGAAATGGAAACATTTTTTTTAAATTAACCCTAAAATTATTTTTACTTTCTGAATATTTTACTACTTATTCCTATACTATGACATAATCAAAACTTAAATTTAGATCAGATTTTACGGAAGGTTACTAAAATATTTTTATTATTCATATCAGTCGTTCTCCGACTGGACAAACTTCAAGATCCAGCAGTGCGACTCCGACCAGTCGTCCTCCTTCCGAAGCTCCGAGGGCACCTTCTCGTCCACCGAGAACTACAGTACCAGTGTCAGCTCCCACCCCTACCACCCCTTCAACACCTAACACTCCGAGTGCTCCCAGCGCTCAGACGCAATCTTCCGCAGGACCGACTGCAACCACCACAACTAGAGGTAAACGACTCTAAATATTATATATTCTCATTTATATATCAACTATGTACTAATATATCCGTTTATATAACAGGACAACCCATATACTTGTCAGACTTACAAAAATACTTATCTGGCCTTACGAACACGGCGGGCGAAGAAGGATCATCCGCCAAACCCGCCTCTGGAGAAGTTGTCGACCTCGCCTCTGTCATAAGCGCCCCTGAAGTTATAGCCACTGCCGGACCTCACGCCGCCGGTTTAATGGAACACCTTCCACCGCCCCAAGCCGATCAGCAACAAGACGACATCAAGACTACCTTATTGTCTCCGCAGTTCGCTCAGGCGATGACCTTGTTCTCGAACGCTATTGCTTCAGGACAGTTGGGGCCTATAATATCTCAGTTCGGTTTGGGTAGTGAGGCGGTTACGGCAGCCCAGAACGGCGATATGAAGGCTTTCATAAAGGCACTGGAGAAGGAGGAGACCAAAACTTCCACTCGAGAAGAGAAAAAACCTAAGGAAGATGATGACATGCCTCTAGACTAGCGTTTATTAATATTTTTTTACATCCCCGGTTTCTTTCCTAAATGAATCTTAAATATTAAATATTTTCAATTATCCATTTATTCAGCATTGAGTGTAAATTGTATGAAAGTTAATAAATGTCTAATATAAACTTGATAAATATTATCGTTTCATTTTTATTCCAATTACAATTTTGTAATAAAATCGTGGCTATTTGGACAGGACGGACAACTACACCATGGAGAAGCAGGGCGAAAAGTATGATGCGCGTGAGCCGAAGCAATGGCTAAGGGAGGGGGAGAGCATGCCGGTTAGAGGGTAGTATGGTGGAATAGACTGGCGCTCGCCATAGAAGACGGACGTCATTTCGGCACTGCGGCTTGAACGACATAACTACGACGAGACACCAATAAATTTGTAGTGACTGCTTTACTAGGTCTTCTTTGAAAATTTCTAAGGGTCATCTTGGTCGATTTCGTGTAGCTCCACTTGGTGCGAGTTCAATTGAACTCATATATTCCAAGTCGGAAGCGAAGTGGTGGTTATGTTACAAAATTCTGGATGGAAGTGATGATGGAAGCAATAAAGTATGGCAACGTTTTGGAAAGATACAACGTCCTTTCCAACCCTCGATCGTTTCACCAATGCGGATGATTTGGGGTAAAACTAAGATCTATATTTTTGTCTAACATATATTTTTAGTCTTTTTGGGCCATAATAGCGATAGATTAGGAAATATGCAATTTGGAAATGATATCCTGGGCTGAACATTTTTGTTTATGTACGGTCCAACGTCGACTCGTCTATACCCACAAAACATCCATGAATACAATCCATAAGCCAAGAAGCTATTACCATATTTAAAGCAGTATTGCTCGGGCTTTGGAAAGCCCTATTATATACAACAAAAATAATGATTCAATCATTTTTTCCGAGAGTCACAAACATTTCAAATATTTAGTCCAAAATGATCCAAATGAATGCTTTATAATTTATTTTATCCATAACATTTCAAACTTTTTTGCGGATTGTGTTCAATAGTCTATGACACACATGGGCAAATGGCGGCTCGCAGGCAGCTCGTAAGGAATAGCAGACACTCGTTATATTTCTGCAGAAGTACTTATGAAAGAAGAAATGCTCGGTTTAGTAACACTCAAAGAATAAACTCACGGTGTCGATATCAAGAATCCACCTGCCACAATATTAAACGGTTTTTTCATTGCATAGTTCTCCGTGAACATCGGGCAACTATATATTTCAAATATAATGATATTAGCAAGACGGTTCTGCAAATTATAAATTACATTGCAACAAATGAAAAGAATCATTGCCAGTTCAAAAATTTCATTGAAGAGTTAGAATATGAAGAATTTCCAAATGATGTATTTACATTACATTGTGACGTGGGTATTTACTTACAATATACTTATTCGATTTGCTTAACTACTGGAGCCCCTTGTAAAATATCTTTATAAAAAGAACAAATCATACCCATGACTCGAAGATAATGACTGATTACGAGATTTAATGTTCTTGACTGACATAATGGAACATTTGTTTTGAAACTTAGTGCTACAGTGAAATGAGAAAAATATTTCTGGCCTGGTTCAAACGATATTCAGTTTTTATAAAAAAACTACATTTTTTCAGAATGACCTCACGATAAGACAATTTAATCATTTTTCCTGTTTAAGAATCATTTGAGATAAAATAGAAAAACTTGATGAATATCGATGAATAAAATAATTATTGGCAGATTTCAGACTTTGATTTTAAGATCTGAAAAATTTAGCTCACATGTGAGCAACCCCCACCTCGCGAGCCGGATCCGGCCCACGGTACGTTTTTACCCAGCCGTGGACGTGTGGAGTTTCGCTTATACTAAAAGTTGTTCAGTTACTTCAAATCATCGAACGTGTCTGTGTTTTATCGAGATATTTTTTCATAATGCCTAGATAAATATTATCATAAATAGATAGTAAATTTGTCAGTTCGTTGCTTGCGTTGACGTCGTAAGGAAGTGTATTCAAGTTATTCTATGACCGTGATAAATACGAAATAACACTTAAAAATTTGAAAAAAATAACGGGGGCTATGTCAAAAAAATGAAAAGTAGATGCAGAATGTAAGATGAACTGAAGGCACTAAAAGAGCAATTTTAAACAAAGTTCGCCGGTTTTCAATAAAATACCCCGCATCCACTATATTTGCTCGCTTGATAGATGCCGATATAAATAGTGCACCAGACAACTTACCGATGAAACTCTGGCTACCGGCAAATTTGGAGCTAAATTTATGGTTTAACAGCATCGTTGCTATGGTGAATTTTTATGAATTACACTTATCAGAAGAAAAATACAGTAATTTAAGGGACTTTGCAAGAAAATCATTGGGCTTTTTGGCAGTACTTATATGTGTGAACAGTGTTTTTCAAGGATGAAACACAATAAATCAAATATTCGAACAAGGATAACGAAGGAAATATCGTAAATATCGGGGGCAATATTGGTAACCTTGTTTGTCAAGCAAAACGGCAAATTTTGCACTAAACTGGTAATATTCACATATTATATTTTATTATTGTGGTTTTTTCATTAATATTACTCTAATGTTTTATTACCTTTTTTCAATTTATATACATAATAGATTTATTTAATTAAATCTTAATTATGCAATCATAGAAACAAAGGTATTAAATTTTGAAAGCCGAAAAATTATAATTAAGAAGGCTAAAAGTAAGGAGAAAAATTATTCAATATTACATATTTTCAGAGAGAAAAAAATAAGTGTCCAGTGATCTTTGAGCGTCTAATAAGAATCAGGATTGTAAAACTCCCATGAATATCTCTATCCAACTATAAGGTTCGCCATTCATGTTTAATGACATAAATTTATTTTGCGTAAAAAGACATTATATACTTCTTTTGCATTCGCTGGTTGGTTGATGTTATGATATAAAAATATACAGAAATTAATAAACCAAACTTTAAATGCCTGGCAAAAAGAGACATAATTTCAGTTTTCTAGGGGGAGGGGCAATAGTTCCCCAGTCAGTAATAGTTTCTTTTATTATTTCGATTTCATTAAGATTCATGGTATGTATTTCATTAAATGACATGCTATTTTCTAGGCAAATTTAAGGAGGGAGGGGAAAACACACAAATCCAATAATTAATGTACTATTTAATCCAAAATATTAAATAGTACTTTTTCTTGTTTGTTGTTAATCATAGTATTATATGCATCTATCCGCGCATCGAAAAATTTAAAACGTCTTGCTAATAAGCTGCAGTTTTCTTTAATATTTAATTCAAATATTTTTTGTTCTTTATTTAAAATCGAGACTTTTGTTGGCAAAGATTTTGATAATATTTTATATTAAATGATACTTTATCTAGAAAGCATAAAGGTGTACTTGATCGCGCAGCGCAAAATTTTTGGATATTCTACAAATCAGCTACTTTTATATTCTTCGTAAAAGAAAAGTCGTAAGCCTAATGTGCTACAACGGTTTTAAAAATAATGAGGAATTAATTGGTAACGTAATATAAACTGTTTTTTTGGAATACTTCAATATTTGGTGTTAAATAGCATTTCAGCGAGAATCGGTTGACTAGAACTGGCTTAACGATCGTCACCTCTGATGTATTAGTAAGCTGACCAGATTATGAAAATATCAAAGAAGACACTAAAAATCAGGGCTGTGGAGTCGGAGTCAGAGTCGGAGTTGGAGTCGTGGAGTCGTGGTGTTTTGGCCGGAGTCGGAGTCGTGAAAAATGAGCGACTCCGAGCATTTTTTTAAATTATAAAATTTATGAATTTTTAATTGCGTAATAATGAATGTGTATAGCGTATGAATATTAAACGTGTAGAAAAACACCAAAAATACCTGATAAAATTAAACTTTTTTGAGTTGGAGTCGAAGTCGGAGTCGGAGTCGGAGTGGAGTCGTGTTGTTGGTAAATATCGGAATCGGAGTCGGAGTCGGAGTCGTGTTTTTTTTTAACGACTCCACAGCCCTGCTAAAAATAAAAAATCAATCTTGGAGTTTTTGTCCGATTGGGATAAAGTAGGACTTATTACCGCGGGAGCTAAAAAAGTCCATCTCCGAAAAAAAGTTGAGGAGAAATTACTATATAATAAGACGCGGGTCGCGTTAGACCTACTTCTGCGGGTTTGATACCCCTGTTTTAAACAATCTTATTTTATTTTAATCATCCTTTAGAATTACGTAAACAGCGCCGTTTATTATTATTACTTTGATAAGAGCGTTTTTTATTCATAATAAAAAACGAGGGCGATAAGAAAAAAAATGAAAACATTGAGAATCGCAGGCGACATCGACACAGTCAGTGTGGCACTCTCCGCGCTCGGATGACGTAAGCGGGGATTCGACTTTCGCTCTGCCGTTTTTTATTTATTTACGCGCGCCGCCGCGTTGGCAGCACTGTTCCACCGTCGAACGCGTGGGCGTGGAGGGGAGAAGCTCAGTCGGCGCAGGGCCGCGCGGGCGGCTGTGCGGCGCTGGCTGCGCCTCTGCGGCCGCCTACGATGGCGCGCCGCAAGACACTCGCTCCGCAAGCGCACAAGCACAGTGAGTATTTTTTTCAAATATCGAAATTGATCATAATACAGTATATGAATACGTCAAAGAGAGACCTTACGTAACGGAGTCTCTACGCGCGCGAGAGCGGGGAATCTCCTTTATTTATTTATTTACGTCGCGAGGATTTCCTCTCGGTCGGTGCGTCACCCGGGAGAGGAAGCTCCGGGCGGGCGAGATGCGCGCGCACGCTTATCGCCCGCCGCGACTGTGCGCGCAAACAGGTGCGAGCCCGAGCGCTCTTGATAACCCCGTCCTAAGGCCGCGCTCAAACGACTTGCGTTCGAACTTTCAGTTTCTCGATTATAAGGATTTACATACATTTATCTGAGATCAACTAAATTCCTAGGTATACTATGTTTGCTGATTTAAATCAACTAATAATTAACATAAAATATATCACTCATGGAATACGGTAGAGAAGGGTTATTTTTAAAATATTGTTAGAAGCCGAAATGTTCTTTCATACGCCTCAGTGTTGCTAGCATAACTCCAAATTTGCTTTAGAACATTGGATTATAGAATATCCTGATATACAATTGTACATTTGTGCTATCTTCAGATGAATGCGGAAATGTTTAATCAGAATGTTTGTAAATCTATGTTGTCAAATTGTCCGTTAAATTGTATTGTCCGAATAGAAGTACAAAATTCATCGGATAACTTGCTTGCTTGTTATAACAAACATAGTAGTAGTACGTTTAAAACAACCTTGACTCTGAGTATTGTTTGAAAACAATTCGCAGAATTGGCTGACTTTTCCGGACGATTCTCATGGATTCGATTCACTCAATCTCCATACATATTTATTTAGCGCACGCAGAGATCCCCATTTAATATTTTTAAATCTGATACGATTGATGGAGAATATTGTTTTTATTTTTTGCTATCAGAAAATCCAGCAATATTTTTTTTTAATAAAAACATCTTACGGTTTTTTGTACGCTTACTGCCATAATTATTGAAAAACAAATTTATTTTTAAAGAAGTATGGTAATAAAGTTTATTTTAATATATGTATAAATAATAAAAAATAAGATATATAATATTTTTCATGTACATATGTAATTCGTATATTGATACAGACAATTTTATAGCCTAACGTTGTAAAAACATAAAATCATATCTTATAACTATATTTAATAAAAAAATATTCTATATGCAGAGAAAATACATACTTAAAACCAGGGCTGTGGAGTCGTTAAAAAAAAACACGACTCCGACTCCGACTCCGATTCCGATATTTACCAACAACACGACTCCACTCCGACTCCGACTCCGACTTCGACTCCAACTCAAAAAAGTTTAATTTTATCAGGTATTTTTGGTGTTTTTCTACACGTTTAATATTCATACGCTATACACATTCATTATTACGCAATTAAAAATTCATAAATTTCATAATTTAAAAAATGCTCGGAGTCGCTCATTTTTCACGACTCCGACTCCGACTCCAACTCCGGCCAAAACACCACGACTCCACGACTCCAACTCCGACTCCGACTCCACAGCCCTGCTTAAAACAATAAATTTAAAATCGAAATCCGATTAGATAGCTTTCAACTTTCAATCTTTGTCTTACTAAAGGCGAATATATTTGCAAATATGTTTTGAAACATTGTGCGAGATCGTAACGCACGAGCGTGTTCCGGACTTTAGCAAGTATAAAAGGATAACGCGTGATGCTCTTCACTACACTGTGAATAATGTCTGAGTTCTAATGAATATATCTATTTACATATTACCGATCCATATTCTAATATTCTATCACAACCCCAATCATTTTAAAGCTTTATTTGGTACGTTGACTACGTGATGAAAAATATAATGTTATCGTTTTATAAAATTGTAATATAATTTTTAAAAGTAATACTTATAGAACGTATTTTTTATAAAAAAATGAAGGAAGGATGTTCCTGATAATTCTGATAATATCATTTAATTATTTGTTTGGTTGGTCTAATTTTAAATCCCAAATTTAAAAGAAAATTCGTTTTTATACGAATTTACTTCCTTATATGGTATATGTAATTGTGCGTCATTTTAACATCTTCAATTGGAGAAAAATTTAACTTTTCATGCCAATTTACGTCAAGTGGTTGCGCGAATTTCCGAAGCCCATCTCCACCTCGAATCTAAATCATTTTGTAGATGTAGTGATAAAAATTAGTAAGCGCTCTAATGTATTTTTAAAACAACATTTTCGTGTGAAGAAAATAGTAATATCAATAACATTATATTAGACATGTCTGTTACATTTATTTGCAGTTTAAAATAGTTGATCTGAAATGTATAGTAATATAGAGGGATGGGTATACTTTTTTTTTGTGTGTATTATAAGCACTGCATACACAATTATGCATGTTTCTCAAACATATATAGTTAATCTTCCTCTTACGGTGCAAAAAAATCCTCGCGCTCCGGTGATGTACTCTCAGTGTACATGTCAAAATGTGTTAAAATTAAAGAAACTAATTTTTTTCTTATAAAAAATTCCATTATAAAATACCTAATTAGTATACTCAATAAATAAAGATAACATTTCTGTAAAAGTAGTTGCTTTTCTACTTTTCTTGAGTATATTGGTGAATTCCGTTTAAACCCAGACTTCAGTATCTATCATTTCTTTATTATACTACACTTCTTCGTTTACTTCGTATATATTCGTCAAATTCATTCCAAGCTTGATATTATATAGGAGTAAATGCCAAATAATTATTATTCAAAATCAAGTTGAAAACGTCAAAAATATGCTTTATGTTACAAAATATCCGTATATCAATATTTTGTTTTATTTAATTAATACCAGATTTCTGTAAAAATAAAATTTTTGTCACTCCCAATAATTTCATTTATATTGTAATTATCTAATTTAATATGTGAGTTTATTACTGAAAAATTACTAAATTATAATATTTTAATTGTACATATTATTTTACCCCTAAAATAGTCGCTGATATTACCAGTAACAAAAGCAAATTATTATTTACTTCAGTAGAGTTAACGATTCAAAAATTGCTTTAAATTTATTATGTTTATGTAGTGTGTATTCCGGAATCATAGTGCGAATTCTTCGTATTCGCAAACGTCGCGGTGTGCGAAAATCCGAGTGCATACAGTTCTGTTGCGCAACGCGCGATTATGTCACTATCGCGCACCGTCGATATTTTTGAAATGGCAATAAACAAAAGAAGTATTTGTTTTCGACCGCTCTCGCGTGTAAAAAAGCACTGCGCCGATACAAAGTTCAAGGTAAGATTCGACGCGCGCACCGGGGCCGACGCTTGACGCGCCCTGGCGCGCAGCGAGAGCGAGACGGATAGATGTAGAGATGGGGGCGGGGCGCGGGGAGGCCTTTGGGGAATCCTCGTGGCGCCAGACCGGCAGCCTCTGTCTGCCCCCGCCGGGCTACAGGCGGCTATGGTCTCGCCACACCCGCACTACAAACTGACTGACTCGCTCGCCGCTCGGTTCATTCATGCGGGTGCCGCGCGGCGCCAAAAGCACGCGCGAGCGCAAACATCAGAGGTGATTTCTTAACTTTATCGATTATTTACTTACGCAGCGATACGATCGACTAAGGTCAATAGTGGGCTCTTTCATGGTTTGTTTATAATAATTTAAAAAAGTAAAGGCTATGAATCCAATTCGATAGAAATGTGTAAACTCCCAACTATAGTTGAAATAGTAAATATTTTAGGCTCTGTCGGATATATACGTTAAAACATATAAGAGGAAATGAAAAATATTTTTCAATAAAAATAAAGTTTACTTACTAAGAATAAAATCAGTATTGGTGAATAAATTTTCGAACGTCTTCACGCATGCACCACTTTGCCTTTCAAAATAAAATAAGTAACAAAACTTCTCATGCTGAATTTCGAACACGAAACGGCTGCATAGATTTTTAAAAATATAAACACTAGTTTATATTATTAAAGAAAGGACTCTTTGCCTACAAGTTGTGCTTGCTCTATTTATTTTAAGAGTACCTAGCAATTATGTAACTATTGTAGAATTGTCCTCTTTAATTATGTTATATATTTCAGATATGTAATTTAAAAATAATATTTACTTACCGATAATATAATATAACCCGGTTTGATCAACAAATCAAGAATAATAAAAAGTGTCTTCACGTCTGCAACAAGCGTTAAACACAAATTCTTTGTGTTTGCAACATTCAGGCAGAAATAGTCCGTTTCATTCTCAGCTTTCGCAGTACTAATCAAAGGCGTAAATAATATACGAGGACAATTTAAATGAGGAATATATGAAGTAATTATTCCATAAAATGAATTATTTGTGTATTATTGCTGGTTAGATTAGGTTCGAGCGAACATTGGTCAGAACAGTGAACACCCCATGAACACTGTCTGTAACAAATCCCACAAACAATTTGTTTTATGGTACAAAAGTATTTATTTAAATGCACATATCCCTTAAAATAATTCCCCGTTATATCATGTTGAAATACTGCTATTTTTAAAACAAAGCGCTTTTCGTTTTCAAATAATCAAGAATAATAAAAAATACTGCTTTCATATTTTACGTATTTAATCCATGAACATGTTTTTTCTTACTACATTATCCTTAACATAATATTTAATTTTAACCATTACATAAAAAAAATCAATCAAATCTAAAATTACTCATTCAATAATAAGACGTCATGTCCGACACATTTGGTGTTGTATCCCACTAAGGAAGTGACCAATGGCACATATGGATTTCAAATTATGCAACAAACTCGAATTTCTTTCCTCTTATATGTTTTAACATATATACTTCGTTGTAACGCATTACGCTCATGTTACAAATAAAGATTTGAAAATCATAAAATAATATAATACGAGTGAAACAAGAATTAAATTTTTTTTTACAAAACTCGATAAAGTGCACTAACATTTTGGGAGAATGATACATAAATTAGTTCTAAAGACACTCAGAAAAATTTAAATTATTCAAATAAAATATTTTTAATAAAAGGCAATAGTTGTACAAACTTTCGAGAGATTTATTGGAACTATATAGGAAGGAAGAAAAAACCATATCGCAAATTACGCAATTAACTAATGATAATAATGAGAATAGAAGAAGCCTTATATAATGATGTGTTAATTTTATTTTTAACTAAATACTTATAAATGTGTTTGAGGACAAAGGTGTAACATGAAGATAAAATAGGGTAAATATATATAAATATGTAATAAATATTTTTTCTATTAACCTGCTAGTAGGTTTAGTAAATAAAAGCGTAGCCGTATATGGTTTAAAATATGGGTTTTACAAAAATGATTCAGAACACAGATCATAAATAAGTTTTTTTTAAATCCACTCCATCAAACATATGACAAAAATTAATTTTAAAAAAACAATCCTCAATTGTCAAATTTCTGTATCTTGTTGATTAGTTCCAATCGAAGATTAATTGAAAGATATTCAATTTTTTAAATACTAAACCTCTTCTGTTATTGCATAAAGATGCTGTGTTTACATCCACATACATTTTTGACAGTAAATGCACAAAGGCTACCGTAATTTGTGACTCAATCTAAACTGATTTTACCGTAGTATAAGTTTAACATTTGAGCTTTGTTTTGCCTTGTAGTTTTAAGTTGAATTTATTGAGAAATCTGCAGCAACAGTTAATTTCCAAAGCTGAGAGTTTTAATGATTTTTTTATATTAGATAAAATATTCACGGAACTGTAGATATTATATTAAGTTTAGGAACTGATGAATTAATAAATTAGTCTTGTTAATAACTTTCATTTTCACGAACCTCGCATTTATTATAAATAAGGCTTTCCATGTTTTATGCATATTTTTACAAATATCAGTGGTGACGTAATTTAGCTAATTATGAAGTTTTCTCAAATTCATTGAAAAATTTTTTTTAACATTTTCTCAACTGTGGTTTTTCACACATATTGTTAATATTCGATTTGGAGGATTATTTAGCCACACAGTGAGAAATTCTATGAATATTAACTTGTTTCAGCTTTTTTATAGAATACTTTTTAAACTTGACGTTTAATTTCGCCACTCTATAAAATAAATGAAATCTGATTTTAGCCATTTTTGTTTGATATTTTTTTAGTAAGCTGAATTTTTAATATTGTTACATAATAAAATTATAAGTTCAGCTGAAGTGGAAAATACAAAAAAGGGTGGAGTATGAGATTTATGTTCTAAAAATTTTATATAAATTTAATGTACGTGCCTGTGTTTAACCGAACAAAAATTGTCATTAGAAATCAGTTTTATAATAACAATTGGAAATCAATTTTATATAGTTAATTATTTATGACTAAACAAATTAAATCAAAACATACATATAAAATATAAACAGAATATAAAAAAGACATAGTATATCACAGTTATATAATAAATAGCAATAATCCATTTTTTTTAAGTATACAAATTAGTTGATATGATTTCAAAAAAAGTGGTTTTTGATTTTTAGAAACATACGTGTATGTATCATAGATAGTATTTTTATTTACAAATACGCTTTAGTGGAAAATTTTGTGTTTTTTTTTTTGCTGTAAGTTATATTATAATTATCACTACATTTGTGAAAATAAATCCAAGAAAATCAACACTTGTTACGCTCCTTGGTAGCTTTTGACGTTGAAAAAAGAATACTAAAAATGCTTAGTTTTTGAATAAAAAAAAGTATATATAAATAACTTTTCTACACGGCTTCACTCGGGTTTTGTTCCCAGCAACACGTGTTTTTTTTATTGTATTTTTTAAATCTACCAGCACGTGTTTAGTAATTTGAATTTGTCGTTGGAATATAATATTACACTAAGCGATAATCCTTGTGACTTATTTATTATAATGGCGAAGGCAATGTGAATTTCGGGACCGAAGCCGCATTGAATAGCTAGAAATCAGTGGGATTCTGGAAATTCAACTTTACTATACATTCTCACCTTTAAATCTGCCAATAAGAATCTAAATAATTTAGCAGCATCATGTATGGTAGCTTTTAGTGAGAGAGTATTGATTTATTTATTTGCCCATAGAATTATATATGCATGTAAATGCTAAATGCATACTGGAGGTGACGAATCATTTTTACATATAATGACTTCTGTTGTTCAATTTTCATGTCGATTCTAGTATGTATACACTTCTTGTATATCTATTGTTTATTTTTAAAGAATTAAATAATTTTATTTAAGATTTAATATCGTGGATATCGGAAATTATCATTGGAGTGCATAATGTCATTCAAAGAATACATATGTTTTTGTTTACGTCCATTCAAACAAATCCATCGATCGTCCTACTTTTCATTCATTTACTCAATTGCCGTTTGTCAATGAATGCTCCTGTTATTGTTTTTAAAATGCGCAATAACTCTTCATCGAATTCGACCGATTCAACCGATTCAACCTGGTCTGTTTGTTTTCGAGTTTTCGACTCGCGAAAACACCAATGATTACGTGTGTGAGTGTGATTCAGCGCGACCGTGATGCGGATTAGTTTTTGCGGTAGTCGGTTTTAGAATTTCGGCGTCTTTTTTTTAGCGTTCGTTTGGCTAACGCGCAAATTATGCGCGAGCTGAAAAATGCGAATACACTACCGCGTGACATTTTCGAACCGCGTCAAACTGGTTCGCCAGCAGTTTCGCATTATGTGTACACATTTGCAATGCCTCTATCGTTTCGTAGTTTCATGCGATTGGCGCGCGAAAAGTCGGTGAATCATGATGGTTCAATAGTGCGATAACGTTTTTTATCCTTATCGTGATCGATTTGAAAATATTTATATTTACAAGATTAGAAAATGTTCTTAACGCTTAATCGAATTCGTCTACTATGTGTAGTTAATTCATTTCGGATTGACCTAATGGATTAAACTACTATTTATATAACACATTTGCGTTAAATATGCTCATCTCTTAAACTTAAAAGGAAAGGAAGTCAAATTTAATAAGAATGATTTCACAGTGACAATTTAAATGAGCACTAAATATTTATTTTTTCTATAAAACGAACAGATTGACTGCGAGCCAGCAGTGAACACCCCATGAATAACTCAATGCAACGAATCCTTTTCCGAACAAAAAAATCTGAAAATTTACCTTATATAAATGCACAAACAATTCGTTTTATGGATCAAAGAATTTATTTAAATGCACATGTAATCATATAAAAATATAATAATATATTCACTAATACAGTCAAACGTCAGTTTATATAAGACTCTTGGTCGATTGTACGGCTTTTTTAGTTTCTGTGACGAACGCATCAATGCGAGATAACCGGAAACAATCGTTCGAGAACGGACATGTACAGAATAATCGCGATGCTAAATGCATTTACTAGTTTTTGATTTCATGTTCATTTAGATATTATATAAATGCAATATCTAAATGAACATGAACATCACTGTACTTAAAGATAATGAAATGACATTTAGTTACGAAAAATATCACCGGAACGCTTTTATCTACTTTTCTCAAGGCATACAATAAGCAAAACAATTTCTGCCCAATTCATACATTCGGTAGATAATTTGCCTAATTCATTCATGATTAAATTTTTGCCCATTCCACGCAATTCAGTGTAACGTGTATAAATAAATAACAGTTGTCAACTGTTTTTTTATTTTTTGTTAAAACCGAAACAGAATGTTCGGTCGATCTCCATTATATATTAGGTATATAAATGCTTCAGAAAGTAATTAAAAACATACATTAGGACTGTTATAATATTTGTGGTTTAACACATTTTTACATGTACACTCAGTGTACAACACAGGAGCGAGCGGATTTTTTGCATCCTTAAGGAAAGGTTAGGAACAGTAAGACAAAAACTTTAGCTCTTTAAGTTATATGGTAAACATCTTGTCTTAAATGTGTTTTTACATTAAAATGAGAAAACACGTCATTATATTTCATGCATTTATAAAATAATAAGGATTTGTTTAGATTAAATATCGTTTTACTGATATTTTTTATATACATATATATGTAATCATATTGTAAGTTTTGATTGAAACTATTGAGATAGATGCAACTCGGATCAATTAATTTCATGTTAGAGGCCTATCGGTCTAATGCAAACTACTTTATCACCGGAGAATCTTTTCTTTATCTATAACGTGTGCGACTTATTTTTTTTTGCAAAAACACTAGTAATAAAACTGCGCTTTTTTAAGATATTGTGTATGAAATGACTAGTTTTCTAAAAAAATATTTGTTATCTTGATATTTATTTCTTTAAATTAAATTAAGACCATCGTGATCTAATAGATTGCCCCAATGCATCACGATGCATTGTATTATTACATACATAATAAGAAAGAATAAATCATAAAATATTAAAATTTAATGATACGAACCGGACCAGCTCCCCGCACTAAAAACAAAAAGACCACATCGTTTTTTGTTTTGTTTTAAGACCATAAACTGCTGCGGGAGCTTAAAAAAGTAATTTCGGAAATTTTTATTCGTTTAGGATTGCTGTGGAAGCTAAAAAAGGTCACCTCAGACATTTTTGTTTGAAGGGGACAAAGAAAGACATAATTTTTGAAGAGGACGTTTGGTCACCTTATTGTAGCTAACATTGAATAGATATACATAGGCTTACCATACGTCCCGATTTCACAAAATTTCTGAAATTACTTTTTTTTAACATCCTGCCATCCAGTTTCCACATCTCAAAATCCTAAAATAAAACTTTCCGTGACGACCTATTTTTTAGCTCTCATTAGCATTCAAACCTAGCACATCTCAGCATCCCAAAAAGTAAAAATTTCTGAAATAACTTTTTTTTGAGCTGACCCGGTTTAAAATTTCATAAATATGGTAAGCCTAGATACACATATCACATGGTGTATGTATATTCGTTAGTTCATTTTGTATAATATTGGCGAAATAAACGGATCAGGGCAAGTTATGACTCGGTAACCATTAATGCTATATAAAGTAAATAAACAAAAATATCACTAGTGAATCCGTCAACATGTTGACGGATAGTAAACGAACTGTACAATCCTCCGCTGAGTTAATTTTTTTACAATCTGCTTAATTTTTCTGTAATTAAAAAATTTGAAGCTCCTAACATATTTTTAAACATGCATCAACCTAAATGATGTAATTATGGCAACAATTTTAGTTGTTCTGAAAGTGAAAATACCTTTTAAATTTAAAATTTTGTAATTTTCTGTACGACTTGCTTTCGCAATGACCATAAATGTACCTCAAATACAATCTATTACAGTTTCTGGTATAAATTTGGAATCACCCTGTTCTTCCCATGATCAACATGCGAATTTCCTAATTTTATTTTTTACCATCGACAACCAAAACTGTTACGGATATACAATAATAAAAAATATCATTAATTATGACGCGCTCAGAAACGAACTTCTGCATAGTGATCAAAACGCCGAAATGACATTTATAATGTTATACATAGAAGAGAATGCTTTGCTCTGGGAGCATTACTATATAACTTTCGTACCCAACTGTCAGTCAGACAACTAGTAATGTGGATCTTCACCCGAGTCGCAGCTAGCTCGTAAAAATAACAAATTGTCTTATGTCGTGTCGTTTAATTAACCTGGAAGCGGAGTTTAATTAGAATACATCAAACCCTCCGCAATAAATTTTGATCCTGGGGTTGAAAAGAAGCGCCGAGTTTAATTTTAAGATTTCAGATCCTCTTTGAAATATTCACAACAACAGAATTCATTAACGACGCGTAAAATAACATTTTTTTAAATTATTATAATCTTCGTTACCAATTTTTTATTTAATTCATTTGTTTTATAAACATATGTAAATCGAAGAAAAATACTGTAAAACTAGGCTGTACTAATCATGTACTTGAATTGACGTCGAATTAAAATATATATATATTAATTAAAAATAAATTTATTCACCGCGAAGACACTTTGCGGTCAGCGTGTATTGTGTACGCCGGCGCGCGGAACGCACCTCACCTCGACGGCGACGTAACGAGCGGAACGCACGGGGATAGCCCGAAATAAAACGCTCGTCCTAGCCGTC
The DNA here is from genome assembly GCF_051122295.1 of Plectrocnemia conspersa. Classification (NCBI taxonomy): domain Eukaryota; kingdom Metazoa; phylum Arthropoda; class Insecta; order Trichoptera; family Polycentropodidae; genus Plectrocnemia; species Plectrocnemia conspersa. The sequence goes on from NW_028277169.1 coordinate 24,879,701, forward strand.
GTACGAGCGGTCGGTAGGTCTCCTGCACTGCGAGCCATAATATTCACGCACGCACACACGCGCACGATAGATGAGCTACATACGCCGCGACGCGACCTCCGCGCGATGCGACACTTCGTCGTTTCGTCGTCGACCGCACCCGGAAGAGCCTTCTTTGTCCGCTTTGTCGTTTTTTTCGAGCCTCCGCCGTTTCTCTCGCACCTGTTGAGTTTTCGTCTGCTCGGACCTGTTGCCGGATAGTTTGAGTCTCGGCGCCGAACTTTCGTCTCGGCGTCCGGCCTTGGACCCGCGGCGAAATTATTGTCCGCCTTCGCCGTTTTTTTGTTTGCAACCATCGCCTATGACACGCGCTCGATTGTCGCCCGGGTATGCTAATTGCCCATTTGCGTAATTCGCGCAAGAAAACTCCGTCTCTGTGCATTCTGTAGCTGAATTACAGGCGCGGCTCTAGATACTTCATTGCGAAAAAGCTGCGTAGAGATATTTTTTCGATAGATACCTCATTGCCGATAATAATTGAGCTTGCTATATTTCTTTTACGAGTATAATCTTGAAATATTATCAATACTGTACCTAGATGTATGTTTAGTACATATAAAATGCGGTGTGAAAGTAGAAAAAATGTTTTGTCGTAACGTAAAATAAAGTATACCTACTTACCAAGAATAGATTCAGCTTTGATGATCAAATCGAAGATAATTAATCGAGCGTCTTCGCGTTTTGAATGAAAAATACGAAAATTTGTCATAAACTTAAAAAAAAATTAAACAAACATTATGTATGTACAATTGTACATACATATGTTTTGAAATAATCATTAAATTTATTTGTTTCACGCTGAAGCGTTCTTCCATATTGTAATATTCGAGCAGAAATGGTCCGTTCCATTCTCAACTTTCGCAGCATTTCACGCAAAAATGGTAAAAACGGAATATATGCTATTTTAATTGCAAAAGGGATTAAATAATTGTTTAACAACATTATATTTCAGTCACTAATGAAACACTTGAGATAAATAAAATCCTATTTTCAAATGAGTAGTTTTTTATGGATTGAACCATTTTGACCAAAAGTTACAAAATCTTAAATATTCGTCTATGTAGTGCGCAAATTTACGCAGCAAAAGTTTAGGGTCCGGTATTCGCACACTCGCTAGCTTCGGTACCTCACTGTCGTGAGGTACCGAAGCTAGTGTCGTCAATATGGATTTTAAAAACACACCTATATCGAATTTACTCAAAAATAATTCAAGATTCAAGAGACGATACCAGTACGTTCATTTTACTTTTTTAGTATGAAGCTCGCCAGCAATTACATAGCTTAGAGGCCAGTTTTGCAGCAGTGCCTCCTTGGAAGCTATACAGCTGCACCGCTCCACATTTGCAGCTGACTATCAGCAAAACTCCATCTGTGCATAGCCTCCCTATTCTGCTGCTGAGAAATTTTAATTTAACATAGCTGTAATGTAAGGCATTGAAAACATGTATTAATGGCACCAATTTAAATCCACGATTGTGTTTATTTACAGAATATCTAGAAATCAATATGTGAGGATCTCACATGCCACTGGAAAGTACAAAGTTATCTCGTCACCGAACCGTTGCTAGAGGCCGCCACAAATAAAAATAAATAAGTCACAAGAACACTCACTTATCGTGACATAAATCAATCAACAAGTATGGAATGATTCGAAATAACTGGCGAAGTCGGGTATGAAAGCTATGCATGTAAATTTATATTAAATCTTCCTCTGTAACCCAAAATACGTAAGCCCAATGCGTTACAACGGGGTAAATCTGTATCAACTGAGTGAATCAATTAGATATAACGAATATCTACAAATATCAATCACCAGATAAATTCAGGGAATCAGTGATATCTATATTAATAATTATAAATTATTATGTGTAATATATAATTTATAACCAATAAGATGTCACTGCAGCTGGGGCCGTTTTTTTTAATAATAGCGCATTTTTCACAAATAAAAATTCGAATGCCGCTGCCGGGGCAGTCTGAAACGTTATGGATGTTCCGTATATATGCATATGCTCTTAATAGTTTTAACCACTTAATCCCCATGAACGAGTACACTCGCCAAAAATATGTGATCCAATTTCCTCATGGACGAGTTAACTCGCTCTTTGATTTACGATATGGACGAAACTTCCCTTGACCGAGTATACTCGCCAACTGAAAATTTATATTAAATTAATTACAGTTTAATTTGATACGTTTGTATCTTTTATATTTTTCATATATTTTGGGTTTTAAGGGGCGTAGCCCTAGGGGTGGTTGAGACTTGTGAGAATCTAAATGAACTTTTTATTAAGTGATATTTACATGTGACAAATAGACGATTACGGTGTGACGTTTCTCGCGATGAAGGTGAAGGTGGCACAGGTGGTGATGCCGGTAGATGATTCTCAGGGTTCTTGTGGCTGCGTGCGGCGAGTGTCAGGTGTGATCTTCAGGTATGTCGGTGTGGTCGATCGACTGCGTCGCTGGCTCTCTGCTGTCTCCGGCCCTCTCTTATCTGGTGCCTCAGCCGTCTCGTACCTCAGACCGTCTGCCCTCCCCTCATTGGAGTCCGGGCTTATATCATTAGGGGTTGCACGCTTGCTGGCCAATCGCGATTGTGCATCGATCTCCTAGCCAATCGCTGCAGTCGCTTCTTGGAACTCGAGAAATCGGATGTTGTATTTTCGAAAGCAAGTTTTTTGCTTGTCCAGACTTTCGAATTCTTCGGAAAGGGTTTGCGATGTGGTGATTTATTGCGTCGTCCGTACCGTTTTGTCACAAAAGGGATTCTCTTAACGACTCGTGTTGTGTGGTAAAAAGAAATCCCTCTTGTGCCATGATATTTGTCTCATTGTTAATGAATGAACGTTTTTGGCCACGGTCATCAACAATGAGACAATTACCCTTTTAAATCTGGACCTATTTGTATGGTCGCCACAGGTTAATAATTTGGTTTTTAAAGTAAGGATATATATATTTTTCAGTTATATTTTCCATTTTCTATAGCTATTTTAATTCGGAAAAAGACCTGTTTTCCACTTCCTATATCTGTTATAATTCGGAAAAGAGTCAGTCGTTATAGTATAACTAACTCGTAATTTGTGAATGATACCGACTTCTTACTGACTTGGACTGAATGTGATTTATCGTTTTTAATTGCTTTATACCGACAGTGAAGAGCTTTTCAGTAGTTTCGCAAATATGAGATTTGTATAGTGGCAAAAATAAATATATCTATGCTATCGTAGTTACATCGACTGAAAAACTATCTGAGGAACATAATATTATAGTATATGGATATGAGTCTATTTAATCCTTAAATTACCTAGCTTTTAGGATTGCATGATATTGAAAATATGTCATTAGTCTTTGAAACAAATACCCTATAGTATATTTAAAATATATTCAATTCATCATTCAATAATGATGTTGAAATCCGGCAATTCTTGTCAAAGTAGCAAAAGCTGATCAGATTTCGGCAATCAAAATGTTATTGCTATCACTATAAATTGGCGGTTGTCGATAAAGCTAACCGATGTCATCTATTTTGTTATTTTACGTGTCATTGATGAATCATATGGTTGAAGGTTATAAGGAGGGTTCGAAATCTTCTAATAAAACTCGACATTTTTATAGATTAACTTCATATGATATAAAATAATTTGTTATATCTACGAGCTAGCTGCTCCTCGAGTGAAGATCGATATTACAGAAATTATATGAATTATGCTCTCATAACAAAATATTCTCCTCTTTTTATAACATTGTAATATAAAGAATACGTCAATTCCTTAAAAATAACTGAAAAGCGTTTGTTGCTGAACATATAGTCGTTGCTAAGCGAGTGACCTTCGAATAAGTCCGTATATTTAACACTACTCTAAACATATACCTATGTTAAATGGTGTTTTATTTAAGCAACAAGTCTCGAAAATGAGTTCAATAAATTGATTTCAATATTGTCATGGCATTTACCCGATCGCATTTCTCGGTTTCCTTGGCGATTTACTAAGCGAACCGCTCGAACGATTCTGCGAAGTAAATCGGAGTACGCAAATAATCCCATCGCCCGAGTGCCTCAAACGGAGGAGAGGGAGAATGAGATGAAAAAGCGACTAATGCCGAGTATTCGCCATAAAGTTACACGGCGCGCGCGCTAACGACCGACAGACGCACACCAACGCAAACAACACAACAGAATCTCTGCTGGCGTTTCTATGAAATCTCAAACGTATACCCGGAGCGCCGTTCAGGTATTTTGATTGTCAATTCTCAGAAGGTTCGGCAGGGGTCGACGCGAGGCCAGGCGACCGGTCGCCTCTTTTCCTACAACACCTGACCGGTTCTAAGCTTTGAAAGCTTCCAGGAATCGGACGTAATCGCGTTTTTTTCACCTGTCCGGATCGATGACGGACGATATTGTGATGGTCGCTGCTACTCACGATGTATTTTATGTCTGTGTATTGTATTTAGTTTCTTGCGATTTGGTAGTCTGGAAATGGTTCAATAAGAAGATGAATTAAAATTTAATTTATTTGATTCTCATAAAAAAACATTCAAACCAATTAAATATCGATTAAATCATTTTTTTACAAACATTTTTGTTATCAACGAATCTATTAAATCACAATATTTATAGTATCATAAAGCTGTCGCATAAATGATAATATTAGCTGCTTATAAAATTTCTAAGAATACGCTAAAAATATAATTACAGAAATTTACTATATACATCACTGAATTAACAAAAAGGATCGTTTCGTAAAAAAAATACGGAGAATCTGGAAAGTAATATTTTTCTGTCCATAAATATATTATATTTTTTTTTTAGAAATTTTATCAAATAAAAATAAGCGGAAGAAAAGGACGAAACTTTTTTTGTATTGTGATGTTGAAATTTTGTTCATCTATGCCCAAAATACTTGAGGTATATTATTTTCTAACTTATATATAAATACTAAAGCGTTCATCTTTAATATTTCTAGAATATCCAATATTTCAATCATACTTCTACAACTAGTAAATCTACTCTCACTTGCACTATACATAATATATGCCATATTTTTATCATAAAAATGAAGCAGTAACTTTTTTTATGACAGGAAGTAAATCAATTCATAGAAATATCTATTCGAAAGTTGATTTAAATTCCGATTCGAAATCGGACTAAATCAAATTACATTTTATTTTGAAATTTTTGCATTATTATTTATTTTTTTATTACATTCATTGCTGACTTCACTGCAATGTATTGTGTGGCACACACCATTCAGTGATAAAATAAAAATTAGAAGCTTTAATGCATAAAAGGTTTTCTTTAATGAAAAATACCCTTTATCTTATCACATATACTTTGTTCGATCCAAGATTTAAGATGTAAACGAAATATGCGATTTACAATTTCTTTGCAGACTGAGTTAGGTAATAGGCCGAGTCTCTATTTAGGTTGTTATTTTATACAATTGTGTGACTGACGACGACTATCCAAAAATAGTGTCATGTTCAATCCGTGAAAAAATCGATCCGGTAGTTGAAGGCGCGAGGGTGCGGTGAGTTCATCTCCGTGCATATTATTAGTGCGAGAGTAACGGGAGATCCCATGACAATGTGTGCTTTCTCGTATGTGCGCACAACATCTACGTGTAGACACGTATCCTTTTATATTTCTCTCACTCGCTCTCGAGATCGTGTCGAAACAGCCGAGCTGCCGTGAACATCTGTCGCACCTTTCTGGTAGTCGAGATAGTAATTATTCGCATGTCTCCTATGTACTCCTAGTACTCACATAATAATACATGTACATATATGAACACCCATGACGGCTATCCGTTTATTATATAGCAAGAAATGTGCGCTATGTTTTATCTTTTATTTTAGGGAATTCCTATTTTAAGGCTTACCGATACTTATAACAGAGCCTGCGTTCACCTGCCTATTTTACGCCAGACAGGTGGCGGCGAGACCTTTCCGCGATACAGGTGCAGCTAAAAATACCTGTTTCGTCCATATCGCGTACTCGTTTTTAGGTACTTCGGCCCTTGGTGTGTATGTAATTTTCACTATTGATTTTTTTATCTCGCATACCTGCGTTCGACTCGACGCCCGCTATCGCCGTGCAAAAATTCGCCGAGAAACGATTAGATAAACTCTCTTTTTGGAGGCGAGAGACCATACGGACGTGATTGTGACTACTCGACTGGTCGAAAATCCGATGACGTCACGCTCCCCGCCGTGACGCGGTGGCATCCGAAGGGATGCGCAGAGGGTGAGATTTCGATTCGGAAAGGGTTGCAAAGGGGTCGACCTGATCCTCTCGCGTCCCCGCCTCTCCTCTTGGGAGCGGTTCGCTCACCATCTCCTCGTTTTCCTTTGTGTTAAATATGTATGGGACTGTTTGCGCGGGAGGCGTTTCTCGTTTACGTCGTTTTTCGACGGAGCCGATTGAGGCTGAAGCTATAATAGTACTGTCTTATGTGCTTATAGTGTAGTTGTATCAAAGTGAATTCAATTTGGTTATACGTACGTATTATAAAAAAATATTTTTTAACAGAGTAACTCAAAAATCACATCTGCTCATTCATATTATGACTGCAAAGTATACTTTTATCGCATATATTCTCTATAAAACATTGTAGGTGTAGTGACGAAATATCCCTCAAGGCCCTAGAGTGCAACTAAGCAAACATTTAAACGGATTACATTCAATATAATACACATTTATATAAGGTGAGGTGTTTTTAAGCTAGCTTCCAAGTGCAAAATTTGATTTGTGTAGGATTGAATAGAGAAAATCCATACATTCAACTGTATCCGGCGTAACATTCGCCCTAATTACACTTTTCATTCATTAATCGTATGATTCATTTAAAACGCTACTGCGTTTGTATTCTATGTAGGTAGTTATATCCTTCGCGCGTGATCTTCGCAATGCCGCACATATCACGGATTATGGGTTCAATTAAACTTTTCCATTGTTATATTAATGATATATTTATTTTATTTAATGTTGCCACCAATGTGTAAACAATTTTAATGTTATGACTTAACAACATTTCAAGAATTCATATATGGAGATTGTGTTTCAGTCTTTAGTGGCTTTCAGTATTGCCATGAATTAACTATTGTTGCAATTTAACAGGGAATTATTTTAGGAGATATGTGCATTTAAATAAATACTTTGTTCCATAAAACAAATTGTTTGTGCATTTATGTAAGGTAAACTTCGGAAAAGGATTCGTTGCAGAGAGAGTTATTCATAAGGTGTTCACTGTTCTGACCAACAGTAATGCATAATATGTAAAACTAAAACAACTATTTTTGTTCCAATCAGCAATTTTAATTCATAAATATTTAAGTTCCATATTTTTCGCTTTGTAACTTGATGGTTTTTGTTATGTGCACTTTAACTATTCAGTTACAATTTTGGCTACGCAGCTCGAAAGTTGTGGATGTTTCACTCAAGAGAATGTGAATTTCGAAAATGCATACATTACTTAGTCAATGTATGCACTGTGAATTTATGAACAATCCAACTACTTATTGTATGCTCTCACTGTTCGGTGTTTGTCAAAGTATTCAAAATATTTAATAGGTATTTTATACCATTTATGTAAGGTAAATCTTGTTGACAATTTATACAATCCTATTCTAACTTATATAATCCAGAGATATTCATGGGGTGTTCACTATTTTGACCAACGCTATTTTTTTATTGGGTCTACGATTAGTCGCTCGCGATTAGATTGGTTGTCAAACACGCTTATCTGTCAAATCTTGTTCGTTGGCAGTGTAACTAGCTCATGTCGTAGAGTTCATACACCCACTAGTTAAATCATACATTATCTAGTGAAAGTATATACGAAATGTAGCATTGTAAGTCTTATCTAAAACTCACAGTATGAAAAACTACTCGTATGAATCAACTGATTTTTAGATACCTATTAGAATTGCTTTCGTTTCGAGGCACAACTATTATTCGTAATGTTTCATCAGCATTTATTCGGCGCTATCTAAGAGTTGTTTTACTGTGTTCGACCATTCAAATTTCCCTTAATTGTTAACTTTTTAAACACTATTTACTAAAAAAATATTATTTATTTTAAATTACATAAATATATCAAAAACTCTAGTTGTCAAAAAATAGAAACTCAAGCCTTTTTTATTATTACGCCAAAGCGGTTATGTGTAAAACGTCTCGTCTGGGCGTTCATACGTATAACACAAATTATTGAGTTAGGTTCAGTCAGACAGCTCGCGAGCTCTGGCAGTCCGCCAATTGGCGATCCCTGCTTTAGGGTATCCCATCCGACCATAGCGATATTTATCATTGTGTTGTGTGGCTCGATATACTGCTCGGAAAGAGGTCTTTGACGTCTTTTCCCACCGTCGAGAATCAAAATTCTCGATTGTTGCTCGCTCATTACGTATGCAATCTTCGTTGAATAACAAGAACTAAGGTCATGATCTTTTTTGATACCAATAACGTATAGTGGCATTCGCGTTTGATTCACTTAATGAAATGTAAAGCTAACTGTTTCACAGACAATTACAACGTAACAATGGAACATGCTCGTTTGTGTTTTATTACTTCTCGCGTACGTAGTAAAGAGAGGTGTTTTTCCTTCACTGTATCTATTTACATATCATGTCGAAATAATACCGCGTCGTTATACTTTTCCGTGAATTTACGTTGCGAGGAATATATGTGGGATTTCTTCAAATAAGCTTATTGCGTGTACACGTACATTGACAAGCGCATCTCTCGATAGCAATTCTCAGAACATTTACCTCTTCCTTACAATAAGTAAACCGAATTTTGACCAATAGGAGGGCGCAAAAAACAATTATCTCTTCTCAGAAGTCAAAAATCCACGTCAAAAGCAATAAAATCGTGCCGGTTTCGTCGCAGTTTTTTGTTTTTGCGAATATTAATTAACGGGCAACTAAACGCATAGGTCTAGTCATCGTCTATCAATGTCAATATATTGAGTGGTGGGAGCATGGGAGATCATGCGTTTCGCGTGGAGTTGATGCAAAGTTATTTCTTATCATATAAGCTTTTGTAATACTCTTATCTCTCAAACCTTTTTATTTTAAATTTGTTCAATGAAGTTACTAGGTGATTCCCAAACTGCTCGTCATTGTGACATTGGCTCATTTTGTTCCTCGCTGCCTCATTTACATCTGATTCGTTCATTGTGCTCGAAACCGCATAATATATAATGAACGTTTTCAATTGGTCGGCCGTGTCGCGTGTAGTACGTATCTTGCGGCGTTTCCACTTTATCTATTTCGGGACGAGCACCGAGATGGTGGTGATGTGATGAATAATTGTGACGATTCGAGTTTTGCGCAACGCGAAAACTGGCACATTTCCTACATGCATATAATGAACGATAGCAGCCTCGCAGTCGCCTCTGCCGTCCAAAGTCGGTCGTCACGCGCACCTGCGGTACTGTTATGCGTGCGGCCGAAAAGGAGTTTTTGGAGGCCGAATCGGCCGCACGCCCCGCGGCTTCCCCGACCGACCGGCGGTGACGCAGTGCTGTTCCACGAATACGCACACACACAGGCAGACAACTGGGCAGAAAGAACGATGTCGCGAGATAAACCAGAATAACAATCGCAGCAGCCGCGGGCTTCCTTGCTCCACTTTGCCCATTGGCTAGGCGAAAATCGCGTCCTTGGCGTGCTCGAGAGTTTTTCTGCACGACTGGCCGACGAGAGGGGATTCCTGGCGTTCTCGGCGACGTCGATGGCCTACCCCTCTCGCTTTGGATGGCAATGGCATGAGTGCTCGCTCCCAGATTGAATCATGTTTGGAAACCATTTTTATGCATGACTTGCATGATCGCTGAAAGGGGATTCCTGACTTTATCGATGACTTCCGGTTTATACCAGAGGATAAATACCGCTGGGTTTGAATGATTATACAGTTTTATATGGAAAAAGAAGCGTGATTAAAAAAAACCTAGTACAATACAGGGATGCCATTTGCCAACCCTTGAATTTGGCCAAAAAAATGTATATCATTTAATAAAATACTATGAATCTTAATGAAATCGAAATATTAAAAAAAAGACCACTGACTGTCCAACTTTTGCCCACCCTTGGAAAAAGCTGAAATGACGTCCCTGGTACAACATGATTCTTGGCACAAAGATAATTCGATTTATATGTAGAATAATGGGTTGAATTCGAATGTGTCATCAGTTTTTTCGAACCAGCTGTAGACTTTCTCGTCATCGACTAATCGCTAGCCGACTTTGTAGACCTTCAGCCGGGGGAAGATATGGAAGTAACTTGAAGTAATGTCCGGGGAGTATGGAGGGTGGCCAAAAACTTTATATTTTAAATTAAAGACTAGCTGTATTGTCTCTTGAGCGGAATATAGATGAGTGTTATCGTGAATCAGCAACACTATTTTTATCAAAAGACCAGGACGCTTCCGCTTAATGCGGCTCAATGTTTTGTTAATTTTGTTTCTATCATTTTCAAGGTAGCAAATTGTATGTTATTCTAAAAACACGGGCGCCAAAGGCGAATCATTTGGATACCTATGCTTTTTCTGTCCATGATTGATATTTTCTGCATTCTCGCATTAAATGAATGATGTCACAGGTTTTTCGTGAAATTTTAATCACCCCACCCTGCTAAACATGTGACATCATTTATGGAAATCACCCAACAACTAACCGTCCATGACAAAAAGTCTAGCCGACACGCGACAATTGGTCCATATGCAATTTATTTGGTTCAGCGACATAACGTCCACAATTTTTTAATAAATCGATGAAAGGATTTTTGAAATTTACGTAGTTTGAATTTTTTTTAATAAATCGAGGGGTGACGGAAATTTGCATATTACCCTCTGGAAGATTACTAAACTAACTATATTCATCTTTTCTTAGGTTAGGATTGCGTTTGACTCCAAATGGACGTTTCGCAACTGTGAAATAAGGTTTCATAGATATTTTAGAACAGCATATAATTTCCGTTAAAAATGTATTCGGATATGATTTCACTGAAACAGTTAGTGAAATTATATTTATATCAGTGGCGTAGCTGGGGTTTGTGCTGTCCGGGGCGATCCTTAACATTGCCCCATCCCATACAATTATCTAATACAAAATCTGTAACTTAAAGCATGTCTTTAATATGCTAACACTTTCCGAGGCAGGCGGCCCCTTTTGACCACCCCTCCCCCTCTACGCAACATATCAATTACATATATATAAAAAAATTGCAAAACAATTTTCAAGTTTAATGAAACATGTTAATATTTATCATGCATTTCATTATTTTAACAAACAATGGGGAATATTTGGTGTAACTAGCCAAATTTTCGGGCTTGCCAAAAATATTTTTATTTATAGAAGCGGCATTTTATGACCGGCCGGGTCATAAAATCAGCATTTGTTTAGCTGTTGTTCATTGTTTTCACATATTCAACTTGGCTCTTAGCTATTCGTACGAACGGTCCTTCCGTCGCGAAAATGCCGCCCCCATGCAAGTGCCGCCCGGGGCGGTCCACACATTCACTGTAACATACATATATATTGAATTTATTTGAAGTTTGAATTACGTATTCTTAGAGTAGGAAAAGTGAATATATTAAATTGTTCATTTCAAATCATTTCTTGCATGACATGTGATCCTAATCTTAGGCATCTTTGTTTCACATACATTTTAGAATACAATAATATTAAATTTTATAATAATCCATCATAAAACTTCGCGCTTATTAGTCCAGATAAACTATACATTGAGGGGGGGGGGGTAATTAAAATATGAATATCTGCGTTCAAAAATTATATATACAAGTCTAAATTTTTTGCAGATTTTAAAAACAAGATAAAAAAGGTCATCTCATACATTTTTTAATTTATACCCAATGCCTGAGTAAACAAACAAAAATGTCTAAGGTGCCCTTTTTTTAGCTCATTTAAAAAAAATAATTTATAAGCATGAATTGGTTCGCGGGCCGCCAGTTGGACAGCGCTGATGGGCACAGATGAACAATGTCAAAAAAAGATTCGTCCTCGTCTCCCGCTTTTAACCGGCAAGCGTCGCAAAGCGAATATCCTCCTCTCAAGCATACACCAATTATTAAGTAAACCCAGTTTTTAATGTAATACATATATGACTTTTATTCTAAAACAATATAGATTTTCAGTATATAATTTTTGATATACCTGTTCTATTACTTAATCACTGATTTATTTTTGGTTAGTATGTACTCCATGTTTTCAATTGAACGCATTTTTAAGATAGTTCACTAATGTTGTGACATCAATTGATGTACTATATAATTATATATTATATACACTATATGTATCTATATGATTATGATCAAATATCGTAAGGCAGAGATATGACTTATCTTTTTTTGATATTTTATTTTCCTGTGTGCAATGTCAAAATATCTCATCTTTTTGTCATTGACTTTTTCACTTGACACATAAATGATACTAATTTTTTTTCATCGTTTATCATACAAAAAACGTCAATTTTTCACCCAAACGTGCCGTACTTTGCTTTATTCTATGCGCTGAAGATTCTGATCCTATCGTCTTTCATCTTTATTCATCCATAAATGGAACGATCGATGGTGCTTTCTAAAGGTAAAGTTTCTAATTCGTCGAAATTACTTCCTTTTGAAATTCTTTCGACCGTTTCATTTACAAATATCGCCGCTTCTTTATTTAATATCTTGCTGGATCACGATACAATCAAGTTGGTATTTTCTTGAAAATTATTAGAACGATTTACGTGTTCATATTATTCACTTATTGCGGTGTTACGCCGTAATGAGTCGATTACGTCATGTGTTCAATTAGGTGTCCTTGGCTGAACGATAGTCTTCCAACAGGGTGTGTGCTTGCCTATAATAGTTGCGATGCGAAAGTATTATTGGTCGTTTCTCTTCCGATTTCATTATGCATAGTAGACCGGAACGCCTGCAAAATCCTGTATATAAGGTGGATCAAAAGTTACATTCTGATTTAATATATTATTAATCGCAATTCTATTTATTCTCATCGGTGCATTTCATCGGTGAGTGATTTTACTTGGTTCATATTTTTTTCTACATTTATATAAAATTTAATACTTCAATATATTATACAATCACTGATTTTAAAGGAGCGGCAATTCTAACCTTTAATATATTAAGATTCCCAGTTATGTAGTATATAATTGTATGCAAAACTTGCAACGTCACACGATGCAAACAAACCGGAACGTTTCAGAATATTCAAATCAGAGTGACACGATTCGAAACGTACAATTCCATTGCATATATTTCACCTACAGTTGTAGTTAAACGCCTCTCGGTCTTCTAATAGATTTGGAGCTAAATTCGAAGATTCCGTTCTTTTTTTTTTTGGATCGATTCCGATCGAAACATTCTCCTCGGATTATTCGAGGTCAGTTTTGGACATGTTCAAGGTTTGAGCTGGTATATATTTATATATGTATATACTTATACCTGTGCATGTATTGTGCCGTATGAATTACTCATTTACGACTCGTTTGCTGTGTTCGATGCGTGTGTTCATATACCTACGTTGAGACCATGCATATTCATAACTTGTTCGGGTACAAAGATCCTTCGCGATTTCATTTCGGTATACACTCAAACAACCAGTCTATGCTTTGGGCAATTCCGCAGAAAATGGTATTATATGACTAAAATGACGGCGAAAGGTCGACGCACGCCAATATTTACCTGTTGATCGAATAACTTCGCATGCTATCCTTATGACTGACTGGTCTAATGTGATGGCACCTCAATTTGAGTCAGTCGCAGTATCCAAATTATCCCATCGTTCCAGCACTAGATTCTCAGAGTAAACATACAACAAAAAGTATCAATGAAAGCAATATTCGATAGGTGCTACTGTCTCCTCAGGTATTAGAAATTCCATTCAAGATAAGCTGATAAGCTTGGAGTTAAAAAACTCTTGTGACTAAATGGAAAAGTGCCATTAATATATTTAGATAACGCGAAATGACTATGAAAAAACGTGTTTAAAACTCATTAACTCTAATTTAAATGTTTTTCAAAATTAGAACACGTTGATTGTAATGATATTAGCAATCTAGTTAATACACGCTTGAATCCTTAGGTGTAGAACCAATCCAAATAATATGATCCACATTTCAATGTGAATTTGATCTGAATATTTCATATTATTTTATTAAATAAATAGGCATGGTTCACATTGATCATAAACGTGTCGAACTTTAGATTCTGGACGTTGACGTGAAGAGGGAAGCGGCTGCTTCTCTTGATTTCTAGTTTGTGCGAACTCAGTAAATCTAAGTTGAAGAGCTCTGATTGATGTCATATATCAAGGAACCATTCCTTGAGCGGAAGTTGACGATCGAGTTTTTGACCTTTACTTTTTTCTTTAAGTATTTTTTTAATAGTCGCAATTTTGAAACAAGATCAGACTGGATATTTATAATATATATTTTTATAATAAGTTTTATGTCGATATAATTCAAATAACGGCAGTTATAGCTAAATTCAATATAAATTACAAAAAAAAAGTAAAAATGCTACCTATTTAAAATTTTTTTTCAACTATGCTACGTTTTTTACTTGTGTCAGTAACTATAATATTTCTATCGTGCCATATGTGGCACTCGGCATTAAGAACAAAAAATACAAATTAATTAAAAAATGAAAACATGAACTTTATAATACACCTCTGTGCAGTATCCATTAGTTTTTTTAATACACATGTTGAATCATCGTTAGTAGTAAAAAATATTTTTAATTAAATCAGATGGATTTTCGAGAAATGTTATTTCTGTTGGCAATGTTTCTAATCCCAACAATGCTATCAGTACCCACTAATTCTTTTTACACACATGTTGAATCATCGTCAGTAATAAAACAATATTTTAAATTAAATCAGATGGATTTTCAAGACATGTTATTTCTGTTGACAATGTTTCTGAGCCAAACAATCTTATCTATTTCATCTTATTCTCTTCTTTATTTCAATTCTTTCTTCCGTCATTTTTTACTTATATTGTTTTCTTGTAATTATAGTAGATCTAGTGTAAGGAACAGATTTTTTTGTTGTATTGCGAAAAATATCAAAATCAGTATTATATGACAAATACTTGATATGTTAAAAAAATTGTGTCAATGGAAATTGTTTTGCTCCATTTTACCTAACATAAAAAAGTACTGCATGTATTTCCATATATGGCCATATACATATATATTTAAAGCACTGAATGCATAATCCTAACTTTACATATAATGCCATATTTGGCATTTTATTTAAATAGTCCTTATAAGTTTTCAATATTAATACTTTATATTTTTTATACGTAGTAAAAAATATGACCTGTTACTCGACGTTGAACTATTAGGACTTTACACAATACAAAATGGGCTCAAATTTCGTTGCAAATGTTCTTTTAAAACTGGTTGTATCTTATAATTTGTTTCAAACAATACTGTTTTGAAACAAATTAAATATAAATATTTTATGGTCCTTATCCGTTCGATATTATAATTGACTTGGAATAATGCCCACAACAATTTACCGTGTTGGTTAATACTATTTAATTTTTTTGACTGTGAATTTAATGAACACTGAATAAAATCGAAATATTAAAAAAACCGACCACTGGTTAACCAACATTTACCCCCGCCCCCTTCGGAAATTTTTGTAACGAAGTACATACATTTGACATTTTGAACACGCGTGATTATTGACAGTTGTCTGATTTACAATGCTCCCGACGTAGGTTAGACTAGTTATATATAACCTCTGGAAAAAGTGTACATATTTAAATATTTTTAAATAATTTTTAAATCACTAGCATTAAACGAGTACCTTTTCTGCGACTCAAGAATTTACAAACCTATTGTTTGCCTTTATTTCAAACATATGTAACTATTTCTTGGAACAAAAACTTTTCGAATAATGGTCGGTCGTTTAAAAAAATTTATTTCGTGCAAAAATATATTGAATAGTTATTCAGTTTATCATTACAATGAAATCTTACGTTTAAATTTAGGCCGCGCACCGTAATTTTTTTGTACTCAGTGAAAGTAACCGCTTCCTGGAATTTAAATTCATAGAACTGCCGGTCAGCCGTTATCCGACGATCCGGCGCCGTGTGAACCATTGCTTAGTGTTTTTCTTTAAATATGTGTTGTTCGATTTCGGGGGATGCCGCGCATATATCATTGCCTGGCGTTTCATCTGTGTAAGCTGCCAAGTTGCGTACGCGCTGGCAAATCGTTGCCAATTTGCGTCCGGATAGACAATAGGCGCCCAAGTCGTAATCCGATATTTCTCGTCCGACGGATCATTCTGATCGATGCGACAGTGTGGGTCGAGACGTTGCCCGTGACATCATCGCCGAAACGAGTTGCAGTAGATTACTCTTGTTGACTTTTTTCTTTGAAAAATTTGATCTGCGCCCGATTCCAAAATAACTAGGAATTCCCAAGATCTCGCGGAAACATGCCAGCGCGGCGATCTCTCACCCACGCCTTGGCATCGTCGAGGGTCTATTTATATTTTTCGGCAATATAAATAAACGCGTTATGGGGAACTCCTCGCCTTCTTCTGTGTGTGTGTGTGAGTGCCCGAAGATTAGCCATCGACCTTTGCAATCGCATTTCGAAAACCTTATAAAGCGCCGATGGCGGAGTGGTGGGAGCGAGACGGACGGAGAGAGAGGGTCTCCGATGGAGTAGGATTCCAGCGGTGCAAGTGATTCATGGCTGCGGCATTAGAAGGTCGTCTCGCGCTAGAAACCGAGCGGAGGCGCTAGAAATAAAACGGTTCATTGTGACGTTCTGTTGACGTGCGTGCGGATGTGTCGCTCGTGAAGTGGAGAGTGCATAGTGCATCATCGTACACCTGGGACGTTTCGTAACAATCTATCAAAATCACCATACATCCAGGTATGTCCTGCTGTTTTGCTATTGACTCATATCACCATGGCGACGATGCGAAGATGAAGAAGAAAAATTTATTTTATATAAATATTATTTTCCTTAAAGTTTCGCCGTCGCCATGGTGACAATTGATTATGAAAGAACCTACGTTATTCGTGACTTTTGAAGCTCATAGGAAAATTTGTATTTTATTATAGTATATTGTCTTGTTTACGTCACGCGATTGTAGTGCGCAGCTTATCTCACTGTCTATAAAACATATGTTCTGTTTCAACTGTTGTTTTATTAATTTGGAATGTCTTGAGATAAATCCTTCTATAGTCAAAACTAAATAACAAGATAATGTGGGAAAAATATTCCATAAAATATCTTTTAACCTCGAAAATATTATAGGATCGAGGATCGGAGTGGGGTACAAAGCAGCAACCCCATATAAATTCGTTTATAAATTAAATAAAACAAAAATATTGAGGTTCAAATGTACCCCGCTTAGAGATAGATGGGAAGGTTAAAAATACGCGATGCTCTGCAAAATTAACCTTGAAGTGTGTTCAATAAAATTATTTTTAATTGTTTTAATGTTGCAACAGGGTAACAATCAACACTTATAAATAGGTATTGGGGATGTTATATGTAGGGTCATTTACATTACATTTTTTATTGATGCAATGTATCTAACTCTTGTCAATACATTTTTTCAAAATGTTTCTTTTTCTTCAAATAAGTAATAATTTAACACATATTAATATGAATAAAACATAGTTTATAAATTAGTTTCTTGTCTCTCCTGTAAATTTGTCATTTTTGACTTATGTGCTTTAGTCAGCTGACCCTCGATATATATTTATAGTAAGACGTGACATGTAGATGTTTTTGAAATATTTTTACTTAGTGATGTGTGGAAGGGATGAGGGTTTTTTCTCATGTGAATCTATATATAAAATATATAATTTCATTGATAAATTAGTAGTAATATTTCAAAAAATAAATTTGATTATTCCCAAATATGAAGGAACACAATATTATCGTACTAATTGAAATGTTTACGCTAGAGTAGGTTTAAGAAGTTAAACCATATATTAATGATTTAACCCTTTGAGTAGTGAGCTAATTTATACACATTTGTTAATTTGTTGATATACACATGGGAGTGAGTTAATTTCACATATTTTTTCCATAATTATTTCTGTTGCTATTTATTTATTAATATTATATATTGGATTTATAGTAAATTATAAAAATGATGTCTTAATAATTTCTATTATTCAATTTCGTTAATTTATTTTATATATTTTTTTTTGCTTTTTTTGTTTCAATTCAGAGGTTCTTTAATATTAATATAACATATTTTTGTAAAGTTATATTTACTTCGTACTCTTTAATTTATTAATTTCTATAAAAATATTATATATAGATTAAATCAAATTAAAAAATTAATATAAATATAATGTTTTTTATTCATTATTTCTTCAGTTATATATGTAAATAAAAAATAAATAACTATTTGGGCTACCTCAAAACTGAAACTATTCAAGTAGTATCGCCGTACATGTACATGTACGGCGATACTACTTGAATAGTTTGTTAGTACTATACAACTTTAAAAGTTGGCCTGTCACTAGTCAATTTTAAATATTTAGATTTCTTTAAGTTCATAGTATTTAATTAAATGACGTGCATTTTTCTGGCCAAGTGGTCCCTGTTTAGAATCCACGCATGTATATTAAAAAAAAATATAAAAATATTACGACTTGAATTGATTGAAGCATACTAAACCGAATTTTGATCAATAGGAGGGCGCAAAAAACAATTATCCCTTCTCAGAAATCAAAAATCCATGTCAAAAGCAATAAAATCGTGCCGTCGCAGTGGGAACGCTCGGTCACTTTTCTGTGAATTTACGTGGGGAGGAATATATGTGGGATTTCTTCAAATTGGCTTATTGCGTGCACACTTCCATTGACAAGCTCATGTCTCGATAGCAATTATAGAGAATTCTCAGAAGATTTAACTCTTCCTTACAATAAGTGAGAATCGAGTGAAGCATATCTAAACCGAATTTTGATCAATAGGAGAGCGCAAAAAAAACAAACATTCAAAAATCCACGTCAAAAGCAATAAAATCGGTAACGAGCGTTCCCACTGCCACTTATTATCTTTGCTTGCAGAAAAAAAAATATATAATAAAATTAAGTGTAGCTTATAATACATAGAAAACAAAAAAAAACGATACTTCCCTGTGTACTTTCACGTACCGGGACATCCCCCTAGGTGCGGCGGTCGACCAATAATAGGGGTGAAATTTAAGAGCAAGTTATGATCACGCATTGAATTATGTTACTGTGTACTGACTCTTGCGAATAAATAGACATGGTGTATTTTTTAATGCTGAAAAAAATAAACTACGTTTAACAGCGTTTTTTGATACATTTTTTTAAATTTACGGTAAACTTACATTATTTATTATGTGTTATTGACTTCCATAACATTAATTCACGAATAACTTCATAAGCGTTACACTTGGATTTGGGTGTTTATTAAGTTAATTCTATGAACCTTTCGTTAAACATTTAAATGTAGTGCCGCAAAAATGTGCATAATAATGCTAAAAACAAAAAAAAAAATTAAAATTGTTTATGATTATTATATAATTAACATGTTTACTTTATAATGTATTATCAAAGCACCGGCATATTTAATGGTTGATTAATGATAAATCAATTAGCATGAAATGTTTATTATAATTAATACATACATACGTATAAAACCACAATCTATATGTATTACAGACTTGCTTTCGTAAATTGAAATGAACATTGAACAAAATTTGTGCCAAGAATCAGTAATTCACACTTGTCTGTAGTCTAATTACGCAAAATAATATTTTTATCATATATTTTATATATGTATATATACATACATATATAATAAATATATCATTCATAAACACACTCATAACAAGTTCTAATTTTTATGTCGGTTTCCGCCTATGATAAAGAACCTCTGGATATTATTGTTATCAAAACGTATTATATTACTGTTATATTATATATACACATAGACACATTATATTACATCAATTTGTAAACAATCGACAGTTTCTTCCTGGAACGAATATAATGAATCACAACTCGTAGAATCCTTAATTTGTGACATCGGTAACAGTAAATATTTATGCTATGCGTATCTCAAATATAATCATTATATATAATATGTGTATCTATTCACTCAGATTCGCGTCGAGAAGAGCTGTGTGAAACTTTCTTATGCATTTGGATCGATAACGTAGTCTCTTGTTATGCAATGTGACACAGTTGAACGACTTATATGGTCTTCTATATCAGTGATGCTAAACGTTAAGTCATAAAATATGTAAAAGCCTAATGGCATGGCTTGACCTTTAATAAAAAATATCAAGGTTCCTTTGGTGCAGTACAACTTTTTAAAAATATAATATTGATACACGTTTTATTGAAAATATTTACTACATAAAACGATATTCGTTAGGCCGTGCAGCTAGAATTTGTTTATGTCTTGACAAAAAAAAAACAATTACCAGTTTATTGGTATTAATTAAGCCGCGCAGTGACTATTTTTATCATTTTTTAGGCACGTGAATTGGGTTTCTAACTAACCCATCTCTTCCTACCCCTAAAAAATTCATATATTTTTAAATAACTCATGATTAAGCAGCAAGATAATTAAAAATATAGTTTAGGTACTACGTATTTTTTGATATATAATTTTTTTTTTTATTTTGTAATTGACAATTTATGGTTTCTATTTAAAAACTAATTGTCGGTCACTCACTGTCGTGAGGTACCGCAGCTAGTTATACATTAATATGTGCAGCGACAATTACCCCTGCGATTTCCTTAATATAATACATACATTACACATCTATTTTCTAGTCATTTTCATCATTTCTTTTTATCCACAAATAATTGCTATGGTTAACTAGGTCATGCAGCAAGAATTTTTATTGTTTTATATCCTGCATTGGGCTGATTAATTTTATATAAAATAAAAACTGTTTATATAATATATAATTCTTTTTAGAAACACAATCATGTTTTGTTGTGTACTCTTCTTTTCTCCGCAATATTCGAAACAATGTTGAAGATCTCTGATGTTGAAAAATACGTCTGTATACTGATCTTTCCTTTTGTTAAAATAATTTGTAAGGATTAACATTTGGACCACCTTTGAGATATGTACGTATTATATGTACATACATATATGACGGTTTTGAATAGATTTTGAAAGCCGTGAACTCTGAAAAGCATTTGACCTTTCAATTCTATCGATTCACAAGTTCATTCATTGCAATCACCGATGGTGATTCACGCTGTGTTTATGTCATGTTAATTCCGTACGTTTTACGATCGCGCGATGATAATCTCGGCTTGTTTACATTTTACCTCTCCGGTGTAAACTAGTATATCTGCTCGACCGGATTCACCTATGTTTGGAGACGCGTTCTCGACACATTCTTCTCAATTCTCGTTTTGCACAAGCAGTTTATAACGATCGAGATTGGGAATTCCCGCGAGACGTTCTCAGCTCTGCCCCTTGCCAAAACTTAACAAGCGCTGGGAAAACACACATACACCGGCGCCGGTTATTATCGCAGCTCTTGTTTTATTTATAAACTCCTGGACAATTTCTGACTCGATTCCTAGAAATTCCATAATGTAAACATGGAGTATGCAAATGCGAACGCGCCTGAGAGAGGGAAGGAAAATGGAACGTTTGATCGATGAAAGTACCTCCCATCCTCGCTCCGTATTCTCCATCTTCTCGACATATTTATTTCTTGAATAATTTATGCTGATCACATGCGTGTCCCTTGATGGAGGTTCCGTGTTTATGTCATATTATAATATGAATCTTATTTATCGTAAGAGTCAACTAGTAGTGCGTTAGCACCGTGTTTTTACACGATTCTAAAGGTCAGAGCCGAGATCTAAAGATGAACATAACATCCGTGCCAGTTTCGCTATATCTCATCATCATCGTATTGAATTAGGAGATTGCCTCGTTGAGCGCTATGATGCTAAACCGTGTGTCATCGGATATTGCATATTCAAATCTCGACGTGTTGGTAAATTGTTTAGGATGATAGGTTAAATACAACGGCGGCAGCAGCACAGCCGGTTCGCTTATCAGTTATACAATTAATTGTTAACGCGCTGATTGCGCGCTTTCATTAGTTAAAATTCGCTTTATGTCGTTCACTGAGCGTATTCGGCGTGTTTTAGTCATCCCACGCATATCTGGCGCTATCTCGCTGTAATCGCGGAATTTGTGTTAACTTTATCGCTAAACATGTTCCGTTACATTTACGTATGATTCTGAAATAACAAGCTTATGTTAAAAGAAATCACATTCATATACTGGCATTTTCCATGAAGAAAATGAAAAAATTATAATTTTTTACTTATTTTTCTTCGAGATATTGGGCGCGTAGGGAGCAAAATTATATTTTACTTAAAATTATATTTTTTAAATATAGACGGCGTAACACAAATATCGATATTTAACCCTTTAAGCGCCAGCGACTTTAGTGAGTCACCTGTTATTTCTCTTCACGGGTCAGGATCTTTTTCTAAAAATAAATATAAAATACTTGTTTTACTGATAAATGAAGATAGTACAATAATTTAAATTGTAAATAATTCGCTTGTTTTAAAAAAATAATTTGTAAAAAAAAATAATCAACAAATGGCTCACCGGTGAGTCGCTGGCGTTTAAGTGTTACTAGCTGTCGGTCCCTCAATATTTACTTTTATTACTGTTCAAATAAAATCAAATGTATTTTTATAAAAAAAAAATGTTCAAAAGGAGTTGGTAAACTATGTACATATACGAAAACGTCCATTGACGCTATGAAAGGAATCGGCTCTACTGCATTCGTTCACTCTGCTGTTAATATTTTAATCTATATTTTTTATAACCTTTGGAAGCGGCAATTCCCCTATTTTATTTCTAAGTATTGATAATATTTTGTTTATATTTACCTAGAATATGAAATTCACAATTTTACTAGATGTTTATGTACTTTATCATGTATCGGCATGAAACTGTACCTTGCTTCAGAACTGCGGTCCGAATTTTTTTATGGAAAATGCTACACATACTATACTACAGTAGTTCATCTTTAATAAATAACTACCACTATCGTTCAGAATCCACGTTCCAGGACTTGGTCCAGTGAGAGGAACATTGGCTCGCGAGCCGCATGCGGCTCTTCAAGACTTATTGTAGCTCAATTAATAAATAAAAAATATTTGTTTATTAAAAATTAAAAAATAATCTGCTCGAAACCTATGTAATATGATTTGAATTTATTACTGCTGGTAAAGAAAAAAATATTTCAAAATTAGGTCAGAGTATTTTCAGTTTTTAAAGAAAAATACTGTTCCAAAAGGATATACTATTAAAATGACATTCAATCACTTTCCTCGCTTAAAAAAAGCCGTTTCAAAATCTGATCTTAATTGTCAAACAAAATTGAAATACCTGTTGAAGATTTGCAGATTTATTAGCATTAAAACTAAAATTAAATTAAATTATTAAATCCGTTTGAAATCGATGTGATTAACAATGGTTTTACGTAATTAATACATTCACTACCTTAAATGGTATCAGGAAATTTGAAATTGAGATGCAAGAAGATCAGTGTCTCAAGTGATACATATACCGATAAAAAATCAATGAATTTTGAATATGTGTACCAACAATTAAGTACAATTTGTAAAATGCAGCATATCGCTTATTTCCAATTTTTGGATCGATATATGATGTTGAATCGTTGTACTCAACGATGAAATTGACTAAATCAATGTTCCGTTCATAGTAGTCCAACCATAACCTAAAACAAAGGTTGCCAACCCGCGGCCCGCGGGCCGCATGCGGCCGCCTTAAACATTTTTCATCACACTTTTATTTTATAATGCAACAATTTTTACTCCAAAAAAATGTCTATAGTGTATTTAAATCTAAAATGGGGATATATACTTTTATATATGGCTCGTGGAGTTATGAAGCATTTCCAAAATGGCCCGTAAGATCATTTGGGTTGGCCACTCCTGATCTAAAAGAATTAATATGTAGCTCAATTTATAATTATCAACCTGATTATAAAAAAATAATTTCAACATCACAAATTAAAAAGTACAGCTATGCGTATACATTACTGACAGCTTTCATTAAGTCACAACGCCACAACTCAAGCGTTAATTCTTATTTAAACTTCCTTATTATGAAATTTTTGTCATTGCCTCATTAATAAGGTGACTAAATTGCAATTTGGCTATATTTATTTCCAAAATTCGAGCGGTAGGCGTGTGTCATTTTTTTTGGTTCGTCCAAATTAGGGGAGTTCCCTGTCGTTTCAGTCTTTCCAGGTCGTTGCTTTTCTTCCACGAAACGTCCAAAGAATTTGAGGATTTTCCTCATTTTTAAATGATTGTGATCCAGATCGAACTAATGATGCTTTGTAGAAAGCGTTACTCGTACTCCAGTCTGATATTTTGATATGCTGAACGCGTAGCTTTTCCAAAACAATCCTCGAACGGCGATTGCATCAGCCCGGTGTAAAAAAACACTCCGTGAACTTGAAAGATGGTGCCTAATGGTCGACGCACACATTCGCTCACGGCAATGATGTCACACCTGTCGCGCGTGACTCACAGTTGCCTGCTGCCCGTTCGCATGCCTGATATCGACTCTCCGGGTGCCTACGTCACCGTTGGTGATCGCACCCGGATTTGGCCGATTTTTGCATACTCCCGCAGCTTTTGGCGCTGGTCTGCCAACGTGCTCCAAAGAGCGACACCGTTTCTCGGAACTCGTCGGGCGTCTCCGCGAATCGTACAACTTATATATTTAGACGCCGTGCACGAGTTGTTTTCGAAATTCACCGAAGAGGCGTTGCTGCAATGGTTTCGTTAATTACCTTGCAGCATGTAACATTGATAAGATCTCGTTCAGTCCATCTGTTGCTAAAGAAAGTTTTGTTTATGTTTCTGCATCTAGTATTGCCTGCCATCTGCTGTGACAACCAAAGACTTTGATTTAGCGCTTTTCTTTTATTTTCAGTTTGATTAGAAACTGTAAAATTATGGAAGTGGTCCGTTCCATCCTCAACGCTCGCAGCATAGTCCGTCGTAGTCGGTACCAAATATTTTATTTGAACGGCGTTCCAGAGAGTATTCTTTTTATTAAAATTAAAAATTAGAATTACCTGAATTACTGTAATGCTAGCGCCAGTTCCTATCGCACAATCTTACAATACACAAAGATTGAGCATTTGATTTGATACTGGTTTACCACAATCTGGTTATTTAATAACTAGGTTGTCTAATGGCTCAGTCAATTATCCATTTGATGAGTAATTGCCAGTCATTTCTTGGAATTGTTGGGGGACTCCTTGAGCAGTTGAAAGTGAGACGGTCTATTAACATCACGCCGGTCAGCATAACCCCAAGAGTCGAATTCAATCGGTGCTCAGTGGCGGATCGAGAGAAATTTTGCATCGCCCAAGGGGGGAGCAGCAGCGCAAGTGTTGAAAAATGTGTTGTAAAATTTCATAACGTGCGCTGCGAGGCCGAATTCTTGCGAAAATTACACGACTTTAATGCGGCAACGTCACGCACGCGGTTCGATTCTGTTGATTTATTCTATTTGAACGTTTACATTTTTTCTTCTGTAAATGTTTGCCTCTCGTGCGTCACTCGGGACCCATTCGGGTGTTTGTTCTTTTTTTGCACATGGATATTATCTTGCGTTTCTTGCGTCTGTAATGTATGTACGTACATACCTATATGCATACACACAAACACATTTTCTTATCTATGTGTGTATGCTTTTTTATTTGTGGCAATCGTGACATATGTTTTTGAGACGATTCTTACTTCGTTGTGTATGCATGCGCCTCGCGGTTATTATTCGCGTGAGACATTCCGAAATTCTCGAAGTCGCGCTTCTATTTTTGCTGACGTTTGCTTGTGTATTTTCAGGAAATGTTTTGGCAGTGTCCGGACAGCACGCCCGTGAGCATTTACCCATGCGGGACGCAGGGATGCACGACGTCAATTCGGGTAAGGATCTTGGATTTAATCTCATTACACTTCTTAACCTTTACCGGACAAAAACTTTTCATTGAATCCACTGCGGTCCAATTTATTTAATCACAATAATTAGGCTTCTTACTTATTATTTATATATAATTTATTAAAACGTTCCAGATGTTGGGACCACTACCTGTAAAAAAAACACCCAAAAATGCAATTCCAAAAGAACGAATGTTTCGCTCTATCCCTGTAAAAAAATATTTAGTTAATTGTTCACTATTGTAATTCATACAACATCAATGGTTCTCAACATATTTTTAATCGCACGGAATTTAATGCTGTCTTTTATTACTTTGATATATGAAACACTTAATATATTTATGTATGTACATATTTATATATTAACCATCCAAGATGTTAACGCTCATCATCGTTGTGTTGAAAATAAGGGTGCGTGTAAGCATGCATGCATACATATCAGTTTTCCGCGAATTTGTTTACACCGATAGGAGAACGTACCAATACTAAATCAGGGCTGTTTTAAGGGTAGGGAGACCATACGTTGGAAATTGAATTAATAATTATAATGTTTCATATTTTTATTATAAATTAGTGTCATGTTGTGGTATTTTGTAATCAATAAAACAATTCCTGTAATATTCTATTAGTATTTTTAAAAATATTATATTAAACATATATTAAACCTGGAGAGTGATTCAATGTGTATATAAATAAAAAAAATAAGCAAGAAAGTGATATTTTACATTTTCCTCGACAAATTAAATTAAAAAAGGAAAAATGAATTGGACATGTAATTTCACATGGTCACCCTAAAATATTTCTCACCAATACTATATCGATGAGCGTTCACATCTTGGACGGACTGTACATGGTGTTTGGTTATATTCATCCATCGTATGATATTTCTCAATACAATCTTCCATATTAAATATGATTTTAAATTACGTTTTTAAACATCTTATTTGTTTTTTTTTCACTAGTTTTTTTTACATAATATAAAAATTTACTTTATGAGAATATTACCTATTTGATAAGCCATGCCTAGTCCATTTCGTAACGATTTTTTTGTCCTTCATGCAAATACTATAATATTATTGTTAGTTTATTTACATGTTACAACTTCTCCCTTGCGTATTTTTTATTGCTTGTGTTAGACCAGAATCTAGCGTTTATATTAGGACTTTATAATATTATTACGATTGAATGAAGCATATCTAAACCGAATTTTGACCAATAGGAGAGCGCAAAAAACAATTATCCCTTCTCAGAAGTCAAAAATCCACGCCAAAAGTAATAAAATCGTGCCGTCGCAGTGGGAACGTTCGTTACCGAGCGTTCCCACTGCGACGGTGCCGACACGATTTTATTGCCTTTGTCGTGAATTTTTTTTTTTGCGCCCTCCTATTGACCAAAATTTGGTTTGAATATACTTTAACTAATACTCTCATATCCGTAATAAAATCGGTAAGGTAGATAGCTATAATATGTTTAAAACATAGTGTAAAATCCAAGTGCAAACAAACTATGGAGCAATATGCGAGATGCGATATCTGTCAGTACTTTTTCTGCTTATTTTCCCTTGAGAGAAATATTTTGGACTTGACCTAATGAACGTTCTAAGATCGTAATTAGTTTTAGAACTTTGATTAGATTAGGTTTGGGTGTGAATAGAAAATGGACTTTTCTCAACTGTTAAATATAATTTCCTGTACATTTTAGAGCAGCGTTTAATTTCACTAGCGCCTATCAGTTAAATTATATTTTTGCTAGTAGAAATATATATTTACTGGTGAAAATGTATTTAAACTTAACTAGTGAAAATATATCTTCATTGAAAAATACATATTTATAGATCGCCTGTGAATAAATAACGACTGTCAAATTGAGTTTCATAGACATTTAAGAGCAGCATATAATTTCACTAGCGCCTATCAGTTAAGTTATATTTTCGCTAGTAAAAATATATATATTTACTGGTGAAAATGTATCTAAACTTCACTATTGAAAATATAATTTTACTGAAAAATACACATTCACTGTAATATTTATACATCTCATGTAAATAAGTAATGTAATGTATATATTACTACGTCTGAAAAAGTTGAAATCATGTAATTTTACTAGCTCCTCCTGCCAGACAAATTATATTTTCACTGGTAAAAATATATATTTACGGGTAAAAATGTATTCCGATATAATTTCACCGAAGTGACATATTTAAAAAAAATATTTACGGGATAACCTTTTTTGAGGGATAACACAAAAAATTTTTGGCATTTCAGCTTTTTCAAAAGGGGGGGGGGGGTGCAACAATGTGCCAGTCAGTGGTTGTTTTTTAATATTTCGATTTCATTAAGATTCCTAGTATTTATTGTGTTTTTTTTTTAAAAAAAGTTCCGCAACTGTGGTTGGATCATTCTTTATACGATATCCTTTAGCATGTACAATGCATCACAAAAATCTATCATACAACTGAAGGACTACTCTTGATTAAAATAAACTATCAGCCTAAGTAATATATTGTTGGAAGTGTCTCTGAGTAACTAACGAAATAAATTACTGGAATTTTTATCATCAAGTCATTTAAAATGGATTTAAAAAATATAAAATATATTGGGCATAACACACATGCCTTTGGACTTCTAAAGATTTAGATTTACTTGTTCAATTTGGAGTGCTTCCGATAAACAAGCAGAATCTTGAGCTGCGAAATCTACTGCCAGTTTTCAAAAGTAGATTTTGAAACAGAATCTCAGATAGCCTTCTAAGATACTAAATAGCTTCTTCATTAAAATCTCTCAAAGGTCACCCAAATCCTTCACAATCAGTATTACAGTATTTTACTCATAGGCATGTGACTAGATTATTAAATTCCAGGAAAATAACACATTCTTATCATAACAAAATAGCAATGCGGAGGGCAGGTGCAAGTAGACTATCTTATCTATCCCTTACACCTTTACTTTTTTTTCAATTCGTCGAAAACGTTACACAACAAACCAACGTGCTCGTGATATCGCTTCCCGTCGCCATATCGCAGTAGCAGCGTTGTAATATCGCACGTGCGCGATTTCTGACCTAAATTTAAATTGTTCAATTCAAAGTCTTTCCGTCTAGCGATGGTGTTTTGTATCTGTCGGAGAGCTCAGTGGACTGTGATACTTTCAAATAACCTTCTGATACCAACTCCTTCGACTGGTCCGGCGGGACAAACGGCAAAGTTGCGGTATGCTTCATATTTCTCCAGTTCCTGCTATTCATAGTCGGCGAGAGTGGGTGAAGACCAAATGATGACGCATGCATCTGCTTATCCGCCACCCTGTTCTTTTATATCCCGCGTTGCTAATTCACAGCTTTGTAATCCAATGCGTCACGTGTTTAAAACGCTATAAATATGAAGTTTTTAGGGAGTAGTCACCAGTAAACAAGTTGAAGGACTTACGTTTGTAAGCTTATATAGACGTAGTAGTTTATACTTTACCTTCTAGGTCATCTTCCATATATATAAAATGGTTTTATTTTTTAAATCAATTAAAGATTTAAAACACCATGAGATACGAGAGACAATAATCATAAACTCGCGACACTTCTATGTTAAAAACGAGAGACGAAGACGAAACTTTTTTATAATGCGATGCTGGGATTTCCTTCATGTATTGTCATAATTGTTTTTATTATTTAGAGCACGAATCAAATTAGTCGGGGGCGATCCTTAACTTTGCCCACCAATATAATTATGTCTTCAATATGCTAAAACTATCCGGAGCAGGCGGCTTCTTTTGACCACCCCCCCTCTACGCTACATAACCGTTACATATTATATACATATAAAAAAATATGCAAAACAGTTTTCATGCTTGATCAAATATGTTAATGATTATCTTAGCATGTGCAATAATGACTTCGACTTTTATCGATTCTAAAAAAAACTGTAGCTAGCCAAAAATATTTTTATCTATAGAGGCAGCATTTTATGACCGGCTGGGTCATAAAATCAGCAATTGTTTAACTATTGTTCATTGTTTTAACATATATAATTCGTGGATATATATATTTTTAGCGCATTCAGTTAATAACCACATTACACGAACGGTCCTTCCATCGCGAAATTGCCGCTCCCAAGCATGTGCCGCCCGGGGCCGGTCCCCCCTAGTTACCATTTTGACTTAATCACTAACACAATCGACGGAATTTTGAAACTAAATCAAAGTCAAATTACATATACCTAGTTATAATATGTCACATTTGTATTATCAATAATTAAAATTTCGGCCTATTCATAATCATAATATATTCATTAGATGACTGCTGATTGTTTTGATATTTTTGCACTATTAATTGTAAATTTAAATATATGTTTCTAGAATTTTAATATAAAAAAATTGAATATATATTCAAGTAGCCTTTTTATTTTTTTTTTGTAAATGCTAATAATTAATACTGAGAACTTTTAGGTCGTTTAAACATTATACCGAATAATATGCATGTTTAAACAGCCATACCGGTGCAATATATTGAACGTAAACACTAACAACTGTTTATTCTTGACAACTGCGCCTTTCTATATATTTGTATAAAATGCAAAAGCATAAATCTCCAGTTCATTGAATGGTGAGTCGGCTAGTTTTAATGAGGTTGTTTCGCGGAATAAAGACGCTGCAGCTGTGTAATTTACGCCTTTTACAAGTACGTTTTAAATGCTTTATTTAAGACCATCAATAATGCACAAAATAGCATAAATGTGAATGTTACTACTATTCAAATATAAATTTATATATGAATTATTAATTTACAAAAATCTAATAGAAAGCTATTTTAATGTTTATTTAATGACACCCTTTATCCATCCCTCCCACGCCAATAGAACATCGATGGAGATAAATATACTTAAAAGAGTATGAATTAATTTTTGCCATGGCTTTTCTGCCGGTTTCTTTTCAATATTAAGGGGCTTGAACTTTTTAGTTCGCATATTTTACTTGATACTACTAATTGAAGGCTTCCTTTTAGAAAGTAGATATGTCCATAAAACCAAATTTTACAGGAGAGCAAAAACTATTTTCGTTCCTTATTTAAAAAAAATACTTTATTTTGTATTTTTTACATTTATAAATACGATATATAAAAAGAATAACAAAAAAAAAATTGTACAATAAAAAAAATAAAAACCGACGTGGACATCGCATGTTTTTAGTCAAACAAGTGGACATGGCTCGTTTTTACAATAATAAAAAAATATTTTTCCTCACTACTTGATCCGCACGCCTTCACTATCTTGTTTCACAAACTCTCAATTATCATTGTCACGTGCTAAATTTTCATAAAACTGTATTTATAGAAATTTGGAGGTAATTAGTTAATATTAAGCAAATTTTTTTGCTGCTGTAATTAGTACCTGTTTAGAAGATAATGGAAAAATATACACTATACCCTCGCCTTTGGTTAAAAAAAACATTATAATGTCATAATGAAAGAGACTCGCGTGAACAATAGCAGGTAGCAAAATGCAAGTTTAATATTTGTCGACGGTATGTCATTTTTTAGTATCTCATTTTTTTCTTATGTCAATTACAATGAGTTATAAGATTGATTAGACGTATTTTATTTATTTTTCTATGAGTATATACTATAGTTCATACAAATGCTGGATAATTCCATCCGACGTAAACGGTAGCGTCATCACTTCACATACGCGTTCGCCGGTGTTTCTTAAACCTTTAAATGCTGCAGGAAATATGTATATTTTCCTTAGCTTTGCAATAATCGAGGGTCAGAATGGATGTTTGAATGCACTCGAAATGTACAAAATACGGGTGTTAGAAATAACGCTAACAAATATAAAATAATTAAAACCATATTATAAATGCAGAAAAAAATAGTAATTCCAGTTTCATACAAACTACAATAAAAGTGTGATAAATAACGTTTATTGCATTTCAACACAGCGATAAAAATACATATGAAAACAGTGCATTGATCTGTCAAATGAATCGGTATTCTCAAATATGCACATGTATATAACTCCCTATACATTCACAGAACAGTTTTATTGCTTTAAATGAACAATTAAAACAGTATTGACTTTTTCGCTTCAATTCAAATAAAAACTGCAATGGAAACAATTTATTTTATTACTAAATTTGCATTGCTTTTTCTATATTATATGTATAGATAACTGAAATAGATAATTGACTCCGTATTTTATAACTACAAGGGTAAAAGATTTAACAAAAAGGATCAAATTGTATTTGTGAAATATCAAAAATTGCAAATGATACGCCAAAATAAAATTAGTTTTTCTAGAGCGAAGGATGCGAGGGTCGCCAGAAGCGGGTGCCTGCTCTGCCTGTGCGTAACGGCGGTGCTGTCTAAAATTTACATTTGTATACGTTAGATAAGCACGGTATTGTCCAAACGTTTTTGCATATAAAATGGCAAATTTTAAAACGTGCGTCAGCTATTTCTGTGGTCGTTATGATTTCGAGGAGGTCTTCGACGTAAATTTCGCGACTCTTCAAATTCCAGGTTCATGTTGTTATATAAGGTTTCGAGGAAGGTTTGAGGTCGTCTTATCACATTCGAAGACTTTTATTGATGTTTGGTTATATTTATCCATCATATGATATTTCACTATGCAACATTTAAACATCTCCTTTGTTTTTCTTTCACCATTTTTTTTACATAATATAATAATTTACTATATAAGGATAGTACCTATTTGATAAGCCACGCCTAGTCCACGTCGTGTCGGTATTTTTGTCCTTCCATTTAAATACTACAATATTGTTCGTTCATTTATATGTTACAACTTCTCCCTTGCGTATTTTTTTTATTCCTTCTGTTAGACCAGAGTCTAGCGTTTGTATTAAGACTTTATAACAATTTTACGATCGATTGAAGTATACCTAAACCGAATTTTGACCAATAGGAGAGCGCAAAAAATAATTATCCTTTCTTAGAAGTCAATAATTCACGTCAAAAGCAATAAAATCGTGCCGTCGCCGTCGCAGTAGGAACGCTCGTTACCGAGCGTTCCCACTGCGACGGCACTAACACGATTTTATTGCTTTTGTCGTGAATTTTTGACTTCTGAGAAGGGATATTGACCTCCTATTGGCCAAAATTCGGTTTAAATATACTGTAACTAATACTCTCATATTCGTAATAAAATCGGTAAGAATAGCTATAATATTTTTAAAACATAGTGTAATATCCTAGTGCAGACAAACTATGGAGCAATATGCGAGACGCGATATCTGTCAGCACTTCTTCTTCCGTTATTTTTCCTTGAGAGAAATATCAGTTGAGTTATATTTTCGATAGTAAAAATATATATTTCTACTGGTGAAAATGTATCTAAACTTGCCGTCGGTGTGTACGTATTTTTTGTGGCGGTATTTTCGCTTTATTTTTAATTATTTTAGTTTATTTTTGGTTTTAGGCCAGTTTTGGGCAGTCAGTGCTCGTTTTTTTATTATTTAGATCCCATTGTGATTCATAGTATTTCATTAAATGACATGGGGGCAAATGCACTTGCCTGCTCAAGTCTATGCAGCACTAAGTACCTGCAGCTACACAATCAAACTGCGCGTGTGTGACCTCTACATAAGTCCATATATATACAATATAGGTTCTGATCCCCAGACGTGAGACATCTTTCCAGTGCTCACTATAGCCGAAGAGCACTTACGTTGTCCGATTCTGAGAACCAGAACTGTCAACATTATTCAGTTGGTGTGTCAGCTCGTTGAGGTCGCAGTCTCTCACCTGCTCCCTCCCCCGCGCATTCTCTTTCCGATGCTGGTAAAATTATTGGAAACTCGCCTAAGGCACGTCCATCGCCATCTGCAGCTGCGTTGGCCGCTGCCATATTTGCGATCCCGCGAGGAATGCCCCTCTGCATAAAAATAAATCACGTCGATTACTCAGACATTCGGCTCGGATCCCAGGAAACGCTTCCGTTTCGGGCCGTCGCCGCCCATAAGTGGACGAAACTCTGTCGTGCCTTGAAAAACTGGAGAATTTCACAACGAGGCTCGATTTACGGCCGGTCGGCTTCTGCTATGCATATGTGTGTGTGTAGATACGGCGGTGTCGTTCGTTGTACAATCTGTTTGTTACCGAGAACCGCATGACGAATACGTAGCTGATAGTGCGATTCATGTGTGCAGTGCGGTCGAAAAAGTTCTGGATAGAAATGCACGTCTAAACTGGAGTCTCGGTGACGAACGGGAGCTCCAGCTTAGACATCTGTACACTGGCTCGGACCATCCAGCTCCTCAATTACCAGGCAAGAGACAAAGATGTCCGTCATGAGGAACTTACATATGTTTATTGCATTAAGTATATTTTTTTCGCGAATTATGTTTCGCGGTAAGCAAATTAAAGACTTCTGTATTAGACCAACATATCAAATCTTTAAAAAAAAATATTTGCTATTCGATCGCTATTCTTGTCTCGGCAGTGCGATGCTCAAAAAAGT
Source organism: Plectrocnemia conspersa (assembly GCF_051122295.1). Lineage (NCBI taxonomy): Eukaryota > Metazoa > Arthropoda > Insecta > Trichoptera > Polycentropodidae > Plectrocnemia > Plectrocnemia conspersa. The sequence goes on from NW_028277169.1 coordinate 24,914,241, forward strand.
GATGGGGGGAAAGTATAAAAACATTGGGATGTCTATTATAAGTAAAACTCACATGTTGAAAGTGAATAACTTTATAGACCAGAAACTTTTAAATTACACTGTGCGCTACTGGAATACACACATGGTTGTTCACGCCGATTTTTATTATTATTGTGTTAACGCCACGCTATTTACTACCGCACAATATTGATAAGGAGTTTTTATCTGAACTCGGGAGGCGTACAATTTTGGTCAACTCGCCATGTTTACGTCTTCGATTATCACACCGTGAGCGAACCGCGATACTACATAGATAAATTACCGGAATATCCGTCTAATTTCACCGTTTTATTTCAACAAACAATAATGCCAGTCGACCACGATGGCCGGGGGAAACCGTCATTATTCTGGTGAGTCATCCCCAAAGCTATTTTTTTAAAGTAATGATGACACGAACGGTAACATCGGGGTCACAATATCGGTCGCATCCAATCATTCGACGAAAAACCCGAAAGTAATCGCGTATGTGGTTCTCACTTTGCCACCGGAATGCTATCGCGAACAACCAATAAATAATTTATCAAGTCACTAGTACTGCCACTGTAGAAGGAGAAACGTCCTCAAGTGGAAGTTGTTCGGTTTCCTTTCGGTATCATCGTTGCACCGTTTCTTGTGATTTTGTGTATAGATAGAACTAGTACAGCTATATGCATATATTTATTAAAAAAAAAACAAATATAACTTTGCTGTTTCATGTCAAGGATTATTATATGTTGATTTTTAGATTATAGAGATAGATGCTTCTATTTTTATAGAATTCATCTGCGTAATTGCTGTTTCATGAAAGATAACATTTTCTTTTTTATAAATGCTTTTCCATATGTAACTTTGTTGTGAATGGATACACTTGTGGTGTGCGGTCTGTTTTTTTAATAATCCAAGTATTATAATAAATATACACAATTCAAGTACTATTTTTAATTTGTCTCTTAATATCTTCACACCACATTCATTGAGATTTTCTGATACAACTTCATAATTATTCACATATTCACTTTTTATCGATTGCTCAAAAGTTGTCCGCACGATAATATTTTTGATAAATTAATGTGATTTTTAAAGAAAAATAACACATTGAAGACCGCCAGATATTTGCAATAGTTAAGATAAGTTAGGGATTGATAAATGTGCATAGGAAGATCAATAGATAGTGTTAAGTAATAAGAATGGGAATCGAAATGTGTTTCATTACTTAGAAACAATAGCTGGCTATAACGCTCGGACATATCCGACTGATCTGTCCGTCGCGGGTGCCTGGCGGACAAATCCGATCGTATGTGGTGAGAAAAGACACAGATTTGTCTGTCCGTCGTCAGTCCGCTGTACGGATCGGACACGGACAAGCAAATCCGAGCATCACGTTTGCACATATGTGCGCTTTTTGTTTGTCCATTCTTAAGAAATTTCTTCCAAACAGATAAAACTATCATGGCAAGTTTTTGCTCTTTTGAAAAAGACATCAGACAACTGTTTTGTTAAGACTGATGTCCGAGTTCAGACAGTTTGCGTGTGTGGCGAAGCTATGACAGATTTGTCCTGGTGTCCGTCGGTCATATATGTGCATGTGTGCTTAGCTAATAGAGTTGGAGAAATGGATATTGCTTTTTTAAAATGATTTTTATGCGTATTTTTTACGCATAAAAATCGTGAGATTTCTCGCTGCCCGAACAAATTATACAACTGTAATTTTCACTGGTGGTAGAGAATTTTCATTGAAATACTATGACACAGCGCATTGGATGTTGTTAATATTCGTCTTAAGTTGGGTTTTTGTTGCTGGTTCATATAAGTATACACGACTTTTAAGATAACTGAATAAAAAAAGAAGAGGGGTCAAATCTAGGCTGCGGGGAGGGGGGGGGGGCACGGGATGTCACCTCTACGCGATATCAGTTTGTTAAGAAACATTTCATTCACCACCAATATGGTTGTGAATGAAAATTCACATTGGATGTATAAATTTTGTACCAATTAGAGCTTATATGGGCGTAGTTTCAAAATTCGACGCAAAGTTGATATTGGTATCGTTATAGCAGCAGAACGCTTGAGAGTCGACAAGCTCGGATCTTCTCGTATAGACTGTTTAACTTGCGCGACATTCTCTTCACTTCTATTGCTCTGTGGCCGCCCGGTTTTCTTATTTTTTAGCATTGAACCTGTCTCCTCGCACTTTCTAAGCTACGATTTGATTAAATTAACACTCGGATATTGATTCACACTGTAAAATCAGTAGTAAGCGCGAAACAGGCCTAAAAATCATTGTTTTTGAAAACTAAAATGCGCTTTGTTCCCCCCGTGAAATGACTCATTGCGACTAAATTTCTAAGGATCAAAATCTCGCTCAGAAGCGATTTAAAAATGGCAAAAACTTTTTTATGCATTAATTCTTTTTCATTAAACCTACTTTATATGGGCGTTTATAATGGTCACAAGTTGCTATAAAATTGTCATCTTAAACTCAAACCAGTAATATGGCTAAAATATATCTCGCACTACATCTACAAATGTTTGTGTTATCACACATAACTAAAAAACATAGTTATGAAAGTCTCCTTTGTTTCGCGAAACTATATAGTCCGTCAAAACTCCCATAGTACTCTTCCACGATACTTTTACACACGCAATGTTATAAATTGGCGGGTATGGTTGACGCTCACTGATGCCACTGATTTTTAGTTGTTATTTTACGTGTCGTTGATGAATCTTGCAGTTGTGAAGGTCGAAAAACAGCTTCTATGGTCAAAGTTTATCGTGGAACGTATCGAGGTCTTCTAATTAACCGCTCAGGTTTATTGATAAACTTATTAACTCGGGAAAAATCGATATTATCTGTGTCTTGACTGACCGTATGGAACGGAGTGCTCCTCCAAATTTTTATAACATTATGTTAATTAAAAATACGAAGAAACCGGGAGATGTCATTCCACGTTTTATCTGATAAAATTAACTGCAGCGATAAAATTAACAAATAGTGCTCGTGGATTTACAATTTACCCTTATTGTGCATTTAAATATAAATTTTAGGAATTTCTCCCACTCCCTATATAATTTTAATTTATGCTTCACTCATTTTTCATATTGTTTTTGTGTATAATAATATTTCTTTTTAGGGTTTCTTCATTGCAAGGGAAGACGGAGTATTTATTGTTTTAAAACAATAAATTTTATGTCAATTCTTACCGTATCCGTTTCACCGTGTATATCTTACCGTGTGGGCATATTTCATGTCAATAATGAAATCATAACAAAACAAGTTGGTGAACACAATCATTCCGGAAATTCGACCCGAAGAATCGAATCCACTGAAACTCTCAATCGAATTATTTGCCCGATCTTTAACTATGTATGAATATTCGAATATTCGTAAAATATCCAGTAATAATATCTCGAATGAAATTTGAAAAAAATCTTAAAATGAAACAATTTGTATACTTGAGCAACACAGGTGGTCGTTTTTTCTCAATATATTCGAGTGACTAGCGTCGCTCCAAAATCAATAGTTCTTTATGCGCCTTTATTGTGTTTCGAAATGCGAGACAATGAGACGCTTCTTCTCAGTAAAATAAATGCTTGTACGCTTTCGAAAAATATTTCTTCATAGAATGTTTATTGGTGGTATCTACTATGGCCGAAATCGGAGAATTCGTTGGAAAAGCCCACCCTTTATTATCGTTTAACGCTTATGTTTTACGGTAAAAATGCAATCTTTTAAAGTTCAAAGGCACGACAATTGATTTTTTCGCCTTTAGCTTAGCCTAGTTTCATCAATAATTTATACAAAACTATGACCTATTTAACTATTTAAAATATCAGTTTGGAAGTAGTTGAATTTATAATACACAATGTGGCATATATACATATATCAATAAATATATTATTTTAGAAATTAAATATTGTAAAATAATTGTCAGTTGAGCGAATGATAATATTACCTAATAACGCGATGCGTAGTAAGTAGGAGGAAAGAGTACAAGGCGTGACTCATCCCCAAATTAAAGGTTTACGCGCCATAAGCTAAATTGTCGAACGCGTATTCTCTCCCTCTTGGGGTCACGCACAATAATAAAGCTCAGTCGTGTGCGTGCGTGTGTATGTGTGCCGTCGTTCTACTGGGCGTTTCGGGTGGGTTACGGTAGTTTCGCAATGAGCCGCCGCCGCCGGTGGGCGCCGACCTCACGGCGCGCCGTCTGAGGCGAGTGGCGCCGAGGCGCCTGCAACAAGTGCCCGCAGCTGAGAGGGCCGCCCTTCCCTTCCTTTCTTCTTCTTTTCTACTTCTCCGTCGCCCTTTGTTCGCGCCATGGACGATTGACCGCATTCTCTGCGGCGCGGCACCTGGCTTCGTGCGTCTCGAAACGCCACGGAACAAAGGGCGCGCATAAAAAATGAACCTTTCCTGGATCACTTGTCGCCTCGTGACACTCCTCGATCAGGTTTGGCGACCCAGGCATGCAAACTTTGCATCATCGCGGGCCACGTTAGCTATTTCGCACGAGCTTCGGGCCGCAAACGGGTCCTGTATTTGTTGTGTCACTGGATTACCTAGCGCTAAATTTAGGAAGACGCGTAAGACATCTGGTGTGTTTCACAATATCTGAAAACGCGTAGTTGAACATCTGGTGTAATTGCGACAAATGTAATTCGCGTAAGAATATCCCATGTTAGATCAGCAGTATCTATGATAGGGTTTTCACAAAATACACCTCAGAATATAAGCCGTGTCACTCAAGTACAATAGCACTTAACCGACCGATTAGGTAGTACTTATACCGTCATGTTAGTTGATGGTAATCCAAGAGAAGGGATTCAATGACGGATTAAATGAATTATTCTGTACTATTCACGCAAAAACTAATGTTAATTTGGTGGCAATTAGACACAAATTGGGCAGCGCAGTATTATTTATTAAAGTATAGCTTAATGACGAGGCGCCGCTGGTCGTAGTCCTCCCGTCGAGATCCGCAAAAAAAAAAATGTGCTGCCTTCCGCCATCAGTGTTAGCAGAGTGGCGCCTAGTTTTAGCCATAATAAATAAATAAATAGTCCTCTATACTTATTTTGCTGTCATCTATGAAATGAATGTTTGTACTATATAAAAAAAATCTTATTTTTTCCTTATATATAAAGAGTGTTTTTTGGAGGTATAAAACGAGCGTTCCCACTGCGACGGCGCCGACACGATTTTATTACTTTTGACGGGAATTTTTGACGCCGCGAATATATAACATTACTTACAAAAATAACTAATGCCTGCACTACACTCTCTGGAAGCTAGCAAAGGTTGACCAAGGACGGAGAATATAGTGGGTTACTTCGATCGAGTTCGGTCTAAAATCTCTCGGAAGTTGTCCGAGGTTACCGAGAACGGGAGGTAAAGTGGGGGTAATTCAGTCGACATGGCCAGCTTCGAGCGCTTCCGAACATTGTCGGCAAACGGACCGAAGTCAGAGCTGCTCTTTCGAGCGCGAGCGATGAGATACTTCCCTTTTCGCTCTCTCGCGTGCTAAGTGACGAAAGTGAGAGAGATAATGATATGGTTTTTCGCAAACTGAGATAGAACGAGTAGCTCGGTTCAATTTCAGTATGCGCGTAGGCGTCCTATGGTTAACACGCACGTCGAGCGCTGCATCGTGGTCACATGGTCAAGTTATAATACCACATTCGCTTATCGGGGACTTCAACAGACCCTCACTGACATCTTTGAATATTTTAGGGCACCAAAAGAGATTAATAATATTTTTGATAGTATATTCTTCTAACATATATCGTTATTATAATTTTTTTCACATAAAATTAAATAATTAAAAAAATAATTAATGGTACTTGATTTTGTTAAAAAAAATCGTTTCGAATATCCTTATGTATTTTCCTAGATCGGTTTATATAAATGTCACACCATAACGAATTCTTATTTAGAATCGATGGCGACAAATTCTAGGATAATCACAGATGTGGTGTTCGTATTCTGAAATATCATTTTTACGCCTTATGGCATTTTGCAAAAGCCGACAAAGATTTTGCGTAAATTGAATATTTACGACCGAAAAACTTTCACTGATATTGTATTGGCGAGTGAGTACCCACACAAACTTTTATAATTATCAGTAGCGTAATTTGAATAATATGACAATTTAAAAATTGCGATTATTTGGCACATTTTTCGATCGCGCGCAAATATGCCAGCTGTACATGACAGCAGCCGCCGTGCGTACATCATTCACGCCCGCCGTCCGGACGGCATATGAAATTTGTAACAGTGTGGCCGCTACACGGAAGTCGGCGACCTCAGCCGGCTTCAGTTGAACTTCGGTTCGGACAACTTTCAGAGAGTGTAGTACAAGCATAACAGAACTTCAATGAATCACTGCTTATGTTAAAAAACTAATATAAATACAACTAAAGTGAAAGTGGTGTGTTATAATATTGAAGTTATCTCATCACTATGTTTTCAATGCTGAAGCAAGATCCATTCAATGCAAGTGGAAGCATTCAACTTATTGATTTTACGATCTCATAAAAAAACAGTAAACACAAACGAGCTTTATCACCCACAGCTGTATGAATGAAATACGTCAGTGTCATTTTATAAATTGCTAGCGTTACTGAAAATATCATATCCCATTTGACAAGCCCTTCTTCGTTCGATGCCTACCGACGAAATCGACGCACGTCGTCGTTCTTCGTTTTTTCCATCCACTCTTCCGAGACGCAGGAATTCATTCGGCAGAACCAGCTCTTGTGGCAAGTTCTTTGTCGCATCCAAACGATTCTGTACGTGACGGTTGGCACAAATGAACTACGGATACGGAAATAATGGTGGAAAAAATCGATGCGATATCTCGGGTGCATTCTCGACTCCATTCCTGAGCAGTATTAAAAGGAGCGAGGCGTCATTTATGAAAGTCAATCAAACTATGTATTATACATAGATTTATAACTATCGAAACTCCATGTTTCAAACTGCTATATTTAAAGGCTTCTTTCCGTAGACGTAAGCTGCTTAAAATATCAATGCAGGGTGTAACTGTAGCCATTCTGCGAGGATATATACATATAACAGCTGATATTTGACGTCACTCAGTGATGATGGTATGTTTATTTTCGCTGATGTAACGCGATTAAACGGTAGCCCGTTTATCGGTCAATTTAATCTGAACGATTAATTGTCTTTCCATAAATAGAACATTATGCTATGGTTTGATGGGAATGGCGCTCGTATAACGCCGGAATGCTGGAAAATAAAAGTCACTTTACGTCTACATAGCAGACCGCAGTCTTTTTAACAAAAATATAGGCATATGACTCGGATCGGGTGCGGTATAACACATAAGAACAGTTATTATTTTATATCATCTATCTTGCGAGCTCTATATACTGTTCGCGGGTACTTGATGAAAATCGATTTTTATCGGTCAGACGACTGACCGTATGGTTTAAAGTTATTTGTCGGAATGCCGATGAACAAAGGAGATTCCCCTATTTATATAATTATGCTAATTAGAAGTTAGAAAAGGGGTAACCGCGTCTTATTACAGTCTAAAAATAGGCATGCTGGATCAAAACTCGTCCAAAGGGCGATGATCTCACAAACAAATAATATAATATATAACAATACACAGGATATCGGTTTCTTGCTTGTTAAACCCTTCCAACGACTAATAGCTTTTCTGGAAAATCAAGTATCTGTATTATTTTATCGACATCAATATCCAATGTGTTTGTGTAATCGATTATCTATTTTTATTAATATTTTATATTCAACTCTAGTCTAATATCTTGTATATTCTCATTTCAATTTCATACATGAAAAAATAATAATTAACTAAAAAGTTTAAAAATCGATATACTTTGTGTCTCATGGCTATTAAACACTTTTCGAGTATTTGTTTTATTATTATACTTACATCCTGTCACCATCTTTCGGTCTTCATCAATCCCTGATTTAATTTAAAGGTCCTTCGTAATTTTGTCGCTAATAATTATCCCTGAAATGGTCTTGAATTGTTTAAAGTGGGTTGATAACTTCCAACATTTTTAAACACATTCATTGCTGCAACATTACATTAGAAAATTCAGATGACCCAGAAATTCAGTTCTTGGGTCATCTGAATTTTCTGTCTGTCCAGATGCAAAATGCGCCAAAGGGAGCCATAATAAAAACCCAAAATCTGCAAACGCCGACGTTTATTTTTGACCAAACATAAACAAATTATGCTGTTATAAATTCGCGGCTACTCAATGAAAATCGGTAGAAAATCGGTCAGATGACTGACCGTATGGTTTAAAGTTATTTGTCGGAATGCTCTGGGTTTCAGTTCTTGGGTCATCTGAATTTTCTGTATGTCCAGATGCAAAATGCGCCCAGAGATAGCGAAGAATTGACGCAGATTAGGTATTAGAGCAGTAGGAAGTCGATGTTGATTTTTCAAAGAAAATCATCTCTGATAAGACACATTTCCACATCTCTGGGTATGTTAACCCTTTGGACGCGGAAATCGACTAAAGTCGCCCATTTGATTTTTTAATCTCTACGCAAAAATCAATAAAAAAGTGTGTTTAAGATTTTTTTTGTGAATAAACATAAAATATCATTTTAAATAAACACAAAATAAAAAAATAGAACATTTAATACAGTATCAAGGTGAAATTTGCATTTAAAAAAAATTATATTTATTTATGATTAACGTGTCCAAAGGGTTAATAAGCAAAATTGCCGCATATGAGCCGAGAAAAATCTTCACGTGATTCACGAAAGACCATTACATGCCCAAAAACTGACTGTTTGGTGCGCATTGTGGTCGGGCGGCGTCATTGGGCCATATTTTTTTGAAAACGGTGAGCGCCTTATTTTTTGCATGCGGTTCCAACAAGACGGTAAACGGATAATTTGCCACACATCGGGTGCAACGTTGGATGTTTTGCGTGAAAAGTTCACAGGATTATTTCACGTATTTGTGAGGTTAACTGGCCGCCAAGATTATGCGATTTACTGCCGTTGGATTTTTTTGTGGGTTACGCCTACAAACCCGAAACGTTGGAGCAGCTAAAAACCAACAACCGGCCGCAATGTACGAAAAAGCCGAGGTAAATTGCATTGCCATTTAATTAATATTATTTTTCATAATTAATGAAATACATCAAATGTTCTATTAATAAATATAAATATATAGGAAACTGATGTTGGATTACCTTTTAGTTGCAAAAAAGTATATCTGGCGATACACTAATAAAATACTATGGGAAAAAATTCACACGGAATAGACAAGGATATACTGTCTTTATGTTACTAACGAATTATATAAGCACATACAATTGTTATTTTTACCGTCGATCGCGATCGCGAACTTACTGCAGTTATTATCATTGTTGCCTAAATTTCATACTCTGAACTTCACCCATTAACTGCATTTCTATTGCTGCGATGTAGGAATAGTGACTTGCGAAAAACGTGAGTTTTTTGCCTTTATACCCCTCACTTAATTGCCACACACCCAACATGCTGCATGCATGCATCTGCCGTTGCTCAATCGCAGTTGCCACATCATCGGCCGTCCTTCGCTCGTCGTCTGAATGGACCCGCGACTTTTTATCGGCGTGATTCACGATCCGACCGACCGACGTTCTCCTCTCCTCTCGCTTCCACTACACCGCTCCTCTCTCCGTCTCTACCTCCGAGGCGGAAATTCACGTTCTCGAGCGGCTCGATAACCACGCCATCGCCGCGGTTATACTACGTATAAGTGGATTACGCGCATTTTCACCTTTCGCAACGGTGCGGTGATTGACGGGTGATTCCGCGCGTCGGGGAGGTCGGAATATCCTCGCACACACACAGCTGACGCACACATTCTCTCGTTTCAGAGTGGCGCCGGATCGAAATAGATATGTAACGCGAGCGGTCGTCGCCGACGCTACTCAGTATGCATTGTGTTTCTCAAACTTATTGGCGCAAAAGCCCTTCGTCGGACGAGTCGCTTCGCAGCGCCGCTTTCCTTTTTCGGAAGGCGGTCGACCAGTACATACCTACCGCCTCTCGATTCCAAAGACAAGTACTTATTACTCTGTGAGAATATCACGCTGCACAAAAAACCTTTGTAATTAAATATAGGTTCAACCTATTCAATTTTACCGTCATACTTTTTTATTGGCTGTCATCTTTTACTTCTCTGAACATCAGCGCCAAATATTTAAATCAGCGATGGGGCATGTCTGAAAACATCTTCGTAAGCTCAATTCGTTTATGGAAGGAAGTAAAATATCATTTTAATTTTACATCCATATCTGACTGTTAAATTACTCTTTGGTAGTTTCAGATTTTCATGAATAAACCTTACTCCCGCGGACTGCCTAAAATAATTTTGCGGTCTGAATCCGAACCAACTTGTTTATCTTTCATACAACGTTGAGGGTTTTGCGACTGTCCGTGTACTACTTATCCACCGCATACCTGGTCATACTCCTCACCGGAGCGAAGTCGTTTATCCTCTGCGCCCGACTTCCGCGTCGGCGAAGCGAATTTCAATCGAACGCTCGCTCATTGAGAAACTGTTTTTCATTTCGATTGCGTTTATCTCCCTCTCGCTCGACGTTCCACTTAATTCGTCTCATATCGACGTGATTGATCGTAGACATTGAGAATTGTACAAAATAAATAAATACTCGACTTGGTTATCTCGGCATAACGAGGTGGAGCAGCAGAGTGATAATGATTAGACCAGATGGTCTTGCAACTCTTAACGAGTTACCATTACCGAACAACAGTGAAAACAATGGCTCTTGTCTCCGACGAACGAATGTTGTTATCCTTGTGTTCCTGCGACGAAAGCAGTGGCGGTCAATATTTATTAGACAATGTTTAAAAGAGTGTTCTGGGGAGTGTCGCAAGAATCAAATCCCGATCCACGTGTTTTTTTGCTCAAATTACTAATTGTGCATATCTACAATTGATATACTAAAATAATATATAATATATGATATACACTTCTATGACACACTGTTTCGTGATATGTTTTTGAAATCAAACACCTTTGGCGAGAGTAATCCGATTCGTTTACGAAATGTCTTTCACATAAAAACAAGCTCGATACACTAGTGATACAGTAGGTGACTAATACCTTAATAATTCCATACGAACCATAGTTATTTTAAATTATATCGTTTATATGAGCTCTGAGTTGGTGATTATTATATAATGCCAATTGATCGTAATGAATACTTAAAATAAAAATTGAACTAGGTCGTGCACAGTGACACCTATTGATTAGAAGCCGTAATGCAGTCTTATGTAGGTAGGGCTTTTTTTAAAACAAAAAAGGTGCTGGAATTCACATCTTATCAAGATTTTTACTAAAGAAAATTATATTCAAATATCATTTAAAGCGCATAAAAAATAATTTGCCATGTCCAATCTAAAGTTAAATTAAAATTGTAAAACATATGTTTTAATAAAAGTTTCTAGTGATTTCCAAAGTTTTGTCCAAATAGCATTTGGCAGTTAGCATTCAAACTAAAACTTATAATTTGTGCATACACAATCAAGTATGTTCATGAATGAAGACTTGAAACTTTTAATCTTGCGATTTATGGTAACCTTGCATTATTAAAAAAGTAGTCGTTACAAATGATGCAGCAATCGTCGATTAAGGATTCGTCTCGCTCCTGACAAGATGACTCGTCGTTCCAATCGACCAGTTCGCGGATTTATGGATTCAAGCTGCGTATCGACAGGGTATTTTTTTTCCGACGCAACGTACGGCAAAGGGAGGGTCTCTCTTTTTTTATTATTTTTAAATTTCGAGTCGCACAGGTTTCTCGTCGGTCGCTGAATGACCGGTAATTGCGCTCCCGGGCGATTTCTCGGAACTCGCGAGATACTCCGACGCAGGTCCATCTCTCTCTCTCGCATGGCGAGAATCTCAAACGAAATCCCGCCGCGGTCTCCTCCATTGATCGGCCGTTTTCACCTGCGCGACTTCTTTTTTTCTCCATCGTCGTCGTCGCCGTCGTTCGTTACCTATTTTCGTGCGCAAACGAGTTTTCGAGCCTCTCGATTTTTTTTGTTATTTTATTTCAACGTTGCGATTAAACGCTTGCTTCCAAATGTTGGAGGCGGTGCGTTCTATTCTGGTCGCGGACGAACTCGAATTAGCGTTCGTATGCGATTATGCGAGGTGCGCTTCATTCACGTTCTCAAATTCAGGTGTGATAGCAGAAGTAGCCAAAACGTCAATCTATCGACCGCAAAGAGGAAAGCTGTAGAAATAGCTAAAAATATTCCGGTAAATATCGAAGCATTGGAGATGGCCTCTATGTGGATTATCATAAGTCTAACTATATATTTATTTACTACTAAAAACTTATTATTGCTATTGAGTAACAAGCTTACAAAATCACACTCAGACCCAAAGAATCGATGAAAATAATGTATATTACAAGTACAGGATGATCTAATACGAGTTTCCTATGCTGGCGGCACTGTAAATCAGACAGCTGTCAATAATCACGCGTGTGCAAAGTGTCAAATGTTAGTTTGCAACAATACATTTACGAAATGGGTCGCTTAACCACCTGCTCAACGTTCTACAGAAATAACAATTCTGTATGAACTGTGTACTGAAATTTACGGGAAGATTATGGTCAATTTTATCGACCTACTAATAAGCAAACAATTCGTAACGTAGTGTAAAAAATTGAAGAGAGTGCCCGTTCAGCCGAGAATATTATTGATGTAAGCGAAAGTTCGCAGCTTTTGAGATTTTCTTATAATGTTCAAGTCCAGATGCAAAATTTTGCATCTGAACTTCTACCTACACCCGTATAAAATTCAGATAGCCCAAAAACTGAAGCCCAGAGGCAGCTAAGAATTGATGCAGATTGGGTGTTAGAGCAGCAGGAAGTTGATGCTGATTTTTTAAAGAAAATATTTTTCTCTGATGAGGCACATTTTTACTTCTCTGGATATGTTAATGTATCAGTGGAAAACATCACAAAATCTCATATCAATTGTTTTGGTCAAGCTATTGTATAGTTTTCCGTAACCGTATATTCATTTTGGGAGCTATTTATTTTAGTCAGTTTTTCGGAAAATTATTTAGTAATCATGTAACGACGTATCAACGTGAAGGCAAACAATATTATATTTTCCCCTGATTTATTCTACTTATTGTCTAGTTTTCCTCCTATTGTATGCAATTATTGTATTTAAGATTTAGAACCGCTGGACTAGTTCAACGTATGATCGCGTCGGAAAGCCTTGGTTATGTGGTGGGCAATAATTGTCAATTCGAAGACGCCGTCGCCACAATTGTTTTGGTCGAGAATTTCCGCGTCATTGACTTCCACAACGTATAATTCAGATTTTACTACTAGAAAGATCTAATGATTAAAATGGCTAGCCTTCGAGAGAGGGATGTCATTTCAGATTTTTCCAGGGGGAAGCTGGTCAGTCAGTGGTCTCTTTTTTAATATTTCTAATTCGTAGTTTTTCATTAAATGACATGCATTTTTTTGTCTGAATTCAAGGGGGTAAATGCCCCCAATTGTCCCCCCCGAATGACGTCCTTGCTTCGAGAAGGAAAAGCAACTTGCGAGCCGTGTCTAAACTCGTTTTCTATCGTTACACGAGGGAACCCCGCGAAGATAGTCTCCTCCGGAAACGGACAAACGCGCGCGAGCGAGACGGAGAGCGACCGCTTCTCGGAAACGGTCTTTAATTCTGAGAATCGTGTTTTCATGGTGACTTTTTTTTGTTCACAGGCGGCCGCGATGACGTCCCGGCGAACGCGACTGAGGACAGACCTCGGGAGGAGTTCCATGCGTTCGACAACAACAATGATAGCAAATACCTGCACAAGAAGTTCAAGAAGATGGCATCGGCGGTTCAGAGTCGAGAGGACGGACACAGCTCGGCTTCGGTTCGACCCACTCCCGAGGGAGTCGAAGGCGTCGAAAACGACGTTCGAGTCGAGCAGCATCGCAAGGAAGAGCCGGAGAGCGCAGCTTCCAAGGAGAGCCCCAACGGAGCCGGCAACGGCAAGCACGTGTGTCCTTATTGCAAGCTGATCTGCGCTAAGCCCTCAGTGCTTCAGAAGCACATAAGAGCTCACACCAACGAGCGTCCCTATCCGTGTGTGCCTTGTGGATTCGCCTTCAAAACCAAGTCGAACCTCTACAAGCACTGTCGGTCGCGCTCACACGCGCTGCGTCTGCACGGAACCGAAGACACGCCCAACAACGATGAGGAATGGTCGCTGGGCTCGGATGCGGACGCCAGCCTCAACGCCGGCTCTTCTAGGCCTCGCGTTTCTTCAGATAGCGTCTCTCAAGACGTGTCTGTCGAACTGCGTCCGGACTCCAAACCGAAAACCATATACAAGCCTAAGTTCCACAAGGCGTCGTTCTACCGAGAAGAAGATGACGCACGGAAGGGCCCGCTCTCCCCCAACCCCGACTTCCTAAACAGACATATCTCCAAAATTATATCAGACAACGAAGCCATCGTCGATACTGCAGAAGTACCTCTGCAACGAAAGCACAGCAGAGACGGTCCTCTGAGACATTCGAGCGTCGATATAGACATGGCTGACTATAAGAGTGACAATCAACCTTTAAATCTGACCAAGAACTTCGATTCGTCCGATGCGAACGGCAGAAAGAGACGCCACTCGGAGACGCTCGAGCGCTTGCGGGTTCCGCAACATCCGCTTAACCCGGAAGGATCCATCATAAAAGATCTATTGCTGAAAGCGAGAGCGCAGGCTTCCGGAATCCTACCGGCGGCGTGCGACGTCTACGATATTTCCGAGACCCTTTATGTCTGTCCGCTTTGCCAAATATCTTACAAGAGCGCTGACAATTTAGAGTTTCACAGATTATACTATTGTAAAGGAGTCTCTAATTCGCCGGAATGCGGTTCGATTCCGAACGGGATTGTAAGCGACGGGTCGAGGTTCACGAGATCGGAATCTATTTTCGCCTCAAAATCACCATTGCGACGATCTAATAAGCCGGAGAACTTGGTGATTCTTAAATCGGAAGTCTCAGCTCCGATGCCTTCGCCCGGTCCGTTGTTAGGCAACACTCGCCTGGTAGACACGCACATGGCCTCCGATCCGAGAGTCTCTTATTTCGAAGATGGCGAAAAATTCGCTAGATCATCGTCGTTCCATAAGAGGCGCACGGAGTCGCAATCCAGCGAGAGCTCGTCTTCTCTGTCGAGAATAATCGAAGAAGGATTTCAGAGAGGCGACGTGTACAGTCCGCCAAGTAAGATTCGCTGCAGCGAGACACCTGCTTCTCTCAGATCTTTAGAAGAACTGTCAATGTCACCCATGCGACAGAATGCGCAATCGCTGCAGATGTTTGGAGGAGAAGTCAAAATCACCGACACATCCGGAGGCACCACTACCATGAGAATAGAACCCACGTCTCAGCAGTCTCCGACGATGATCTCCCAGACCAGGATATCGCCGATCCCGCAAGGACCGGAGACGAGCAGCGTACTGGTGAGATCAGGATTGCATTCCGGCGCGACGATCATGCACAATCCACCGACGCCTAAAGATCCCATGCCCTCGCCGCATCCGCAGACGCCAAGACTGCTAGTCTCCATTGCGCCGAACATTTCCACTCCCAATCTGGCCGTCGCTGGCATTCCCACGCCAAACATGACTAATTTCCAATTCCCAATCAGCTCCATAACGGCCTACAATCCTTTGACTCTTCCGCCTCTCAGTCCCGTTGCTTCTCCTGGCGGACCGTCTACAATATTACACAGTGGAAAGTTGATTCCTTACGTTCCCGGAATACCCGGACCCAACACTCTAGGACCGTATTCCCCCCTGCAGAAGAGTCTGAAGATCAACGCGATCAACGAAAACGCGAACAGTGTTCACGAATCTACTCTGTCTAGAACCGAAAGGAGTTTTAAAGATAGGTTAAAAAACAGTTTCGTCCCCGAATTGGACTACAATCATAAAGTGACTGATTTTAAATTGTCTCATACCAACGCGAAAATTCCTTCTTATTCGCTAGTTAATTCGTTAGATAAGAAAGAAAACTTTCTTAGAAGTAATTCGTTTACGAAAACGTTGCCCACTATCAAGATCAACGCCGAAGAACCGCCCGTCAACGATAGAACAAAAGACAGCCCGTATTTTAACAAGAGGATAGCTCAAATAAAAATTGACGAAATACTCAGGAAGAACAGTGAAATTTTGCAGAAAAGTCCGAACAGTGTCGAAATCGTTAGCCCGAAAGCGGCGAGAATCGATTATAAAACATATTCACAACTCAAGGGTGCGGAGAGTAATACCGAGGAGCATGTCGAATCCAGAGGAAGCGCTTTTATCAGAAACGAGAAGAAGCAACCGCCCGTAGTGGAAATCAAGCAGTTCAATTTTGAAAATCTCATATCTAAATCCGAGATTCCCAATAAACTCATCGAAACTCCCGTTGAACCTTCGTCGGGGAACAACCGAGAAGATACGTCGGTTCAAGCGACGGAAAGATCTGAAACTGCATACTTTAAAAAAACAGCAAGCACCACTATCGTCGTCGGCGTAAAGAGTGACAATCAAAATTCTAAATTTTTGCGACCTACCTCATTGCCGTTAAAGCCTGGAACGTTCACGCCTAAAAAGCATCACGGAATCACACCCAATGCCAACACTCTGCCATTGATCTCGCCTGAAACTCCGCGTCCAGCTAAAGCGTACGGACAACTCTATTTGAACGGCCACGCTTATACCTATCTAGGACTGAAATGCTCCACCAAAGTCTGCTATTGTACGTTAAATAGGCTTCAACCTACCTATGTACCGAATCAACATTCATTGTCTATGTATAGTAACTGGCAGGTAATTATCTATAGTTGTTAGGATAATATATCAATTTGTAACTATAATAATAACAATTTGTATTGATTTATAGGTGTGTTCGGAATCTACGCCTCATCCTTTAGGATTAGCCCCGGGTCAAGCTATGAGTCATTATGATTCAAGACACCGTCCGCAGAATTACACCATTGCAAAAATAAAACAAGACCATCTGATGACGCATTCCTCTCAGTGGTCAGTGAAGGTAAACGAATTTTTTGCTTATGTTTTTTTTTAATAAAACTAAACCGTCATCATATTATCGGGATTTCTAATGTATTGTGTTTTGTAGGTATCAGTGCCAAACAACGAATCGGAAGGACAAGACGATTCCAAAATGTCCAATAGTGATTCATCAACGACCAACAAAAGCAAAGGTTTAACCGGAGGTTTCGAAAGCAACGAAGAATATACTTACGTTCGCGGAAGAGGGCGTGGGCGTTATGTATGTTCAGAGTGTGGCATAAGGTGTAAAAAACCATCAATGTTGAAGAAGCACATCAGAACGCATACTGATGTTCGGCCGTTTACTTGTAAACATTGCGTCTTTAGGTGAGTTATTGGATATTTATAAAATTGTCGACTGAGTAAAATAGCCGTATATTATTAGAGGTTATTACAATTGTACTGTAACTCACTTGCTGTTGAACTCTGATATAAGTTAACACTAGATTTATGGGTATAAGCCCATCAATTTGAAGGGTCTCATTAAATATAGGTATATAGTGACCAGATTTCCAAAAATAAAAATAGTGCTAATTAAAATATAGTCATAAAAAAATTGCACTGCTTCACTTTGGTGCATGTATGCAATTGCAGCGACTATTTTAAGCTACTGTTTTGTAGTGCCAATCTTTAAACTTTATGTGATCCGGTATAATGAATTATATCTAATACATATATTTTTATTTTTTTCAGTTTTAAAACAAAGGGTAACTTAACTAAACACATGAAAAGCAAGGCCCATTACAGAAAATGTTGCGAATTAGGAATTAGTCCATTAGAGGGTATCGATAGTACTGATATGTCTCAAGGTCTCGGTGATTCGGATGACGAATCTGATAGCGACGATGACGGAAATGAGGGAGAAACGGAATCTAGCGGTATGTATTTATTTTCATTCATTTTAAGATTGTTCTAATGACTTACTTTATTCATTTTTTATTGTTTTAGATACCGATTCTTGTAAGTCGCGATTGGAGCACGAAGCCGCACATTGTTTGTTGTCTTTATGGGGAGGCCGACCCGCACCAGGTCTTCTGACGACTGCCAGACCGACAACATATCCATATGCTCCGAATATTCCAAACACACCTTCAGAAGAAAAGTACAGCGACTCTTCCCGCATATCACCCTTCAAAGAACTTTCTACGGCGACTTCCATGAGCTACTCGAGAAAATTACCAGTGTCGTCGACGGGAGTAAAACAAGAGTGTTCTAAGTTGTTCCAAGTGCGACGGAACAATTCCGTGACGTGCCCCATGGATCTCAGTAAACCCGTAGACCTTAGTAAAAGTGACGTGAAAGACATAAATGGAAAATGTGAACGGACGTTCTGTTCCGCTGAAGAAGTTTTAACGCCCGTTGGAGAACCTGATCTCTTAGCGTCTTTAGCTTCGAGCATGGATAAGCTTCCGCAGAGGGTCAGTCATTGGAATAACGACGAACCGATGCTGCAGGCTTATCTAACAGAAAAAGCTTTACAAGACTCGAGGATAAAACAGTGTCAGTACACCAACGGAAAGCTTCGTCAGCACGAGGAGTTCAATGCGTCGTTTTCTAGCAGTGTAATGTTGGGTACAATGTTGGATTCTCAGCCACATTTACACAAGTCGAGAGAGAGAGATAGAGAAATAATCATAGCCACTTCTTCTGTTGCCATTGAAATACCGGTAAAGTCTGATAGTTTTAATTTAGCCGAAATGCAAGCTAACGACAATTTAGGAATAGAAACGCTAGCCGAAATAGCTGCAAACTCCGTGAGGCTCAAAACGCCGCCGGTTAAAACAGCTAGTAACTCGGATAAACCGATGGGTACCGAAAATGCCAAATTTGTAGCTTCCGAATATTTAAAAAGCGTTTGCGGAAAAACTGGCTCAGATACCGCAGACGGCGTTCGTAATAATAAGGTCGATAAGGTAGAAGTAATCAAGACTCCTACTGTCAGCGTAGAAGATCCCTGTTTTGAAAAGGAAGCCGAGGTTCAAAAATTAAACGTAGAGCACATGGGCGTAGCGAGAAAGGTGGTGGTAGGAGCCGGAGGCGTAGGTTTTAAATTGACGCCGTCGAGCGAAAACGCGTCTCAAGTCACATTCTCCAAAGGGCAACTCACGGAAGACGGCAAGTCTATATGCGCCGTTTGTAACAAGACATTTTCTAAACCGTCGCAGCTATTACTACATATCAATATTCACTATATAGAAAGACCGTTCAGATGCAGCGCGTGCGCCGTTAGTTTTCGAACACGCGGGCATTTACAAAAACACGAACGATCCGGTTCGCATCACAACAAAGTATCTATGACTTCGACTTTCGGCGCCGCCACGACCACGAATCCGCGGCCTTTTAAATGTTCGGATTGCAAGATAGCGTTCAGGATCCACGGACACCTGGCCAAGCATCTCAGAAGTAAAATGCACGTGATGAGACTCGAGTGTCTGGGTAAATTACCTTTCGGAACGTTCGCCGAGATCGAAAGGGCCGGAGTCAGCCTGACCGATATAGACACGACCGATTGCGATAATTCGCTAGCGAGTCTGCAGATGCTCGCTCAGAAGCTACACGAAAAGGATCCTACCAAGCTAGACAAATGGGATCCCGTCACGATGACTCCACCTCTACTACCACCGGGAGCCGAATCCTCGGACGAAGAAGACCCGGCGAGTCCTATGGCTCACAACATGAACGATAGCGATAGTTTCGATGAGACGCATGCAAAATATAGTGCCACAAATACTTAGTGCCAAATTTTATATTAAGTAATTTTATTTGATGTGCAATTGTCATCGCGATACCAAATTCGGTCGATCGTTATGTTCTATTTTGTATGTTCCAACGTGTACAAATTCTTACTTTTTACTACTCATTATCTATAAGAACTCTTTAAATATTTTTTTGTATATATATGAATATACAGATGCATATAATATATTAGTTACTATAATATTATATATTATACTATGTTTGTTACCTTCTATTGGTAAATTCGATAATTGTGGGGCATTCACACATTTGCTTTCACAAAGAATGCTTCCTAATAACGATTACTTTTGTGTGTTCGATTGTTATCTATTTACAGAATAATGATTAGTGATCGATATATACATATATGCGTAATGAAATATCAGGTTAACATATTCAAATAGTGTAACGTTTTCTAGTTTGAACTTTACCATTGAAAATGAATATTTTAATGTATTTTTTATATACATATTATTGTTTAAGGGCAAGCAGGTAAACGCTCATGCAGCGAATATTGGCATATCAGTTTTCCAATGATTAAGTTCAATGATAGGATTTAAACCCCAAAATGAAAAAAACGTGCAAGTCTTCCATATCAAGTAGTTGTATTTCAAATGAATGTTTTGTTTTATAAGACGTCAAAAGTCATAAGTTTTACTTATTTTTATTTATTGGTTAATTGTACATATATATTTTATAAGATTACAAATAAAAGACTAATTTCATAAAAAAATATCCGAATTTTTCTTCTCCTCTTGATCTTCATCTCGCATCGAACACGACGACTGTGATAATTGCTGTTAAGGAAAACGTTGGCTGAAATAAATTTTAATTTTATAGAATTAAGGTAAGTGTAAACAAACACGCATTGACAATCGCCTTAAAGTTAATTTATATTCATGTTGAAAAAGGATACGACGCTTGGTGCGCTTCTTGTACATGATTCTGTAACCACATTCTCTGCATCGGATGGGATCTCTCGGTTTAATCTCATTTTCTCGATGACATTCTAGAAAAAATATTACATTACAAAAATAAAGTAAATATATATGAAATAAGAAATAGACAATGTTTACAATCAATTTACACTGCATACAAAATGAAATATTAAACTTTTGTATTTCAACATAACCTCAAAAATAATATATAAACATCATTTGAAGCTATTAAGACGTTCCAATTACATTAAACATGCTTCTAAAAGTATTGCAAAAATAAATTTTGTAAGGAACGAATGAATATGTGGGTATAAGATAAAATATTTTGACAGTTGACATCTTACCTCCGCATACGTAAACCATCGGAGTTTTTACAGCTGTTTGCTCTTTACTGTTAGCGTCAGACATTTTTAAATGTAGTTATTGATGAAAGTCGAAGTTTAACTCAAATATTGAGGCAATTGAATGACAAACGACGAGTCAAAACACGAGCGGCATGCAGCACCGACACTAGGCGTTGAAGCACGCGAAAATGTTGCTAGTTGAAAAATATATGTTGATCATTATATTAAAATTTTCGTCCATGACTTTTGAAACTATAATTATATATTTTTTATTTATTATTTGCTACTTTATACACAGATAATGAATATAAGACTTATTTAAATTATCGATTGAATTTAAGTGACAAAGCTATACTTTAAAACTTATTACAAAAAGGTCACATAAAAACTCATTTTTTTTTTCTTTTTGTCGAGTATATTATTATTTTAATTAATAGTTGAAATTGTCACATATTTTAATTTAAAAATAAAAATTGAATTTGAGGTAAAATAAATGCTTTCTAGGCATTCATAACTTCTATTCAGAGACGGCCTGAGGGGTGGGCTATACGCGCCATTTATTCTAAATGGGGGCACCGTTTGTTTCTATTTAACACGGTGTCGGAAATTTATATAAGTTTTGGAATACAACTTATCATTGTAGGCAGGGCCGGCGCTAAGAAACGTGGGAGCCAAGGCAAGTATCAGGGGTGCCCAGGGCTGTGGAGTCAGAGTCGGAGTCGGAGTTGGAGTCGTGGAGTCGTGGTGTTTTGGCCGGAGTTGGAGTCGGAGTCAGAGTTGTGAAAAATGAGCGACTCCGAGCATTTTTTTAAATTATGAAATTTATGAATTTTTAACTGCGTAATAATGAATGTGTATAGTGTATGAATATTAAACGTGTAGAAAAACACCAAAAATACTTGATAAAATTAAACTTTTTTGAGTCGGAGTCGGAGTGGAGTCGTGTTGTTGGTAAATATCGGAATCGGAGTCGGAGTCGTGTTTTTTTAACGACTCCACAGCCCTGGGTGCGCCCCCTCCCCTCAAAAAAAATCTGAAAATTAGTACAAGATAATTTATAAATGTGTTTTTTTATTTTATTTTATATAAAAAAGAGTCTTTTTTAAATATTGTATATTTTGCACAACCCAGAACTCGAGATAAAAAACAAAAAAAAGTAAAAATTCAAACTATATCCTATCTTCTTAACAAATCGAGGCAGAATTATTTCGTAATATTATATAACGGCAAGTTTTTTTTAAAAATACTGGATGAAAAACTGAAACTCAAAAATATGTATTAGCGATTAAGATTTTCAAGTTTATTAAATAACACTATGGGAGCCGAATTAAGATTTGTTATGGCCAAAACTGGTAGGCGTTGGAGTAGCATCGGCGTGACGGTTTTCTCTCACTCTACCGGCAAGCCCGCAAGGGTTCGGACGCGTGCCGTCGCGCTCGCGCCCCTTGTAATGTAAACACCGTTAATCTTCAATAAATATACTACTGCAGCGGCTCAATCTGTGTCTCATTGCCACCGGTCACCATCACCGTCCCTAAAACACAAATTATTAAATATATAATTATGTATTATTTAATATATTATAATGAATAACCTTTCGTCTTTTTTATCTCAAAAAAGAAAGCTTATAAATCGATAAATAATAGTTAACCAGGTAGATTGCGTAAGCTAATTTATAAAAATAATTTTACCTGGTAAGTATTGCTGCACGTATTTTCATACAAGACGACATTGCTTTTGAAAAATCTCAAGAAATATAAATGGATTAACAATATAATAGTCACCTTATTGTGTCCAGACGAGGTGCGCTTAAACGGGGGTTACGAGTTTTTTTGTCTAAAGTAGCTTGAAGCGCTTTATTTTCAGAATACAAAGCAGAAAATATTTGTACTAGAAAAAAAAAATCGCGGAGCCCAAGGCGTTTACCTCGCTCGCCTTGTCCTTACGCCGGGCCTGATTGTAAGCATGTTACATCTTTGGAGTTGTTTCATATACAGTCATCGGTAGAAAAATATATTTTTTCTGCCTGTATTTCAGCTATTGTATTGCCGCTTATTTGTTTGTTAAATTTTTAGCTATATTTTTCGGATGCAGTTGAAAATAGATGCATTTAAAAAATGATTTTTGATGACAAATATAATGGTTAAGTGTACTTTAATACTTCCCATTGCAGCAAAGGTGAAATATATTAAGATATTGTTTCACTTCACTTATTAGGTATGTAAAAATCCTTTTTTGCGCAACTGTTGCGAGCCACTGACGCTGTCACTTCAGTCATGGCGGACGTTGATGTCGGCGCTTTGTGCCGGCTGTGTGCTCAAGATTCAGACTGCGAAGAAAGCATTTTCTTTTACGATGAAGAAATAGATCTAGTGACAGCAGTCGACAAATGCCTATCGATACAAGTAACTATAGTTCCATTATTCAATCAGATCTTATCTCAAATCAATCTTTGATCCAACAACATAATCATAAATATTTATTATTTACAACAATCTTCTTATTAATAAGATTTTTGTTGCTTTGATATATATGTATATTAAAAAAATACCCTTTTCTCACTCGAAGTATGCTTAACCCTTTGAGTAATGAGTTAATTTATACACATTTGTTAATATGGGAGTGAATTAATTTTTCTTATTTTTTCAGAGTTATATCTGTTTTTTATTTATTAATATTTTATATTGCATTTATAGAACGTTTTATTGCGTTAATTTAAAAAATACCGTCATTTGTATTAATCCAATTAAAACCAATCCTTTGGCTTTTCGCCACTAAAGTGCAGTAGACCCCCCCCCCCCCCCAATAACAATGTAAATTAGGGGAAAATGTACTCATACAATTTTTTGCAATACGTACGTACGAATCAGGCGTGGGTGGTGAAATATCCCTTTAGCTCACTCACACATAAAGTAACGGGCACCCAAATAGCACGTCCTCAATTTATCGTGTTATTATATATTATCGTGCTACTGTACAAAAAAATCTGTTCTTTCACCCATTCTATTTAATTTGTATATGGTTTTGTTAAAATTCATTTCTTAACTGAATTCAATTGTAACTCACTTGAAAAAACAACACCTATTTAAAAATTATACCGACTTTCAATTTTGCATGAATTTGGCGATAAAACATATCCTTGATATATGTATACCTTTTAATATTTTATAATTGTATACGTGAACATTTGCCTCATCATCGATAATATAATATATTGTGTATTAGTACTTATAAATATTTTTTTATATTATAGATCACATCAAACGATGGATTACCTACAATCATGTGCAAGAAATGTCGCACAAAAATCATCTCCTTCAACAAATTTTATAATATGTGCAACCAAGCTCAAGTGGTATTGAGAAACTTAATCAAACAAAATTCAGATAATGACGACAAATCTGCTTTTACGTTGCATGAAGTCAAAATCGAGCTTGCCGATCATCAAATCAAGTCTGAGGATCCGAGCGAGGACGACAATGACGATTACGACGATTATATACCAATATCGCAATGTATATATTTTTCTTATATTTATGACATCTAGAATCAATAATAATACATACAATTTTTATATTGTTTCTTTATTAAATACGTAGAAATGTAGGATAAGAAAAATCTATTTCAAATAAATAAAACAACCATTCAGAAGCGTATAATCACATGATCAATATTTTTTTACTGAGCTATAGTTAGTGTCATTTCCAAATATTTTTCTTTACTTCATGTATGATTTGATTCTATACGTCGTATTTGTTTTAATTTTATTAATAAAAATTGTAATATGTAACTTTTATGTTAGATTTAATGAAAGAACATGAGCATAAGAATAAAGGTAGTCCTTCAAAATCATCATCGAAACATCACAATTTGAGAAGTATCGCTGAAGGATCTGATGATAATTTTAATGGCGTTAATGATGAAGATGACGATGACGAAAAAGTTGATTCTGAAATGTTGCTGGAAGACAATTCATCTTCAAGGTCGAAGAAAAATAGAGAGAGCGTTGTGGAAAATTCTTTTATTAAGTTAGTCATATTTTATATATGGATTATAGGCATAGTATTAATTTATTTATATATTACAGGTTCTTCTGCAATGAATGTAAAATCAATTTTAAAAACTGGCCCAGATTTAAATCGCACACTAAAGAGAAACACCGCAAGAAGGCTAAAGTTTTGTGTATTTGCGATAAATATTTGCATACATACAATTCGATAATCAGGCATGTGATGAAGCACAGTATAACGACACATATAAAGTGAGTAAATTAATTTTTTATTGTACTTAAGTGAGCGTCTAATCTAATGCACGTTATTATTATTTCAGATGCCCAGATTGCGAAAAGACATTCCCTAATCAGAGAGCATTATCAGTTCACTCGATCACGCACCTCCCTAAAGATCAATATCCCCATCCTTGCAACGAATGTGATAAAAGATTCGCAACGAAATTGACTCTAAAGATGCACCAGAAAACACACATACCGAAAGAACTAAGATATGTTCATCCGTGTGACATTTGCGGTGTAATGTGAGAAAATATTTATTTCATAACATCAATGATTGATTATAAATTATATTTTTATGTATTCTCTGTTGAAAAAATCAACAAAGAATACATAAAACTATACTTATCGGCTCCTATGCAAGTAGAATATTTTATATCTCAAATTTCACAGTAAAATAATCTGTGACTTATTAATAATGAGATTTTATTTTCCATTTTGGGTTTGTTTTATGATCAAGAATGTTTTTAGGTGATTTAAATTTTTTTCAGAGATCTTAAAAGCTTCCACAATACTTTTAAAATAATCTAGTATTCAATATAATGCTGTGGAATCATCTAAAGATTAAAATTTTTTTAATCCACATTATCATTTCACACTAATCTTGTTGCAGAATAGAGCTACCAACTTAAATATAATTTAGACAATATAAATTGTATTTTTAAGGTTCACTTCCAAAGGCAGCGTCAAAACTCACATTAGCACAGTTCACGAGAAACTCAAACCGTACGTTTGTGACGTATGCGGACATGCTTTTGGTAACAAGGGCAATTTGTCGGAACATAGAGCACTTCACAGCGATGAGAAACTTCACAGATGTCCTAAGTGTCCTAAAATGTATAGTATATAATCATTTTAACTGTATCTTATATTTAATTAACTATAATATGAATAATGTTTGTTTAGGTTTAAAACTAAAGGAACTCTAATAAGACATGTTGATTCTCACGGCGATACATCTTATAAATGCCCTGAATGTCCAGCTTTGTTGAATTCGCGTAGAACACTAAGGATGCATATGTGCGTCCATGAGAACATATTCCGTTACATTTGCGCTTTTTGCAATAAAGGATATAAAAGAAGAAAATCATTAAAAGTATGTTTATATTATTAAGAATTTTCTGTAGCTTGTTATAATAATTTGTGATGCGTCAGTTAAAATTAGTGTTGAATTATTGAGACACTAGATTAAAAATCTTAGCCTGCAGGATGAAACGAAGTGTTATTTTTGAGATACATAATATGTATTTATAGTCTGGAACTCTTTATAAATTAATTTTTTATCGAACATATTGATAAATTTCAGTCTCATATGAACATACACACTGGTGAAAGACCGTTTTCATGTCCTTGGTGCTCTCGCACTTTTGCCGACAACTCAAATTGTCGGATACATAAGAAAAGGATGCATCCGAATGAACTGGCTCTGTATGAAGCCGCTAACGCCCCTCCTGAAGGTTTGTTTATAGAATTAACAATTAAACAGATTTATTTATTTATTTATTTGACTTTCACGTCTGTTACAGAAATGACAAAAACTGAATCTAAAGAAACGGCCAAGATTATATACACAACAAAGTTCAAGTTTTCGTCAGCGCACAGGTCGACGAAAATAATCCTACCGCAGATAGACATCAAGCCGGATTTGGAGATGAACTTGAAAGATAACTCTAATTTGTAGTAACGTGATCTCATTCTGATTAATTATGGTGTCAGAAAAATAAAATATTTAAATTTGCGATCTCTGGAAAGATTGGGGTAAGCCGGATTAAAAAGCGACAGTCTCTACAACTTTACAGATTGTCTGGTAACTTATTGGTTATCAATTATTATTTATTGCAATAAAATAAGCCATTAAGTGCCATATACATACATATATTTAGCGTCTAGAATCAATATCAGACATCTTCTTTTCTATTGCTTGTAGAATTGTAGAGGAAACGAGCATTTATAAGACTAGTCTTTTAAAATCAGATGGATTTTTAAAATTATTTTAATGTTGTGCTTTACTTTAAATGCAGACTTGTCATATAAATAAAAACAACATCTAGTCAAATGATACACAATTATTTTTTGTAGTTTCTATTATACCACTGGTTATTATCTCAATTGTGTTTTAGTCCAGTAATATTTTTATATAATTATTGACTTTTTGGTAAATGTTTAGGTCATCCTCGAATGTAAGCCCATTGGCTTTATATTAATATTTCTTGTCTGGCACACGTTTCTGTCTCTAAACATCAGCCCTTGCCATCTCGTTCAAACATATTCTTGCTGATGAAGCGTCTCATTTGTTACAAACCATATTTTTGATTGGTTTCTTTAGATTATTTCAATGTTGCTGTTTTTATCTGTACTCTAAATTTGTATTCCTTTTGATTTTTTAAAAACACGTAAACGTAACATGTCTTATATTAATTCTATACCTCACATTTGTATGTATATAATGTTAACCTTTCATTGCAAAAGATAGAGATTGCTCCTTTTTGTCTGATAATTTAATATGAACAGAATACATGGGAAAAAAGGAGTAAGTTATATTTACTATTGTATGTTACATTTTAAATGATAATATTGATCTAAGATTATATTTATTTAACCAAATCTCGATCTACTAAAATTTAGAGTTACTCCTTTTTATTCCCGTAGTCTTTTTGTGTGTATATACTTACAAGGTACAAAAAATAAGATAAATATATAGTAAAACTACAGCAATAAAAATTAAAACCATTAGTGATTTCTACCTCAATTTAATAGTAGTATTTTATAATATTTATAGGATCATAGGAAATAATTTCAAATTTAGCATAATTTTTTATGCCCAATTTATATATTATATATGAATTAAATGGATCTAGTATTTTAAATGTAAAATTTATTGTGTATTAAGTACCTGTTTCATAATGGTCTCGAATGATTATATTTTAATGTTATAAATAATATATACAACATGATTTTATTTTATATTATAATTATCAATTTAAGATAATAGTTTTTTAAATAAATTAAAATATACGTATTACGGCCGAGTTGTATATTTACTTTTTTTCATTATTAACTTGGCTTTATCAATTTTGTATATTAGATGAATTAATATTCCATGTATTTAAATAAATATTTTAAAATAAATAAATACACATGTGAATAAAACAATTTATTTACACTTAACATTATAAATTGTCATTATTAAGTATTTACAAAATTAAAAGTTAATTAAAGCGATGTCGTTGACTAAACTATATATGTGTGCATCCAACGGTCATTTGTTATTTTTGTTAGTACGTTAGATGTATTCGAATGGGATGTAGCACATCCTCCGTACGAGCAATAATGGCAACTGTGGAAGACATATCACAAAAAATATCGTCAGCGGACTGAGAAGAATGCAGGAGGCCACCCATATCAAGATCAACCAGAGGGACGCTATGGCCATGGCTTCGCAGTCGAAATGATATCAGTCGAATCTTATCAGCTGTCTAGGCTTCATTGCGCACATCTGAAATATTACAAATAATAGTTTATTATACCATTTCAACTACATTACAAAACAAGATTCACAGAATTCTTGCAATTGAATCATATAATTAGTATAAATGTTGAAAGTTTTTGATTACAACAGCTTATATTTAAATAGGCAAAACATCAACTGTGATTTAGATCCCTATTTATGGTATTTTAGGGTTTAATTATTTAAAGTTAGATATCTCTAAATAAATAATATGTAACATACAAAACATAAATTTTCGATAACCTTGTCTATGAAATGTATGGCGATGATATAATTATAACAAAAATGCATTACATGTAATCCAAACCATTAGCTGTCCCCATCTGTTATACAAATACGTACTACAACATTATACATCAATCGGAACAATCCTGGTAAAATCGGGGTGTATGGTAAGCCTCAGTTTCTAGTTATTTTTCAAATTAATACACATTGCTCGAAAATAAAATATGTGTGATTTGCTGTTCTCAGATTTTTTGATTTATGTGTAGAAATCGATATTTTCATGACGGAGCATAAAAATTCTGTCCCACAACTTTCGGATAAAGAATGGATTATGAAACTGGCATTTGTGTTAGATATTACAACATATCTTAATAATCTTAATTTGAGGCTGCAGTGTAAAGATAAATTGCTGGTTGATTTGTATTCTGAAATCAAGACTTTCGAATCCAAACTATGTTTGTTTAAGAATGTTTATAATGAAGAAAATTTATATCACTATACGTATTGCAAATCTGTATCTGGTATTGGTTGGCAAACACAAAAGACAACATTTATTGGAATTATTAAAGGTTTACAATGAAATTTTCGTAAAAAATAAAATTAAATAATAATGTTTTTAAACCCTTTTAATATTGATATTGACAATGTACTACCATCAACTAGAAATGGAAATTTTAGAGTTGAAAATAATTAAATACTGAAAAAATATTTGCGTCCGAAAATATCCAGCTATTTATCGAAGCTTATTCCAAAAGTTTGAGGGATTAATCAGTTTCGTGAAAAATATGATAGTGGCATTTGCGAAGAAGCATTTTCTGCAATGGGTTTTAGAAAGAATAAATTTTCTTCCGCATGCTTGCATTCGGATTTACACCTTCGGTTTCATAGCAAATATAGAAAAAATAGTGAAGGAAAAACAGCCACAAAAGTCACATTAGACATACTTATTTCTTTTTTACTCTTTATACATAATTTTTAATGTTTTTAATTTGATTTCATATGTGCCTTGAACAATTTCAGGGAAGCGGTGCGTCGACCGTGTCCGATGTGACACTTTTAGTACTGCGTGTATATTCAGCACTTTTTAATTGTTATCAAATAACCGGATGAAACGACAAACTAGCTGGGTCCATACCTTGAAAACGAGACAGTCTCGTGGTGTAAGCCTACATATATAGAACCTTATTGGCTACCAAACGATGTAAGATTGTTACATATACAATAACCACTCTGTGTTTTAAAAGTTTAATGTATTTTTGTTATAGATTATGTAAAATACAAGGGAATTTTTAAAAGTCTAAATATCTCGACACAAAACGCGTATCAATGGACTGCTTTAGCCATTTAATCTGAGGTTAACACAGGTTATGGTACATGAACATTCGAAAACAGATCCTAGGTCATCCTAGGAAAACTTACATTGGTTTGTAAAGAGCACTATCTTTTTATTTAGGACAGTAGTAAAATATAAATGTAGCCAGAATGATTACCAATATCCGATAATGGATTAGGCACTAAAAATAAATGATTTACAATAAAAAGATAATATGCCTTAGAATTAAAAAATCGTGTGCAACAGTTATTGCGCTAGTGATGCAATATTATAAATGGAGTTAATGCAATATTTAATGGGTTTTTTCGACGCGTATTCTCGGAAAAGGGAATCTTAGATACGCGGAGCGCGATTCACCGCTGCCCATATCCGTCTATATATGACTGAAGACCAGCTATAGTTTCGCGCCGGTTTACTGGACTACAGTTGTCACTCGCGACATCCCAGGTAGGAGGTCAAGTCTAGCCATCGTCCACGCTGTGTACTATGTAAATTAAATTACTAGAAATAAATTAACCACGATCGAATTATTTAACTGATTGAAATAAAATCTTTGCGTTTTGAAGCAAAAAATACAAAAACGTAACATAAGCTTCACAAAAATTTGCTTTACATTTTTTTCTTTCAATGAACGAATTCTGCGAATTTCGGACATAATAGACACTCAAATATTTTTACAGACAAAATAAAGGCGCATAAAGGACCATGGATTTTGGAGTATCACTAGTCATTCGGGTATATTGAGAGAAAAAATGACTAAGTATATATGTTGCTGAAGTTTCAAATTGTATTCGAGATTAACGAATATTTTATGTAGTTGAAAATCAAGCGAATAACTCGAGTAATCGAATATTCTATTCAGAACCCTAATCGAAGTTGCTAATGGGCCGAAACTCCTGAGCTTTTTTATCCATGTAACAATTAATTTGTATCATATTATTTTATAGTCTAATTTTTATCAGAAAAAATCGAATTTTAAAGAACAAGTGTAAAACTTATTTTACACTTGTTCTTTAAAATTATACAACAATTTTGATTGCTACTAACTAATCGTTTAGTCCTTTATTGCATATATTCTTTGGACAATTTTTAACTTAAATTTTTAAGCATTGCAACATAAGAGAAATGTTTTTGGCATACATGAAATACAATTAAAAATGATTTTCGAGTATTAATAATTTAACAGATGAATATTTTATTTTGTGGCAAAATTATTTTATTTGAATATTTGTTACGTCATATATTCCAATAATAATAAATTTTGTCCTGTGTAAATTGTGCAACATTAGTCATTAAAAATAATTACGTTCGTTCAAATAACGTTTTGCATTGTATTATTTGTATAGAGTTCAGGTGTTATGTTAAGTGGATATGCTATATTTTTTATGATCGCATGTTATGAACATTTTTGTACTGTATACAAAGAAATGTTATTCATTATTACAATATCATTTTTTAATGTCCAATATTTAGAATGTAACCGAATGGTTTTGGCGTACTTAGGGCGCAATTCCACCATCGTATTACATAAAAGGCATTTCCTATTAGAAAACGATTTTTTACCCTATTGAATCGAATCGCCGCGGAACCTAAACCATATAATACAAATATAGAAATGGTGCTATGAAAAAGTTAAGTCCGATCTTACACACGTAGGCACATAATGGAAGTTTATTTCGAAATAGAAATGCTTTTGTACAACATCGCCATTGTCACTGCAAATCGAAAAGAGCAGTCTGTTTCTGTAACAAACATTTTCGAAACGACTTGTTATATAAAAAAACATCAGTCGATTTTTGGGGAAATGAAAAAAGCAGACCTTTCTTATAATTTAAGAAACGATCGAGGAAAAGTTTATAAAAGTCGATGCAAAACGAGTTTAGCACTGGTCGCTCGTTTGCATCACTTCGACACCAAATATTTTTATTTTTGTTTTCTATATGCTGATTACATGATCGATGATGTGATTTTAATGATTCACAAGAATACATCTATTCAAAGTGTCTCTTTGTCGCAATCTATGTACATATAATGTAATCATCAGAGACTATTTTAGATCAGTTGGGCAATGGCCCAGGGTGGCGATTGTATATGAACCGTGATTATGCAACTTCAGGGCCGGTTTAAAGGTGTTTCATACTTTGAAGTATAATTGTTTTTTATTTATTTTACACAAGACGTAAACGTTTGATTGCATATAGATTGGATTGAGGTCACGGCTCGAATCCAGAGGACGTTTATTCAATTTTATGCCAAATTGGTAAACGGAAATAGGCATAATTGCATACATTCCACAATATAATAATGTGGTCAGCGTTGTTCATAAACATTGGCAATAATTACACTACACTAAGATAAGTTAACTCGATTTATAGGTGAAACAAATGTATAGTCGAGCTTCCATAAATGGTATTCTGCTAGCATATGCTGCTTTTATGTTATAGACGTTTTTATGACAAAGTGTGAAACATTGCCACTTTTCGCTAGAATTAAAAATATTTTACCACAAAAATTCATTAAATTTATCATTTATATTGTCAGGACCACCCATGATCGTTGCGACGTAATTTGTCGGAAGGATTTGTTAAAAGCTTATAAAATTATTTTTTTCACTGGCGTTTTAAACCATTAAATGGTTTAAAAGCACTTGCAAAAGAACTGAACAAGCCGAATGGTCAATGCCAAATACAAATAAATAGTCGGTGGTAAATATAAAATAATGCGTTGCATATATTCACCGATAGATATCATTATTACATCATTTTAATAATTGTAGTCCGTTTCCGCCATAAATTTAAATATTTATCCAAATTGTTGTAAATAAAATCAGTAAATCAGTA
This sequence comes from Plectrocnemia conspersa, assembly GCF_051122295.1. Lineage (NCBI taxonomy): Eukaryota > Metazoa > Arthropoda > Insecta > Trichoptera > Polycentropodidae > Plectrocnemia > Plectrocnemia conspersa. Next base: position 24,947,588 of record NW_028277169.1, read on the forward strand.
AAACAAATTGTTCTATATGAATATGTACAAAAATTTGTAATGTAATAATATAAATACATGCTGTATATTAAATATATTTCAATCGAAAATTCTCGAAAAACTTAATTTCTCATTAAGAAAAACATTAAGAAATAAGAAACAGTACTCAATAGTGTAATATAAGATAATAATGATATTTTAATTGTTATGTATGTATATAATAAATAATACAATTTATTAAATGGCAATTAGATACGATACAAATAGTTCGATAATAATAATGGACCCATAATAAAAGTTGTAAATTGCTTCTAAGATTGTATAATTATTATTATTTTTATAATAAATATAATTCATTTATTAATGCATTTAAAAGAACTAGTTGTATCTTTCTGTATAAGCTGAATAATTGAGGTTAACATATTGCGTCAAAGCCAGTGCATTTGCTAGTTTCTGTTTTTTTTTATTAAAATAAACTATGATACAAATCTCGTATTAATTTAAAGCTAAGTCTTGCGCTGTAGATTAAAGTAAAAAAACAGCAAAATCATTACAATTCTTCCAGCAAAATTACATTTATTGTCATTGTAGTGATGAATGGACTACTTACTTTAGTTGATAAATGCTAACGGGTGCATTTTTTATCGTTTTTTAAGTCTGACATTTCGGGGGGATTAAACTTGATTATAATGTTTTGCTACAAAGATTCAAAAACCTGATTTATTATACATACATCTGTTACGGTTAAAAGTGTTTAATTTTGGTGAAGTATACAATGACTAGATAAAGTATGCAATAACTGAGAGTTTTAGTTAAAGCTTGCAATGCTATTATGCTGATTTCGTTTATATTTTTACTAGATAATGTATGCTTTAATTTGTGAGGGTGTGAACTCTTCGACGTGTGCTAGTTACATCGTCAATGAACAGGATTTGACAGATGAGTGTGTTTGATAACCAACCTAATCGTAGAGCCAATAAAAGAAAATGGCGTTGGACAGGTTAAGTGCAAGTGAACGAGCGTTGATCAGAAGAGTGAACACCCCATGAATAGCTCTCTGCAACGAAACAACCTCAATGGAGGATTACATAAATTGGCAACAAGATTTACCTTACATAAATGCTTTAAAATATATATTAAATATATAAATTATTTAATTTTGAATACTTTGACAAACACCAAACAGTAAATGAAGAGATTTGATAGTGCATACATTGACTAGATAATGTATGCATTTTCGAAATTCACACTTTTGTCATATACACATATAAAATTATATTCTTATTGAGAATTTGTCATTCATTTCTATGTTACGATTACTATATATTTTGCTATTTAACGAAATCGAAATCACAGCAGTTTAATTATAAACATGATGAAATCAACTATAATTAGAAATCTTGCATTTTTATAAAAAATTGATTGATATTTATACATAATATTTCGTTACTTAAAATGGAGTCTACAATTAAGCTATGAATTCATTAAATATTATACTATATATCATAGTCTATCACATCACATATTTTTTTACAAAGACAATATCTAAATTATTAAGACATTATAGCGAAAAACTAATGATATTTTCAAGTATTTTTTTGAGAACAATTAGTTACAATGATATAATACTTTTTTCATATAAATCAATACAATATATGTCAAATGTATATTGAACAGTATTGTTTATTTTTCTAATTTGCGACATACAGACACTGTTATTAAATGGAAGATGACTCAGACGATGCTATGTATTATAAAAAAAAAATCAACGCTAAATGTACACTCCTTTGTTCATGCATATTATGTTTGAAGCCGAGTTTTTCCTTGAACGCACACAAGAAGCAGTTTAGAAACGTAACCTTGAAGGCTTCAAGAAAAATTAAAGCTACTTCACGAATTTTCGGCATTTAACCTCACACATCCAGAGAACTATTGCGCCACACGTCGACCTCGAAAAACTTTCAACAAACACTTCCTTGTGTAGATTAACACAAAAATAATATCAAACACTTTATGAAACTTTTGGAAAGCTTGGAAACTGGTTTTTCTTTCCCAAAGGGCACTAAAGGTAAAGATCCTTCTTGGAGACACTCACTCTGTCTTGGCGTTGGTCGGACACAAAAAGAGCGACCAAAACCGGCCGACCTCAGATTCCTTTTGGCCGTCGAGCCTCTGCTGAGGCAGGTGGTGGTGGTGGTGGTGTGACTGGCCGTCTCTTTCGCTCCGAGGCAAAGTGAAAGGATAAGATGATGTGACGTCACTGCAAACTTTATGCAACACTTCGTAACCGTGGTGTGTGATGCAAGGCACTTTGTTGATACACGCTTTTGATCGACGCTTTTCAAACGTTGGAGAAGTAGGTCGACAATTAGAACATGGAACATATGTACGTGACTTTGAGGTCAGCTGCTAATCTAGAGTTTGGAAGACGTTGGATGTTATGGGGATTTGCCTAAAATTTCTCGTTGCGCGGCCTCATTTTATTTTCCACTAGGAGAGAGAGTAAAGTAAGGTAGAACATTTCTATATTTACTTTGTAACATAGTCACCATTGATTTCGATACATTTAGTGAGCCTAGGAAAGAGTTTCTCTCCTCTAACGTCATAGAAGTCTGCATCTTTTCGACACCCAAGCGTTTTTCGGTGATCGTTTTATATACATTTATTAAAAACATAGCCTACTTACGACACTTCCTTTTAGAATACACTTCCATCTGAAACTTCATTGAGTCAGATTTTTTCTACCGCTTGGCTTAAGACGTGGGAAGCACAAGTATCCATCAAAACAACTCTCTGAATATTCCACTTCACATCAAACTCAGTCCAGCTACTAGGTCCGAAATTCAAGAATTCAACTTGACCTTCAGAGACTACGAAATGATGAAAACGCCACGAGTACAACACGCATACATATTATTTGTACTAAGATCGTGCGTGATCAAAACCGTTGAAAATCTATTATAATTGCTTAACTTATCCCCTTGAGGAGTAGTCGAGGCTATTTTTGCTCTTGTGACTTATCAGGCTTTAATATAATAGGTTTTAAACTCTTTAATGTCGTCATTCTACGTATGATGATACGTAGGCTTATTTCATCTCCGCACACGGCAAAGATATAGGGTTTCCAAAAAACCGTCCAAAGAAAACATAATTTCAGTTTTCTTACAAATCAAAAAACGGTTAAACGGTTTTAACCGTCCACTAAAAATTACAATTAGTTTTAAATTTTTATTTTAAAAATAAATATGTTTTAAGGTTTTCTAACCCTAAAGGGTGTGACTTCGCAGCAATAACAAAGCCATTGGAAAGTGGTAATATTTTATTACTTAATATTACATATATTGCGACAAACTATCGTTATTCTCCGAGCGGTGGTAGAGAAACTTGCGGAGGGATGATGTCCAGTGGATGGTCTTCAAAGGTTTTGTAGTTGTGGCAGCGTCAGTGTAGTGGAGGTAGGTTCCTCTCTACTGCGGTGTTCGTATGGTGGTATTCCTCTCTGGCCTCGAGTTGTTTCTGATCCTGGGTCGTATCTGACTGTGTATGACGGTGTCTCCTCTCTTATCTGGAGGAAATATAATATATTTAACATATTATAATACTAAAATATCACGAACAATTAAATGACAATAAAATTAAAAATTATGAAGATATATATGGCAGTTTATTTATTTAAAATAATAATAACATTTTAAAAAGACTAATGCATCAAGTATATATAAAAATATTTTCAACGCTAAAAACAGGTTCGTTCGCGGTTGACTTTGGTTAAATTTTTAATGAGGAATTATATTTTAATTTTTCGGGATTTAATTTAAAATATTTTGAAGTCCTAGTGTGATACTAAAGGAGACGCAATTCAGCCTTTTTAAATTGAATTGTAGGTTACATATATACGTACATATATAGACAATAAAATTGTTAATATTAATTCATCGACTATGGGATGTAATATTTGATGATGCAGGTATCCTCTGGTGAAAAAATGGGTTCCGAGAATACAATATAAAAAAATAAGGGATAACTCGACGTAATTTTCAACGATGAGTCACCCCTTATCTTACCGTTTAAGCGGTTTGGTATGGCACATGTGTTTGCCAAATATGTTTTAATTTAATTAAATAAAACCAAAAATAATAAATTTAATTTTTAATTTAAATTTTTAATAACAATATTCTAGGTAATAACATGAAGTGTCTAAAAAGTGATTGTATTATATGATTGTTAAATATCGATAAAATTTGCTGTAGGTATGTAGTGTGCAATATATTATTATTTATATGGTTAACTAGTTTGATCACATTCTAATTGCGGCAACAATTGCTTAATGTAAATTTATTTACTAATTATTGAATATTATAATAATATAATTACACAAGTATTTTTTTTTAAAACCTGCAATATAGATTGCTTTGCTATTTTCTTTGAACACTGAAATCAGTCTCTCAGTCTACGAGCGGTGACATTTTTTTTCGAGTCACAAGGACTGCGAATGTGCATTTGAGTCATCACTTTCAGAATATATCAATATTAATTGTGCTATAATATATGATACACGTAGAGAAATTCCTTATAATTTATTATTCGCTGATATAATTGTGCAAAAAAATGTGTTAAAATTTAATATTAAAACACTCAATGGTATATAATGGTATTTGAATCGCAATCAATGAAGTTTTAAGGTGTTAAAATTCAAAAACATATATTTACTTATTAGGATCGTGTTTAATCATTCTCCCACTTTATTTGGTCAACTCCCCACCCCCCACCCTCCAATAAAAACGTGTATTATATGAATGATATCTGTTTCGAAATTTGCTTAGTTGCACTCAAGGTCCCTTAAGAAAATATGGTCATCTCAGCATATATTCATGGATATCTCACACTTCCTCTGCTTGGATAAAACTTTGATACGTCGATGAGGTAACTCAAAAGTACGTAAATCGTAAGTCATTTTTATTAGCAATTTGAAAGCAAAAGTGATTTGATATTAAAAGCAAAGCTTAAAACACTAAAATCGTTTTGACGTTGAGTAATTTTAGTATTTGTTTACCCTTTCAGAAGAACCACCTTCATATTTATATGTTTATTTTCATTGAATTTTAACTTCTATAAACCACTGCGCTTAAAAATAGCATCAAGAATCAGCAAATAATATCTTAGGTAGATGTAATTATAATTATTATATCTACGAAACTGGGTCACGTCTTAGAGTCACTGACTGTTTCTATCTAGATTGAGCAAGATTGTCACTGGTATCAAGAACGTTGGGATAAAATAAAATTAGCAATGATCGCGAAAACTATGGCAATAGAGTACTATTTCTAATTACATTTCTCAATAAGTGAATTATGAATTATTACCGTTTTGCAAATAAATAATGGATTCTCGACCGTAATTATCAATAAATACATATTATGCCACAGAAGAGGTCTTATAATAAGTGTAATGGAAAGTTTTTGCGTTAATACACTTTCTGCGGATTTGTGTGAAAAATAAATTTCCTTATTCGCAAACGATTTTCATGTACATATCCGACACACATGCATAAATGTTTATTGAAACGTGCAAATTGTGGATGCTTTGCCGGTTTCCTGTCGATTTACAGTAATATAAAATTTGCAATATGTACTACACAATACGTAATTTGAATGTGGACAATGTAATGTATGCCAATTTTTTTGTAGAAAATATCATAAATATTGTAAATGCTTATTAGATACGGCTATGAATATTTTTTATAACGAAGTATGCAATGTACGTAAAAAGTCGATTAACGATAATGATTCTAGTGGCACGGTCAAGTTTTTACGTGTGCGCAAAAAGTGACCTTACGTATTGCGTAATTTTAATTTCAACTCAATTTAAATATCACTGAAAACATTTTATTGAATATTTGTATTAAAAGCATCAACAGCTAATAAAAAAGTCATATCTAAAGATACTTATTTTTTGCATATATTTTTTTATAATTTCGCATTTTTACTTAATAATGTTATATTATTTTTTAGCGTCTATTTGGCATTTAAATTTACTGTATGAAATATTTAGCATGACTCAAATATATTTACATTAACATATGAAATATATTAATATATAATATGAGAAAAAACAAAACGATGACAAGCTAATTGGTCAGTTTTTTAAAGAATATCCAACTTTCGAAAGAAACAGTTCGTATAAAATTAATATAATATCTAGTAGGTAATAATACTTTTGCGACGGGCAGGTGACGGGTAGCAATTAGAACATATTGAGCCGCTGCAGTAATGTTTTATTGAATTACGAAGTTGTTTACATGGTGAAATAGACGATTGCCACCAGGGTTGCCACTCGAGAGAATAACCGTCGTCAGTGCTACCCATGAGCCGCCAAGTTTTGGCCATAACAAATCTAGGCTCCCACAATACTTATAAATGGTTAGTTACAGTGGCAAAATGAATTTATTTTTTTTGAAAATATGTTACCATTTAATATTATAATTTAAACGATAAGAACAAAGAGGTGGCTATACGCTAAGGCGCGACTAACGACGTAAGTAATTTATTAAAAAAATATTAAGGCGGGTTAAGATTCATAGTATTTCATTTTATGACATGCATTTTTCTGGCCAAACTCAAAGGAGAAGGGGGGCAAATGCTCGCACCTGACCCCTTCCCAAATAATATCCCTGTATTTGCCACTCAAATATAAAAGCGATTAATTGATTTTATATACTTTAATTAATTTACAACCTACAATAAGTGCAATTATATGCGAATATTTTAATAGTTTGGCAGATAGCGTTCTTATTAAATTTTACTTATATTATTTAAATTGGAACTCAAACATGTGATCAAGTATAAGATTTAATTATAGTTATGTGTGATTAACTAGACTTTAGGGTCCAATACAAATCTAGTTTTATTTATCTCTTTAGCAGGATGTTGTTCACAAATACACAATGCATGCAATTCTGGCGTCAACAAATAGCTTGAAGTTTTGTGTTTAGAAATATAAAATAATCAAGTGAGTACATTTTTATTAATTATTATTTTTAAACATATTTACTAATTAATATTCTAGAGATTTAATATTTAACATTACCAAAATAATATGTTTATTTTATCTTTTACAATTTAATTTTTACACGTATTGTCAATGGTCAGCAAACATGGTGTTACGTTCAACGTCAAATTTAAACGAACGAACGTGGGCTGATGTTTCTTGGTTACCGTTAAACAACAAATCAAATATCTCTAAAGAAGCTTCTAGAAATAAAAAATGGTATCAATTTAACATTTATTATATAAATATTGTAATTTTATACTATTGTTATTAAATTTTGCATCTGAAATATACGTTTAGTTCATTATTTATTAATAATTTACATTAATTTGGATATTTATTATGAACATTATCTATTTGAATTCAGAATATGAACAGCGCCAACAATCCGGAGAAGTACTCACTCATCGGCGATTGGTACGACCATAGTTCGTCGTTACTAAGGAAATTTTTAATACACTTCTTTCCATCTGATGGATCAGTGGAATTGTTTGATATTAAGAATAAGAAAACGTTTTTGAGACGCAGCGTTGTTACTGATGTTTCGCTAAACGATTTTTACATAGGCGGATCGGTGAGAATATTTGGTCGTTTAATCAATTTAGTCGATTATGGAAGCGAAGATACGAAAAAAAGGCTCTTTAGGTCATTTGAACGGTGAGTAAAGAAATATTGTTATTTAATTTATACAATACAGCATAAATATGATCTTAATTTTATATTTTTAGGACCTTTGCAATGATCAAACCGGTCTCAAATGATAAAATAGGTGATATAATCCAATGTATACAGGATAGAAATTATAAAATTAAACAAATGTCCATGACGTTACTTACTAAAGAAACTGCAATTAAAGCGTGTCATAGTTTAAGAAGCGATCAAAATTTAGAGTATATATTTAATTAGTTTCATATGTCATGCTAACTTTATTTAATAAATGTTATAATTTTAGGAGTATTTTAAGCGACATAACTAGTGGTCCAGTAATCGGTATGGAAATTGTATCAGAAAATGCAGTTACTAGGTGGCACTCTGATATCGAAGATATAAATTATACTGTGAACTCGAAATACCGTTTAAATAGCAATAATATATTGTACGGTTCGCAGAGTATTGATGATGCATTATTAGTGAGTGTATTTTTTATGTATATGTATATTGATACTATTTATTTAATAAATGCTTAATTTTATTTTTAGGATATATCATATTTCTTTCCTACTGGTAAACTCAAGTCTTTAGCACCACTTTCGACAGCCAGTTTAAGTAATTGTACTTGTTGTGTTGTAAAACCGCATGCAATACGCGACGGTAATCTTGGAAAGATAATAAAAGCTATAACCGATGCTAATTTTATGATAAGTGCCCTTAAAATGTTCTATATGGATAATGTTAACGCGGCCGAGTTCTATGAAGTGTATAAAGGAGTTGTTCCAGACTATATGGTTTGTATAAAAATAATCCTAGAAAAATAGGGCTTGATATATCGATTTCACAATTATACTGCAATTTTTAAATTACATTTACTAGCAAAGAATGAATGACAACAATATACTTTATAAACCACTACCTTGACAAAAATATACATTTTGTAAAAATATATTAAACCATTGATTTTTTAATATATTTTTATATTTAAATTTATCTTTTAATTTTAAATATATCTCATTTTAAGTCTAGAACCCAAAACTCAGAATTGTATAATTTCAATATTATTTTTTTATTTACTCAATGGCATTCCTAAAATATTATTGTGCTTAAAATCTATTTGCTTTTTATGTCAATAATATATAAATTAAATTTATATTTTAGCTGTATGTTTGATTGCTTGATTTTTATTCAGTTTTCCCCAATATATTGTAGTATTATACATTTTTCTGAGAAGCCTTACAGTAATAATTTATTACTGTACAACATCGAAATTCTGCATCAATATGCATTTATTCCATAGTATATTAAAGTTTCAAACCAAATTTGGAAAAAATCATAGCCAGAATATATTTATAAAAAAAGTAAAAACTGACCTCAAATAATGAATCTGAACTAAACTACCATTGTTTGAGATGTACCTATATACTGATGTATTTCAGGTATAAGTTCTTTTAGCCCTTTTTTGTATGTATTATACAATAAATAAAAGGAGCGGAACTTTGCCCTCAAAAGTACCTACTTTCTATGTAGTACTTTCACAATAAATATTATTATTACTCAAAGGGACAGATTATAGTTTTTTGACATGGCTCCGTTTGCTTGCAAATTATTGTTGACTTTATTGCCTTTTGAACGCTTAAAAAATATTAGACATGAAAGGAAATATTCAACGAATGTAAATTAGTAGCAGTAAATTCTGGTATTCTGGATCTGAAAATTTAAAACCTAAAGAAGAAGCAAAGAAATAACGAAAAATCAACAACAGCACAAACGGAATTATATAAATTTAATGTTTTTATAGATTGTATTATCGATAATTTGACAACTGGGTTTAATGCAGCAAAATACATTAATAATATATTCAGTTTCATATGGTTATTCCTAAAAAAAATCTAGAAAAAAATAATCTCAAATCTATCCCGAAAGTATTTTTTAAAATATGTCATTTCAGTAAAATCATAGCGGTATACATTTTCACTAGTAGATATATATTTTTACCAGTGAAAATATAAATCTGTCAGGTGCTAGTAAAATTATACGCTTTCAACTTTTCTATATGTAGTAATATACATATATATTTACATATTTATCATTATTAATTTGCAACCGATGTATAAATGTTACAGTGAATGTGTATTTTTCGATGCAGTGGGAACGCTCAGTAACGAGCGTTCCCACTGTGTCGGCGACGGCACGATTTTATTGCTTTTGATGTGGATTTTTGACTTCTGAGAAGAGATAATTGTTTTTTGTGCTCTCCCATTAAGCAAAATTCGGTTTAGTTGTGCTTTATTTGATTATCACTCATAATATTGATATGAAAAGTCTTAATATAAACGCTTGACAATCGAGCGTTTTCACCGCAATGGCAACATTTTATTGCCTTTGACCTCGACTTTAAATTCACTAACTGGCAACACTGAGCAGGAAAGAAAACACGACTAATAATCAAGTAAATATTATGAGTAGATATTTTTAATGCCTAATTAAAATATTTGGCATGAAATATGGTTGAAGTATTGCCATGAAGTATGAAATCTACTCTGAAGAAGAATTATTTACAGTGCTTGACTTTCTATTTTTTTCTTTATGATAAGAAAAATGATAATATCAAAAATAAATAATAACCACGATTGTTGCAGCAGTTTTATCACTTTTTCTACTCTAAAAAATCATAATTATAATTTATGACCCAAAAGTAAACTTTAAATAATGAAATATGAATATAAAAATACAATAAAAACATATTTTCGAGTATTTACCAAAAACTCAATAGCTGAAATCTGATTGTAATATCGTCTTTGTGACAAAAAAGTGCAAAATTATTGTTTTCTATGGTGTTACTTGCAGTTGAATCTATTTTTAATAATAATCTAATAAAATATTATTTTTATTTATTTATTTTAAATCTTTCGTTGCAATATGACAGGCATTAGCCCAATGCGTTAGAAAGGAGAAACACATAAAATCTATAGATGTCGCTGTGCACAACTTTAATTTTATGTATTGAATTATTTATTATAATATTCATCTGTGAGCTTAGGAAAATGTAGGAAAACAAATTATTTTTTTAAATATTACACGAATTGATGATGCGTTCTATTTCGGTTCCACTCCTTTTTGTAACACCATATAATTAAATTAGATTGTCACCCTAATGGTATTTAAAATGTTTTTTGTTTCAATTATTAAAAATTTCAGAGTATGGTTACAGAGATGACATCCGGTCCATGTGTAGCCATGGAGATTGTGGCTCCGGGAGAGGTTAATACACCTGTAGAATTTAGAAAGCTCATAGGACCTGCAGATCCGGTAAGATTAAGTGATACACAAAATAAATATTTTTAATGAGATATTTAGGGTTAGAAAGCGAAATTTTCTGAATTACAATTGCTATTAGTTAGCTGTAACTTATTATTTTACTTACGTAATTCAGCTTAGGATTATGGATTTTAATTTGCGAAATAGTCATTGTGATATTAAAATATAGATATGCTATTTTAATTATTTATATATTTCAGGAAATTGCCAGGCAATTAAGACCGAATACGATCCGTGCTAGATTTGGAAACACTCGACTTCTGAATGCCGTTCATTGCAGTGATTTACCACAAGATGGTGTTTTGGAAGTTGAATATTTCTTTAAAATATTAGGTTGAATATATTTAAAAAAATAGTGCTATAATTTAAGGATGTATTAATTTATGATACTTATTGTACTACATACATATGTGTATGTATTACAATAAGTATATTTGGTGATTGTGTATTATAAGTGTATTTGGTGATTGGAAAAAGCTTTTATGAAAGTGTCTCACAAGAAAAAGCTCATAATATGTAAGAGAGTCGGAAGCTAGACTCAAAACTGTAATATTAAAATATTGAGAATTTGAGAAGCCAATGGAAACAATAAAGTTTAAATAATATCTACTGTTAGAAGAGGAAATTGCTTACCTGTAAAATTCAAAACATGTTAGAAAATAGCCATTTGATGTATGAAAATACAGGAATAATATGTGAGTTTTTTTATTGGATTTTTGTTAAAATTTTAAGTTTATAATTTTGATAAAATCAAATTGATAGTGTATCGGGGGTGGTTTTTATCCCTTTGTCAATTTATTATTACCGCTGGTGCTATGTTCCGTTTGTATTGCTGTTATGGTACTATTTGGTGAGCCTTAATTAGACGCAATTCAGACTTTTTGAAAGGATACTCCTGTAAGGCGCAGCTCCGGGAGACTGCTCAATGATTGTGTGATATCTTTGGAAAGGATAGGTTATTTGGAAGGCGCTACTATTGTTGATGCAGCATCTAGGTGTAAGTTCTCTGTGTCACAGATGCTTGAGGGCAGAGCCCTGATGATGAGCCCACTACAGTTACCAAAGTAAAAAATTCTGTACTCTTTGTGATAATAGGCGATGTTACTGTTTTTTTTATAAGATTGCTCACAGGTGTATACCGTCAAAAATATTTGCTTAAACACTGTAACGGTTAAGTATACATTTACTTAATTATTTTCCATTTAAATACATGTCTGGCCAACAAGTATTCATTTTAAAAGCGTTAATTGCGCCGGAAAAGAGATTTTATTGTAATATAGCTGGTAAAACTAACGCTAGCTCAAACCCAGTTGATTTATGCACATGGAATATTAGTTTCTTGATAGCTATTTTTTGGCACATTTTGTACAAATGAATTGCCTATTTATGACAGCTTTTTATTTGGGTTATTTTCGTGTGATTCTACGAATTATGTAATTTTATCCTTACAATGTTGTATTGATTGGATATTTATTAAGAATAGCTATTTTAAATTAATTTTTGTGTGATTTTATAATTAAATTTGTTTGATTTATTTATAATATATGTCAGATTTAATAATAAATGATACAAGTTTTACGGAAAATCCGTCTTTAATTTATAGAATTGAATGATAAAAATACTTTTTTTTCCATGATTTAATTCCATCCCCAATGACTGCATTTTTGGCAATATTTGTTTGTAGCCCTATTATAAAAATGTCGCCCAGTGAGAAATTTATTTAGATAAATACTATTTTATTGAAGTATATAAATTTATTAGGTGGAATGGATTTTTATAGCTTCAAGTTCACAATTCTCTCTTTTCATTATGATAAACTGGCGATTTTTCACAAATACTTGTATAATCCCAGCGCCACAGTTGAATATATGCTAATCTGAATAACTTGTTGTGTTTTTCATAATTTTGCTGAAACAAAAAATAAATATGTACATACATACATATTTACTTTTCTCGAGAAAAACCATTTTGTATAATTATAAGTTGTTTATTTTTAATTGAAATCTTGACGCATTATGGTTGGTAAATAATCTGTTTAATCACACGCGTTGTTACTCATTAATAATTAAGAAGATAAGTCACTAAATAAATAAAATTTCGATGCCATCACGGTGAAAAACGCACGAGTAGCCCCTACCTCGTACGCCGTGTGACTGTTGCTGATGACTTGAAAGTGTCACGGTGAGCTTCAGTTACCAACGAGGAACCTCGACGGCAGTTCGCGTTCTCGTGGTTTATTGCATTGGTTACACTTATATTCGAACTTCTGTCGCGATTAATGGAAAACGGGTTTTCCACGGAATATATCGTTATTATACGTAAGATTCGAAAAAGGGGAGAAAGTGCAAATTGGAATTTTCGATTACAATTAAGTAAGTATAATTCAAGTAGTAAATAAATAAACATTACCGAGTTTTTTGGATTTGTGTCCTAAGAAGTTAATGCCCTTAAATACCTTTAATAAATTTGATAATGGACAATATTTTGATTGTTAAGACATTTGTCGTTTTCTGAAATGGCATTTTATCTATATTGAATCATTATTATTAACGCTTATTGATACGAGATTAATTTATTTGAATGTATTTTAATATATTTTATTTCCTTTATGAACATTTTAGTTTCAGCTCATTGACTGTTGTTATATCTATGTGATTAAATGAGCTGCTTATTTCAAACTTCTTTTTTAATATTATCCCACGTCTATTTTACTATATAACAGTATATCAAATTAATTAATAGTCGAAAATGTTTTGTCCTTGTGTATTTTAATCGTTTGCAGTAATTAAAAAAACATTTGCATTAAATCTGTGGTTAAACTTTGAATAAAAAAAAAAATTAACAGCTACCGGTTTATTTTTCTGTAATAATAGTACTTGAATATATTTATTTCATTTTTAATAATGTATGGTCAAAAAATACACTGTTATTATCTTCACTTTTTTCACGTTTTTAAAAAGAAACTACATTTGACGTTTAATCTGGTATTCAATGAATACAGTTAAAGCAATTTCGATATTTTTATTATTATTATTATTCATTTTTACACTTTATGTCCAATCAAATTTTTTACGTTCATAGTGAACTAACAGTAATCTTGGTCATTGCGACCAATGAACCTTATTGATGCTGCCGTACTATATGTTCGATAATACGTTATCAAGGTTAAATCGTCGAACTGTTTCTTTCATATATGTATTTATTTATAACACAAGACAAAGTTATTTAGTTTATAATATGTAATTTTGCTACAATTTAAGCCACGTCCACAAACTATTTGTATATTGATGTATATATATCATATACTCATACTCGTGTCAGAGACTGAAGAATCCAGTGGTTTTAACTCTGGATTTCGGAGGGAAGCTGCTGCTTTCACAATTTTCCCTATCTGTCAATGATTGCTTTTATTTTATTAGTTTTGAGTTCGGACGAATTATCGCGTGGCAAAGTAGATGAGCGAATTAGTTGATTTGGGCGCTGTGTACCCGTTTTTATATACTTGGCCAGCCTGAGGGAGGTTTAGTGCTCACTCACTTTTCGGAATATTAGGGGCGTAATTATAATTGTCTGTTTTATTATTAGACTTTTGTATTGCGTTGTGTGTGATTGTTAAATATTTTGAACAAGTTGCAGCAGCATTTGTTATATAAGTAAGTTCTGAACGGCCGGTAATTTTAGTTCCAGATATACAAGTTGGATATAATAGAAAACGACCCATTTCTCGATCGTATTGTAACGTGCTACGAAAAGAACAAAAAGCGATCTGCACGATAGTTGAACACTAAAACTACATCAAAATAAACAGCAGTGTAGTGATACATTTTTCCACGACCGGAACGTGTTCAGGTATGATTTGTTATAACATCTATAAAAAAGTCGTTGAGTTTAATTAAATAGTCACCGACACCGAATATTGTTATTTTTGTAATTATTGCTATATTTGCATACCATTCAAAAGGAGTCTTATACATTGTAAACTTACAAGAAAGGATACTATTAAATACGCGTCATGATTAAGTAGTATCCATGACACACATACAGAATAAATTTTACTAAACCAATCTCAGAAATAATTACTCACGTTTTTTTACATCCACATTTAAATTACAATACTTTTTCAGCTTCAAAGAAATATCTTTGAACGCACTGAACTATCTAGTTTTAACAATATCATTACAAATGTAAACGAACGCTTAACAGGTAAATATTTACACGAAACAGGATATTTGGACAATTTTATATGTTTAACTAAACGTTATCTGAATTCATTTTCCATTACAATTTGTGTGCCCGTAATTATTATACACATTTATTTGTGTAATAATAATAACAACCTCAATGAAAGGTGTATTTCTTACATTGTTTTTAACTTTCACTATTGTCTTAGCACGATGTGCATTACGTGAACATTAAATATGCACGTGCGAAATTGACGATAATCTTTAAAATATCTAGTATAACGATCGCGTTAATTAGCATGGTTTATCTATATTATATGATGTTTAAATCATTGTACGTGCGTGTTTATAGAGATTCACGTTTCCGTTATGAGACTATTGAATTGTGGTGTTTAAAAGTATCGTAACGAATCGAGCATAGTATTATTTATCATGATGAGGGCACATCATTGCATTCGAGGACGATTTGCAGATGACATTACGATTATATATATATAGTTAAAAATACATTTTAAAATTATAATTAGTCAAATTTTATATTACAGTTTAGAACTCATCTAGCAATATTATTAATCGATTTTATTGATAGTGTTTATGAATCATCACTGTTATGTCCCATTGTGAAGTGTAGAATTAAATAACAGTCTTATAACAAATTTCACGGAACAGAATTTATATTCCGTGCATTCATAGCGGATGTTGTAAAAGTGAAAACGTATTTTCATTTTGTGTATGTATTGTGACCTCTGAGTAATTTTATATTCGGAGATATCTTTATATATTTATTAAATATTGAGCTACAATTAAAATTGAAAGGTATACTTAATTCAATTCTGATCATATGTCGTGAAATGGCATTCGAACCAGTTTTTGCTTATAAATTAACAGTTTAATTCTTCTAAAGTGAAAGCCGCGAATTATCTTCATGTATATACAGATGTATTATGTGATAGTTATTCGCAACATAAGGTACGCGTAAAGCTAATCAATCTCTGTTGAATTTCACATTACAATGATTTTACTACACAGTTTTATCTGGATTAGATCAGCGATCTTAAAGTCATGGGTCCAGAAAAAGTTTTAAAATATAAGAAATTTGTATTGTAATTGAACAATATTTAGATTTAAAAAAATATTTATTACTCGTATTTTAATACAAAATATTATTCCAATCTTAAATATTTATGAACTACTAGATTTTATAAAATCATAAAATAAATATATAGATGTACTGTGCTGATAGTAAAAATATCTTGGTTATGATTTTCACGCTTGCACCACTTCATATTTTAAAAATCACAAATACATTAATAAGCGTTAAATAAAAAGTAAAGGATTGATTATTTTAACAGTTTCGTTTCTTTGTTTCTCAGGTTGTAAAATTCAGACAGAAATGGTCCTTTCCATTCTTAACGTCTGCAGCATTTTACAAAAATTCGGATAAAAATGCCGCTATTTAAATTATAAAACGCAATAATTTTAAGCAAATTACCAAAAATCTTACTGTCGCAATCATATGTGTTTGCCTTGTGTACTTCTACATATCAGTATCACCCTTTAGGGCGAGCGACTGATTACAGGGCAGAACGAGAATTTGTGCATCTGTTGAAAGTAAATATACTGTAGACATATGTATTATTAATTTATCCAGAAATAGATTGGTTTTGTTTTATTTTTTAATTTCATAGCCTTTCAAACATGGATATTGTATGTGTTTTTATTAAAAACAAACATAGTATCTACATACATTATAAACTTCATTTTGCGATTGTCAAAGTATAAGAAAAAATATTTAATTATGCACCGAGTGATACACGCAAATGCTGAGAATGTAGTTATTTATATTTTTTGCAATTGTTGTAGTTATATAATCAGTAGTAATAACAGCTTTGAAAGTCATAGAATTCTTCAATTGCAGTTCTTTCCACTTCGCGCTCCAAAAATTATAATTAAACCATATAAGTTGCAATTCGTTGTATACAAATGAAACTTTAAGAAGTACCATTACTTCTTAATCTTAAATAATATGTAACTATTTTAAATTAGAGCGTTTGATTATACGCGGCAAATCTACTGAAAATGTAGACATAGAGAACAAAGGGAAAGTTTTGTTTCCTAATACATTGGCAATATAGTGCTAAAGAATCTTCTCAAGCATAACATAAAATAACAAAATATGATAAATGTAACACCACAATAGTAATATAGTAAGCTTGATGTATCATGTCATTGCAAATAATATAAAGTTGACCTAGACCTCGATCCAATGACTTTTTTCACATTAGTATGAAAAAAACCCATATATGAGATATATAAATAATGTATCTAATAATTTATTATATTATATATAAATGAGCATTTTTTATGTATTTTATAATTCAGGAAATATTTAACATTTTATGTTCATATACGAAACATTATAATTTTTTTGTCGCCAAATTTTGTGAGCCATATTTATCTAATAAAACATATAATATCATAAGTAATTTAATATGCCGTATAACATTAAAAATTTACGCTACTCGGCACATAAAACTTTTGATTGCGTCAATCAAATTTTAAAGCGCGTTCTTGCGGGGTTGCCAGTAAAAAAAATGACGCTATTGAGAGCAAATTGAATTTTATCGCTGGCGAAAGGTCATACGCGTTTTGCACGACTTGTATGACTCACTATGTCTCGATAAACTGATCGTGACCCCTTTTCATTCAATACAGATGAAACTTTCCAATATTGGGAAAATTGAAAATATTTTTCATGAGACGTTTGCAAAAATTTGGTGATAATTGTTTGTGGAAATTCGCTGCAGAACGTTTACGTCTTTCAGGCGCTAATTGCGTTCAAGGGAAGTGTTTTTTCCAGATTTATTTTTCCAAGAACTTATTCGCTGAAATTTTTAATAAAGTGAAAATTGTGTATCGTTTTGATATAGTTTGATAAATAAACAAATTATCATGAATATTATGAAACACAATAAAAGTCACAATATTAGTAAATTATTATTGTTATTTTACATCGTGTTAATAAATATAGAAAATGTTGATTAGGTTTTGACCGCTAATGGGTAGGTAACATTTAATAATAAAAAATAAAAAGCATAGAAGATCTTTGCCCTTGAGGTTTAATGTCTCAAAATAAAAATACAAATTTTTGACCGTAATTAGCTTGAAATTAGTTTCTATAGAATCGTTTTAATAATTGAGTTACCCGTCTCTTTATGTGTAAAGATGGCTTAAAAAAACATTTTTCTAAATTATATTTTACGAACTTCTTATACATTTAATAAGCAATTAATGCTTTTAAAAATATATGACAATAAAAAAGCTAAATTCAGGCTGCATAGCATTATTTTAAGATCTTTTTATTTTGTAGTGTTTTAGAAAAATAAATAGTTCCTCATGATAGAGATAATTCATAAAGCGTTGATACTTCAGAAAATTAAAACTCCTATTCCAAGCTCTCTTGATTTTTATATTATAAATTACATAGCACATGTAATCTCTAATGAAAGAGAAATGAAAATGTTCTTAATTTAAAAAAAAATATTTTTATTTATTTACGTACAAAAAACACTTATGAATTATGATGCATTAAGGTAAATTTAGTTAAATACTGGAAAAGGAATATATTGTAAATTTAGTTAAAGCTAGGCTTAAGCTTCAGTTAATAATTATGAATTTAAAAAATAAAAAAATAATAATTTAGTGCTACTTTTTTTTATAAAATCCTTTTAATATTTTTAGTGATAAATCATTATTTTTATTACATGACATTCTACATTTATCTACAAATATAAGCTTATAAAGCTAATTGCTTTGTTTTTGTTCTATCGATTTTTATCGATGTTATACAGATGATTGCGTATCTAAGCGGACATTTATTTTACGGTATCCATTAACAGTTTCAAAGCAAACTATATGAACAAAATCAAACTGTGCTGAACAAGTACAATTTATTCACCGGATTATACGTTTCATAGAACGAATCACCGTTACGCTGATATTGTCTATAAAATCATTTATTAGCCCATAACAAAAAATCTGGTTCCACCCTAAATTATCGTCATTGGTCAGACGATCGTGAATTGAATATTCCCCCAATTCTGAAGTACATTACAGTACAGAATTACTTAAGTCTACTTAAAACTATTTTAATTAAAAAATACATTCCATTTTTTTAAGTGTCGATGGACAAAAACAATTGCAGTATAGAATTGGAATAAATAAAATAATTTTTAAGATATACATATATAATTATAAAAATAGTGAAATTGTCGATAATATTGCCAACCGTACCTCGAGAACAACAAACTAATACCGCTCTGTGTACTTACACTTACCGATACATCCCTCAACGCGACCAACTAATCACATGGCAGAAATTAAATAAATTTGTTGAATATAAATAAACCGTGAAGCCCAAAACTCGTTTTTAAATAAATTCATAATCTATATTAATCAATAATAAAATATACGGCATGACCTGCAATTCTTACATTTTTGCTCTAATTTTTTTTGCTGGTATGGATATTTTTTGTTATAATCGGTTTCATAGTTTTTTATTGTATTTATAATAAACTAGACTAAATACGGTTAATTAAAAAAGTATTTTTAGTTAAACGTATTTAGTTTAGTTTAATACAAAAATATATTAAAAATAACATTATATAAAAGCTGATTCGTAACTTGATATAAAATCAATTTAGAATTTCTCAACTATTTGTAAAAATACGTGATAATATTTAACAAAATATAATACAATGTTTTATCTGTTGTTACACAATGCAATATAAACAATTGATTTCTATCTTAAATTTCTCAGTTCATCGAACTCATGATAACTTATAGTTAATGAACATTTTATAATGATATTGATTCATACTACCCGTAAAAAAAAATATTATTCAAGCGTAAAAAAATTGTACAATACAAACGACGGCTTTGTACAATGTCAACAACATCAGTACGAATGCTCAAAAAATTAAAACAAATATTGGTCACGCTATAGCGTCATGTAAATATAATGATACGTTTAATTTTGCCCAACTTCACGTACGTGTATTGAGAATGAAACGTGTTTATTAAAAGGTCTACACGGGTGTGTTTTTGCAATATATTTGTATAATTAAAAGTAGTAATAGCGGACGTTCTTAACAGTGTAATGATTATTATAAAAAAAAATATAACGTGACTATGTGACATTGATGATCAAATGTGATATAAAATAAGTGCATCTGTTATAAGTTGTGTATGTATAATGTTGGTAGTTTTATGATGGATAATGTGGGCTGATAGAGCTATTGCGATTTTTTTATAATCGTATATGTACTACATTTGAACGAATCGTTATTTACATAGTTGTTGAATTATTGAGTCACAAATTAATATGTGAGTAATTTTTGTTTATAAAATACGAATTATATTTACTCTCGTGGTTAAATCACTAAATGTACAGAGAACATCTGTTTTTACTTTTTCATGGAAGTGAACTAGTATTTGATTTTAAAATTCCATGTTATACGCAAATTTATAATTCTAGTTAGTGATGAAAACTTAAGAATAATGTGTTATAAATAAAAATAATATAAGTATTAATTAATCATATGTGTTTTAAACGATTGCTATTTCTACAATACAATTAATAATGCGAACGATGTATTGTAAATTGTTTATTAGCAATAAATTATTATCTCAGTTGTTTTCATATATTATATATTAGTAATGCAGCATATACTCAAATAAAAAACAGGAATTAAATTATAGAGATATTAGAATAAGTATCTAAAATAATTATTTTTATAAAAATATATTACTTGTTAAAAAAAATACCTAGCTAATTAAATTATCAATATTTATTTAGAAGTAGATAGAAACATTCATTACTTTTTATGTATTAAGAACAATGTTTCTCTAATTTATATTCATATTAATATTACCATTTATTTTATTTTGTTTCAGATTGAATATGAGCTAAAGTTTCTAAGAAACGCTTTATTATACATTTCTGTATAAATAATCAGTTTATAATATTTTACATTTATTAAACTAATTATTAAATCAAGATGAGTTTCTTAACATCGTGTTATGGGAGGATATGCAAAGACTTTCGACACAAGGAGTTGCTTCCCTTGAAAATATTATTCTTCGTCAATGCTTCAAGTAAGTACATTTCACATTTATTTATAATATCTATAA
The DNA here is from genome assembly GCF_051122295.1 of Plectrocnemia conspersa. Taxonomy (NCBI): domain Eukaryota; kingdom Metazoa; phylum Arthropoda; class Insecta; order Trichoptera; family Polycentropodidae; genus Plectrocnemia; species Plectrocnemia conspersa. The sequence continues at coordinate 24,968,959 of NW_028277169.1, forward strand.
AGACCTAGGCAGTAATGTATATTTATTTGTTGGTATATACGTCTTAAAGATTGGTATACTTTAAGTGATTTTTTGTTGTAAAATTTATATATATATATATATATTATTTTTATTTTTAAATTTATATATATATAAAAATAAAAAATATATATACTATTTTCCGCAATTTATAAATATAATATATTCTAGGTAATTAGCCATACATTGTTATACTGAAACCAATCGCTGCATTATTTCCAGATATATTTTTATTGCTGTGTTACAACGCAATAAATATGATTTAATACACCCTTATTGTAATTAGTATGAATCTGGAAAAACAATAGATTTTTTAACAATTGAAAACTAATACATATTTAATAAAAGTATCAGTTCTTCAAAAGATAGTTCTTAGATTGGTTAGAATATTTTTTTTATTACTATATTAAGTAGTAATGTGTTTATAATATGGTTTTTGTGGTCCATCCACAATCAGAAGGTACAAAGCTTTTATTGAAATTGCCTATGAGAAAAAAAGCGCTAAAAACGCTGTACACTAATGCCGTACTTACTGCCTGCCTGCATAATGCCTGCACTACACTCTCTGGAAGTTGGCCAAGGTTGGCCAAGGACCGAGAATATAGTGGGTTACTTCGGTCGAGTTCGGTTCTGCTCTAAAATCTCTCGGAAATTGTCCGAGGTTACCGAGAACGGGAGGTAAAGTGAGGGTAAATCAGTCGACTTGGCCAGCTTCGAGCGCTTCCGAACATTGTCGGCAAAAGGACCGAAGTCGGAGCTGCTCTTTAGAGCGCGGGCGGTGAGATACTTCCCCTTTCGCTCTCTCGCGTGTTAAGTGACGAGAGTGAGAGAGATAATGATATGGTGCTTCGCAAACTGAGATAGAACGAGTAACTCGCTTCAATTTCAGTATGCGCGTATCCTATGGTTAACACGCTGCATCGTGTCACGTGGTAAAGTTATAATACCACATGCTTATCGGGGACTTTAACAGATTCTTACTGACATCTTTGAATATTTTAGGGCACCAAAAAGGATTAATTATATTTTTGATAGTATATTCTTCTAACAGATATCGTTATTATATTTTTTTTCATATGAAATTAAATAATTAAAAAATAATTAGTAGCACTTGATTTTGTTAAAATAATTGTTTTTAATATCCTTATGTATTTTCCTAGATCAGCTTATATAAATGTCACACCATAACGAATTCTTATTTAGAATCGATGGCGACAAATTCTAAGATAGTCACAGATGTGGTGTTCGTATTCTGAAGTATCATTTTTATGCCTTATGGCATTTTGTAAAAGCCGACTAAGATTTTGCGTAAGTTGAATGTTTACGACTGAAAAGTTTTTACTGATATTGTATTGGTGAGTGCTCACGCAAACTTTTATAATTATTAGTAGCGTAATTTCAATAAAATGACAATTTAAAAATTGCGATTATTTGTCACATTTTTTGATCGCGCGCAAATATGCCAGCTATACGTGACAGAAGCCGCCGTCCGGACGTCATTCACGACCGCCGTCCGGATGGCATATGAAATTTGCGGCAGTGTGGTCGCTTACTTGAAGTCGTAGGTCTCGGCCGACTTCAGTTGCAACTTTGGTTCCAGAGAGTGTAGTGCAGGCATAAGGATTAGCTAAAAGCATTGACCCAACAGCTGAACGTGCCTGTACAATTTCACAACAAAAAATGTATTACATTGATTGAAAGTAAATGAAAAACTACAAGTGCGAGATTGCTTAATCTGCAATGGTTTAGATTTATACAACTTCGCAATTGCAAATGTTTGTTAAAAAATGTCATACATAAATAAATTCAGTTACACATTAGAATATTCGAGCGAGTTAGAAACCTTATCTAAGGAATACATAGCGCCTATACTGACACTTTCGTTCAGAATTCACTTCCGTCATCCTCTGAACTCTCAATATTTATAATTGGCCTTGGTAATAAAATGTAGGTGAGCACTAAGCCTCCCTCAGGTTGCTCTAGTGTACAAAAACGTATATACAGCACACAAATAAACAACTTCCATTCAATACATCAATAACTTTAACCTGAGCTCAGCTACTCGAATAAACAAGTGTTCGCATGAGCTACAAATACGACCAAGAAAACAGACGCTTCCCTCTTCACGTTAATCCTGTTCTAGCTATAACGCCGTTCAGAGTTCAAAACGATCTTTGGAGACAACTGGTTACATTAGACACAGATAATTAATTATTAAACAATAATAATACATTATCGTAAAAGCACTTTGTAATATATAAAAATAAACGTGTAAAGTGTAAATTGGCATATTCTCTTTTGTCATTTTTAAATGAATGACAAAAAAGATTAACTAATCTTTTGCGTAAAAATTATTTTGTTGATAAAATAGAATAAGTCAAATTATATTTGCAGTTGTTGATAATATATTACTTATAAATAAAAATACTATAAATGTGTAATAAAAATAAATATAAAAAAAAAGTTTTGTTACATTGATTATCGAGATATATTTTGGAAGCGTTGGAAGGCATGATTTGATATCATATATTTTGATATATTTAATAATAAATAATTTATTTTGCTCAACAGGTATTGCTGTATTATATCCATATCTAACCATCCACATGAGAGAGTTGGGTATCAACGTAGAGGAGACGGCTATTATGTCGGCTATTGCTCCCATCATGATCATGATCATGCCACCCTTGGCAGGAATGGTGGCCGATAAAATAGGAAATTTCAAGGTATGTCCGCATTCTTCTACATGCTACTAAATACACTGTACTAAGTACTCGTATGTACTTTGAAGACGCCATTTTTAATTAGCGAACTGTTCACGATTCAAGAGATAAACAGACACGGCGACAGTTGTATTTCATTGTTTTTTCTTATCAATGCACATGAGTAACACTATATATATATATATATATACATATATGCTACATACATACATATTTTTAGTCGGTTTAGATTTTTGAAGACATTTATATATACTTGCGCATAAAAAATTCTATATACATTGTTGCACATTATATATAAAAAATGACTCTCCGCACCTTTTAAAAAGATTAACGATCATGTCGGTAAAAATGTTGTGTTTGCACCCAAGAGGATTTTCTTTTCCTATTAATAGAAATTCTAACTTAATTTGTTTTGTATTGTGTTTATTTTTATAGCATACAAAGTTATTATTGTTTATAGTTTTTCGATCACGTTTGATTTGTATAGATACGTGTTGTAGCTTTGTCTGCTTCTCGTAATTTGCAAATTATTTCTCAAAAACGGTTTGAGCTCTTGGATTTCGAACTTGAAGTTTCGGTCGATATTCTGCGTAGCTCAGCTTGGTGAAAGTTCAATTGAACTCTCATGTGTAACAAGTCAATGTGTATGTTCCTGATGTGTATTGATTCTGCTTATATACTATTTTGGAGATAGTGCTTCATAAATTACTTTATACATTTTAAGCCTTGCGTGAAAATCCAGTCTTAATTGATTTACCTCTAGGCGGAGAAGTTTTTTAGCTGGCGTGATTAATGAGCACGTCCCTGAAAATGATGTAAGTTTATTCGCAATCACCTTGAATGGATCTCAGATAATACAAAAGTTGTCTTCTATTTGATGTTTTAACGGCTTTCAGTCCTCAATAACATCACCTTATCTAATACATTCTGGAGTTCCACAAGGCAGCGTAATGGGACCAATACTACAAAATACATCACACTGTGGTACAGATACAGCTCTTCTTGCATTACATAGTTACTTTAAATATGTAGAGGAGAACCTAATTGAAAATATAAAGAATTATGCGAGACCAAATCAGCTCATATAATATTCATCACTATGATAGAAAACAACTGTTCACAACTGTTACTGCGCAAGAAAGCAATTATGATAAAAATATAAACTGTACTGATTAATCATTCTTGAGATTACATTTCTGACAGTCGAAGCGTTAAGGCGAATGAGTTGTATAGCCAACGTATTGTATATTTAACCCTTTCATTTCGATATTTTTGCGTGATATTTCGAAATTTGTTAATATGTAGGGAGCATATATTCATGCGATATTTTTAAAAATACTCTAGTTCAATAAATTCAAGTGATTTACAACCTTAAATTATATAAAATAACTATATTATTAGGTTCAAAGGTTTTTATGCAAATGAGTACTGGCGATTTTCTTGATGACATTTATATATGCCAACCGCGGGGAAAAGGTTAAAGCAAGACGTGTAAATTAATAAGCTTCTGAATATTACCTGAATACAAATATCAATATATTGCATTTTATTTATGTACAATATGTTCTTAATTGCTTTTTCCAATCTTTAACTCTTCCTTATAAAGTAATATTCTCGGTTCTCGGTCACTATTAGAGTTGATAGTCTTCCAGCATCTCATATGTTGGTGACGCAAGATGGATTATGAGAGTAAATGCACTATGAAACGGGTATTTGAATATTAAAATTATTCGCCCGATTTTAAACTATATGAATATTCGTTTGTATTATCTTGAATGAAATTTAAAAAATATCTTAGAATGAAACAATTTCTATACTTTGTTGTATTGTTGCTTTTCTCAATATACCAGAGTGAGTGACTAGCGCCGCTCCAAAATCCATGGTCCTTGATGCTCCTCTTTATAATTTTCGAAATGCAATGAAACGCTTTTTCTCAACAAAAAAACATTTATGAATATAATGTTTATCGGCGGTACCTACTATGAGCGAAATTCGCAGAATTCGGCAGAAATGTTTTAAGCATAAATATTTATTTACGTCGAGGACTTAGGAATAGGATTTGCAATAGCAGCAATACCGGTATTGGGAAAAAATCGATCTTAGATACTACCGGTATTATAAAAAAAATACCGGTAGTACTGTATTTTTTTTTCAGATCCGTACATTTGTTTGTTGAAAACGAACCTTGGCTTAGAACTAAGATATTGCTTCAAAGCAGAAGCGGAAAATAAAATGTTGAATGTTCGAAAGTAGAGGGATGTAAAAAAATATAAAAAAAATATTTTGAAATATTTATTTATCAAAGAAAAGTGCAGCAAAAACGCAGATTAATTAATATCGAATCTCTTTAGGGGAGATAAATAATGCATGGTTGACATATTATAAGGTGCCTCTTATCAAGAATAGGGATATTAGACTACTCCTCAATAAGCACAGCTATCCGATAGTATTGATTTGTTTTGATCCAGGTATTCGCAGTTGGTGAATGAATTGCGGTATAGCCATTATTATTATATGTATAATTTATCTGCTTTTGCATTGGCATAAAGCTAAGGTATGCTCTGTACATGTACACAGGTGTACACAAGCGTGTACGGTGGGCAGTAATGGGTTAAATAAATACATTGAAATACGAAATCTTAATACTAATCTTGAAAAACTATAGCTTTTGCAATGCCAAAATATGATGATATAAGGCATACAAATAAACATTGCTCATAAAATAATCACGCAAATATTTAAGTTAACTCTCGTGATATTATGAAATGATATGTCAATATTATAACATTTCACCCTACTCTTGTCTAAAATTGTATATTTTAACAAAAAATATGATTAATTAAAGAACAGGATTTTGCATGCATTTTATATTATTTTTTTATTAACATCAATTATATTTTGTGACCTTCGTTTTTATACCACCACTAAATCAAACCAACACATTTCATTTTAACAAATACTGTCGCAATTGTGGCTCTTTTCATTCCAACTCATTATATACTAATCCGAGAGCTATTCAACGATTTTTTTCAACCCATCCAAATGCTTTTTCATCAAATGACGTCATTATTAAATTGTATGATTCTTTTCATACAAAACACACATCATAATGATGGCAATTCGTGGAAAACGCAGGAAGTTCTGTCCGTGTGCGAAAAATGGAAAATGTTTACAAAGATGTTTTATTTAATCCGTCTGGTTGATTGTAATTGTTCTTATTTTGACAGGTGTTGTTGGCGATCTTGAAGGTCGTGACTGGATTTGTGGCGTTGCTGTTGTTACTGATTCCCGTTGGAAGATTAACCACAATTTATCCGACGAGGGTTGAGATGACTATTGGGGTGCCTTCTGGAGATTCGCTTTCTCCATTGCTCGAAATCGACGTCAGCCAATACTCTTGTAATCCACTTCATCCGTACGCCTTTGATGTGAATATGAGGTAATTTTAAGAACGTTTAAATGCGGAGGCGAAGTGTGACCTCAGAAAAAAAAGATGGATATACATAGAATCCGGAAACGTATTATAATATATGATTTTCCTTGATGTTATATTTATATACAAATATGTTCTTAAATGATTTCAGTTAGATATGAACATATATGTATTGAAAATATTTGATTTTTAGTTTAATGATTTTTGACTAACTTCATTAGAAGCATATATAAAAAAAAACACAGAATAACTTACTATTTCACGTGGATAATTTAACTTTTTAATAACACCACTTTGCTCTCATAGTAGTTTTTAAAAACCGACTCGATTGTACAGAACTATCCATTTTATATTTTCTCTTGTATTGGATACAAAAAAATTAGTACTTAAAAACATATTCCATGCATTATCGCAGTTGAAGAGAATCTATCACAGAACTCATTCCATTTCGGATCTTCCTACTTTACTGACAGGCATGCAACACCATATTTAATTTTAATTCTTCGATGAATTTCGATGTATTTAATCCAATCACTGTTTAGAGAACGAATAATAAAATGCTGCTCTTCTTTACCTTATGTATGTAACAGAGTGGTTCACCTGCACAATGTAGTCATTCTGCAAGACACTTTAGGCACATTATTACTGGTTCATTTTTACTAAAACATAAGCTGTATAACTCTATATATATTTCTCACGACAACACTGTTACGATATACAAAGCAGACGGAGAATATTATAATATTTCATCTAAATCTATTTGTTTGTATTACTTTTATACATATTTTTTTATGATTTATAAAAAATAAACTGTGTGGCTTATCAATTTAACCACTTTTCTATTTCCAATTGAATGGTTTAATTCATAATAATAAATAATAACAAAGCCAGTTCGGGGAAAAATTAGTTAAATTGGGACACCACCGTGAGAAACTTTTTAACAAATTAAGTCACAGTATATCTGCGATAAGCCAGAAAGGATTAAAATATTCGTTGCCAAAGAAAAAGATAACACGTGCATCCGGATTTTTCTTAGAAAGAGGCATAACAAAAATCTCGCCACCTTTCTATAATTTGTCGTCCTACCGAAAAGGGGCAGACAAGTCGATTACATAATACATGATCACAGGCAACTGAGAATCACTTCGTCTAAGAATTTCTCTGAGACTCTCTCAGAAACTTCTTCAACTGCCATTAATACTTAAACATCAGCATCAGATCCTCAAAAAGTTCAAGTTCTTCAGCTTGCCTCCGCTTCTCTCTTCGCATCCACGGGTCCAGCTCAACGTCCGGAATTTAGAGTTCAATCCGATTTTTTTTCGAAAAAAATTCTCAATTCTTGTATAATGAATTAAGCAACACAAACTTAATAAAAATAAACAGTTCTGATTTCAAGATTAGGACAAAACATATAAATCAGTGTAGAGTTTCAATTAAATACAGTTACATCCTATGCATACTACCCGCGCGATACCTGTACGGTACAGTAATAAACATAGCAGTCATTTTCAAGTCCGGGGTCAAACGGTAAAGAAGTTACTTTCGTAATTGATATTCTGCTTACTTTCGTTGCGAAGCAGCTCAAGAATGAGCGTTGAATAAACTCACGTGGCTCTTGAAGTATGATATCAAGCAGCTTTGACAAATTACGTGCGGGTTTATTTCAAGCAAGCACGCCTCTATCGCTAAAACTATTATGCATGTGTTTTCTATATACTTTACAATATGCTTTTATTCGAAATTATTCTTAAAATGGTATTTCATAGTGGAGCAGTCAACCATAATGACTCAGTGGCCATACATATCTACTTTTTTATTATTGTCGATAGTGTGACAATGAGCATAATATGATGATGTGAATGAAATTTTGCATACTTTTGCTGTGAAGTGTGTATAAATTGAGTGCTGAATAAATTAAGGCGGCTCATTAAGCTTTTATTTTAAGCAGCTTTGACCAATTATTTACGGGTTTATTTCAGGCAATTGCGCCAATAGAGATATTCACCCCGTTGGAACGGCTTTTGTCGATAAAACTATTATAAAAGTTTTTTTTATATATTAAATATATGTTATTCCATAGTGGGGCGAGCAACAATAATGGCTTAGTGGCCATAAATATTGAGTCATTTCGCTAGTTAGCGTGAAAATGTGGATGTTATGATTACTATAAAAAATTTAAAGTCATGTATATTATTTAGAAGTATAGTTGCAATCCGTTTTAAATATATATTACCAGCTGTGTTTATATTTATTTTATTCTGCGTTTATTTTTGTGCACCACGATTTCTTTAAAGATTTTATTTATATACATATGCATTTTTTTATATTTAGTACCGAACTCTAAATGGCGTAATAAACCGCTTCGTGAGTAGTTCTGTCTCCCCCTGTCATGTTTGACATGGTCAACAAAATTAAACAATATTTAAAAACGAGATTGATTTTTTTGTTAAAGAAACAAAATATATGATTTAAAATGGTCGACAAAATAAATAAATTCTCTGCTCATTAAAACAAAGAGCGTAGTTCGTCTTCAGAAATATGAAAAAAATACAAGCGGTGTATTGAGAAAATTCCTTCCATGGTTAAGAAACAGATGTATGTAGTAGTTATCTTTAAAATATACGCATGGCATTATTTTATCATCGCTGATGCATAACAAAAATCATATAATATTTCACAATTTCATTAACCTTCCTACTTGCTATTTTGGATAGCGTAACGATATGCATCAGTGGTTTTAATTTATGGCTTGCGTGCCTTTGTACTTTATACGTGTACTAGACATGCTTCTGACTATTTAGTATGAAGTTTTCTGTATGTGACACAAGAAATCAGTATCAATTATGTTACATTTACTTTTGGGTGGAATGCAATTTTTTTTATTTATTTCAATAATCTTAATAAATATTACGTCACTGTCTAAAAACTATTTAGTTTAGGTTTTAAGGCATGTGTTTTGATACTTATTTGCTCTACATTGCTGTATATACAAAAAAAATCCATAAAAATTAACATGTTTGCTATTGATTCCAAACGTCACACACATCTTATGTATATAAATTATTTACATTGTAAGTTATATATGCAAATATTCATAAAAATATACAAATATTTGCAAAACCTCGATCGTGATCGTCTAATATATTATTTCAGGATAGAAACTTGCGGCTTCATATGTGAATGGCCTTCTGAAAATTACGAAAATTCTTCTACTCCTCTCAAATCAGCTCTGAGCTATGCCGTTAAAGTTCGGAGTTTAAACGAAAGCGTCACGGAAGTCTTCAGATATCCCTTAGGAATCCACGATAGACCTTCTCATTTCGAAGTGAAGCACCAGAGCTCAGTGCTAAATTTGACAAATAACAACCGTTATAAAACGGCACTGCGGATGATTTCGCAATCGCAACTCTTTTTTCCGACGGACGGAATGTACGATTTTGTCTGTAAGCCTAGCGGAAACGAATCTGACTTTCATTGCGTGTTTGGATACAATGGTACGTCTTTCAAGGATCTGGTTTCTTCCAACAATCCAGCGATATTCAAGGCCAAGTTATCACCTCTGACTGGAAACACAACTACGAAATCTGGAGAGATGATTGAAGATGTGGCGATGTTTGGTATAAGCAAAATTTCAGAAATTAAAGAAAACGACACGAAGATTGCTAAAGTGACATTCGTGGACAATTTTGCATCTGTAAGTATATACTTCAATTAATAACTCAATTGTAACTTAAAAATTACATGATCATTACTTTGGAAAAATATTATGATGGAAAATTTTATCGTTTTAAATGATATTTGTGCTTCATAGCTTTATCAATGTCAAAATCACTTTTTATCAAAGAGATTCAGTAGCCTAATATGTAGTTTAAATTAGATGCTGATTTGAACTTGTTATTATTTTATTTCTTCTTAAGCATATACATGCTAAGAAAAAATATTAATTTTATATTATAAATACATCAGGTTATTAAAAATTTGTTGCGAAATACAAAAAATATGTTACTAAAAAAGCATAAATGCATAACAATTATTTTTGCTTATTTAGTAATATTTATAGATTTTTGTAGAGAATACAAAACGCAGCTTTAAATGATATTTAGTATATTTTAACCAATTATAAAAAAATATGCAGTATTTTTAAAAGAAAATTTTAGCTCTACAATTATTTTTATATCTGTATAAATAAATTAAAAAAATTGATTAATCCTATGATATTTTTTAATAGGCAAATGATGAAGTTTCTATTGAATTGCTGTTTCAAGATGCAGGATCAAAAGGAAAAATCGACCCTATTGGAATAACAGTGCAATTGAACGAATGTAGACCAAAATGCCTTGCTACAGCTCCCAGAGTTCAAATGTGCTCTAATCTAAAGGATCAGATAGAGATTAGTCCAGTGACGACTTTCTGGAGTTATATGTTTGTAAGTATATTAAATATGTATATTACTTTGAATCCGAATCAATATTTATATTTCTAAAGTTAAGTCATTCTGATGTGCAATATTTTAATTTATGCATAACTTAATCCGCGTTCAATGCCAAAAACCAGATATATGCAACTTTACTTTTATTTATAAGCATTGTATGTTCATCTTAAATCTTCAAGGTTTAATTATAACATTTATTTTTTATTAATTCTATCAAGAAACTGTGTATTATATATTTTTTATTTGGTTCATAATAGTAAATTGTTAGTCTATTGACTCTTTATTCAGAGCAAGCATTAGTGTATAATAATTCCATAAGTTTAATCTTGCAAAACTTCTGACCTTATATACCACGCATCAGTGATAGCAAAGTTGCAGTTGAGTTTCTAAAGATACGAGAAAATTATCGATTAACTTGTACTTATTTATGTATGTAGGTCCTATAAATTATTTTTAGAGCCAAACCATAATTATTATTGCATTTACTCATTTATTAATTAATATCAACTTTCAAGCTTTATATTGCTTCATTATTCTTAATATTTCGATAAAATTCTTAGCAGTCGTAACACAGCCTCTAATATTTATTTTGTGTTGCGCAAGTTTCAAGCTCAAGATATGTTTGATTAAGCAACAATCATGTTTTTGGTAAAATATCTTTTACTGATATTTGTATTTTACAATAATTTTTGGCGTATTTTAAGCTACATTTTTTACTACAAAAAAGTACATAATACATTTTATCACTTCAACGACAAAGGACTACAACATATATTAGAGATTTTAATATTTCATATATACAAAAATTTCTTTATTTGTAATTTTTTCTAATCAAAAATATCTCATTATCAATGTCAATAGCGTTGCAACAAAAAATAAAGAATTCAATAACAATAAAAAAATAGCATATAAAATGTAAAAATATTTAAAAAAAATTGCACTTTTCTCGCTTTTAATTTGGAGAATTTATCGATACATTTATAATCTAACGTTTGAACAACGTCATTTTCGATAAATATTATTAATAAATAATTTATATGTATTAGACTTAACAGTTTCAGTAAATAATTTTCAACTCTTTTTAATTATAAAAATAACCGTTTGTATTGCAAATTGATCTTCAAAATGGTTTCTACATTCATTCTACATAGACTGCAAACCTGAAATTGAAATTTTATACATCTCAACAGAACTGGTGATGTTTTACCCTTTTACAAATGCAATATAATGAAGAAGTTTATCTTTGAAATATCTAATATTTGTGGCTAGTTTATTTACAGTTCAAAATCCTTTAGAACATCATTGTATTTGACATTTTTCTTAGATATTCTGATATGAGTGCATCACGAATAACCATATAAATTTTGTTTGGCAAAAAAACATTTCATTTTGGGTTGTTTCTCCAAATTGTAATTTATATTAACATATCAGGGTCGAATTTAACGGAACATAAACCAAAAAAAGACCAAAATTTCAATGGTGCAATGGTAGAGCTGACTTTTTTCTTTCTATTACAATCTTACTGTCAACACAGCTAATATATAATATTTTTTTATTTTTTTATATTATGGATAGCTAAAAGAAAGGACATTTTTATACTGAATAATTTTGACGGTCGTCTGTAGTGTGTTATGAACATAACAACAACAAAAAAACACAAGTTTCAATAGAAGATTTCATTCCGAGTGAGGTGTTTTTACGCACTTGTATGCTGTATGAATTTTACAAAAAAAATCGCCACAGCAACTAAAAACATTTGTGCCGTTTTACTGGTTCGTCAATTTAAAATTTGTTTTGAAGCTGCAGAAATTCAAGCCAATATTCATGGTCTAGCATTCAAAGAAGCTTAAAAAAATATTAGGAAGGCGTAGAAACAAGGCATTTGGATTACACATGTACTAAGCGACGAGAACAAGGCGACGCGCCTGCCTCATACTGCGAGAATCATGCGAGAAAAAATAATGCTCTCGTATGGAAAACTCTTTCTCACCCTACATATTTTCCCAATGTAGCACTATCAGATTACAATATACTTAAGTCTTTACAATATAATTTAGATGGTACAAAAAATAATAGTGTCAGTGAAGTTAAAACATTACTTTCTGAATATTTTAACTCACAGCCAGTCAATTAATGTGGGATTAAGAACTTTCTTGATCGATGGAAAAAGGTTGTACCTGACAATAGATTTTATCTACCTATTGTATGTCGTTGACTAGCTAATTTATTTCGGTTTTAATTCGTTCTGAGGTTTCGATTGGTGTGCTTAAATCGGTTCCTTTGATAGTTCCATTCCGAAACTTGTCCAATCTGTTCTTTAGTTAAAAAAAATTGTATGATATTTTCGCTAAGCGTTAGTACAATGGGAGTATGATCAGAACTTAGTTCATTATTTCCTTCCATTTTTATGAAGTTGACTGATATGTTTTTGATAATGAAGAAGTAAATTAGGTCGGTTGTTTTGTTGGGATCCGCTGGCCTGTTGAAAGGACCTCAGTCATTTATTCGAATAGATTTAAGGAGTTCCATGCTTTTATTACTGATCAGCCTTGACCCCAGTAGGTATGCTTCACATTAAAATGTTCTATGTTCTTATTTGGGAGGGCAGTATATGCTCGCAATTGTAATTGGGTATTACTTTGTTTTGATAGTTATTATTGTGGTTTGTACACGTTTTTCATCTTCATGATGGTAAATATTTTGCTTTATTAGAATGTCTTTTCCCTCCTTTGCATGGTTACTGGGGTGATAAGCATGATATAATTTGTATCCTTTTAATCTGCATATTTTTTCTCGTGTGGCATGTGTTTCAGATATAAGTCATATATCTATATTGTGTTTTGCTTAGACTCTCTGAAGTTCATTGCGTTTGTGCATGAGTCCATTGGCATTCCAAGTTATTATTGTTAGATTGTTCATGATTGATTTTTATGTTCCCGTTCTGAAGTGGAACGGTTTTCGATGTTCTTCAATCGCTCCACTCCAAAACACTAAATACAAAATATTGCCAAAAACTGGAACTACACTTTTGATATGTATCAACATAAACAATAGTGATTGTTTAATGTTTTTTAAGCACAGGCTTGAAGTCGTGAAACCTTTTTTAAATCCAGGCTTGCAGTCGTAAAACGAGTTCATTTTGGCGAGGATGAGTGAGAGAAAAAAAAGCAGGTGTACCATTGCGAATGATTTATGATAAAGAAAGTGCACGCTAGCCGATGATCCGGATATATTTATTATGTTGCAGTAATAAAATGTGGTTTTTATTATTTGCGATGCACTCAAAAGTCGTTCATAAAATTTACTAACATTACTATTATAATTGCTTATTTATGAAAAAAAATAGGTAGGCGAATTCTGAGCAATAGGAGATCACAATTCTAAAGCTAATTTTAGTTTTAAAACTTTAATTAGGTCAAGTTCAAAATACAAACTAAAATATGATTATGCTATTCTTACCAATATTATTTCGGACTGATATGCGTATATTGGTTAAAGTATATTCAAACCGAATTTTGGTCAATAGGAGAGCGCAAAAACAATTATCACTTCTCAGAAGTCAAAAATTCACGTCAAAAGCAATAAAATCGTGTCGGCGCTGTCGCAGTGGGAACGCTCGGTAACGAGCGTTCCCACTGCGACAGCGACGGCATGATTTTATTGCTTTTGACGTGGATTTTTGACTTCTGAGAAGTGATAATTGTTTTTTGTGCTCTCATATTGGTCAAAATTCGGTTTATATGCTCCATATCATATTTGTAATATTATTATAAAAGTCGTAGTGTGAGCGCCAGATTACCGAGCGTTCCCACTGCGACGGCGACGGCACGATTTTATTGCTTTTGACGTGGATTTTTGACTTCTGAGAAGGGATAATTGTTTTTTGCGCTCTCATATTGGTCAAAATTCGGTTTATATGCTCCATATTATATTTGTAATATTATTATAAAAGTCGTAGTGAGAGCGCCAGATTACCTAACGTTCCCACTGCGACGGCGACGGCACGATTTTATTGCTTTTGACGTGGATTTTTGACTTCTGAGAAGGGATAATTGTTTTTTGCGCTCTCCTATTGGTTAAAATTCGGTTTAGATATGCTTCATTTGATTTTCACTTATTGTAAAAATAGAAGAAAGTTAATATGAACGCTAGATAACCGAGTCTTTCCACTGCGACGGCGACAGCACGATTTTATTGATTTTGACGTGGATTATAAACAAGAACGCCCCCTTGAATTTGGCTGGAAAAATGCATATCATTTAATGAAATACTTTGAATGTGAATGAAATCAAAATATTAAAAAAGCGACCACTGACTTCCTCCTGGAAATAGTTTAAGCAATGAAATACTATGAAAAAATCTGTAATGACATCACTGCTTGAGAAAAGATAAAACGTGCATTTGAAATTGGCCATCCTAAACGGTAGTATTGGTTTTTGCCCATCGTGATGCATTGGGTTCAAGATGTTCTTAATTTAATTTAAATAAATAAGAGACCTTTCAGAGTTCACGTCATCAGAGCTCTCGAACTTTGACTCACTAAGTTCATATAAAGTTAGTATATATCCTATTTTTTTATTATCCTAATTATAAATACATCTATGTATATATTTAGAAAACAATTTATTTTCCGGCTTCTAAAAAAAATAATACATCATTGGATATTATTTTGTTTAGAGCAATTTGTAAGGCGGATAACTTTTTATAACTTATTTTAAAATTTATTTATAAAACGACTACTTAAGTTCAGGGTCGCTCGTTATGGGAACATCCGCAGGTAAATTGACTGGACTATAATTACTGGCTAACCAAGATGTCGCAGAAGCGGTTAAACCGTTTTACCGCCTCGTTCTTGTTAGCATGCCACAATAATTAAGCTCTCGGGTGACATTGGTTGGCAATTGACCGAATTATGTTTTTCATTTCTAGGCTCGAGTTATCATCGGCATATTAGGTGGAACTTCCTACGCGATGTTCGAAGGCGCTGCCATTGCTATTTTGAGAGAGAACAAAGCGGATTACGGCTTGCAAAAGATCTACGGAAGTATCGGTGGGATGATATCATCGCCTCTCTCCGGATTATTCATCGATATGGCGTCCTCCGATAACGGCTACAAAGATTTCAGGTGATTGAACTGAATATGTAAATTTAACCTTAAACATTGTTATGAAAATTGATAAACCAATGATTTAAAAAAATATTTCCAGTATTTTATTCCAAGTTCAATACATAAACATAGTATGCATGTATTTTTGTTAAATTTGTTTCATCTGATAGTAGACATAAATGTTTTGGAAGTATAAACTCAACTATATGTAGATAACTAGAGGCTTCTGTGTTGTACATTAAGAAAAATAAACATGCTGCAACTGTAATCATCTCTTGAACCCATAAATCGGTTTAATCGACTTTAATATATTGACTGGCAAAACCAAAAAAATCTAATAATGAAAATGGTTAAATCTATACTATATTTTTGTAATTTAAGCACATATTTGAGACACCTATATCTTCAAATATGTTGCGTTTTCAGACAGATAAAATATAGAATATATTTTAATAAGGAACGTACATATTTGTCGAAATTAAATAAAATTCGCAATCGCCTAGAAAAATAGCAAAAACTTATAATGAAATTTTGTGGTGTACTTATGCTTCGAATTTATCCAGGTAATTTATTTTTAATTATGATTATTTTCAGCTAGGAAATATAGAGCTGGAGATCTTGCATCTAAGCAAGTTAATAATAGGTATTTGAGAAATATGTTTCATATTTTTTTCATAGATTATTCTATTAAAATCAAATACTTTTCTTTAGTAAAATCATTAAAAAATCCAGCAACGTAGAACCCAACGTTTAGTAATATAATCAAACATTAATTTATATAGTTAGCTGTTTCTTTAACGCCACTTGTTATGTGTCGATTGTTTATTTTTATGTTTTAAGTTATGTACATACATAGGTTACATAAAATAAAGATATGTTTACGAAACCATTTTGGAACACTATTTCACGATGTTTATGTGAATTTACCATTTATGACGTATTGTATAAAAGATAAATATTTAATTACCAATAATGTACAGTGTGTTTTAACATGTTAGTAAAAATGTATGATATTGATTCTAAACATAACAAATGTTTCTTTAACAGTCATTGTTTTTTTTAATAATCGTTACATGTTACGTTAATACGTTATCATGTTATCGAATATGCAGATAAATAAACCGAACATGTAACATCAATGTATTGTCATAAAAACAGATGATTTATAAAAGCAACACATGATCAATTGTGATTTAAGATAATTCCATTTACTTCCTTAACCGTTTGCATACCGTAAGGACGCCAGTGTCCACTTACGAACGACGACATGAATGCCGCTCCGACGCGGGTGTCTGTTCCTAATTTTGTATTTTTTTTTTGTAAAATTATGAAATATTTTTTTATACTTTTTGGGTACTTACTTGTATAAACTATATTTTATTTTGAAAGTTCACAAAAAAATATTCAGAAATATTTTTTTTTATATTTATAAAAAATGCTTGGCATTCTTAGCATTAAATAAAAATTGGAGAGTAGATGTTAAAGTGCGAATGTCAGAGAAAATCTCTGAGAAAGACGGGTACTTTGACTTAATTTGCGAAAAGGTTTTCTCACGGTGGTATCCCATTTGACGAACAAGCTCTTTTCTTGTATTAGACGTTTAAAACCTGTTTTCTTATATCACATGCTGAAACTGGGGCTTATGATTTAATAGCATAATATTCAAATTCCAACGCCTATAAATTTGACTTAACGCTTTTCGACCGTTTTTAGACCTTGCGATTTAATTCTTCATTGGGTGGTCCAATTATTAAACGGGAAATTCAACTGATAATCTCAATGAATTGATATGCAAAAATATATCTTTATATAAATGTATGATTAAACGTTATATGAGTTTACGGAAACTTAACATATTTTCCATCGATTAGTCAACGAACAATCGATTATTGTTTTATTGTTTTTTTTTATAATAAAAAAAATATATTGCGTACACAATTGCATAGTAAAAAATGAAGGATTTCAACCTTAATTCAGGTCATGGTAGACTTTTATGTTTCAACTATAATAATATTTGTTTATTTTTAATTTCAGGCCTGCTTTTTATTTATACGCAGTGTTGAAAGTTTTGAGCGCCGCTGGTATGCTCTTCGTGAACTTAGAATTCAAAGTCCCAGCTTCGAGTCTGAAGAAAGACTTTTTCAACGTCATAAAAAATGTTGAGATTTTGACCATATTTGGAGTTGCCATCTGCTTAGGTATACATTTATTTAAAACCATAATAAATATACAGTGCTAAATAATATTTTTAATTAAACAGGTGCCGCATGGGGTTACATTGAAAACTTCTTATTCTGGCTGCTCCAAGATCTTGGAGCATCTAGCAGTCTGATGGGAATAACTGTAACTGTCGGAGGAATAGCCGGAATACCTCTTTTAGCATTTTCCGGTCCAATTATCGACAAAATAGGGCATGCAAATGTTCTTTTCCTTGGTTTTCTATGCTATTCGATAAGACTCATAGGTTTGTATTGATAAATATTAGCTGTACTTTATTTATATGTATCTTATACAAATATTTTTTATAGGTTATTCTCTTATATACAATCCTTGGCTGTGTTTGATTTTTGAGTCAATTGAAGGAGTGACTACATCTTTGGCTTTCACGGCTCTTGTCACATATGCCGCAAGTCTTTCAACATCTACGACAGATTCTAGTGTTCAAGGAATAGTAGGAGGATTATATTTTGGCGTCGGTGAGTTAAAAAACAATATAATCAGTTTATACTAGTAATGTGCGGCTCTCTACTTTGAACTTGCTAATTTTAAATCTTCGTGTTTTGGAGGAAAAAACAGAAAGTTGACGTATGTCATATTATAGCGCGCAATATGAATGATTGAGAAACATGATAGTACGAAAAGTACATTCTCTTTGTATTTCGAAATTGACCCCATTATTCGCAAACATATATTGAAGTGACATCTTATGGAGAGAAGCGAAAATAAATTGTATTTATTTTTATAAATATGTCAGAGACATCTATGAGTGATGCTGCAAAACTAATGCAATAATAAATTAATTTTAATCAAACATAGATATTGCTTGTTTTGAAAAAATAAGAATAAACTCTGATTATATAAATTGCATCTATTTTTATTAAATTATAAGTTTATAAAACAAGAAACATTGCGTCAAAACGTAAAATAGTAATATATTATATTATTAATTAATAAATTTGACCAGCTTTTAGTTTATTATGTACTGTTGGTTTAGTGTCAATTAAATTAATTTATTAATTTATTTTTCACAATTTTTGTGTGTAATACATATTAGAAACATGCGGTTCATTTTTCTTGAATTTTATATTAGTGTAAGTTGAATTAACATAAAAAAGAAAATTGAAAATTTAGCCACAATATAATCAACGAAATAAACATTGTAAGTTATATTATTAACTTCTTCAATAGATGTCTATCCATCACCATGATATAAAAATTATTTGTTATATTTTTCAGGACGAGGCGCTGGATCATTATTTGGAGGTTTCTTGATGAAAGCTGTAGGAACAAGAACAACCTATCAAATATTCGCGTTGATTATGTTGCTCATTGGTTGTTTATATCTTATTTACAATAAAGTATTTATCAACAAATGGAGAAGCGACAATGAAAAAGCGATCGAAAGCGCAAAACAGTTAGAAAATGGCGAAAAGCAAGAAAAGACCAAACCTAATAACGAAAAAATGCCTTTGAAAGATTCTAAGGCAAATGTTAATCTATATCTAGATAACGTATGCAAGAATAACAATTCGAATGAAAACAACGATTATAATAATACCACTAAATCGAACGGAGTTAATAATCCAGCTTATGAAGACACAGAAAACGATAAGAAAATAAACGTAGATAAATATTAATCTAATTAATATAGATCTATATATTAAAAAAAAAGTATTATAGATATGTACGATTATTGTGATAATTTATATACGATTAAACTATTAAATAGTACCTGTGATTAGTAAGGAATGGTATGAATTTTATACAAAAGTTAAGCTATCAAATTGCCAATATTACTCAATAGATTAGTTTAGTGAAATATTTTTTTAGAACATATCGACGATTAATATTGTGATGATTTTTTAGGAGATATTAAAAAAATAACGTAGGCGTAAATGTTGTGATTTTTTTATTTATTTTAAAAGACAATGTACAATGCCTTATTTGTAAATACATGTTTAGTGTAAAAATATTTTTTAATAATTTAAGCGAAATACAATGACTAAATACACATAAATTCGTTTTTTTATTGGAGTATATTTTAATAATATTATATTAATTTAATCGCAATAAAAGATTAAGCCAAAGTAAAATCTGAACACCTAGTTGTATGCAATTAGCTTTAAGGGTTTTAAACCTCTGCTTTAAATTGTTTTTTTAAGTATACTAAATCCATTGTATCTATGCATACTCTTTGTATTTAAGAAAAAGGTTTAACAATTTTATTTACTTATTGAAAAAATAATGTTTAATATCTTATTAAAATAATACATACTTATTGTACATTTTTTTTAATCCCTACAAACATATGTTTTATTCAATTGAGGTATACTTAGATAATATTACATTAACTTACAAGCATTGGCTCAATGCTTAAGTGTAAGAGAGTATTACATATTGTATATAAATTAATACTTGGTATAAAAAAATAATTATATTTTTAAATAATTTAAGTAAAATACAATGACTATATAATATATATTATTTTTATCGAAATGGGCGATTTTCAGGTTAAAAGTTTAGGACAAAAATCTCAAAATCTATATTGTAGCAGCTTAGATAAAAGCCACAATATTTTTATTGATAAATACTTACAAGTTCTATGTCAATAATATTATTTTATTTTAATTAATATCAATAATTAAAACATATTTTTCTTAAGATAAAGTAAAAGCCCCTAAAATTATCTAGTAGCTTATTTGGATTAAAGCTAAAATATTTTTTCAATAAATACTTACAATTAAAGTTCTACGTCAATTATATAATTTCTATTAACTTAAAGTTATTTAATAAAAACGAAACATATTTAGTATATAATATTTGTGAGTGATTTAGAACATTTTCTTTGTATTTAAGTGTTAAACATACTATATAAAAGACGTAATTAATGTGATTTTATTTATTTATATACAATTGCTTATAAATAAATTAATTAATGCTTAGTATAAAAAAGTAATTATATTTTTAAATAATTTGAGTAAAATACAATGACTATGCAATATATATTACATTAACTGTAATGGCAATGGGCGAATATCAGGTTTTAGGATAAACTAAAAGCTCAAAATCTGTATTTTAGTAGCTTGGATAAAAGCCACAATCTTTTTATTGATAAATACTTATAAGTTCTATGTCAATAATATTATTTTATTTTAATAAAAATGAAAGAGTATCAAAAAAGTTTTCAAGCATACTTAGCCTATCGTCTCTAAGAGTGATGTAACACTTTATTTGTCTGAAAATATAGGATTTAAGGAAATAAACGTAGATATTGTGATTTAATATATTTAATAAAAATAACAACGTACATTATCTTATTTATAAATAAATTCTTAATGTAAAAAAAAAGTAAAAAATATTTGTTCATAATTTATGTGAAATACAATGACTATACTTTTATAGACACATGTGTTTTTTAATTGAGGTATTCTTTAATATTGTTACATAAATTGTTATCGTAATGGGCAAATTTCAGGTTAACAGCTTAAGGCAAATAAAAGCTCTTTGAGCAGTCTAGTTTTACAACTTATTGCAATACTATAATTTTCTTTAAATTAATATTATTGGTTATATATTAAAATAATAATTAAGAACTTCATATCTGAGATTGATTATGAACTGAATATTTATCTGAAACTGTCATATTTGAAAAACGCACAGTATGATAACAATTGAAAAGATATCTACTCTATCTATCTATAATAAAATCCCATATTTTCTTATACTTCCAAGTATCTTTTTGCGATTGAGACGATTGCGTTTTTCACTACGTGAGTCAAAAAATCAAGCTCATCTTCTGACAATTGCCATTCAGAACCGATCGACCTTTTTGCTTTGAAATGTTGAGGGAATGTGACTTTGTGTCTGATCCAATTCCTGCCGATCATTACCACTAAATATCCTCCAACATAAGCGGCGAAATACAAAGGTAAATACCAGAGCTTTTGTGCGAAAAAATAGTAGTTTAAATCTGGAACTTTTTCTTCCACGACAATAGGAGCTACAACTACTGGAGGCGGAGGATGTTCTATGATTGGCGGATGGTGTTCGAATTCAATGTGATGATGATGATCGTGATCGTGGTCATGGTCGTATTCGAACGGATAAGCATGAGAATCTCCCGATAAAACCGAAGGATCGAAATCAAATCCTAAAGATGATGGTTTTGAATCAAAGTCCGGCGGAGGCATTGAATCGAAATCCGGTGGAGGCTTCGAGAAATCAAACATAGGCGCATCTTTCGCCGATGGTGGAGGCATCATCAAAGTTGGAGGAGAGTCTCCAGGGGGGGATTTTGAGTCCATGGATATAGGAGGCGATTCTTTAGAGAAAGTTGGCGTTTCTTTCGGCGGAGGACTCAAGTTCGGCGGTTGGTAGTAATAGCCCCCTGGATTAAATCTCTCCATGACTTCGCCAGGAGCGGGTCGAAGGTCGTACTTGGCGTCGTCTACGGTCGTATATAATCCGTTATCCACCCTGTGCATCTTCACTCTTATCGGCCTCCTGCCTTTGTTATAATTCCACGACATTCCGCTATAAGCTCGAGCTTCATTGTTCGTATCGTTCGCATCGTCGCTGCAATAAGAAAATATTTTTTCTTAATTTTTTTTTGGCCGATCGGTCATCGTCTGTATAAAGATCATGGGATTTTAATTTTATATTGACCTCAAGTATACACAAAAACAAATCAAGCGTGACATAATAACTACTTTGGTACCAATGAATTTTGCACTTTGAAAATTCCGTCGCCTGTCTGAATTAATTATTAATTATAAAAAATAAACAAACTGTGTAAATTAAGTTTACAATAAATAATCAATATTATTGAAATGATGCAAAAATAGTAAATAGTTATATCACGTAATGTTTTCGTAATAACTATGACATATATAATTATATTTATAACAGTTTTAAAAATAAAAATATACAAAAAATCTAGAAAATATTTAGCCAAAAAGGAACAAATATAATAGCATTGAAACTATTGACAGCCTTCGTCTATAGTTGCATTTTTAAATAGCATACTTAAACACCACTATGGAGTTTCTTTGACACAAAGATAAAATTGATATATACATACATATGTTAAATTATACGTAACCGTAAAAAACAATAAAATCGACCGTAACAAAAAAAATATATATGCTAGAAAAAATTAAATATATGTTTAGAATATGAAAATTTTTAAGCAACAATTAAAATAAATGTGTAATTATAACCATTGGAATTATTTTATAATACTTAGCGAAAAACTTGAAATGAAACATTAATAATATATCACTTTATATGTATCGATTATTATTATATTTCATGTAGACGACGGACTTTCAAAGTACAATGTCTATTTATATCAGTCATTCTTTGAAATATTGCGATGTGTATTTAACAATAGCGTTCGTTAGCATCTTAGTCCAAATCTGCAAATTTTCTTCTGATACATTCCATTCAGTTCCAATCGATCTCTTTGCTTTGTAATGTTGCGGATAAGTTATTTTATGCCTTAAGATTGATTTGATAATCAAAGCTGCTACATATATGATGAAGTAGACGCTAAAGTACAGCGGTAGATACCATAGCTTCTTTCCTAAGTAATAGTAACTGTATCTATTGTTAACACGCATCTCAGGAGCTGCTGTTGTCGGTGGTGGTGGTGGTGGAGGTGGCGGTGGTGGCGGCGGCGGCGGAGGTTCAGGGTGATCATGTCCATGATGATGAAGAAACTCGTAGAGATCTTTATAATCGAAATTGTGGTGATCATGATCGTGATCGTGATGATCGAAAACCACTCCTTCAGGTCCACTAGGAACAGAAGTAGTCATGTCTACTTGAGGAGTTTCATGTTGATCCATTGGAGGTGGTTGATCTGGTTTTGGGTAGATATAGGCGCCAGGGTCTGGTCCTGCGTAGCTCGAAAAGTCAATTGGTGGTGAATCTGCTTGTTTTGGTGGTGGCGGTGGAGGAGGTGGTGGTGGTGGAGGTGGTGGTGGTGGTGGTGGCGGTGGTGGCATTGGAGCTGGTGGTCGTGGCATAGATGGAGGATCAGGCTTAGGTGGAAGGTATGGTTTTGCAGGATTATATCTTTCTTGTAAATTTTCTCCGAAATAGCCAGAGTCGTACGACGGCTTGTAGACGGGATAATAACTGTTGTCGTATTGTCCGCCGTTGTATCTTGATGGTTTTGTGTCATATTGCGACCATAGTCTACGGTCATTAACACTTCTATATTCTTCGTCTGAGCTTTCTTTAGCTGAAGAGCTTTCCGTGCGGCTGAAATGATTATTGCTTAATGAAAATTTATGAAAACAAATAATTTACTAGTTTAGCTAAAATTGTAAAACATTTTTTTAAATATTTTTGCCGCAATGATACGTTTTTTATATATAATACAAAAAAAGTTGTCTTTATATAATTTATATTAAATAATTAAAAAAAAGGAAGTAATGCAACTACCGCGACCAAAAATATATGTTTAATGTTTGGTGAAGATGTGTTAAAAACTCTTTTTTTTTATTTTACTTCAATAAGTTTTGATCAAGAAAATCGTTTTTGGAAATACAAAAGCCGCGCCACGATGGTGTTCTATTTATGTTAAGAGCAAACAAATATTAACAAATACAGGTGCAGGCTAAGGTTTTCAATTCATAGAATATTGAGTAAAAAATTGGGGAAGTTTTATATGATATTTTTTTATTTAAGCAATTAGTGCAAAAAAATTGCATTTAAAAAATATTTATTTTAATTAATCATTAAGTTTTTAAAATTTTATAAAATATGCTGTGAGGGCATTAAAAGGAAAATACTTAATTTTTTAATGCATACTTTTTGATCAGGGATGTGATTTCAGTTTGTATCGACTTTTTTGCATTGAAATGCATTTAAATTAAATAATTAGAAATAAATTAGCTGCGATAATTTTTTTAATTGACTGAAATAAATTTTTTGCGTCTTGGTACAATAAATATAAAAACGTAAAACGTAACTTCCCAACAAAAATTTGTGACGCACACCTGTTTTTGAGATCAGCGTTAAACGATAATATAGGGTGGCCCTTTTCAACATTATGTTTCGTTGAACGAATAAATTCTGCGTATTTCGGTCACAGTGGATACTACCGATTAACGATCTATTCACAAAGGTTTTTCGAATGCGAATTTTTTTTCATTTCATAATTTTACCAAGCTACTAGTTGAAAAAGTCAGTTAATTTGAAAACCCTAGTAAGTATGTATGTAATTAAAAAAAAAATATATTTTGATAATTTTAGTATGACGTGTTAATAGCCCAAATTATATCACAGTTACTTATGATTTATAATTACTAACTAACGAAAAGTTAATAAAAAAGTTACTGACTATTTAATTTGTTGCCCTCGACTTTTAATATCAAACGATAAAAACTTTTTTTTATGTTATGTATTATATAAAAATAAATAAAAGTTATTTTACCTTTGGGGCTATAAACCTGCAACTGCACAGTATATTTAAAGGTTATACAAATATACTAATGTCATGTCACAAAATATTTTTTTAAAACATTGTATACTATCGATTGTTAAATATATTTTTAGCTTTAATAGGATTCACGTTATACTATGTATTCAATTAAATAAAAATATATTTAATTTAATATAATACGTACTTAAAAATATATTATTATAAAAAAAAAACAATTGATATAACAACCAGTGGTGTGATATAAACAAACTGAATTAAAAATTGAAAAATTAACTTAGATTTTAAAAGCTAAATTTAACACATTTATTTTTAGCCATTAAAAATTATTTACTTGTGATTAAGTCTATAAGTGAAATTTATAGAAATCATTAAATAAAACCCATTGCCAAAAATCTATCGTGGTTTTGTGTTTATGGAATTTTACATGTGATGAATGAAAAATACTTTCGTAAGAGACAAAATTTGTCATAGAAGGAAAGAATATTTTAAATATGTTTTTCTTAATGACTTAATTATAAACGAGGAATATATTAGACAAATTATTAATAGCAGATTAGTTTTAAAATAAGTAAATCTATATATAAAATAACTAGTAATAATAATACATAAATATTCAGTTACAATAGTTTTACGTATTTATAGTATCTATTCTCTATTCTATTCTCAGATATATAAAAATAAAAAACTATGTACTACATACATTGTACATATAGTTGATTTAAAAGTATTTTTTTTATTAAAATTTTAATATAAATGCACTTTAAATTAAAAAAATAGTTTTTATAGTAATAAACTTCATAATTATTTAATTTTTACCCAAGTTTTTATCACACTTTTATAAATCAAATATAATTGATCGTTATGTAGTTAACTTTTAGTATATGAAATATTTAGTTGTAGGTTTTGATTCACAAAAAATTTGAGGTTAAGTTTAATATATTTTAGCTTGCTAATGCTATCATATAATAAAATTATTAAACTTACTTTATTAATTCATCCAATTGCGGAATCGACTTAGGCCAGCCCTTCTCCTCAATCTCTACAGACGGTAACGTATCTATTGAATAATCGTCGACAACTTTATCCCTCAGTTTCGTCCTATAATTTTCAGTTGTAGAAGTCGTAGTAGTCTTTGGTCTTTCTAATTTTTCATTATTGTTTATAATGTGCCAAACATCCTGCACGTGCATTTCTTCTGGTTTTTGTGTCGTTACAGGTTTCGATCTCACAATTTCTTGACTGAGCATATCTTTAACGGACAACATTCCATCGGCTTTGCTTCCGTTCTTAGATCCAGATCTGAATTCAGCCATAATTATATCCGGAGGTGCTTTGGTCGTCCTTCTCTTATATCCAGAGGCTGGTAGATTAAAATCTGGTAATGGCGTCGGTAGAAAAGGTCCATCGAATCGTCTTGGTTGTGGAGTGACAACATAAATCGGTGGCTCGTAAGACTTTGCCGATTTAACAGAAGCTCCGAAGGAATGCCTGAAAGCACTCAGTACGAGCAGCAAGGCTACCACTCTGATTTCCATGCTGTGTTCTCTTGTGAAGATGGTCACGTTGTGTCGTCGGTTAGAAGACAAGAAACAGTCGCTAAAATATTTTACCCCAAATAACACATAGCGGTAAATGACAGACCAGTGTACTAAATTGAAAGATCACCGATGTGTGTTTATTCACGACTTGTTACGTATGAGTATATCCATCGTAGTCTAGTGGTAAAACGTGTGAATTCGATGCTTCGTAATTTAATTTCAATTGCAACTGTATATTTTAGATAAAACAAAGAATCCGTTGAACAAACATGTCAATTGTAATACACACATAACGTGTGCCATAATTTATAATAGCGCATTTAATAGTGTAAATTGGGAATAATATAATAAACCGTATTATGAAGTAAACTATAATTTAATATGAAACAGAGCATTTTCTTTAAATTTTATATTTTTATTTATAAAAAGGGATGATGATATGTTACAACTGTAATACTTTCATCGAAGGAAAAATGCGTGAAAGTTTAATAGATTATATAATTTGTTGATATAATGAATTGTTAAATTAAACAGTTTACTGTCATTATTTTTTTAAGCTAAAATTTGCCATTTAAATGTATATTAAAAATAAAATGCTCATCTATGTCGATTAAGTCGTAAATAAATTTAATATTTCTATTAATTTGTATTCAAATGTTACAGTTACACTTATTTTTTTGTTTGTTTCTTAAATGTCACAAATTTTTTTGATGAATGTGAAAAAAAGATCAAATTGCGCATATCTCAGCTGAACTCGCAGAATAAGGGTATGTAAACATTATAAACGAATTGTCACGACCATTTGCGTCCGTTATGTTACCGTTGAAATTGGGTTACATCGACGTGTGGTCATTCAGAAAAGGAATTGTCAAGTTACAGATTTATTATTTATTTTTTAAACGATAATTTACGTCAGACATAATCATTCGTTCAATGTTTTTTTTATTGATTATTGTAGTAGCTGTTGTGTATTGCCATTAAGCTGTCATTGTAGACAGCTGTCAAAGTCAATAAAATATGAATTGATTTTGTATTGTGTATGTGGATTCAAGAAAAAAAGATGTTGATTACATCAGTATTTATATGGGTGATATCAATGAGTGGGTAATTTCGCAACCTTGAATTGGTAAGATTGATTTATTTATTTTAAAAAGATTTTTTTGTATAATAAAATTTAGATTCTGTGTTATAAATATATTTAAAAATCAGTCATCAATTTATTTAAGCTTATTTAGTCATTAATTTAAGTAAATAATATCTTTTTTTATTATATTTCAATATAAATATTTTATATTATGTTTCAAACTATATAGTTAATATTAATTTATATAAAATCTCAATGAATATATATTTTTTTATTGTAATTTATATTTGCATTTATTTTAATATGTTATAATACAATATTTATTTAATAAATATACAATTTAGCTATTGAATTTATATTATAATAATATATTTCTAAATTAAAAATATATATTTACAGTTTAAAAAATATTTATCATTTGTTTTATGAAATTGTTAATATTATATTTATTTTTTAAGTTCAAAATAGTTATATAGTATTTTAAGGGGCGTAGTCCTAGGGGTGGTTGACCTCGCGGCCAATGAGACTCTTCGGTGAATCATATTGATTGTTTATTGTGACTATGGACTATTACGGCTTGACGTTTCTCGCGATGTATGTGTACAGGTGATGATGTCTCAGGGTTCTGTGGCTGCGTGCGGCGAGTGTCAGGTGTGATCTTCAGGTCTGTCGGTGAGGGCGCGTGGCTGGTTCCTCCGGATGGCTGCTGGTAGATCTTGGCTCTCTGGTTGTCTGCGTCGATGGCTCTGCTGTCTGGTGACGTCTCTTCTCTCGTGCCTCAGCCGTCTCGTATCTCGGACCGTCTGCCTTCTCCTCGTCGGAGTCTGGGCTTATATATTTTAGGGGGATGCACGCTAGCTGGCCAATCGCGATTGTGCAGTGGCTTCTTAGAATTTGAGAAATCGGATGTGTATTTCCGAAAGCGGGTTTTTTGCTTGGCTCCAGATTCTTCGGAAAGGGTTTGCATTTTAGTGATTGATTGCGTCCGTACCGTTTTGTCACAAAAGTGATTCTCTTAACGACCCGTGTTGTGTGGTCAAAAGAAATCCCTCTTGTCCCATGATGTTTGTCTCATTGTTAATGAATGAACGTTTTTGGTCACGGTCATTAACAATGAGACAATCGCCTTTTTAAATGTGCCTATATGTGTGGTCGCCACAGTATTATTGATTTAGTTATTTTTTATTTTTTAGTTTATTTGAATCATTTAAGAATTTTAATAATTTTATTAAAATTACAACAGTATTAAATATGGTTGTACAAGTTTGACAATAGTTATATAAATATACATTACATTTTTAGCCGTAATACTGTGTCGTTTTAATCTACAAGATCAAGTTGTATTTCCAGATCGGATGGACGAGATGAAAGCGACTGGGTTCTTGAATGTCATCTCGGTCGATTCAGCGTAGCTCCGTTTGGTGGCGAGTTTGGCTGAACTCTCGTTATTCCAAATCGGAAGCGAAGTGGTACTGAAGTTTTGATAGCTCAAACAGATAAGTACAGCTTTGGTGTATATACCGTCTTAGAGTAAGGAGAATTCAGTCATCAACTTTTGATCAATGACAATAATTTGGGGTGGAACCAGATTATTTGATATTTAGACGTGTGTAACGGCAGATTTTGAGATACTGTAATACCTACATATCGGTTTAATAAATACCGGATACGCATAAATGCTCTATTGTTTGTTACGTCAATGAAACTCCAATTCTTAGTTAATTTGTAGGACAAAAATGATTTTTTTAGTAACAAATTTTGACGCAATTAAAATGGTTAGTCCCGAAGGTTAAATTATATTATTAATAAAAATATATATAATACTGAAAATAATCATATTTCTGATTTTTTATATCGCGCAAAAAAATCAACATTAAATTGAAAAAAACTGTTCGAATCATACCTTTTTTTTTAATAATTATATATTTAATTTAAAGTTACTTTAAAAGTGTTCTATATAACCTTTTTATCATAATGAAAATAATTTAATATATTTTTACTGCTTAAAATTAAAATTTTAATTGTATAAATTGATTAATTAATTAACTTTCTTATTTAAAAAAAATTATATTGCTCAAATTAACTGGACAATAAGTAGTTAATATAACATAATATTATTGCTATGAAATATTATATATGGCGATTATTATAATACTAAGAAATTATATATAAATTTACCATAAAATCATCAGTTTCATGCACCCTAAATCAATCAATATATTAGTTTAACAACCATCTGAAAAATAACAGCAACTATCGGATAAATCAAAACCAAAAAGATCTAAAAGCATACCGCACGTATTACAAAATACTGTAAGTGCCTACAAAATACTGTAAAAGTATCCGTTGCGATTTATTAAAATTTTTACGGCCTTTAAGATAAGTGGCTATCTGTTTAAAATCCAGCATAACTATGTAAAAGTATATTTAAATTAGCCGGAAGGTGTTAACGAATCTTAGCACACTCTCAATATTCGTAATAAGTTGTGGCAGAAAACAGTGGGCGAGCACTAAGCCTTTCTCAGGCAGACCATGTGTATAAAAATTAATACACAGCTCCGAAATCAATAATTTTTGTTTGGGATTCGCTCCTGACAACAAATCCACAATTTCATCCTGAACTCGACAATAAGTAGTTTCACGGAACAGACTGATACGATCCTTAGAAACCCAAGAAAAGCAGCCACTACGATATAATAGATATTATTTATGGTTATGGCACAAGTTGCAATACCTCCACACTGTTGTGATTTAAAAATTAGGTACCACACAAGCATTTTTTTTAAATGTATTGATATTTTTCCATAGTTTGCTCTGTAACTCACAAACAGCAGTCTCGTTGAATATTAAATTATTAAAAAAATATTGTTTCACACCTCTGAAATCACAGAAACCATTAACAATTATGTACATTAGAGTCGTTGCGCGAAACGGGAGTTGTTTGCACTGAGCGCGTTTGTGCCATACAGACAGCCACCTAAACTATGATTAGTTGACTGATGTTTGTCCATCTCATCATCCAGATCAGCCCGGCGACTTGCACCTGACCACATCTGAGAGTCACCATTGTCGTCAGTGCTCTTCCAAGTCGAAAACGAACACGACGAACAGTCAACATCCAACGACCATAACACAACCACCGAAAAAATGATAATCACCCGTGCCGAATACGATTCGATTTATAAATCACATACATAAAGAGGATCGTTAAAATTAAGTGAGAAGTGAAGGTGACAGAGTGACATTGACAGTGCTATTTACTTAAGAACAAAATAACCATAATGATTCGCACTAAGCTATTCAATATAACACTGTGTGTTTTATTAATATTTTTAACGAGCAAAGCGAAATGCGCTCCTCAATATGCAGCAACGACACAATCGCCAAATCTATTGACTACCATAAAATATTATAGCAATGTAACGCCTAAAACCAGGTAAATATTTATTATTATAATATATATTGCATTATAAAAAAATATAATATTATAATATCATTTTAGAATGGAACACGATTATCAAGATTATTATGAAGAATATCCTCCGAAAAAGAAAGATCCTTCCATACCAACTTTAACTGGCCATATTACTCCATCTGAGTTATTAATGACTTTAGCTAAAACTGTTCTAGACATTGTACGAAAAGTCAATGCTATAAGATCTCAAAAAAATGTTGATAATTCAACTGTAGCTACACAAACTAACACAACCTCTAACGTCACTAAATCTGAAAATGCAAGAGGGATGGATCATGATATTTATTATTCGGATGTAGCATCACATGATCATGATCATTATCATCACCATGAAGAACCACCACCTCCTCCACCTCCACCGACAACCACAACCACAGAAGCTCCCATGAAGCCAAGATACAGCGATCCATGGGCAGGGTATTATGATTTCATCATCAACGAAGGCTCTTTTAAGTTCTGGAGTGGTTTTCAGGTAAATATTTAATATCATGTACAGTTATTGAATGGCATAACGGATCGAGTGTGTTTTGTGAATAGGTTCTTCAACCGTTAAAAACTATTAGCGATCGTGTAACACCAATTTGATGACGTATTTTTTTTGTTTTATTTTGCACTCGTGCGAAGGTTGTGCAATCTTTTGCCTTTAATCGGATCGAGGTTGTCATTTCTTTGATTTTGTGTGGATACGCGTGGTTAGGTTCAATGCGGGATGTACGTGAGGTATTAGTGCGTTAAGTTATTTTGTCCTAGTTTAAAAAAGTCGTGTTAAAAACGAGCAAATTTCAATTCATGTGTGAGGTTATGTAATTCAGTTTATAATATATGTATAAATATAACCAAGTATAGATTTTATCTAAAACACTTTTAAGAATTAATTTGCAAATAAGAATTAGTACTAATATTTTTTGATCAAATTCCGTTGATGGTAGCTCTTTAATTGTTGATGGATTTCGATATTTGCATTCATATTACTTTTTCTTAAGAACTACATTTTGTATAGGATTGCCTTATAAAGATGCTTTTTTACTTTTTTTCTTAAAAATATCAATAAACCAGAGATGAAAAAGAAGCGTTAAATCTTATATTTTGTACTATAAATATAATATATTATAATTATAAATAAAAATATTTTTTTAAGAATTTATTATTAAAATAAATATTTATTACTATCTAAGTATCAGGATTTGAAAGTTAAGAGTGTGTGAAATTTATCGTATCTTTGTGGCAAAAAATTGTGCATTGGTAATAAAAATGTTAAAATATTTTACGATTATTAAATTTTAATTGAAAAACAAAATAACGTCATACAACATAGTTTTCAGGAGTAAACGTAAATTAAAGTTTTTTTAGTTTGTTAAAAAATAAAAATATGATATATATAATTTTTATTTCAGTCCTTAATTAATTAAGCAAAATCAATATATCTATAATTTATATCTATAATATTTAAAAAATCTTAATCTTAGCTAATTGTAACAATGAAGAAAATCGTTTCTGTTTTGTTAATTAATAAGTATTTTTTTCTTTAAGAAAAAACATATAATTTCAATATTTTTTTATCAGAATATTTCTTACTACTATTTATTGTCTAAAAAATCTAATCAGCAATTAGCAATCTGATTTAATTGAAATTTATTTAAAAGTATAAAAAAATACACAATTTTAGCATTTAAAAAAATTAACGTAGTTTGCTTTTAACTTATATATATGATTTTTAATATGAAATATATTAAAAACATCTCTGAAACAAACTATAAATTATTTATTATTTATAAAGATAATAATTTATATTTTTTAACTTTTATTGCATTATTTAAAAATATGCAATAAAAGTTCAAAAATACTCAATTATTATTTCGCATTTTATAAGTCATTCATTTACAGTTATTACTTAGTTTGTCATCATGAAACAAAATTCCCTGAAGTATTGATTCTGAGAAATATATTTTTATATCAATATTACTAATTATTTATGTAATAATTTCTCTAAATCAGATTATAAATTAGTAATGAAACATGTTTTGAAAAAAAAGCAAATTTATCAATAATAAATAACCATACAATATACGACAAATAATACGTTAAATATATTTTATAAAATTGCAATTTAACTGTGTTACAACAGATATGTCAAATTTATTGCAGTTTAATTAAAGAATTATTTTTAATCCATATATCTCATAATATTATTAAAAAATGTACGAAATGTACATATGTGGCTTTTCTGGTCATATTTCTTATTTTATCTTCTATGTTCTTATAACGGATCAAGTTTACTAGTAAGATAAACTTAATTAAAGATAATTAGTTGTGAATTACACTAATAAAAAAGT
Source organism: Plectrocnemia conspersa (assembly GCF_051122295.1). Classification (NCBI taxonomy): domain Eukaryota; kingdom Metazoa; phylum Arthropoda; class Insecta; order Trichoptera; family Polycentropodidae; genus Plectrocnemia; species Plectrocnemia conspersa. The sequence goes on from NW_028277169.1 coordinate 25,002,776, forward strand.
TTTTTGCACAAAGTGCGATTTTAGAAGCGCAATCGCTAAATGCAAAATGGTCGCTGGTTAGCCTAGTTAACATTATAAAATAGAGAAAATATTTTAATATATTATTTGCGAAAAAAATAATTAACTTTACTGAAAGCATGAAAAAAATAATATGCGACAAAACAACCGTTGTTGTTAATAACGTACGAATTATATTTTATAAATTAAATAAAAAATATAAAAAATTATTTTATATTTATCTATACATTTATTTATATATAGTCAAAAATTACTAAACATTGACAACTCTAAAAATTAATATATAATAATCATCGACTTCGTTTGGATTTCAATAGACTTCAACGAACGTCAAGCGCGCAACCTTTAACGCGAATCCGCATTGTTAGGCCTCTTTTGAAAACTGTTAGTGTTCAGAGGTCAAGTTTTAATTTGCGACCTCACTAATTACGTGTATACATAGCATATAAAACGCGGTCATCGAACTCCTTTCATGCGAATCTTTTACCTCAGAGACGGTCGATATTTTAACAATGCCCTCAATACATACTGAAAGAAAACGTAATAAAAGAGATCCTCGATAAGGATATATACCACATAATGTGCGTAATATTACGTTCCGAAGCTGGAGCATACAATAATCGTTAAATTTTACGATTAACCCTCGAAATGCGCCATGCAACGCTAATGGTTATGTCTTTACGTGACTCTTCGTGTTTTATCAATTCAGGGCTTGTTCGCGAATTATTATAACACACATGTAGATTGTAATATAATATATTAAACATAATTTTATTGTTGATCTCTTTGAGAATATTAGAATAGAATTGATAGATTAAAATAGTCAATACAATATAAAATATTAAATTAATAATATGTAGTATTTATTATGACCCTTGCTTGATTTTATGAATTCTTTAATATTACGCGTTATGCAATCTTGACGCGCTTCATCGCCGTTCCTATCGTTATAAAATTAACATAAATTTTAATAACTATTCAATGAGTTTATTGCACTTTATATTTATGTTAAAATGTTTTTATTTTTATTAATTAAAATATTAATATTTCAGCTCTTTACTGCTGCATTGTTGCTCTATTCAGCTCTTTCTGCTATTTACTTCGCGAAGTTCAATCCGATCCAGCCCGATTACGATACGACCTACGACGATTATTTCTTCGGAAGATCTCTGGATGGAAGCGCTCCGGAGCCGTCTCCATCGTCTGCATCTCCAGATCCTGGATGGATAAACAGCATAACCGGAATGGGCGCTCAAGCGTATCAGAAGATAATGGACACGTTGTATTCGCCTCAGAATAAGTATACGTAATGATGATAATTTACCGTTAGTTACATTTATTTATGTGTATAAATAAATGTTACGCATTTTAGTTGATTTGTAGTGCCAAAAATTATTACATACCAAATATGACATTAGATTGAGTACAAGTTTTTGTCAAAAATCGTACAAAAATGCCAAAAATGCAATGAAAATTTGATACGAAAAAATAGATGTCATTATTAGTTTTGTATTTCCTAAATTCGGTAAAAAGGAATAGATTTTTATATTTGTTGCATTTTAATGTAGATATCATAGAGTGAATGGTTAAATGGTTAAAAAAAAGTGTTGCTATCAACATATGTTTGTGACACTTGAATCGTTAACCTCACAAGATCTTTTATATTGGTATATTTTTTTTTTCAATATGTAATATTAAAAATATTTATATCAAATAAAACAATTTTATATTTTTATAACATGTTTGTTTATTAAGGCTTTTCCTTTTTATAAAAAAAAGTAGAAAAGCTTTTTTAAACTTACATTAGCTTTATATTCGTAATTATTTAATAAATAAATATTTTTTAACAATGTGAATATTTACAGTATTCTTCGTTTCCTGCAAATAAAATATAATATATTGTAAAAATAAAGAAAATTTCAGCAAATGATTAAAACTATTATTTTTTGCATGTAAATATATTTATTGTAAAACTAATTTCATAGTTTTATGTAACACGTATTTTATAAAATATACAAATAGTTGTTTTTAATAAAATTAAAAATATAATATTTTACGAATTATTAAAAACAATGTAAATAGTAAAAATATACATAATATTTTATTTTAACTATTTATAGTATTTTAATTTTATATATTCTATTTAATATATAATGATTAAGTGATTTTAAATAGTCTAAATTACTGATAAAATATTGTAATATATTTGTATTATTAAATATTGATAACATTTTTATTTTAAAAACACTATAACTAGAATTATTGTATTATTTGATTACAACCAAGTACATATATTAAAAAATACAAGTATAAAAATAAAAAAAACCTTCCTTGGATAAAATAATATTTATTTATAATCAAATGATTTTTAATTTCTATACATAAAAAAATATTTTGTAAGATCAGTATATTTTATATTTTAATAAGATATTTTGAACTATGTAATATTTTTTACCTGCGTATTATTTTAAATTAAAAAGCTATAATTGAGACTGTATTATTGTCGTCTTTTCAGGCTTTCAATTGGGTAAAAGTATATTTGCTATTGTATAAATATTGATTTGCTTGCTATGTTATATATTTTTGAAGCACTGTATTTGAGAATGAGTAGCATTTTAGATCTAATATTAAATTTATGTATTACTTAAACCAGCTTATCTGCCAAATGAGTTCAAGGAGAACGGGCCCCAGGAATTTATCATTTATCCCCCCTCCCTTGTCTATCGGGTTCATGAAAAATTCATCAATTGAACCACCAATAATACATAGATGTATATCGGTGACGTTGACAGGTCTTAAACTAAAGATTGCAGGCATACTTCACTTTCAATAATGGGATTAATAGGCAGGTGTCAATGTGTAAAAAGATTTTTTGTTTATTTTGGAACACCAACGTGAGAAAACCTTTTTATATATTGAGTCATAAGCGTTGGCGTATTAACAGAGCTTTAAAATACCTGCCATAAATTAGAGAGAGAATAAAAATTATAAATGACAACACGTGCATGATGAAAATTAATTTGTCCTCCCCCCCTCTCCCACCCTCCCCTCTCTCGGTAGTCCTGATCATAGTGAAATTTGTTGGCCAAGTAAAATAGTTTTACTTCGATTTAAATAAATGTAATTTTCTCAAAATTTATAGTAATTTGTTTAAGCAGTAATTAAAACTAATCTTTATTATTAAATCAAATTATTATAAAAATGAAATTTCAATATTTTATTTATATGATTTTTATTATTCTAAATGTTCAAACATAATTTTTTTAAATAATTATAAAATGGGTTACGAAGCACTAAATGGCATAAAATACTAATTTCGATTTTTTTGATACTGAAGAGCGCGAGTGCTATATAAAATATTTCAACAAATTTATGAATACCATTATTATTCGCTATTATAAAAAAATAAAAACTAGAATCTTATCTATCTATTTGATAATTTCACATATTTTTTACTGTAGCGTTTGTCAGTTCTATTTAAAGCTATTTTTAACCACAAAGAACATATGATTTCTGTTGAATGCAGGTAGGGTTTATTTTTCTAAAACATTTTTTTCGAAGCCCATCGGCATCATTTCGGGTTAACGAGCCCACCGCGTAATCGGCGAGGGTTCAAACCCAAGAACAAAACAAGTCTCGAAGCATTGTTCGAGCACCGAAGACGAAGACGAGCTCATTCGCGCTGAGCGCCGCCTCAGGAGCGGACGTCGTGTCTAAGTGCTGTCGTTTTACGACCATCGAGTGTCGGTTTATAATAATAATTCATAATAAAATCATAAATAAAATTGTAGTGGACTTCCGTTACCAGGCGTCTAAAAATTCTATCGGTTAGTGTGATTTATTTTATATTTTTCACTCATCAATTGTAGTGTGTGTTATGTGTGTCGTCGTTTACGAGATGCATTAAGATCGCGATGAAGTTTAAATGAGAATTAATGAGGACGTGTCTCTGGAGTTAAATGATTAAATTAAATCGTAATACGTCCCGTATTGAGTTGTTGTATATAATGATAACATTAAAACAATCATTATTGTCATACGATACAACATAAAATATTAGTGAACTTCAGACTACTTTTAAATGCACCATTTTTAATTATATGTTGCTTTATACATTATTTTTTTATTATTTAAAATATTTATATTATAAGATAGATGCAGTAGTAAAAATAATATTAGGACAATCATATTTTTTTAATTTAAAATATGAGGTTTAGTGGAATAGATATATCAATTGTATTAATGTAATATAAATAAAGTTGGGTTTGTAGATAAAAATAAAATTGCCAATTTTACTCAGCGTTATACGAACTATAGTCATAGAATCAGTTATAGTGCATCTACGTGTCATATTTTGCAGTAAAAAATTGACTGAAACAAAAAAATATTTATAGTGCTTTTATGTAAAGATACTATTTTAATACATATGCTCTAACAATATTAAAAATATAGAAAAGCAAATAATTATAAGTGTATATTAAAAAAATGTCACTTGAAGTAACTGAAAAAATGTAAAAATAACTCATTAATGAACAAATAACAGGACATTAGGATTAAGTATTTATATTATATTTTTAAGGTAAAATATTTTCGTCATAAATATACATTTAATATATTTGACAATACATTTTAATGTACCTTTTTTAATATAAAAAAAGATGTAAATGATTATTTTGCACAAAAATATTTTACGATTAAAATCACGTGTAGTCAAAGTATGTATCAATTATACAATATTATTGAAATAACTGTAAAAAAATTATTCAGTTTCGTTAGTTTTTATAGCAAAAAAAGTAATTTGTTTCTTGACAGCAATTACATTTTTTTATACAGTTAATAAAAAAGGCAATTCATGAATATCTAATTAAATATAAACGTTAAAATTGTATTTCTATATAATTTGTCACCATTAAGGAATAATAAAAGTAAAATGGAAATTTAATTTATGTTTAACAGAAGCACTTTATGTTATCAATGACTGATAACGTAACTTCTTCTATTACGTAATTTGTGTCTAAATGTTATAAATACAAAAGCGAAATTGACCTTATTTATATATTTACGTAATAATATGTTTATGCGAGTTTAGCGAGATTTTAATTTATTAATAAATTATTATATAAAATCAAACGTTTCTAATATATTTTTTTGCTAACGTTTTATTTATTCTGATCGATCAACACCCATTTTCTGACCATTAAAAATTGTAACACTTTACAGTAACAGTTTTTACGGTAAACTTTTCCAGTTTATTTCAATTTGTATATACAAATTTTCATTATACACATTATAATAAAAAGCGCGAAATCGATACGCGTACATAAATTACCATTATTTATAAACAAAAAAAACATTCTCTCAGTCAGTTACGTAAAAGATCTCAGTCACGGTCACTGTCGTGTGTTTTGTGTCTTCCTATTCCGAACTAAAAAAAAACATAACAATGGCCTCCGAAAACCCAAAGCATTATCTACAATTATTTTTACACGCTTAAAAAATCGAGTGATTTTATCTCATTAAGCCATTCCTTTGAACGGTTTACTGTATAATTGCGGATTTGAGGAAACGAACCGACATTTATATTCATTAAATTAACAGCAAAAAAGTGTATAATACACAACGGTTATAGTTGAATAATATGTATTAATGAATAATGCACTTTGTATTCTTCTTCATGTTGTATAATGTAATTATACATTACTGTATTTATAGTCGTTTTGTATATGTGCTTAAAACGCTAAATATGCAATTAAATCATTAGAAATTTCTTTCTATGTACTTAAATATCCACAATTCTATATTCACTGCAATAAAGGTAAAATTAAGGCGAGCGGGTCAGTGGAACAAGGTGACATTGACATTGGCACAAAGTTGTACCATTAAGGTATTTGTGTTGTGAAACAGCTGAGAACATCGGTTTGTTTCGAATAAATATGCAAAAATATGTAATTTTATCTATACTGCTATTTAAACCGTGTAAGAAAATTACAATAAAATATTTTAAGGAAAATGTACATTTGTAGTTTATTTTTATATGAATATATTTCTTAAAGGCGTTAATATAAAATTAGACATTTAATAACAAGCACATATTTAATAGAAATATTTGTTTTAATATATGTTAATAAGACATATGCTTATCCTTGTTTAATAATGTATACAGAGCATTAATTTAATACTTTAACATTTTAAAGGAAGCTTTCTGTAATAGTCAATAATCATAAATGGTCAGTAACTTAGCATACACGGTCAGTACTTTTTTTTTAAATTGCCAAGAAAGTTCAAATTTCTACTTTGTTTAAATATAAATATTTAGTAAATATACTACTACTTTAGATTAAAAACATAACATTTAATATGAAGTACAGATTATTTAAATGTTATACTGATTCATTACAACCAAGTTAACACAATCAATACCCACAAAAATATTATTATAAACAATAAAACACATTAGGTTTAAATTTTCTCGTAAAACTGTTGTCAAATCAGGTTGGATTGACTTGTTTTTTTTATTTTTATTATCGCATATACCTGCGGTTTCGTTTCAAGTTGGTTCTTATTTGTTATGGCTTCTTTATGGTCTCCAAAAAATAATTTTATATACTTATTTTATAAGTAATATTTTTTTCTTTGCACTTTTGATGAGTGTCAATTTTTTTCTTTAATTTAAACCTAATGTTTATTTTAATAAATCAGTAAGCTTAAAAAAATATAGAAAAACCTAATCTGTAATGATTGATTCAATTTTTACTTATATAATAATAACTAATTCAGATATCTCAGACGTAATGGAAATTAAAAAAATATCGTGCTTGTGCTATTGACTGTTTTATTTAATTAACTAAATTTATTATTATTAATGAACCAGAAGTAAATAAAAATCATTGACACAAAAATTACTTACATTTAAATGCTGATTTTTAACTATTTATAGAATAAATTGAACAGATAATAGTAATAAAAAAACATTAATTTATTAAGATAATAAAAAGAATAATGAAAAACTGATTAACAAACGAATATATTTTTTTTTAAATTAGCTTAAGACTAATATATTCGAATAAATGCAATACTGCGATGAAAAAAATGTGGCGCATTTAAAAGTAGACCATACAACTAAATGTATGTATTTTATACATAAATATTATGGCTAGAATCAATATAAGACATGTTACATTTGGTGAAATAAAAATAAAAAAAATTGTGTTTAAACTTATTTTTAAGCTTTAATATACTTAAAATCTGACTAAAATGGCTTTTATTTAAATTTATTATAATAAACTATTTTTATTTTATAAAATAAATTAAAAATACATTTAACATAAAAATTGTAACTTTTCTTTGGAAACCTCTACATTTTCATCTAAAAAAATGTAATAATAAAATAATAAGTCAAAAGCGTTATTAAAACATATATTAGGCGGTCGTAAAAAGATTGCGCCGATCCTGACTGCGCGCTTGTTGGCCGGTAAACTCGTTTATGGTTTTAACCGTCATACTTACAACTTAAAAAGTGTTATTACAATAACTAATTTATTAATAATTACTCTTATAAAGGTATATGCAAACATATTTTTTTTAATTTAAAAATATGTTTGCATATACCTATTTTTCTGCACATACATTTAATATATATTAATTAAGACGACACAATTATAATTAAAAAAAATAGTTTATGTAATAAAATGTAACGTATTTGATAGTAGCGTGTATAATAAAATTGTAATACCTAAATAATAATTAACTATTATTAAAATGTAACAAAATAACAATAATGCGTCATTGAATTTAGACATAAAATGTTCCGTTATATTGTTAAAGTTAGCACATAATTGTGTCAATAGAATAAATTAAGAACCACTTTCAAATAAACAATAAACGTATAAGGTGTTATTAGTATATAAATAAATTTAACAATAACCATAAATCATGGCAACACAATTATATTTTCAAAAATGTTGAGTTTATTATTTAATAATTCAGTTGTTTTATTGTTTGTTTTTCAGGTCGATCGGTTTGTGTGTTTGTGTGTAGCTCACTGTAATTTTCAGTGGCACTAATCGACCGTTGTGTGGTCAGTGACCAGAAACCGAATCAGTTATGGACCTAGTCGGATGACGGATCACTAGCCTGAGCCAGGGTCCAAAATGAAGACGATGGAGTCCATCTACGTTGGACAGAAGAAGTTCAGGCCGGCGTTGACCTCCAGCAGTTTCTACCAGCCACCGCTCCCGCATTCCAGAATGGCAACACTCAGACCTCAGGTTTTTATTTTCTTCATATTATTATATTTTAATTAAAAGTAAAAATAGGAATATGCTATTTTTTACTAATAGAGTGCTACGATATATTATTAAATATATTTTGGGATGGTTCAATATCACATAAAACATTTTTGAATGCTTCTTAAAAACATTTTAATCTAAAAATCTTAAAAATATTAAAAGGTAGAAACTACCTTACGTAGATAAAATGCTACATTTTTTTTGTGAAAAAGTATGTAGCATATTATATAAGTGACAAAGTTCTAGTCTCTCTCGTGAAATTAACAAATACTTAATATTGGTTACTATTTAAAATATAGTTTATAAAATATATGTAGTATATTTATAAAAAACAGCCATAACTTTAAACTCAACTATCGCAAGTAAATATTAAATTAGTAAGGATTAAAAAACATTTATATGTTAGGTTTTATTATGACTGAAATGACGTCTCTTATTCTAAACCGAAAATTCTAAAAAAACAGTCTCGAATCTATCCCAAATATTTTTTTTAAATATGTCATTTCAGTGAAACGAAATTGAAATACATTTTCACCAGTAGATATATATTTCTACTAGTGAAAATATAATTTAATTGATAGGCGCTAGTGATATTATATGCTGTTCTAAAATGTCACTCACAGAAATTTGCTATTCAAACCGAAACATAACGAATTAATCAACCCTAACTTGACCTAATGAAAGTTCTATAATTAATTACAGTTTTACAACTTTCATTAGGTCAAGTCTAAAATACAAACTTAGCCAACTCAACTCTCAGGAGGAAATAAGTGGAAGAGGAAGTATAGATTCGTTTATTGCTTTATAGTTTGTCTACATTTCGATATTACACTATTTTTTAAAAATATGCTAGCTATCCTTACCAATATTACTACGGACTTTTGATATGAAAGTTTTGGTCAAAATATATTTAAACCGAATTTTGGTCAATATGAGGGCGCAAAAACAATTATCACTTCTCAGAAGTCAAAAATTCACGGCAAAAGCAATAAAATCGTGTCGGCGACGTCGCAGTGGGAACGCTCGGTAACGAGCGTTCCCACTGCGACGGTGCCGGCACGATTTTATTGCTTTTGACGTGGATTTTTGACTTCTGAGAAGTGATAATTGTTTTTTGCGCTCTCATATTGGTCAAAATTCGGTTTATATGTACCATATTATATTTGTAATATTATTATAAAAGTCGTAGTGTGAGCGCCTGATTACCGAGCGTTTCCACTGTGACAACGACGGCACAATTTTATTGCTTTTGACGTGGATTTTTGACTTCTGAGAAGGGATAATTGTTTTTTTGCGCTCTCTTATTAGGAAAAAATTTGTTTAGATGTGTTTTATTCGATTCTCACTCGTAATATTGCTTTTGACGTGAATTTTTGACTTCCGAGAAGGAATAAATATTTTTTGCGCTCTCTTATTAGTCAAAATTTGGTTTAAAAGCGCTTCTCACTTATTGTAAGCCGTAATATTTCGATAAAAATTGATTTTAAAATAGTAAAAAATGTGCCGGAATGCCGTTCCACCGCGTTACATGACAAAAAAGATCTGGTTATAATAATCAATTTAATACATCAAAAATTTGAGCTTTTAAAATTAAAAAATGCATAGTGCATGGACCTTTTTTATTATTATTATTAAAGCTTGTAGTACTTTACTGACAATATATACTAAAATATATATTTAATTTAAATAATATATGTTAAAATATATTGTATGTAAAATTATCTTATCTAAATTAAGTTTTAATTTTAAGAGCACAATTCTCTTTAAAGAATAATACGAAAATGTATTTTTAATCTGATCTAACCTAATATTAATTGATCCCAAAAATAACTTTTACAACCACAATTTCTTTTATAAAAATATAAATACGAGTAACTTACCTTCATTTTAATTATTTTTTTAGCACAATTTTATTTATAAAAACATAATTCCGAATAGTGTATATACAATCATACTTACTTTTAACAATTAATTGATAACACAGTTTCTTTAAAAATATATCATGTTAAATAATCTAACTTTCAACTTCAATTTTATAAGCTCAATTTATTTCATTTAACATAAATAAAACTAACCTAACCTAACCTACCCAAATTTAATACCATTTTAAAATCATAAATACGAGAAATCTAATATTTAAATTAAATCACAATATTTGTTAAAATATAAATCCAAAATTATTTACCTTTACCTATATTTTAATTTGAAAACCTAATATTTATAGATTCAAAATGATATCATATTTATATTTATTAAATAAAAGTGATTTATTTTAACTTACAGTTTTTAATAACTGATATATTTAAATATTATTTTAATCATAAATAAATTTTATAGGCTATATAAATAAATTTATACTGAGCAAAAAACTAAAATAAACTATGAAACAGTTAGAGTTATGCGTGCACGCCATATGAGATAAAATTATTATATGTTATATATATAAATATATATATAAAAAAAACAATAGTCAAGTCAAATAGTTTACTGACTTCGTGCGGTAAAAGCCCATTGTTTGTGCGCTAAACGCGTTTGGGAATTTTCACGTAGAAATTACGTAACGCTTGTAATAATAACCACTCGTCATTTTTATTATCACATTATAATTATTACGCGTTAAACTATCTTAAAATTAATAAAAGTTTATTAGATTGTGCTTGTGACTTCTTTTAAATGTACGACTCGTCATACTGGTAGAACTAGTTTCTCGCGCAATAAAAATGTATATAGATAAAGAAAAATATAGAGTGCACTTTCATTGCTGCGTTATGTAATACGTCATATTCTTATCTATCTATAAATGGTCCCTAATATACAGGTTATTAAAAAATCTTTTCATATCAATACTTTGTTTTGCTTATTCAGTAAAACAAGGTATAAGAAAATATCCAATTTATACATACATATATGTCAGAAAGAATATATTTTAATGTTCAGTTAAATTTTATTTGATTATTTTTAGCTGCTAGATTGATTTATATATAGCATATATAATATATGTGATAAAAAGACATCGACGCGCGGAATCATGAAACCTGCGTCAGTAAAAAAGTATATTTTCAACATAATATTTCTAGGGATTTTTAGATGTGCTACTATACTGCATATAGCATTTTAATTAGTATGCAGTATATAAAGTGATATGCTAATTCATTCTTGTTAAAAAAACACAACAACAAAAGGAAGTGATTTTCGTACGAGAACCTCTTCATCTTGCCAAAACGTGCGCGAGAACCTTAAAATCGTTTAACGGATGTCAGTCATGGCAGCGGATGTCGTTAACCGTGTGTTTTTATAACCTTTTTTTCTTATAAAGCAGCATTTTTTGTACTTTCAATCCAAACGCGGATGTTCACACGTATTATTACAATCAAGATTTTCATATGATTTTTCATAACTTAAGTTCCGCATCGCAAGATTCGTGGAATAACTTTAAAATACTGGTCATTCGGAACGCGTCTATTAGGAACACTGATCTATTATTTAATTATACATTAAGCACTCAACACACATATAACGGAGTTTAAAGAAAAAAATACGACAAATAAACTGTTTATAGCGTAAAAGCAACTCGTGCGCGAAGTAAGCTTTTATGTACTTCTTTATAATTTGCTATTAAACAACTGTTAAGCTTTATAGCTCTGTGTCTGATATCTAGATTTACAACAATCGATTATCTCTAATATATAAAATAAACTTGATCATTTATGTCATGTTTTGATTTATTACATTAAATGTATGCCTAAAAAATCATCGACATATGTAACGCGCAATCTTACGATGTCAATCTCTCTTGTAGTTTTTGATGCATTATATGTCGAATGTCGCCGGAATTTCACTCACCGATTTTATTTACTGTCCAAAGATCTCATTTCGGTTACAAAAAAGGTAACGAATCGCCTCGGACACGTCGATTAAATCGAGTTCGATGTAAACCTGCTTTTTGACGAACGAACAGCGTAGCTTCTCGAAACGCGCACAGCGGGTGTTGTCGGCTTTATTACAGGCAATTACATCATCATTATTACGTATTACTACAATTTTTGTAGATAAGAACAAATAACGAATGACAAATGACTCAAATCTAAGCGAAGCGGTTCAAAATAATCGATCGTTAACGGCAAAGCGATAGATAACAACTTATAGATAAATCTCGCTGATGATTATTTAATTGATGCTATGATTCAATTTTTCTTATTACATTTCAAAATAATTTCAACTAAATAAATAGTTTAATAATGTGAATCATCAGAAGTCACATTTAATTAATTAAGAGCAAACGATGATTTTAAATATTAAAATAAATCATTTTCAGCTATATTGTTTTTTTTTCTGTATATTATGAAACAATATCGCTCAATTTTATACAAATACATGATTAAATAAATGAATATATATATATACATATATAAGTATAAGATCCGCTTGCAATGCTTTAAAGGTTCTCACGAGTGAAGTAATACATTTATTGTAGTTTTATTCATTATTTTAAAAGAATCGCGAATTAAAACCACTGTTTCAGTTCATAAGCATTTATGTTAAGATTAATACTTTTTTACATTAAATTTTGCATATTATTGTAAAAATAATTTTACTGTAATAAAAGTGTTTATTTTAAGCAAAATACGTTTAGATTAATACATTTTTTAATAAATTTAAGTATGAATTAATAATTTTCTGTCTAATATAAAAAAATATTTTATGTAAATTTGAGTATTAGTTCTGGTTTAAAATAGGGTTGTTAATTTTTTAAATACGTAAAATTGTGCTTATTGATTGTTTGTGTAGTATATTAATTAAATTAAGTGTAAAAATATTAAAAGCCAAATATTTATTGTGAAAAAAATCTTTAGAAATAAATTTGCAAGTGCATATATAGCTAGGCTTAAATGAAATTATATGTGTATTAAGAAAAAAATACATTTTCCATATACCATACACTTTTGCTATGAATTAGGTTCACATTAAGTTGTTTTTCTTCCAAAAAAATATGCAACATTTTGCTATTTTTTTATTGAAATATTTTATTTAGTGTTAAAGTTATATTATTATTACATTAAATTGCTAAGAAAAATATAATTTAACAAAAAACATCCTGTTATTGTAGTATAGTTTTTTATTTAGTATTTTTTAATCGATTTTATCATCTTTAACGACCGTAGTTAAATTTGGTTTATACTTTTTTGGCACAGATATTTATTATTGAGACGTTTCTACTTTTTTTTAAACATAAATTTTTATGTGACATAATTAAATTTTATATATCATCTTAAATAAGGTTTTCATAGTTTTTATTATTCTCTTAAAAAAACTGAAATCTCACTATTTGTGTATTCTTAAAAGTGTTCTGATTAATGATATAAATTGATCTCTTGCAAAAATTTAAGTATGATCCTAAATATTAATATAAATACATAAATTAATTTTCAATTTATTATCTCTCACTATTTTATTATAATTTTATAATAGCAACTTAATACATGTATACATAATTTTCACTGAAGATGTCTAAAATAATTCAGAAAATTTGGTATACATAAATAAAAAAAGTAGTAATCACAAGCAACCCATACAAATTTATTAGTAAAAAATATTTTAAGACTTTAAGCTCTGATAAAAAAATATTTTTGGGTCCTTACAAGTCAATTTACATAACAAAAACAGTTCAATGGTTCAAAAATATAAATATCAAGACAAATAATTTTGTATTACATAAATGTACATTAAAATGTATAACTTCTTGTTAATTAACAACGACTTTAGTATTCTTTCAGTGTTTTTTTTAACAGTAGTCGTATCACTGAATTAAGAAATATTTTTTTTCGATATTTTCAACCTAGATAAAATAATCTCAGGTTAACTTCATCATACTTTATGAGTTTTAACTCGGTTATACTGCAATAATAGTAGTTAAAAACACATGTAATGCAAAAGGCAGGGATGCAAATGTGGTTAAAAAAAATTCTTTATGGAAATTTTTTGGTAGTTTTTAGCATTGTTAGTGAGGGTATTAAGACTGCTATCGAATCAGATTTAAGATTAATGGTATTAGAGCTTGCACTGAAGTTTGACGTTTCGTAGGTCAACTTGCGGATTATAGGTACTTCATACATTTCTCAGAAAAAACCTCGCGTAGCGTAACTTAATATGCCAATTATTAATGGTTCTAGAATATTTTTGAGTCGTTTTGTTACTGTCGACCATTTATGTTAACACGCGACGTAAAAGGCAGTGGTTGTACGTCAATCAACTATATATACAAACACAAAAACATAGTTATACCCCAAGAAAATAATGTTATGAAGAGTATAATTCATAATGAATTATTATATTATGGACAAGCAATTACAAAAAACATAGTTTTCTCGGCTAATTCGTTTAAAATAGGCTCTGTTCTTATAAATCAAAGAAGGGTAATTTCACGCCAAGTCATTGCTTGCATTTATATGTCGAAGAAGACGATAGAAAAAATCAAAGGATATTCTTGTATATTTAATCCTAACTTGCCATATTGTTCCAAACGACTATTATAATTTTAGAACCTTATAATAGTTTTTAGGTCGAAAAGAGTATCTTTAAAAATGGTTACAAAAATTCATTATTTTTTAAACGGGTATAAAAAATTAATTAATATGTAGAGAAGTATTGTAGAAATAGATAGAGAACATATAATTGATTAAAAGTATTACACGTTTTTTGACTCATTTAACTTGCACCTTAAAAACGCGAAAAGTTACGGAAGAATCGATATTTAATAATCTGTTTTATTTTATTTTTACAGCTGTAATTTAACTTGGTTTTTACTCTTTTGGCACAAATATTTTTTTATGTGATATAATTAATTTTCATAGAACAACTTAGATTAGGTATTTAAAGTTTATATTATTTTTTTATATAAAAAAAAATCTCGCTAGTCGTTTGTGTATTCTTAAAAGTGATTTAAATTTATCTCTTGCGATTTAGTATGATCCTAAATAGTAATATAAATACATATTTTTTTGCATTCATCATTTTAATTAATGTATATGCTATGAAAATCTAACATCCTTAAAATAGCAGCTTTATGAACTCTATTGCGACTTATCACAGCTAAAATTATTCAGAAAATTAAGTAAAAAAATAGGAGATGAAGCTAAAAATCTCACTTTTATTTAAATTGTAAATTATCACAGGCAAATTTGGCAACTCTATTGACAATAAGAGTATTACTGAAAAATGTGTATTACCACTAATTTCTGATTAAAAATTAAGTTAATATAACAATTTTTTTTGTATTTAAAGAATTATGGAATTATTTAGCTTAAGTTCAACAGTTAATTTATGATTCTGTGTAATATATATAGTGGCGCCTTTTATTATTAGTAACTTTTAATGATACTCGATAAAAATATATTATAATATTACGTTACTATTTTTTACTGTGGCGGGTTTGTTTTTTCCCCGCGCGTCGATGTCTTTAATTACGTCTTCACGTTGAATCTCCTTTGCCGTTAAAATTAACCAATAAAATAAAGCTCTACGTCGTATATTTATAGTTTTATGTAACATATTCAATGTTAACGATTTTACACAGGCGTGCCGTCCTTTGATACAGGTACCTTAACGTGTACGCGATCTATGTAGTCACGATACACGCCGATCATTAGCGCGCAGCATCTCGGGCCATAAATTATTACGTGGAATGGACCGAGTCATTTTATGATATTAACCGAATTATCGCCGGACAATTGTCTCATGGCATATCGTCCGTCTAATGGCCACTATTACGTTTCGATTGTGCAAGAAATCACACGGGAAAGACGAAGCGGGTTAAAGGTGTGAAATTTCAACGAGTTGAGTTTTCACGGTCGACACTTTTTTAATTTTTCACAGTTAAAAATCAGCATCGCCACAACAATAACGTGCGTGTTTTTGAGGACTTCACGCATGGTGTTTATACAAAGGCATATAATTTATTTTTGTATTATACCTACCGTTGAAACGACATTGAAAAAAAATATGTGACATTTTAAGATTTTTTTAAAATATTAATTTTAGTCCTACGTTAAAATATATCATATATGCTCTGCATATGCTTAACTTTAATATAAAAAATATGGTGTAATATCAAAGTGCAGACAAACTATAGAGCAATATGTGAGATGCGATTTCTCTCTGTACTTCTTCTTTTGATTATTTTCCCCTGAGAGTTGAGTTGACTAAGTTTGTATTTTAAACTTTTAAAGTTCTAAAATTGTAATTAGTTTTAAGCTTACAGTAGGTTAATTTGGGTTTGGTTGATTCGTGTAGGTTAGGTGTGGGTTTGAACAGTTACGTTTTGCAACTGTCAAATTGAGTTTCATTTAGTAAAAAGTTTGACAAGAAGTGTGTTCCAGCACCTTTTTTGTTTAAAAAAGGTGCTGGATAAATTTTCAATTTGATAATGCTTTTATTGATGCTAGTCTATTAAACTATGTGTGAGAATGAAACTAACTTTACGGTACTTATCTTTTTTATGATAAATCCAAAATAAAAGCAATCAATTGTGTCATGGAAACGTGAGATGAAAGATAATAATTGTACATGTCTACGTTGATTCTATACGTCACAAATGTATTTTTTTAATGGATGTATGTTATACGCCATTTAATTAATTTTTATAATCATAAACAAGCGTATGTATTATATATGCGCACATGTACAGTTATATCGTATGTACTTCATAAACCATACTACCTAGCGAACATACATAGTTAATAACGAATTTGCTCACCGCATCACACCAAGCGCACTTTAACCCGTAGAATGCCAAGAACAATCGAATAACGGTCTACCCGTTCACATAGGACACCCGTGCACATAATATGTGCGCTATTTTATATAACAATTCCCCATCCGAAGCGATTGTTCGACGACTTGATTGAACTCGTGCAACGTTGGCAATTCTCAGTGCTATATAATAAAGCGAGGAACTCGAGGACATAATCCATCTTTCCATCTTCTTGGAGTTACAACAGGTCCTTCCCAGGTAACTCGTTATACCACTTGCACCCTAACCTTGATCTTGCGCGCTGGTAAGGTGCAGAAGCTCGGCTCGCGGGCAGGTGGATTGAAGAATTGTTCGTAGACAGTGGTGAAGGTCGGTCATGAGTGGTATACTATAGGCATAACTTGTAGCCGATCTTATAACACTTGACAATTAAGGCCCTTTGCGTAACAACCGGCCATAATAGTTTTGTAATAGCGTTCGTTAAAAAGATTACACGATGACTTTGTGAATGCACAAATGAACGTAGCACGAAGCAATTTTTTTGTTATAATGGATGGAATTAAATATTCTGATTCTCTGAACTTTTTCGATTTTTATATCCACGTACTATTTTTTATATATATTATATATGTATAAATAAGCTTCTTTTTTGTCATCATTATGTATTTAATAGTAGTAGCAATTTTCAGTTCTTTTCTTAATGAAATTGATTTTCTCGTCTTTTTTATTTTGAGCTTTTTCAACAATTTTGATTGATTATAGAGATTATTTGTATTTATTTAGTTATATCAT
Organism: Plectrocnemia conspersa; assembly: GCF_051122295.1. Lineage (NCBI taxonomy): Eukaryota > Metazoa > Arthropoda > Insecta > Trichoptera > Polycentropodidae > Plectrocnemia > Plectrocnemia conspersa. Next base: position 25,020,623 of record NW_028277169.1, read on the forward strand.
AAATTATAAATAGGGTAACTAATTTGCAGTTAAAACATCAATATTTCATATAGATAAATAAATTATTTTATATAAATAATGCGAAAGAGCAGATGTGGATTATGAAGGTCCATTTGTCGAGTATATTGTAGTAGTATTATATATGTAAATCACAAGAAATTTTCGAACTTACCGTAGAGCTATTGCTTATAATAATACTCGTAATATTTTATTACTCAAAGTGGGCAATAAACACTGTGGGATAAAACTACTATAACTTTTGCAAATGATTTTATTTTTATTTTATATAATATAAATGTAAAAAATAGAGATATTTTATAGTATATAAACATACATTTTAAGCTAGAGCCAGAAATATAGTTTTAAATATTTAAATACAAAGTAATAAATATATGTTTCCATACTGTAATATATAATATATTATTACTTACATATATCGTATACATAATACTATTGTAGAGATTTGTAGAATTATTACTGTTTATTATTTTGGTATAGTTGCTTTTTATCATTTTTATGAAGAAAGCATTAATAAGTATTTTATTAGGATTAAATTTAATAATTAAATTTCAATAACAAAATTCTATTATCTGACTAATATTAATTAATTTTTCTGAAAATTTAAGCGTCATCGTTTTGCGGGATTTTCATATCAACAAATAGATTTATCTGATAAAATCTAGAGCCAAAAATTGTAGCTTTAAAGCAATTAATTATATAGAAAGCACATATATATTTCAATTTACATCAAAATATATGATATAAATGGTATAATAATATTTTCGGAAATTTTGTTAAAGATAAAGTTTAAAAATCGCAATCGACTATTTATTAAAATATTTACATATACATAGTTATATTAGGTTTGTGGCAAAAATTTGCATATTTTACTGTATCTTTATTTTAAGATTAAATTCATATTCGGGTTATCCAGAAGTAATGAAAATTTCATCAATAAATTTTCAGTATTGTCAATATTTTTTTATATAATATTATTTTCATCGTTTCCACTTTTTAAATTGCTCTTTTTTTTTAATAAGTTTCTGGTTTAGAATTAAAACAATAAAGAAGAGCCAATTTCACTTTTTCTAGTTAATTGAACATTTGCCCCTTAATAGTAGTCGTAAGGGGTCAAGTCCAGTGGGTATGGAGGCTGCAATAAAACTTCCCAACCAAGGTTGCAGACTTCATCCCGTGTTAATCTAGCAGTGTGTTGTTATGTTGGAGAATATTTTTCTGCTGAATCACTTGAATTGTTTAAAATTTATTATACACTTCTGCAATCACCTTTTCACCTTATTTTAACACTTATTATAACAAATAATTTCTTTCGAATCCCACCATACACAAATAAAATCATTTTCAGATTTAGGAGCTTAATAGCTAGTTTTTTTCTAAGTCACGTTTGAATAAAAGTCCTATTTTTCTTTCTCTGCTATAATTTCTATTTTTTCAAATGAGTATATTTGTTGATATTCGTTGTTTTGTAGTGATTGAAAAATTCATGAGTAACTCAAACACCCTCTTTTCAGTTATTACTAATATTTTTTTAACATTTTTGCGTAGTAGAATTTAAAGTACAGACCTCGTTTAATAATTCTTTGTTGGTTACTGTTTGGTATGCTGTAATTTCAGCTTGTATGTCTATTTTATACCCAAAGTATGTGATCCATTTAAAAAATCATCCATAAATAAAAAAACAGATTTTTTTAGCCATCTGAGTATTATATAACACAATATGTTGCCATAAATTTCACAAATATTTCTTGCAGCAGCTGTTGCATTTCTTTTCATATAAAATTCATACAATATATAGCTTCGTAGCATTTTTTTAGAAGGACAAATTTCTCTCATTATTCTATGCTTAGGTGAAAGCGTTTTTCTTGCAATTAAAAAAAATATAATTAAGAACTTAAATATGTTTTTACTACTCAATTATTTTTAATTACTCCTAATATATTATTAAACAGAACTAAATTTTCTGAAAAATATTGTAGTTCTGCATACATATAATATAACATACATATAAAAAAAGTGTAAAATTGAGCATGCAATAATTTTATTAATATAATAACTAAATTATAATTATACGCCATTTTTTTGTATTACATTTTATTTATATGTTGAATATTTGTAGAGTAAAATTAATTTTAAATAGCACTTATTTTCTTGTCTGAAATTTTTCTGTAAGTCTTCTACAAATAAATGAACCAATAAAAATTTTAAATATTTTTTAATATTCAATAATGTTGATATTTTAAAGTTAAGCATAAGTTAAACATTTTTTATATTTTTATGAAAATAGTATTAGAGCTTTTTTTAATGGTCAATAAAAACGCTTTATTTTCTCCAAATACTGTGAAGGTCTAAAGTTATTGAAATACTACAAATTTATAAAAACAAAACATACATCTCACCTTCAAATATGAAGTATGAAATTGTGAAATTAATATATTAAAATATAAAATTAGTAATTTTTGCGGAAAAATAGAGCATATATCTAACTTACAAACTGTTATAATGAATGCTTAAAAACCATTCCTCCTACAGAAGTAGCGGTAGTTTTTCTCGGTAAGGAAAACACGTACAAAAAAATGATCAGAATTAACTGATGATATAATAATTTATTCACGTGACTTTTTCGAACATAATAATATTAAATAAATATAAAAAAACTACTTTTTAATTAATTAAAATCATATATGTTTTTGAGAAAATATGAAAAAACCTCAATCACAATTTTAATGTATTTTTTACATTCAATATTTAATATATTAATATATTTTATAAGCTTTAAAAGCTCTTATAAATCATGTCAGTAAATACTATATTAAATAATTTTTTAGCACGCCACAGATGTTTTCTATTTACATAAAATTGTTTTTAAATTTTACAAAATACGGTAAATGTATTGCAGCCACAATTAATCAAGCTTTAAAGCTCAACTGTTTCGCGAAATACAAGATCAAGTTCACGAATCTTGCTTATAATGCTTTCTCTTTAACTATTCATAATTATTACGGAAACTCGAATTAATACAATAATAATGGCAATAAATATTTACATAACATAATAAACTTTAGCATCTGTATATGAAAACTAGTTTTAAAAAAATATTTACTTAATGATTTAAAATAGCTTAAAGTCATTCAATACATCTGGTAAACGAAGTAGTTTTTGCGGTTTCTTATATTTACAATTAAACAAGCGTAGAAAATTTTAGTTCTCAACGAGATGCAAATTTACAAATAATGTTTTTGTCAAACGTAGAGTCTTTAGAGGCAAAAAAATGAACTTTTCTACAATCTTTTGTTTTAAAATTGTATACACACACTGCCCATATCTAACGCTAAAAATGTGATAGACAGTTAATAATGATGAAAGAATACATTTTTCATACAATTACTTAGCTCTGCTGTTTCTTAAGTAATGCATCTTTACATGTTTCTGTTGCATTTATTTACAATCGTAGTAGTGAATATTCATTTCAGTCTATCATAATACATATGTGTGGTATTTAATCATTTTATATTAATCGTATTTTACTATTTATTACAATAGATTATATATTTTACATCGCAAAAAAAAGAAGACAATGACATATAGTTAGTCTTTAAAACTTTTTTTGGCATATTACATTTTATTATTTTTTATTCAACTTCAAACGATTCTTTACAAGAGAAAATTTTATTTTTATGATTGTGATGTGATTCTTTCTTTTAGCATAGCTTGTAGTATGCATATCTTTCAAGTACAAATTAATAAAACAAACATGTTCGAATAAAAAAAAATCAAACAGCTTTGTTTTGGCTAACTGTTAAAAATAACTAGTTAAAATTTGTTTTTGATATAAATAGTAAACGACCGTAGAATGACACAAATACTTTGACCTGAATCCATTGTCCTTATTTGCAAACGCTATAAAATGTGTGCGATTTTCAACGATAAACCCCAGCATCGTTGGCATTGTGTGTGGGAGGGCCGGTTTTGGGATTGTTTGTACGTTCAAGTGGGCGGACTGGGTCAATAAGTCGACAGGCAGTACGAATGCAATGACCTGGTCACATTATCAGGTCGTCGCCTTTACACACACGCGCATTTGCATGCTTCTCTGAGAATTTTCGTGCTTCTTTACCTGTGCGACCCAACTGGTAGTAGCGCTGGATCCTGCTGGCACACCCGAAACTTGAGAGGTCGCGCTGGATCCAAACCGGTATGGTGAGACTTATTAATCCTCGAAAAAAGTACGAGGATTAAAAGTGGGCCGGTGACGGTCAAGGACACTCACAGACTTACGGTACATATGATTTACATACGTCTACAGTCATTTTGTGAATGACAATGGAGACAGACGTCCTAGGAAAGGACGTTCGTGTGAAATGAACGCACGTAGGAATACATAGTACCACTCAAATAGTGTTGTTGATATTATATAATAAATATAATAAGTCAAGGATGTTTGGTTAATGTTGATATCTGTGTGTAAAGAAAAAAATAGCAAAATTTAAGCATCATTCTCGTTTAATTACATATAAGGAATTAATTTTTTTTGACGACTAAAAACTCGATTAATAATTAAGATATCAGTGACGGTGGATTCGTTATGGTCACAGAAGCAAAAAAACATGTGGAGACTTTAAGCATATTAACATTATGAGATATTTTTAATTGAAACGAATGTCGCATTAAATAATATAGTATTTGAAGGTTGATTTGATTGAGTTGTTTAGTGAATAAGTGACATGTTAACTGATATAATCGCAGTTTTATTGTTTTTTTTTTGGTTTTTGACGAGAAAATTGTTAATTCCTGAATTACAGATATCTTCTGTTCAATTTAAGGTGATTGAACAATTTCTTAAATTCTAAAGACCATATTTCATTACAAATAACTAACGATAATTTAATAAAGATATAGTTTAAAGGTATTTATGTAAGGATATTTATAGTAATTATTCTACATACATCTAAGAAGATTTATGTTTATTACTTTACAGATATGTAAAAGAAATAAACATTTTTTTCGCAATTTTCTTCTTCATTCCCATAGAAGTGTAGAATTAGCAAATTAAGTGTATTTTATATGATATTCTAGTTGATATAATAACTCATTTCAGTAACTTTTTCTTGCCTTATAGGAGTTTAAAATTGCGTAACGATTGTAATAATTTTATATGCATTCTTCTGCGCTTTTATGGCAAAATCATAAGCCACTTGATATATATTATTTTGATTGAAGATATTGCTCTTACTTTCCTCTTTACAACAAAATTAAGTATGTAAATTATGCACTGATTTTAAAGCTGTTGCTATTAATTTTGTCATTAAATCAGTAAGTACAGGGCTCAATTATATGAAAAAATATATGCATAAGCAGTAAAAAACCTTCATGACAATAGGCATTTTAAAAAATATATTTAGCTAAAAATATATACATACTTCTTATTTTTCTTATAAAAATTTTGAACGAAGCTTTTTTATAAGCAAATATTTTGAAAACATATGGCAAAAAAGCTCAATTAAAAAAAATCAAAGTAAATTTATTTCGCGAAAGTTATGGTTTTAATAAAAAAAATTGTATCCTATATAAATATTTATTTTTTATACCAAACATGGTATAAAACACAAAGTCTTTTTTCTCTCTATGATTTTTGTAACAGTGTGAAATGCATTAACATTATCTAAATAATATTGCTATCTAAAAAATTCATGCTGCAAAAAATATTACAAAAATATATTATATATAATATTTAATATAAAAAACCCCAATAAATCTGCAAAAATAAAATAGATTTTTATACATACAGGCGGCCCTCGACTTTTGCACATAATTGGTTCCTGAAAATGTGTGCGAATGTTGAATGTACGAAAGTCGAGGAAAGTAAAAAAATTGAAATTGTGTGTATTTTAAAATATTTATTTATCAAGTAAATATAATATGTTTAAGAGGCGTTTAAGTGGGGTTTGCGGGTGTTTCCTTTGTAAAGTTATCAAGAGTTAACTGTTTTCCACTATTCTTTTTCTTTTCTTCATATAGTATTTTATAACATGCTATGTTTTTATTGATCGCCCCACGCACTTGAGATATGCGTTCTCCATTGGGATCACAATCTTCCATAATATTAAAAAATTTGTCAAGGTGCGTGAAGGCTTCATTAATATTTTTCACACATAGTTAAAGAGTTTTCAAAAATAAACCTGTCCCATCTACATTAAATATTTGGCTAGAGGAATATTCTACATCTTCAATAATTTTGGATAATTAGGAAATAAATTCTTTTGCAGCATCTTTATCAGCATCAGCCGATTCTCCAGTAAATTTAATATCATGAAAAGAATACCTCATTTTAAAATTGTAAAACCAACCGTTACTTGCTTGAAAAACCGTGTTAAAATATTTTTTTAATCTATCCTTCCAATCTTTGTGCAAACTAAGAGCTTTTGCTTGAATAATTGAAATACTCAGAGGGACATCTTTTTGATGTTGGTCATCGATCTACGATGACAAAGATTTTCCATTTCATCCATGTTTTTTGTTTGCTGTGTTTTTTTGGAAACATATCATTAAAGATTGTGGAAATATATCTTTATTTTCCACAATTTTGAACGTATTCTTTAATTATATTTTTATTTTGCAAAATTGAACATATTGTAGACCTGTTTGTATCATAGGAACGTCCGATTGAAGCAAAAGATTCACCGCTATCAGAACGTTTTTAAAAAAAAAAAAATTAAAAAAAATGTTTTTTTTTAAATGTGCGAAATAGCGAATTGTGCGAAAGTCGAACGTGCGAAAGTCGAGGGCCGCCTGTATATTAAAAAAGCTAAAAATATAACTTATAATTATTAAAAATTTGATATTCAAAACTATTTGCAATATAAATAAAAATATAACAGTTACATATTATGTATATTATTATAATTACAAAATATATAATTTGGTAGAGACATGTTTCCAGGTACATCCATTACAGATTATCATTTTTTCTGGCTTAGGATTCACATCCCTTTTTGAATCCCTAAAAGCTTGTGATCCTGTAATTCAATAAAGACTTTTCAAGCAATACCATATGAATTTGACATTCGTTACAATGCCATTTATCATTAGAAAAATGGTAGTTAAACATGTCGAAGGCTAAGCCGCTGTTTGCTTCTGAGCAAAACACGCTTTTCGCTTAACTCCACTGAAGTGTCCACAGAAGATTGCTTCGCAATCATCTACGACCTTCACCCCTTGTTTTCTTCATCTCCAGTGGCTTTAACGACGCAAATCCATCCTCGGTCCATTTACGACAGAGCTCTTAACCACGCCCGGTTTTTTCCTCATCGATGGTCTTCTTTTTGTCGCGATAATAGCGCTCGAGAATAATGTATAAAATAAAAACATTCTGTCATCACGATTCTTCTTCACGACGGACGCTAATAAAAGGATATTGGTTCCGCGTCGATGTGGAGATTCGTCTTCAGGTCAACAACATTGAAGATATGCCAATTTTTTGCATGGTCCGACCGCCCAGCTGCTTCGATCCAGCTTCCAAAGATTTCCGATTACGTGCTCACGCATGCGCATACTCTTCAATCATTTTATATAAAAATTATGTAATACCTTAAAATAAATATTAAATCAAATTTAATATATGAAATAAATAGGTACTTAATTTTATTATATTATACATAACGATCTATTAATTTTAATTTGAGCCTGTTCTTAAAGATCTTGTCTGAAAAGCGCGGCTCGCAAGCCGTATGCGGCTCTTGTGTTACAAATGTGTGTTTATTATCAAAATTATTTATTTAATTATATTTTTAATTATAAACTTTTTATAATTAAATAATTAGAAAATAAATTGCCTTAAGATTTTTGTTCAATACAATAGCAGATTTTTGTAAAAAAATTCCCTTACAGATCAAACAATCGTAAATATAATAATTTGTATAGCTATCTATCGGAACTAGTAGTCGTGTCATGTAATTTTGAACAACTTAAAGCAAACTGTCGTTTTCATAATATTAATAATGGAATCAATGTAATGGTATAATTATTTAATATTGAATGGTTTATATTGACAGTGTTTTTAGTTTTTTCATTATTGTTATATATATAGGGTATCCCAAAGTAGATAGAGGTAATGTTAAAAGACGAGACTTAAAATTAGCGTGCAATAAACACCTTGTATTATTAGCTAACAAAAACTAGGGACGCTACAATCACGGCGATATAATTATTACTTATTTTGCTTCCATCGTGGCAAACTAAACTCTAATAATAGCAATAATTTAGTTCCGAGAATAATTTGAGCAGCCTCACATACATACATTTTTTATTAACGCAAGGATTGAAATCTCGAAGGTTATACGTGACTGTCATGGAGCGATTTTTTATTATATAAACCAAAAAATGATGATATTACAACATTATGTAATGACTAAATAATTTCGAGCGTACGTTTTTTCTTTATTTATAATAGACTTCGGCATTTGATCACAGAATCAAACATCAATTATCGGTGGTCATTATTTGACAAAGCGATCCTTGACAATGAATTTTTTACACAATAATAACAATTTTTACTTGACCTCAATTTTTTCTTAAATTAATACTGATATATAGACCACAAGTCATAAGGACATTACAAAAAATCTCGTTAGCATTAACGACTTGATACTTTGATGTGCGATTATTTACACTCGAATGAATCATCAGTTCGATTATTATCTGTGATGATAATGTTTATATAATAATTATATCTTATCGTATCTGAATGACATATTTATCACAATTCTGTTGGTATCAATAACATCTTATTCACTCAAACGCACCCGTATTATAGCATAAACTTTTTCAAGGATTCGTGCAATTACACGTATGATTTTCTACTCGCTTCAAATTAAGGTGCAGCATATCAGTTAAGTTGATATCATCGTCCTCTAACGTCGTGACAATTGTATATTTACATCTGATTTTAATTGCAATGATTATGCACACGGTACGTTTCATTATCAACGAGACCAACCATTAACATAGTCACGGAATTCTTTGTATGCTGATTCGTTCTCAATATTGTGTGTATAATATTGCATAAGCATTAATCTGCATCAAAGTCCAATAAAACAATCAAATAAATAAGAGGCAACGACAGTCGTTTATGTGTACCGTTAAACGTATACTAATTAAAAAACCTAAACAGGTTGTGCGTAAATAGAAATAGATATTCAAATTTTAAGGTCATTCATCCGCGTGTGGAGTCTGGGCGTCTAGCGTGAGCTTTTTTGTAATAAAATTGATTTATCGGTGATTAAAAATACCATGTATACATATATTATTCAATAGATGGGTCAAGTTATACATCGATCTAAAACAGTCCAGCTTTTGTGTTAATCGGCTCATTTAAGACGCATTTTTTTGACAGACATATACAATATAATTGGTGAGGCAAGTTTAATGTCTGCACTACACTCTCTGGAAGTTGGCCAAGGTTGGCCAAGGACAGAGAATATAGTGGGTTCGAGTTCGGTTCTGTCCGCTCTAAAATCTCTCCGAGGTTACTGAGAACGGGAGGTAAAGTGGGGGTAATTCAGTCGAATTGGCCAGCTTCGAGCGCTTCCGAACATTGTCGGCATTATTTCCGAGTCAAAAGGACCGAAGTCGGAGCTGCTCTTTCGAGCGCGAGCGGTGCGATACTTCCCCTTTTGCTCTCTCGCGTGTTAAGTGACGAGAGTAAGAGAGATAATGATATAGTGTTTCGCAAACTGAGATAGAACGAGTAACTCGCTTCAATTTTAGTATGCGCGTAGGCGTCCTATGGTTAACACGCATGTCGAGCGCTGCATCGTGGTCACATGGTCAAGTTATAATACCACATGCTTATCGGGGACTTCAACAGACTCTTACTGACATCTTTGAATATTTTAGGGCACCAAAATGGATTAATTATATTTTTGATAGTATATTCTTCTTACAGATATCGTTATTATATTTTTTTCCATATAAAATTAAATAATTAAAAAATAATTAGTGGTTATTGCTTTTGTTAAAAAAAATCGTTTCGAATATCCTTGTGTATTTTTATAGATCGGTTTATATAAATGTCACGCCATAACGAATTTTTATTTAGAATCGATGGCGACAAATTCTAAGATAGTCACAGATGTAGTGTATGTATTCTAAAGTATCATTTTTATGGCATTTTGCAAAATCCGACAAAGATTTTGCGTAAATTGAATATTTACGACCGAAAAGTTTTCATTGATGTTGTATTGGTGAGTGCCCGCACAAACTTTTATAATTATCAGTAGTGTAATTTCAATAATATGACAATTTAAAAGTTGTGATTATTTAGCACATTTTTTGATAGCGCGCAATACGTGAGAGAAGCCGCCGTCCGGACGGCATATGAAATTTGCGACAGTGTGGTCGCTTACTCGAAGTCGTAGGTCTTGAGCGACTTCAGTTGTAATTTCGTTTGGATAACTTTCAGAGAGTGTAGTGCGGGCATAAGGGTTGTCCACGTGTATCAAATGTTTCACAAATATTCAGTAGTAAAATCTACAGTTTTACTCCGACCACGTAAGCACATTCGCAATATTACTCGATCTTTACCAAAAGTAGTAATTTTTACTCTTAACTCTTTTTTAAAAAGTATTTGAACCAATAGACTGTAAAATTTGTTTTGTTGATAATTTAAGAATACACAATAATATCGAATGTTGTGCTTAAAATAAATTGTGGACGATTTGGCATTATATTTTTTGGCAATATTTCTACCAAGAAAGCATATGGTCAATTGGTTAGGTTACCACTCATAAACAATATAGGTATAAAAAACCTTAAATGAGCGATAAAAAATTCTAAGTAATTTAACCAAGGATTATGAATATATCTTTAATTATTTATGATTTCCAGAAGTATGTCACAAATTTAATGGTTAACAAGTTTTCTATCAATTATTTATTTTATTTTTAAATATGATTATGAATTTACGTATAGTATTTCCATTATTTATTATCTATTTATTTTATAGAAAATTTAATTAATTTAACAATTCCGATGAAAAATTTGCTTTCATTAAAGTAGCTATTTATTTATTTTTGGTTATGCAAATGTGATCTTCTCTACGATCTGAATTTAGCTTTTTATATGCTCAACTAAGCTAAATTTCATTTTATCATTGCAATATTTATCCGTGAGATTAGTAAGAATTAGTAAAATTTGATATTTTATGATTGATCAGAACACCAAGATACTATAAAAATTAAAAAACATCAATATTTATTTACCAAATTAAAAAGATCATCAGATCAGAAATAATGAAGTTCCATTCTTAATAAAAAAAATGATTTGTAGTATGGATTTATTTTGTGTAATATTCTTATTATATAAAGATGGTATTAAGTTTCACAAAAGTGTAATAATATTTTTTATAGTAATAGTTAAAGACTTTGTTTTTTTGTTTATCTAAAGTCAGGGTTTTTAATATTATTGTTTGTTATGCTGATATCGTAAGAATCGCTTCTAAGAACCCTTTTTTTAGTACAATACTGAATATAGCTGAAGACATTTTGAATATTTTTAATTTAAAAAAATTAAAAAAGAAGGTATCTTAGAATTTTATTCATTTAATTAAGCATGATTTTGGTTATAAAAGAGCAGTAACATATTTTAAACATCAGCATGTAGACAATATAATGAATTTAAAGAAAAGGTACTGATTTTTAAAAATTATCTTAACGATATTTATTATCCTTTAGATTTAAAAACATCTTGTGTTTTACCCTAATTTAATTAATTATCTATATATATTATGTTTGACTTATTTTGTTGTAGTTAATTTAGAAAAAAATATTGTTAGGGTAAATATCATTTAGTATATTTTTTTTACTTTTTCAGTTAATAGATAAATAGAAAAAAATCTGATTGGTTGTTTGATTGTTTTCATTTGCTTGTGTTCAATATAATTTGTCTTGTGACATGTTATTGTTTTGAAGTAACGTTTAGCATGTTTTATATAAATCGTATAAAGAGACTTAACTAAAAATAAATCCATGTATAGTAAAAGGACTTCAAAATGTATACTATCTAAGATGTTTTATTATGTTTAACATATGTATGTACATATTATATTATACATATGATTTATAATTTTTTTTATACATTCAATATTGAACTTGAACACTTCAAAGGCTGTTTTTTTAAATGTATTCATACTACTTCAATCATGTTTACATTAAACTACATATATTAAATTTGTCACCATTCAAGCGTCACAATTTTTGTTGCTACAAAAATTATTGTCAATGAGATGTCGCATCTTTGTAATAAATTAATTTACGCTTCCTCAATCTTTACTTTTAAAACGCATTTCTTACCGATGCGCTATTTTTCCTGAAACAAAACCATGCACAAATAGATATATTATGTATAAATATGCAAGAATCCACCATTAGTATTGTGGTAACATAATACACCAAAGCGATTTGTATAATGGCACTTATTGCAGAAATTACGCAATTAGAGGCCGTCCCGCGAAGCCTTGACTTCCGACAAGACTATATAATACAAACGCCTGTACTGAATCGTAATGCAAACACTGTACTTGCTTTTTTGTTGTTGCTAATATCGAAAAATTGCCCACGGCGATAGGTAATCGCACCAAAGTAGTAGATCCTATAAAACTGTGTGCAGCCTTCCTCTGACCGTGACGGCATTGATGCTACCATCGGAGATGATATCACGTAGTGTTTATTATCCGAAGCCCTAGCAAAACGAGCTTAGCCTTCCTGGCTTAATAAAATATTTATTATTTTTATCAAATGATAAGTGTAATGTAAAAAATAAAGGCATGAGCCGCGAGACCTCGCGTGTCGGACGAAATATTATGGGCAATGAATTTGAGTGTGATGTACGCAATTTATAGTAGTGCGACCTCGATGTACAAATAAGAAGATAGTAATTTTTCAACATTATATTTACCATTTTTATGGACGATATATGTGATCAAATGCTGGGTTTGAATATAAACATATAGTAGAAACGCACGAGAATTTTCCGCAAAGGTTAAATTTTAACGTATAATTTTAAAAGTCAATTTATGTAGTGAACACTTTAAAATACATCAATGAATTTTAGAAAACTCCTGTGTTTTCTAAGAAAATATATTTATTTTAACAAATAAAAAATAATCTGCTATAGATAATTATATAAGGTTTATTTATTAATAAATTACAATAAATTTAACAGAACAAAAATTGTTATTGTATGCTAGAAACATAAAATTCGTATGTATTACTTACATATAAAGAATAAAACAAATTAATTTGTTTGCATAAATCTAGGTTTATTTATTAATTATGTAAGACACAAAAATGTCGTATCAATAATTCTTTACTGTCATTAAATTCAAGTAGAAGTTTCTGAATATTTTTTTATACTGATAATTAACAACTACAATAACTATAATAACTTACTAAGAAGTGCTTGAAATTGCTGGAGTTTGTCTATTTCAATGACGCCACTCTTAGTTTTTATCTTTATTGTTTTCTGTATTGCTTTTAGCAGATCCAGTATTCCAAAGCAAAGTTAGTTGTTGTCTAAATTAAAATGAAAATAAAAATATGCAACATTTTGTTGTATATACTTTATATTTATATACTTACTTTATTTAAATATACTTGCTGTTTTTACCAAATCGTCTTCCGAGGGCAGCAAAATACAATTTAACAGCGTCGTTTACATCGATAAAATTTATTAGGCGGTCGGAAAAAGATCGTGCCGATTTCGACCATGCGCTTATTGGCCGTTGAAGTCTTGTTTTACCTTAACCATTATAATTACAACTTAAATATAATTATTTTTTGTTTTTGTCATATATAAATGCAGTGTTATATACACAAATATTTTAAGATCTAATTTATATATATTTTTATTAATTACTATTTATTTTTGTTACAGGTATGTCGACTGAAATATTTTAGGAACAACTTTAAAAATCTGTATGTATTAAATATATAAATTAATAGTAACTTAAATATAAAATAATAACTTTGAAAGGTAGAAAAAATTTGAATAAGGGTAATAGAGAAATGATTAAAAATAGTTTTTCTTCAAAAACATTTTTTTTTGGTTGACTAACTTGTTTTAAAGCTCATGAGACATAAAAATGTTAAATATGAGCTGCGAAAGACATTTGTTTATTAAAATTATCGAAATATTGATTATTAAGTTTTGTTCCAAATAAACTAATAATGCCTTCAATACAAGTCTGTTTTATTACAGCTGTAGATATTCTACAATATTTTTAATAAAATATTGCATTTTAATTGCAAACATATTGTTCTGACTCGAAGGACCAGCGAAGATAAAGGATAGCTTTATCTTAATCTTAAATGTTTTTTGCTCGTATCCAACCTGGGTGGTATATATACATGTATCTCTGAGTTTTGTAGTGTGCCTATGTACTATTTTAATGTTTATCTTAGCAAGCGATTTGCGCAGGTTCTTATTTAGCTCAATTTATAGGTGGCTTATTAAAATTTTGAATACTTTATGACATTGTACACAAAGTTGAATAAACATTCAATGCTCATTAGATTTTCTTAAATTAGTTCATCGGTGACAACGAATGATAATTCAATGGCAACATTTTGATTGTTCATAACATCATTGCTATAAACAGAAGAATAAGTATTTTTAATTTAGTACGTACATACTATCTAAAGATAAGACAGAGTATAACTACTTGAGCATCCGTTGCGTGCACCACTGCCGTTACTAGTACTTGTGCCCTACGAGTCCAACCCTATGGGCGGGCACCCAGCTTTTGACGGCCGGATGAGCGGGACCCATATTTTATGGAGTTTCATTAATATTTCTCTCGAGAGTGGGGTCGGGCTTTAGTGCTCTCGTTGGCAGATTTGCATGCATTTGCAGATCATCCTTGTAACAGCGCCACCCCCCTTTTATAGAGGGGTGTATATGCTGCCTCAGTCGCATTCTCGGCCCTCGCATTCTCACCTCTAAGGGCCCAAGCCCTTTGGCCCTGCTTGCGTTACTTTGCTGTGCTTTGTTCATCGCGGGTAAAAGATAATACACTAAGATGGTTGTTACGACCAATTATATCTGACGGTTTACGGGCAAAAAGCGCGCGGTCAGAATCAGCACTATGTTTTTCCGACCGCCTAATAAATATTTTATATATTATATATTACTACATCTAAATTATTAACATGCTTTGAAGTCCGTAAAGATTTTTTAACAACTGCTATCTCTTCTGTTTATAACGTAAACATTTTGGTCCACTGCTATGTATTCTGTTGATGACGACACTCAGTTTTTATCTAATTTTTTTTTTTTTTTGCTGACTATTTAGAAATATTGTAATCCATTAATGCGATTACATATTCTTAATCTTTACAATATTATTTGAATTCACTGTTTATGGTTGTAACATTTTCTATAATGATAGACTTAAAGATATTGATAATTTGTTTAATGATAAGTGAATACTTTCACGAGGTCAATATTTTAAATTGAGCTTTAAAAATGCGAAATTCGAGGCACCTTAAACTATATTTGCAATTTTTCATATTGATTCATTGGTCCTTAATTTATTAGAATATTGAAGTATCTAGTACCATGAAATATTCATTATAATCAAAATAAATATTTTTGTTAATATTATATTTTTAAATATGCAAGCAAGATTATCTTAGGAGTATTTGTATATGACTCACTGATTTAATTCATGACTTGTAGAAGGTCAAATGAGGGGTATCTCGCATTGTCTTTATGTTTTGGTCATTGCAGAATCAAACCCATTGTTTAATTTGTATTTAGCGAGAGCAATCCTATCTGTAGAGATCTTGTATATATCACACAGAGCTTTCTAATCGGATATTTATTTATAATGTTTTACATTTTCACATATTTACAAATAAATATTATGCAGAAAATATTGTACCTAAAACCTTTTCACATCTACATCTTTCGCCTTGCATTTCGAATCAAAATAAAACAAACGGGCCTCCCGAGTGAAAAAGGTTCACCATAAGGCCTTCTTAAATAACAATTTAGTAACATCATTCAGCTATACGAAAAGTTACGATCGGGCCGGTTACAAAACGCACATGCTATAACGTCGTAAGAGCGAGTGTCCGGTCCACGTCCGGCGTTCGGTGTCATTGACCGTGGGCGCCACGGAACACCGTTCAACAACCGCTGGCTTGGCCCTCTGGTTGATTGAGAACCCAAAAAAGCACAAAAAAAGCTTCGATTAATTTTCATAATACGCAATAATAATTAATACTCCGAGATTTCAACGCGCAATAAATTCGCAAAACTCGGACTAACGAACTGGCATCGGTTCACTTCTCTAATCAGTTATTGTGGATCTTTTTCATGTGTGTGTGTGTGTGTGTGTGTTAAAAATGATATATTTGCATAATAATGTATTTTATTTACATAATCTTGGGCTAATTAACGACTAACAATGCAGTCAATCTGAATGAGTCACGCTATGAACGAACTGTTCCGGTTTCGTATGTTTTTTGTTTGAGATACTTTTCGGGTGCAAAGCATGCTTAATTTAATGGAAAAGGTATTTATATTGTTAAACAATATTTTAAGGCTTTGTTTGCATTTTTTTAGAAGGACATATGTGAGTCGATTTGATTTAGAAACTGTTTTTTGAAACTTGTTTTGTATTGAAATTATTATCAAAATACGTTTTAAATATGTATTTATCAAAAAACCATCAACCCATTGCACAATAACATTATTTATATAGATTTGCATGATACTACTACTAATCTGAGTGAAAGATATTTGCAAATAAAAAGACGATAATGAATTATTAGTTGTCCAGGAATTTATAAAATCCCAGCATCATCGTATGTGACTATTTAAGAAATAACATTGCCATAATCATAACAAAAAATACTATTAATATATTATGTGAGACCCATATTAACAAACTAATTTCCAGAATCGATAAAAGAACAAACTTAAATTTAACTGTAGACATAAATTGTATGTTTTAATTGAACACGTCTTTCTTTAGAGGTTAAATTACATTTTTAGTAGCTCCCTGTCCCTAATTTGGCAAATAGTTATAAACAGTCTTAAGCCTAATAATTGAAATAAATTAATTCTTTTACTTTAAAAAGGTTTTAATTACTGTTATTCTTATTTTAATCGATTCTTCTAAATCGTATCAGTGTTTTGTATAATTCAGCATACATTTTATACGAAATAACACATTGAAATATATTATGTAATTCAGAAATGAATGATTTTAAAAATTTAAGTCAGTTGTAATTTGGTTATTGATAAGTAAGAATTTATTTTGTTATATCTGTATAAGCATTACAATAATACTAACACACTTTTGGACTTTACATTCCGATATATACAAAAAAATAGGAACCCAAAATTTTCGATGGCAATTTTTACCAAGTAAAAAATTAAAATGAAATTGTATTTTAAATATATTTTTACCAACAACTATTTGGCTACTACTGGCACTAAAAACGCAGGTGGTACGTGATTCACAAGCGGATCTGGAAAACATATCGCCCGCCAATCACCGCCAGCAATTAATCGCTAGCAGCTTACGGCCGCGTCAATTTATTGCATTAACAATTTATAGCCATCAAGTGGTCGCCAGGAAAATCATATAATTTATATAAATTTATTAGAATTTTTAATTCAAAAACAATGTGTTATTTTGCATTTTAACTGATTTAGTAAAATTATATTTTTTTTTATGTTTATCTTGTTACGATTCGGGTATACGCAGGACTTTTTTAAAACAAAAAGATGCCGAAACTCACTTATTGTAAAGCATTTTACTAAAAAACATTTAAATTACATTTAAAGCAGATTTTCCTATGCCATAAAGCACATAAAAAATTAAACAAAATTTATATACGAAATTTATTTATTTCAAAATTTATTGATATGCGAGTATTGGTCAAAGTATATTCAAATCGAATTTTGGTCAATAGGAGAGCGTAAAAACAATTATCACTTCTCAGAAGTCAAAAATTCACGTCAAAAGCAATAAAATCGCGTCGGCGCCGTCGTAGTGGGAACGCTCGGTAACGAGCGTTCCCACTGCGACGGTGCCGGCACGATTTTATTGCTTTTGACGTGGATTTTTGACTTCTGAGAAGTGATAATTGTTTTTTGCGCTCTTCTATTAGGCAAAATTCGGTTTATATGATCCTCATTATATTTTTAATATTATTATAAAAGTCGTAGTGTGAACGCCAGATTACCGAGCGTTCCCACTACGATTTTATTGCTTTTGACGTGAATTTTTGACTTTCGAGAAGTGATAATTGTTTTTTGCGCTCTCCTGTTGGTCAAAATTCGGTTTAGATGTTCTTTATTTTGTTCCTAATATTGTATATATTTCCATATTATGTATCCATAATTTACATAGCTTCTTATCATACCAATATTTCCATATTTTCTATCGCTGTTTCTGTTATTGTTTTGGTGTTTTTTTAATGAGACCGGCGATTGAGCTAAACTTTTACACTTAAAAATAAGTAAAATGAAAATAATGATGTCATATTTACGTTATACAGATTGTCAATGCTATTTAAACATTAAAAATACTGTAAAAAAAGGAGCCGGAACGCCATTCCACCGCGTTACATGACAAAAAAAGCCATTGGTATATAGAAATTCCACTGTAATTTGATGCTCTGCAATCAATAGAAGTAGATCGATCCGTTCTTGTCTTTTATATTAAATAATCATTCTATAGAAGTATCTTATCTTCAACAATTATCCATCAATTATATGAAGATATTTACAATAATATCACATTTTTTTTGGGAATTCTCGCGAAAATCGAGAAACCATAACGCCTATTTGAACATTTAGTGGGAGACAAGAACATTTTTTTACTGTCAAATAAATCACTTTAGAATTATTATATTTAGTGAACATTTACTTTTTTTCAGTAGTAAAAAATATGTAAGAGTAAGAAGTTGTAAATATCTATAACACGTTGCGGTAAAATATGATCTGAAATTTGATTTTTTAAATGTTTACTATTTTTGGGAAACGAAAATTAACTTGAATCATCAATTTTACGTTTTCTTATTTTAATATAATATAGGAATAAATTGTACGTTGAATATGTATATCATATTATTAATTATTATGGCATTTACATTTGTTTTATTAAAAGCATAGAATAATACAATTAAATAGTAAATAGTTTCAATAAAAGCAAAACGTACAACAATCAATAATATTAGCTATTAAATATATATGAATATATAACAAAGAAATCATATAAGTGAGCCTTCGACAAATTATCTAAAGTTGAGATGTAAAGTAAACTTCTAGATTTGCATAATACATAGGTTTTGCATTAGATTCCAAACGATTCGTGTTCGTCTCATTTGAGGTAAAATAAATAAAGCTAATATGACCTCATCTTTATCTTAAAAGTTAATCCAATTTATAAGACTTAGAAGTATCTATTAAAAATATAAATGAAATGAAAAACAGTTTAAGAGTAGCGACAAAAACATTAGATACTGTGTAATAAAAAATAAATAAAAAATGTACATGTCTGATATTGATTCTATACGTGACTTTTACACCTAAATCTATTATGAAGTTTTGTGTAAAAATTAAAAAATCAAGCACCTACGTTTTAATAGTAGATATTGTACTAAGCATATATGTTTTTACATGTAAATGCGTAGCATTGTGCCTTTTGTTCTCGGCGTTCGAGTTCGAGTGCTTGTGACCTCATTCTTTTCTCATCGATCTTGACCACCCCTGACAATATGGAACGGACACATTTCATTCGTACAACGAGAACGTTACAGACAAATTTGTGTTTTACCGTTACACGCCGGCGACTCGACGTAATTGGTCCAACCGTGAATACCTTCGACGCGCACAACGACTCCTCGATGGGCAGGTGTAAATTTAACGAAAAATTTCCCATCTTCGGAATTCATTCGCGCACAATTAACGCAGTGTGTAATCTCAACCGGTGGTATTTAGACCAGCAGTTTGACCGGTGCACTTGTAAAAGGACATTTGCATACGTTCCCCGGAGCGTCGGACACTTTGGTATTCAGGATGCGAAAAGGGACCGCGAGATCTAATAAATTATTAATGAAGACTCAGCCCTTTGAGATCAAATTAATATTCGCCACATTAATAATAAATAAATAAATTAACAGACACGATAGATCGTTAGTAATTCCTTACTATAAATTGAAAATTTTTCGGTTCTTACATGAGCCTCAAAGAGATCGGAATTAATAATATATTATACATCTTAATCGTTCACTTAAGAATAATTCAAGTTTTGTTGGCTCAATATGTTTACTGAAACAGCAAAAACTCTTATACAGTAAGTTCTGGCGTCGTTAAATTACACGAAAAAAATACACAGCTAGTTCCATTTTCAGACCATAACGTCACTTGATGAGTCTATCGGTCTACAGCGTCATAATTTCTGACCTTCAGTATAATTTTGAGATTGATTTAATTCCTGCTGGTATGCTTAAAAAAATGCAGAAAAATGCAGGATAAAAAATCGCACATCCGCTGTTGTTTGTTATCAACCTATCGTTGAACACAAATATTTTATCTGATATATGAAAAATTACGAAAGTGATTCTCATATATGAAAAATAAAACAGAGATATTATAGAGAAGTAGTTTTCGAAATGGTACTTCATAAATATTCTTCAAACCATATTGAAGGATATTTTGTGTATCAAGATCAGTAGCAACGAATGTTTTTTTACAATTTTGTGAGGAAAAATCTCCATAAAGGCAATCAAGATTTTGAAAGTGCTTTTGATTAAGTTTGTCATGCATTAATTCTTAAAAAATAAATAGATTCTGATTTTCTAAAGAAAATTTTTTTAATCATAATTTTTTTTTATGATTTTCTTCACGGCTATTTTCGAATTTTTTTTAAATTTTTTAAAAAATTTTTTTTTTAATTGAGGTCTTCGTTCAAGATTTTTTTGTGGTCTATTTTATGAGAATTTTTAGAGGATATCTTTTTGAAGGATTTTTGTTTTCTTAAGATTTTTAGAGAATTTTTTAGAGAATTCTGAAAATTTTTAGAAGATATTTTTTTGATCTATGCAGAAATTATAAATAATTTTTAAGATTTTTGTAGTGTTTTTTTTAAATGTTTTAGTTAATTTTTAAGTAATTTATACAATATTGTCTATAATTTTTTAATGAAGTATTTGCTTCTAATGCCATTTTTCATCATTGTCAATTTATTTAATTTGGGCAGTACAAGTCATCTAAATACATTGTCACATCAGGAATACCTCAATGTTCTAATCTTGATCCATTAATGTTTCTTCTATTTAAAATTGATATTAATAAAACTTATTCATAATTCTAAATTCCTACCTTTCACCACTGACTTCAAAATAAATTGCTTTTATTTTATTATTTATTTTAAATACCTATTACAATATCCTAAATATTTTTTGTGATTTATATTATTTTTAGAAATAGATTTTTGAGTGCTTATTAATTTGAAGGAAATTTCACGTAGCGAATATTTTTATAATATTGTTTTATTGCTTGTTGATATTAATTAGTGTTTTTGTTGATTTGAAGGTCATCCTTCAATACCTTATGCTAGATTTTTTAAGGCGATTTTAATTTAAAAATAAGAATCATAAATTTAGCCGCTTTAAAAATAATTTAATGATTAAGTTTCAGTATTGATTTAATATAAACGAAACATACATTGACATATTAAAAATCAGTATTTAGAATAAACGGTTATATCAGTTACTAAGAAATCACCAAAAGAACTACAAGGAAAGTCTTAAACGAAAACGTATCTCATCCATGTTGAATAAAACTTGTTTCCCTCTCTCATGAAATACGCGAGCGATAGCAAGAACTGTTATCTAGTCTTTAAAATGCTACTAAAAATAATATTAATATTATCAATACTTTTATCAGCATTATATAAACATTAATGAAAATAATATAATTATAAACAAATTACGATAAGAATTAATCGCTGATTAATTAAATCAATACGAGCACTAAGAAAAACTCGCATGCGCAGTGTATCGGTTCCATGGTGTAATGGTTAGCACTCTGGACTTTGAATCCAGCGATCCGAGTTCAAATCTCGGTGGAACCTTCACTTGTTTTTTTTGTTTATTGTTTCAAGATCATAATTAAATATTGAAAAAAATATATTATATTATTTAGAGATAAAAATTTCACTCCGCAGTGACCTCTTCACGAACTGTTTCGAGTTCCACACGGCTTCATCTTTCTTTATTATTTATATAATACGTTCGTTGTCTTATCCCATGTCTGACGCGACACTGACATACAAAACTGTTTTGTTGATCGTTGAACGCCTCAATGACGACACTGGTTCAATATCTTGTATATTGGGAGCGAAACGTGACAGACGAGAGAATATATACGTGATCTGTCAAGAGATTTTCACTCGAGTCAAAGAATGATTCAATATTTTATGTTAACATAAAAATTTATATATATATATATTTTTATTAATATCGATTAATGCAACTTAAGTGAATAATCAATTCAATGTGTGATGCAACAAAGAGGTGTGCTATCACACTTTTTTATTTAATGAAAACATTTTTGCTGTTGCAAAATAGTTAAAAATATTGTTTATATGCAGTTTCATGCATAGTAAATATACAATTAATTTAAAGACTATTGGATAATTATATATTTAATTTTAATTTCTGTCATTATATTGAAGAATAGTGTGTGATTTTTTTTTGCTAGCATACGTACTTAAAAGTAGATTTAATAGATTAAGTTGAATTTTATTAACTGAGTGTGATTCGTGTTTAATTATATTGATTTATATATTTTATTTCTATGTGCTATTTTAATTATTATGAGTTACATTTTTAAATTCCAAACTAAACATATATTTTTAATCACACGGTGTACATTTAAAAAATATACTCAGAAGTTAACGCTGAACTTCAAATTATTTTTATGCACTATTCCACTTATATTCGGTACTTCTTGTTGGAATCTACATGGAGCAGGGAATCGCTGATCAACAAAAAACCAAATGGTGAATATAATAACAAAATATTCGACGCCTCCCTGAGCGTACTCGAGCTGATCCCAGGATCCTTCGAAGTCTGGGTCGTAAGACTCGAGCCTTTTTAGAACCAGGTATCTTAGAAGTTCCCATAAAACTCTAAATATACGAGATGCGATGATACATCTGTTTAACGAAGGATATTTGCATTCTCAATATACCTTCTAAACTACAGACAGTCTGCCCTTGAAGAACCGTGAAAGTCCTTATATACATTCTTCCGAAAAGGAGGAGGATTTCATAAATTTTGTAATCTGTGCCATTAAATATAAACAAATGTGTTACTTTCGGGTCTTATTTAATAGTTACTTGCTGCATATTATGAAGTTTTTTAAGATTAGTTTAAAAGGTGTATCATATTTTAGGTTATTATTACTAGTGTTACTCCTCACCGAGCAAGCATATTTTAAAATATGTTTGATTATTTATTTGTAAAATATTTAATATTCTGTGGTTAATGCGCTTTTTATATTAAATATCGTTCTAAGGGTTACAATGGCAGTAAGCTCTATAGAGCAAAGTTCCATAATGTTTTTGTTAAATTTTGGCTTGAAATCCAGATTGAAGCCTACTTATTTAAGTAAGCTTAATTTATTCTTTTCAAAATATTTTAGTAATTCACTTCTGATTGGTTAAAGAACGTGTAACTGTATCCCCAGTGTATATATAATATATACAAACGCGTATTTTTATTTTGAGAAATTTATGTACAAAATTAAGAGAAACGGTTTAAGAAAATTCTTGAAATACATATAAAAAAAATTGTGGTATTGAGTGTTTTATTATTTAGATAATAGCTTCTACCTTTCAGGTATGAGCGTATTAAGAATAGCAGATAGTCATCGGTCTTATACTTTTTACTTACAGTTTGTGAATCGAACCTTCCTGCCATACCGTGTCAAATGCTTTTTCTATATCTAACATTAAAACTCCCGTACTCTTTTTCATATATTTCAAAATTAACGCATATATGCTTTGTTATTATATTAAGTTAGTGTATTGAAAGCCAAACAAAAATTTATTTTTTATTTTTTTTACCATACATATTTTAAAATTCAATGTAAATAAAACTTCATGACTATCATCCTAAAATGGAGTATGTAACCAATAATCTATGTACTTTAAATTTGTATAGCTTTTTTATTAGACAAACTAAATTCTGAACTATGTTTTAAAAATATGAATGCATTTGAAAAAATATGAGAGTATTGATCAAAGTGTGTTAAACCGAATTTTGGTCAATATGAGGGCGCAAAAAACAATTATCCCTTCTCAGAAGTCAAAAATTCACGTCAAAAGCAATAAAATCGTGCCGGCACCGTCGCAGTGGGAACGCTCGGTAACGAGCGTTCCCACTGCGACGGTGCCGGCACGATTTTATTGCTTTTGACGTGAATTTTTGACTTCTGAGAAGGGATAATTGTTTTTTGTGCTCTCATATTGGTCAAAATTCGGTTTATATGTTCCATATTATATTTGTAATATTTCCGTTTCCACTGCGACAGCGACGGCTCAATTTTATTGCTTTTGACGTGGATTTTTGAGAAGGGATAATTGTTTTTGCGCTTCGGATTGAATACACTTTGATCAATCCTTTTATATTAGAAGTCCATAGTAATATCAGTAAGGATAGCTATCATATTTTTAAAACTTAGTGTAATATCGAAATACAGACAAACTATGGAGCAATATGTGAGATGCGATGTCTGTCTGTACTTATTATTCCGCTTATTTTCTCCTGACAGATGAGTTGGCTTAGTTTGTATTTTGGACTTGAAATCATAAAAGTTCTAAAACTATAATTAGTTTCGGAACTTTCATTAGGTTAGGTTTGGGTTTGAACAGTAAATGGACGTTTCGCAACTGTCAAATTATATTTTCGCTAGTAGTAATATATATCTACTGGTGAAAATGTATTTGGACTTTAATGGTAAAAATATAACTTCTTCAAAAAATGTACATTCACATTAACATTTATACATCAGATGTGAATAAATAATGATAAGTACGTAAATATATATATTAATACTTATAAAAAATTTGAAATCATATAATTTTACTATCACCTGCCAGATAATTTATATTTTCAATGGTAAAAATATATATCTACTAGTGAAAATATATTTCGATATAGTTTTACAAAATAGTTTTTTCTAGATTTTTTTTAGGAATAACCACATTAAATCTATTTATAATACAATCTATAAAAACATTAAATTTATATAATTCAGCTGGTGCTGTTGTTGATTTTTCGTTATTTCTTTGCTTCTTCCTTAAGTATTCGAACTGAAAATTCAGATCTAATACCTAAATTTACTGCTACTAATTTATATTCATTGAAGATTTTCACTCATGCCTACTATTTTTTAAACGTTAAAAAAAGAATAAACGGAGCCGTTTTAAAAAACTACAATCTGTCCTTTTGAATAATAATGTTTATTGTGAAAATACTGCCTAGGAAGTGGGCGCTTTTGAAGGCAATGTTCCGCTCCTTTTATTTATTGTATGTATAAAATGTGCTGAAGGAACTTATACCTAGAATAATACAACTGTAGTTTAGTTCATATTCATTATTTGAGGTCGGTTTTTACTTCTTTCATATGATTTTTTCCGGAGTCGGGCCCCGGGAATTTGTCTCCTCCCCCCCCCCCTCCCATATAAGTCATGAATAAATTATAGCAATAACATACAAAATATCTACAATATAATATAATCCTTAAACAAATATCAATTACTTGAAGATCCACACCAGGTTCTCGGCAATCAAGTGTCTTCTCGATAGCAACTTGAGCAAGAACACCAACCAGGGCCGTCGATCTCTCACGGTTTATACAGTTATGTTTTTTATGAGGCGTGTCTTATGCAACGACCGAGGGCTTTTGCCTCCAGACGAGAACAACTCGGATCGATGCTATCACAAGGACAAGGGCTATTAACGCAGCGTCACCCGGAAAGCCTTCGTCACCAGGTCAGCGCCACACACTTGTTGCGTACAACGGCACCACGGAAGTCGTTCCACATGACCTGAACGAGTCAAAGGTGGCCAGCACGTGGTCTCCCTCTTGACAGCCTTTTAAACCGGTATAACAGGCAAGACCGTGTACTTTATCTACCGTATACATTTTGATACTTCTAGGCGTAGCTATGCGAAACGCATGTAACTTGCAACTGCATCATATAAAATATGATCCATTACAAGAACTAGCTAATTGCATACATACATGCATTTTTGAAATTTTAATATATTTGAAAATTCAACTGCACTACTGCTAACAAACATATTGTTTATTTGCGATTGCAAATTCTGCACTGTAACTAAACTCTAACCAATTTAATTTGATAAAATAAAAAAATGGCAATAAGTTTTTGCTAGAAAATGTTTATACAACGATGAAAAAATTGCGATTTTTTATAGTTTTTCGATGTTGAATTTTTTATCGTAGGCACACTATAATTTCATGGGATATGAAAAAAGTTAATTAAATAAAAACAATAAGATTTTTTCGTTGCGCTGCAAAATAGCTACTGTAAAATATCAGTTTGATAGTGAAATATTGTAAGATTTTAATATATTTAAAAATACAACATAAATACACCTTTATAGTGAACTTATGTTTTTTCCCTCCCGGTTTTAATTATTTAATCATAGATTTTAATACAAAATCTCAAATACAAATAAGCCGGAAAATATATTTAGTTAATTATATCGTTGAAAATAATACTTCACAACGGTCTTCTACATATTTAGATAATACTATCTATATTTTTGCAATCAAAACGACTGAAAATCTAGAAAAACACTATAATGCAATAATAAATCCTACAATGAAACTTATTAATATATATATATAATACATCTTACTAAGCATACAATCTAAAGCGGCTCTTAAATATTTAAACTATCAACATAAACATTCTTCAACTAACATTGAGAAGTTTACACTCAAGCGGTCATTGTGAATGGAGTAGGGTTATATTGATATAACTAAACATCTCTCTTTGTTATGTAAACTCAGAGATCAAACTTTGATAAGTCCAACGTTAACCCCTCGCTGGAATGACAGGTGTCAATGGATGCCTTCCGATCCATAGTACATAATAAATTACGCAATTTCTAACTACAAATTCCGATGCAATATAATAGTTTATGTTAACTAACGGTTCTATCGTCGCGTAAATGCAAGCAATAAAATCAATTTCTGAGCAGAATATCAATAAAACAGATTTACTATGCTTAAAGTGTTTTAAAATATTCTCATAATTTAAGCACATCTTAGAGGCTGTGAAATAATTATTGCGGACGTATGACACGAACAATTGGCGTTGTCAGTTGAAAAATGGTTCGACTCGTATTTTTGTGTTTATGTACGGAATTGAAACGAAGCATGGAAATAATGATTTAACGCTTAGGTATGAAATTTATGGTAATTTCGTCATTCTGGACGTAAGATGACCGATTTACTTGCCGACATGGTGGCAAAAATTCAATGCCATTCGGTCCATTAAGTATTGTCATGCGTCTATACAAATCATAAAAAAATTGTTCTACATTTATTAAATATTTTTTGGATCATTAAAGAGTAAATTTTATTAGTTTCATTAAATTGATAAATATATCGTTGGATCTAATAAGATCGAAGCTATCACTACAATATGTATACGTCTATTTTATTTATTAATCACTCTACAATGTTGCTTTAAAGGCAGTTGAAAATATCTTTCATCACACACATACATGACATTGCATCGCTCAAAAATGCACTCTTAAACTTTTCCGACAGGATCGCAGCATCCTGTCGGAATGTGGATCTCATCGTACTGCATACTACAGACCCTGACTGCACCACTACCGAGGCGCATTTCTGACGATGCGATCTTCATCCGGGCCATTGTTCAACCCCGCGCAAATTTTCAGAAGCGTTGCAAACAAACGAGCAATTATGATTTTTTTAAACCCGATCCGGCCCTGTAAAGATCGGACAATGGGTGGCCAGGACCACCGCGGAGCGCTTAAGGGCTCGCGTCCTGGGAGGCAATGATTGATACTTTCCATCATAGGTTGTGATTACTCAAATTGAAAATGTTGACCTTACTCAATTAGAGTTTGAGGTCGTTAAACTCACTTTTTTTCGGTTAATGACACGTGCAGAGCGGAGGCTGTTTTATATTTATTACTTTCGTTTTTTACACTGTATTACGCACCGTTGGGTTTTTGAGATACGCGTCGGTAACCAACACTCGCAGATTCTTTAATGAGCTTTATGTATATGTATTAGTTTTATTATGTAAAATAATGGAGAAATACCTTACTGGAAAATAAACGCAGTTAAAATATTTTTGACTGCACGATAAACGTAAAAAAATAAATTGGAGAACCTAAACCTAAAATTATTAAGTTTGGAAAATGCGATTTAGTTATTTTTTATTTGATATTGAAACATAGTTTAAAAATAAAATTGATTGCATGGTAACGATGTATTTGAGCTGACTCAAATTAACTGTTAACATTCGAATAACAGCTGTAAAAAATAAAAAAAACTATTATAGTTGTCCGTCTGGGTCGGCTGGCAAATACTTAATCACTCGCCGACCGACCTATTGTGGAGCTTCAGAGTTCGTGAATTTATGCTATATGTATTTGATCCAACCTCACGGTTCGTAACGATCCATTGAACGTAAAACGCGAAATTATTTTTTTTTCTATGAGACAAAAATAGTACCGAGCTTATCAATTAAAATTTGTTTGAATCCCAGTGTTTTTTATATAATATGAATCCTAATGTTTTTAAATTTTTATCGTGCCTAGGAAATTAAAATTAGTGTTCATTATATATTTATAATTCAGATCGATCATCACAGATTGAGTTTTCTTAGATTTTCCTTATCTCATGAAAGATGTCGTAATCAATAATTAAAATAAAATCGTGTTGAGTCAATTATTGAATTAATTATTAAAATATACGTCACTGATTTATACATTTTTTTTCAGCTTCGTGTTTCGCTACTTACATGGTGGTTGTTGCATATGTTTATCCTGATGTGACGTATTGGACTAGCAACGTCTGTTATGTTACAGTGATTTCCAATAAATAAATAAATATTCCATTATTTATAAAATATCGCTTTTTTATTTACATTATAAGATCAATAGGCGGTAAAATCATAATACTTCAAAGATTTTGCGCAACTGTTTACCTTTTAAAAATTTGGCGTCCCGGCACAGGATTATTTTTATTGCAACATTAAATGCATTTCTTTATCTTGGAATTATTTATAATCATAAATATAATTGTACGATATTTTGTTAATTTTTTTACAGATTGGGCCGTTGCAATAGTATTTTTTTCGCTTGATAATTAAAATTACGTAGTTATTGCATATAATACGAATGTTGAGGCTTACCAAAAATTGAATGTTGTACTCTCTGCCGCCACGTCAGTGTTACTAATAATTTTGTGGCCAAATAAATTGGCGCCCCACAACCTCCTTAAATCTGATGCCAGTAAAAATGCTCGTATTATTTCTGTACTATGCATAAAGTAGGTATAATAAATAATACGGAAATATTAGTATATTATTAAATTATTACTAGAATTTCAATATTAAAAAAATATTAGTAATAATGTTTTTTTTTAAATTTGTATTGTATTGTCTCGATTGTCATATATTGTATTAATTGGCTCATATTATATGCTTTTTTTAGCAAAATTTTCTTATTCTAAGAAAAATAGTAATAAATATGAAAATCTAAATTAACACAAGTTCTGTAAGAAAATACAAACAATAAAAAACTTGGGTTTAAAAGAAAAGTATTAAAATAATTAGATCATAAAATAAGCTTTGTCTCACTTAGAAATATTTTATTAGAAGCTAATATATTGCATAAAAATACAGTTTCACAAAAAGTTTAAGAAAATGCAACACACTTTTGACGTGAATTCTTAACTTCTGAGAAGGGATTTTTTTCGATTTTCCAATAGATAAAATTTGGTTATAGTGTTTCGACCAATTCTTGGAAATCGTGAAATCATGTCATCGTCGTTGTAGTGAAAATGCTAATTTAGGCTTTATAGCAGCTATGAAACACAAAAAACTATTTTAATCGTTTGCCAAATATATAAAAATGGTAAAAGTACTTGAAATATATATATTTTTATAAAACGCTGTAATTAAAGTGCTTTTCATAAAACTAGAACAACAAAAGTATAGTCAAACAAACAAGAGTGAAATCGTAAAGTTTTGCCAAAAAACACCATAGTTTGCATCATTATCATATATCATCACATCATATTTTTTTAAACTTATTAGACAGCTTTCATTTCTCTCTCTTTTATTTTTTATTGTTTGTGTGGATGTTTCTTAAAGCTTATAATTAATAATCTTTTAGCAATATTTATACAAACAGTAGAAAATAAAAGACTAATGCTATTAGTCTTAAATTTACCTTCTCTCCCATTCGTCCAAGCTTCATTCTAGGGCCAGTATAAAGGACTACTTGAATCACTTCCTTAATTCGAGACTCTGGACTTACATAATATAGATTTCGTGGATTATCAAGATCCAATTGATCCCTAGAAACCAGAGAATATAGAACTAGTCATTCTCACAACTAGGAGGCTCTTTTATTTGACGCCATACATTTTTACTGTATATCGGTAAAATTATATATTTGTGTGCAATAAACTTTTTTATCAAACAGCTCTTACAGCGTCTAACTGATTCTAAAAGTCAAACGAGTTGACTTACAAACCTCATTTTTTTTATTATAATGGTAAATGAAAATATTTATAGTCAATCATGAAACATTTAATACAATGTATGGCAAACTATTATAGTTTTCTTACAAAAATAAAAATAATATTTTCACGAGAATACCACGAACTTGAACCAGATTTCTGATTTTTTTAAGGAGAGATAGTTGATGCAGATTGATCAATAGAATCTGAAGCTACTGCTATTATAGTTTATTTGTTTACGGTGTAAATCGCGTAAGTGTTTAAAAATAATTGGTTTTAAATATTTGCTCTTAAAAAGTTAACGTCTTAAGATAGGAGGTATTAAATTATAATTTTACTTATATTTATTCTATTGCGTCTACTTATGTTTAACATCGGAACCAGTGGAATAATTAAAAAAATACGTGCATTTAATTATTTTTAAGTGGTTCTATTCTACAAGAGATTTATGCGGTTTTTACGTATTTTTTTATCGTGTTTATGTAGTGCTACATTTCACTAATATATGTTGCGTGGCACTTATTCTTTAAATGGTGATGCATGTGTTAAAGAAAGTACATGAAAAATAAAGCAGATCATTATCACTTGATTTTTACCAATCCATTTATCTTATTTTAAATTAAATCTTAAAATAATTTAATGGATTGATAAAGATCAGGCAATAATCAACCACCGTTTTGTACTTTTTATAAACGAAAATATCATCATGCAAAACCATCTAAAGGACACGTGCCACGCAATACATATTATTGAAATGTAGTGCTACATATATGATATATATATAGCATTGGATTGAATTGCAAATCTATACAGCTTATCCATAAATTAAGCTTTATTGTATTTAACTATATTTTTTTATGATTCAGTGATTCTTGAAAATTGTTCTTCATCACACATTTTGATGCATATATGAATGCGTCATTTGTTGCATCGACGTTCAAGATTTCCGTATAATTGGTATTAAAAAAATTTCGTGCATATGAATATTTATAAAAAAATATACGATTTAAAGTTTTACTCTCCGTTTTGACCTCTCGTTTTCGTGAGAACTGATTTTTTCGTGGATCTAGAAAAACGCCTCGTCAAAAATTTTCTTTAAAGACTGATTTTTTTTGCTCTCAACGACATTGTGCAGATAATTGACATTGCACGAGCTTTATTGTATCATCATCGTCTTTGGCATGCGCTCAAGAACGACGTAATGATTTTGCAAATGCCACTTAAAATACGCTGCTTTCCGTATACGGATCCTGTATTGCGAGAATTCCTTTAAATATCTTTAAATATTTGTGTATGGGAATGTCTCAAATTATACATACAAAAAATATTTATGAATATTATCTCTTTTCATATTCCATACCTATAAATAATAAGCATTTAATATTAGTGTTACAAAAGTTTTCTTTTAACCAGTTTTAAGTCAGTAGCCTTATGATTTTTTATGGGGTGTTTTTGCTACATATATAATTTTTTTTATTTATCACACATATTTATAGCTGTTGATTAGAAATAAATTAAAATATAAGTCGTTTCTGTATATATGTATAATATATAATTTAAACTCTTAACTGTTCTTGATGAAGTCTCTAACTACGAGTAAGCCTAACTTGTTATCATGAACTAGTAGAATTCATAGTATTTAAATATTATTGAACCAGCTGATCTGGATTCAGAATGCTAATCTATACCAATAGAACCTAAGCAGCTTAATTATGTATTCCACATACTAATTTGACAAATAATGATTGTATAATTTATAAAACTCACTATATTAATCAATAAAATCTAAAACACAAACCGAGTTAGCTTTTTATCGGCCATCTTCGTACACGATGGCCGTTTTAGCATCGTAAAATGCCTTCGAACCGAACGAGTCCTTATCTCTCTCTCTCTCGGATGCATTGTCTCAGCAGCGCATAGTTATAAGCCAGTTACAACACACGAGCTGGTCTTCCGGTGCTGCTAGAGATCTTGGCCTTTCGCTATTGAACTTCGCCTTCATTTGGGTCAAGCCTGTTTGTTGCACCGAGACGTGAAAGGAATTCTGCCCGGCGAACGTTGATCTCATTTCGTAACTATTATTATATGAACGAATCTTGGTTAGCAGCGGTATCCATAGACGGTTGAGAATTGACCGTGACAATGCATCAGGGTCAATGGCGATCGTCTGCCATAATATTTCATATCATACATATGAATTGGCTGAATATTATATTAATCTGTTCCGTGCGATTGTTGTATGAATATATTTATTATATAATAATAAAATGCGTTCTTACGGAACCGAAACAATTATACGGAAGAGATTTATGCTTTTTTTAATTAGATAGCTCATGCGATAGTGTAATATTCTTTGGAGTGAAATATGATGGGTTAATAAGTTTATCTATTGAATTAATTTTGATTAATAAAAATTCGTAAAGCGGAAGCTTAACTGATAAATTAATTTCATAAACGGGATACTTGTAATTGACGTGCGTCACGATTATGACGAATTTTAACAGTTTCAATGGTCAGATGCATTCATCAATTAGTGTCTATAGATTATTATTCTCGTGTCTTTCTGTCAGAAGATCGTGATCTTCATATTATCACAGATTAGATAGTTTGTTTATAATTGAAAAAAGAGTACCCCATTAAATA
This sequence comes from Plectrocnemia conspersa, assembly GCF_051122295.1. NCBI lineage: Eukaryota > Metazoa > Arthropoda > Insecta > Trichoptera > Polycentropodidae > Plectrocnemia > Plectrocnemia conspersa. The sequence goes on from NW_028277169.1 coordinate 25,054,130, forward strand.
TTTAAATAATTTTTCTTCATGATTTTCGTAATAATTAAAAATTTTAATGTTGGAATTTTTCATTAATTTATAAATTAAGTTCAAGCTCAATGATAATCGATACTATCAGCTTTAAATATGTTTATTTATGATGAAGCATAGCATTTAAATAGTATTTATTACATTTTTCTAAATGTATTCGTATTCAATTCGCAATTCTAATCAATTAAATTGTGACTGCGGAATGAATTATTTTTTATTCATGTGTCACACATAAAACGTGCATGCATCTGAAGGATTCAGTCGTCTACATTGCGGGTTGAACCTTAGATGCAGTACGTCGAGCTGGATTAGTGTTTGACGTGAAGAGAGAAGCGGTGGCTTCTACGATCTTCGATGGTCTCTACTTCTATTCAAGTTCATACAAACTAAAAAGCTCGTTATGACGTGTTGTCTAGAGTTTGAAATGGAACTAATCCTTGTATTCCCGTGTATCATCCTTAGGTAGGTCATGTGTATCAACCCAATTGCATTCCTACGCATTCCTTTATGTCCAAAATAATTGTTTTTTCATGTGGTCTGTTCAGTTTGAGTATATTGCGTTAATATGTCGTTATCTTCTTGCAATTTAGCTTTGATTGATTTACGCAAATTTAAAGATATATTCCATTATCGTTAGGCGTATGTCTGCGCATGTGGATGGAGACCTCACACAAACATTTAAATTTGAATGATATTGAAGTTTTCGCAAAAATTTTTCTCTGAAGATCAGGTTTAACTCTTATACTTCGGAGTTCGTATAGAAGAAAGCGGCTGCTTCCTTAGTTATCTTAGTTACTACTTAACGTAGCTTCGCTTAGTGCAAGTTTGGCTGAACTCTCGTTTGTTATAGAAGCTTAGAAGTATCTTTTGAAGTTAGGAGAGGTAGTTTGCTCTTTTGTACATACGACCGCCTGGCCAATGCGATGCTTCGCATCAGAAACATACCGTGTTCTTGTCTATTACTCATTTGATAAGAATGGACTTTGCGCAACGGTCATAATTCAAATAGATTTAGAATTATTTTTTATTGCAAAAGTGCATACTCTTATGTTTTTAATCTGCCCAAATAGCTGATCGGCACGTGTGCTTGCTTAACGCTGGCGTGACAAATACTCGTTCTTAGCAACTCGCAAATAAATATAGTATTTAGTTTTATCGTGATTGTAGTGATTCGAAAAATATAAATTTTGCTATAAAAACATATTATGTCTCAAAAGTATCTTGATTATTCAGACCGCTAAATCCCCATTTAATCATCATAATCGACGATTCACTATATTATAACATATTATTATTTATATTACACGTTCAAAAATTCAAAATTCAGTTGATTTTATTATTGAGATTTTCATATATTACAATAACGACGCCATTAGGTTAAACAATGAAGGTTTATAACCTCACGCAAAATAATGAGCGCTCGGCCGTGAGCTAACGAACACAAGGAAATATTTAGTGCTTCTTATGTTACATACGGTAATTATAATACATAATAGATTATCGATGCTTGATTGACTTGAATGAAAATAAAAAAGAACATTGTTCGGTATTACCCCACTCCCTCTTTTCGTTTGCTAATTATTATAATTAATGTTTCTATCAATTATAATATTATTGGCTACTTCGAGAGATTACATATGGATGATTGGTAATTTTTCGGCTTATCAATCACCGAGACTTATGGAGGTCACACGTCTTCTCTTTGACCTCTCAGAGGTGAAGGTCTGACCAGACCTGACCATCAAAATGTGGAACAAAAACACCTGATTCGTCAGCCAATTATGCGCTGGACACGTTATACAATGCCTAATCGCTTCGGGATAAGTTTCAGATTTAGATGAAGAGGTCTGCGTTGCTTAGTCACGCCGCGGGGAGCTAACGAAAATCGACGGGTAAAATAAATTATATTATGAAAAAATAAATCAGTCAGTTACGATAGAGGAATAGCTGTCAGAGTAGATTTCAAATAATCGATAATACTGTGTTGTTGTTTTTTCGTTTTTCTTTTCCTCTTCTTATTTAGCGTCGCGTGTTAACGCGTTTTTAATCGAGGCGCGAGGTTAGCGTCACGCCGTTTTTGACAGATGCGTTTTTAAACGGAAACAAAGACGCGAGTTTTCTGACCATATACCATGTGATGACTATGTTGAAATATTACTTAAATATACATATTATTATAATTTAAAGTCTTCCGTTTGTTGTACAATAATAATAATTTATTTCAAAGTAAATAATTTTATTTTACTATAGATCATTTTTTATATCAGTTCAGTTAAAAAATTGAGATGATTTTTTTTTGTAAATCGTTGTTTTAAATAAAAACGAAAAATAAACTAATTAAACTTGTCCCCTAAATTTATCGATGTATAATATATATTATGAGTAATTTTCTCCCATTATGCTGTTCTAGTTTTCTTGATTTTTAATGCCATGTTAGAGGTTTTAACCCTTTGGAGTCCTTTGTCCATATGTATTGGACAAATATTTTTTACTGGCAGCTCTTATGTCAATAACGTCTGGATATTTTTCTCAACTTATTTATTTTATTAAAATAAAATAAATAAGTTAATAAAACGCATTTTAAATATTTAATTTATTATATAAATATCTTTATTGTAACAAAAGAAGTAATTAACAAAATAATTCTTATAAATAATAAACTTTTAAAATATAATAAGAATAATATTAGTAAATTTCTTGAATTAATATTAATTAAATTTCATTAAAATATATAAATAATATGTTTATAAAAAACAAATTCAAAAAAATTAAAAGTCTAGTAATTAATAAATAAGTCAATATAATTTAAAAAAATATTTAATATTTCTTTAATTAATATAAAACTATATCTATTTTAAATACATAATTTAACTTCTAAAGTTAATTCTGCCAATATAAAATTTAATTCCTATAATATACACCAAAAGATAATATATAATATAAAAAAAATATTTTTTATTTTATTATTTTATTTAATTATTGAATTAAATATAATCATTCATGGTTGAACTTAACGTGGTCAAGATCATGGTTAAGAACCCAATACTGAAAATTGTGTTTTTATCTACGTTGACTTTTGGACGATGCGCCCTTGGCTATCAGATTAATAATAAGCAACTAATATAAACACATGTATTTTCCTATCGTAAATTGTTCGTATTGTTACAAAAACATTGGACTCATGCCTGTTACGTTACAGCGGTAGATTTAAAACAATAATAATCGGCATCAATGTCCTCTTTTTGTCACGCTTGGAGAATTGCCAGGTTTGCCAGATGGCCAAAAGGAAAATGAAATTAAATCAAATTGCGTGCCGCGTCCACGTCGGTTCGACCGTTTAGTATGATTGCATCTTTGAGGTCACGACTGTGTCCCTTTGACCCTAGTCTACACAATACATCTGTGTTCTTTGTCGTGTACCATAATCGCCATCGTTGCGAATCCGCTATACGACAGTCAGGGGCACATTGTGTGATTTACGCCGGGGTTAAGTTTCATTTGCGTTCGTGACGTGCTTTTATGGCACACGTCTGAAGTTATTGATTCAATATAAATGATAGGTTTCACTTGATTTGTACTCAAAATAACGCTATGATGATTATTATTAACATTCTTTGCATGTGATAAAAAATCACAAATGCGTAAACATTGTAACGGTTAGAATGAATTTGATACATTTGTCTCTAAAGAACACGTTTTTTGTTAATCGCATTTAAACGCGTGTCAGACTAATATTTTAATTAAAACCATTTATTGCGCCGAAAAAAATATTTTAGCGTCATATCGCTAGACCTTATTTTTATCGGTGAGCTAAAATGCGCATATAAAAAACGGTTTAGTTTTTTGTCACATTTTGTATTTTGTATAAGTTGTATTTATTAGGTACAGATAAAATGGAAAGAAAGAGAATTTTAAAATAAATGATTATAGGTAAGATAAGATATTGTAGGTTTTGATTTGTCTTCGTCCTTGTCATCAAAACTAACAAACTGCTAGTTTTGTTAATTTTATTACATTGTCTAGACTTTTCATTTAAAAAGATATAAAAAACAATTTTATTACTTTTTTATGATTATTTTACCAAACTATGCTATAAAGTACTTATTCTTGCAATAAATATAAAATAATAATGAGCTAGGGTAGAAAACGTAATTTTGTCTGGTACAAAAACTAAATAATCACGGTGACGTCTTAATTCTATGCTATAATTATTTTTTGCAGAAATGTACATTTTTTCTATATATTATTTTTTACATATGCTTTTGACGCGTAGCTATTGTATATTAATTATTCTTCTTTGAAAAATATCACGCAACATTTTTTTATAAAAAATGTTGCGTGATATTTTTTTTTAAATATTTCATTTAATCACAAAATTGCTATAATTTACAATATTAATCTTGTTAAGATATCCTAATCATTAATTATGATATCTTAACATGATTATTAATTAATTGAAAATGAAATTCTGTGACATATTTTGACATTGAAAGACAATTGTATATAAATCTTCTGAGGTCGAGAAAATCTAAAATCGACTGCACTCTCTTTAATTCTATTTGAATCATCCGCATTGCTGTTTTTATGTCATTATTGAACAATAGAAACAGCAATGGACCCAATATGAATCCTTGCGGTACTACAGTAGATGCCTTATATCGTTCTGAAAATGAGTTTACGACGAACTTATATCTATCGTAGTTATTTGAGAATAGGTGAAGCTTCATGAAACTTTCAGAAAACCAGAAATTATATAAAGAGCCTTTTTAACATATCTGTATATAACGTCCAGTCGTACACCAGAGACCAATGTTCTCGAAACAGAGTTAAAAATATAGTAAAAAAGCAAAGCGGAATGCAAATTTTATATAGCAATACAATAATATTTTTAATTTTAATCACTTACAACTAATATTGTGAGTAAAATATTAAAAAAATGTTGTACTAATTTTGGACAGAAATATTTTTTTAATAACATACATTGCATATCAATGTATGTTATTAATCAAACATTAAAAAAATAAAAATGAGTATTTTACAAATGAAAAATTGTTAAAAGCAGAAATAATTGACTAAAATTATGACAAAAATCTGAAAAACTGTAACATAAATGCAAGAAAAAATAACTTGTTTTAAAATATGTAATTAGACAGTAAACATTATGTATTATTTTAATAAATATTATTACTCTTATGAAGACATACAGATTCATATATTCGGTTCATATTTTTTTATATTTCATGGTTATTTTATAGCAACGTGTATTTTTTTTAATAAGTTTTATTTTTATTACAGGTATGAATCAGTACTTTTTAAGATAATCACCATTAAAACATTGTATGTACGTATTACAAATAACTTTATTTATTAGTTTATTAAATATAAAATAATTTGATGTATCTACTTTTGCTTTAACCTAGTTTTTGATAGTAAATATAATTTAGATACATATTATATTGGTAATGTAGGTTTTTATTAGCTACTAAATGGTACAAATTTGCTTTATAAATTTACAATAATTTATATTTACGTGACAATGATTTATTTTAAATATTGGCTGTAGTTTTGGAGAGAAGTTCACGGATAGTGCTGGATGGCCAAAATATCAGCTGTTCGGCTCGCGTTCCAAAAGGGTTGATCTTGGCTCGGTTCTTGCTGTGGTGGATGCTCTTTGCGGACGTCTAGGGGTTCTGCGACAGGATAAAGTTCCAGGCAGGTGTCTCGGAAGTTTTCGCTGGCGTAGGGTGGACTTTGGTGAGGCTGCTTGCTCCCGTGCCGATGTGATTTGTTCTTGTATGGAAACTCCAACCCCTTATATAGTGGACTTCCGTCAATATTATTGCGCAATATCGTCCTGCTTCCCACGGTTTTTGTTCCTCACGCAAGTGTAATTTTTCTCACGATATCGTCTCCCTTGCAAAATGCAATATTCTTCATCCTGGATTTTATTATAAAATAATCCGTGACGTATTAAAAGTAAGATGTCGTTTCCCTTTTTGCGTGGGATTGTCGGTTTCAGACTAGTTTGTTTATTTTTAATCTAGGAAGACGTAAAATGTTATTGCTTTGTATGCAAATTCCCCTAATTTTTGGTCGCACTAGATTAGCAGATCCGTGTGTGGGCGAGGGGTCAATTAGATATGGGAAACTGTTTCATCGCATTGTCTCAAGAATATTTTAATTAAGGCGACTAATTTTTTGTATCGCTGTTCCAGAAAGCTCCCCTATTTCTTTGTCGCGCTTGATTGTCGGGGTTGATTAGATATGGGAAACTATTTTATTCCTCGATTCCATATCTAAATGTGACCGTAAATATGTGGTCCCCACAGTAATATGCACTGTTAAAATCACAAAGAATAGGCTAACTTATATATTTATGTATATGTACTTACATATGTATAATTGTGATTTATTCTCAAATTATTACAATAAAATACAAAATGATAAAATATACTTTCTTGAGAAGTCATATAAATCGCTATTTGTTAAAAATTAAATTTATAATAATATTTAGATTCACAGCTGCATTCAAAGCAGGTAGTGAGAAAAGAGATTTTCAATATTTTGATAGAATTACCATCGTAGTTCTTTGAAAATGTTGCATACGCGACATCCATATGCAGCATTAGTAGTCATAAAAATAAAAAATATTCTATGACAAAAACACTATTCAAGTTATAGAATAATTTGAATGATTTAAAAAAATGAAAAAAAATATTTTTTGAACTAAAACTTTCACTTTTTCATATAAATGGGCAAATAATGGTGCCTTATTTAAATTTTATTAAAAATAAGTAGGTGTATTATTTATGATTGATTATAGTCAAGTCACACATATTCATAAACAATGATGCTTTCATTGCGAAAATGTGCTATAAATCTTACATTGAATTGAACAACAGAGCCTCTCGAGCTTAACATATAAATACAGAATGAAAAATAAATAACTATTCAATTCCTTAAGATAACCATAAATATTATGCGATGATCAACTATTATAACTGTAAACCAAACAGCACATGGCGTACGTACAAAACCATACGATCGAGGCGAATGCGCACTATGGTCGTTGCGGCGACATCCACCACATGTCGTGCGTGAAAATTCAAATCCATGGTAATTCCATCGTCTCTACAGATTAGTCAGATTGCAGATTGCGACCGATATTGATTTACACTGTCGTGGCAAATTATGGCGTGTCATGCGACGCATCGGAGCGATGGGAAAACTGCATCGCCTTTATGCGCGCGGTTGCGCCACGAGGCTCAATCAGAAAATTGTTCTGACTGTTGTTAGAAGTTCTCCGGTCCTAAATTTGACATATTGGAATTTGCAGTTTGAAGTTCTCACGCGAAAATCGCCTTAAGCGATACGTATGGGATGAAATTTAGATGCTGGTTTGAGGTACATATGAGACGTTGCACGCAATGGGCATATTTCCTAAATTTATAGCTCCATCAGTGTGTATTTATGACATATATTTGTTATAAACTGTTAAAATATCACGATACATACTCTATGTTATTTGTTTATTGATCACATATAAAGATCTTTGTCTATTTTCATAGTAAAAACACAAATAATATGCATATAAAATCAGCTTAGCTTATTTTTTAAATATTATAGTTATTAAAATTAATAGATTAATAGATCCAACCGTTGCATAAATAACTTGCAGTATAATCAAAGCAGTAAAATTTAGCCCACGGGTGAATCTAAAGGGCCGAATCGAAAATTGCCCATTGTTATTCACTATACTTGTTTGCGCCTTTGGCTATTCTTGATGACTATGCAAATCTTCAGTCAGTGTCGCCCATCCTTCTGATATCGATCTTTTTAGAAACACTGGACTTTGAATCAGGTCCAGTTAGGAATGTGGAAAATTGCGATTAAAGTTGCGATGTCAATTGTCGTCGTTCGCACGGTCCGACCGTGGAAATGTGTCGTTGCGACATCGATGCAATTTTGATCGACTTTGTCACGAGCAGCGACTCTCAAAGTGTTGCCTGAATGAATATGATGGACTGTACTGCGAAGGCGTAATACGTACCTTTTGCGTTGCGAAGAGCAAAAATTACAGAACCGAGATGCAGTTTATCATTATGTATATTCATGTTGTTTTATTAAAGTTGCCATATTGTAGTTAGTAGGATTTTACATTTTTTATTTATATTTATGTTTTACAGAGTTGTGGAAATGCTCTAAGGTCATTACGATTCATAAAAAAGGTGGCAAGTCTCACATTGACCATAACAGGCGTTGATTTCAGCACCTACAAAATTATTTGAAATTGTATTGCAAACATTTTTAATCATTGTAGGCGTATGCTTCTCGAGCAGCCACAAGGTTTCCGTCAATCTCGATCCACTGTCACTAATCTTATGGTTTTGTTCTAACTTTATTGGACTCTGGTGTACAAGTGATTTAGAAAAGGCATTCTTTAAAGTTAATCATGCTTTAGTTATGAAAAAAATATATAATTTCGGGTTTTCCGAAGGTCTTATAAACCTATTCTCAAATTAATTGACCGATAGATATCAGTTCATCAAGTACAAAAACTCTTTTTCAGAACGATATGAGACATCTATTGGAGTACCTCAAAAATCCAACTTGGGTCCATCGCTGTTTCTATGCTTCATTAATGACATAGAAATAGCAATGCATCATTCAATTTTTTTATTATATGCAGATGACTTGAAAATTTTCAAGAAAATGCAAGTCAATTTCGGATTCCTTCGACCTGCAGGAAGATCTCAATTCTTTATGGAAGTGGGCTTGTTATAATAGATTGCCTTTCAGTGTAAAGAAATGTCATAAGGTCGTCAAAACCGGCGGAATATTCCTATCATCTCGGGGGATTTATTCTAGATAGGTCTTTCTTTACTGTGGCTTTCGAGGAACGTTGGAAATTTAACCAGCACATTGCAGAGACTCACAGCATATCGTTAAATATGCTCGGTTTTATCTTAAGAAATGCGCGCTACTTCAATAATACGCTTGCGCACTCTTTATGATGCTGTAATACGCAGCATACTAGAAACTAGCTCTATTATTTGGATTCCAGGCGTAATGAGTCAATGTAATGAATGGAAACTGGAAAAAGTACAGCGTAAATTCCTTCGATATTTATACTTGAGTATTATCCGTTCTTTTATTCTGGGAGCACTTGGATACATTTCTTTGTCAACTCGCAGAAGTGTTTTAGACAACCCTTTGTTGCTCGAGCAGCTCCAAATGTGGGCTCCGGAAGGTGGTTATTGTTCTTAGTCGCGTCCAATGTTCTTGTCTGTAGAGTCTAGAACTAGAGCACCTGTCAACTCTTCTCTGGCAAAAGTCGTTCGTCTGCTCAATACTGTGCATAGAGATATTGACATTTTCTCGTGCACATATGGGGTTTTGGTGCAATTTGTGTGTGACAATGCACACCTGTTGAGTTGATCTGTTATTTTATCTTGTTTTCGTGTTTTTACTCATATGTGTATGTGTGTATTTATTTTAAGCATAACAAATTATGATAAACGTATTACATTGTATTCAAAATATATTGTAAGACATGTTCTTGACTTTCGATCATAACTTTACACATAAATATTTACACATAATATCAATCAAAACTTAAATATTTAAGCGATAATAATAGTTTCCACAAATTATGGCATAAATTTTATTGAACAGTAAAAATCCTGTTATATGTTCAACTAACAGGGACGCTGATGAAAATTCATCAGATTACGATTATTAACGTCCATTTCATATCACAAATTATAGGCGATTAATACTGCACACAAATAAACCAAAACGCTACACATTCCTCTGAAATTGCATCGCTTCTATTTAGAACAGATTTGATTAAACATTTTGATAATTACACCGACAGATTCGTTGCTATAACGGTTTGCCAGCACAATTCCGACTAGCGGTCTTAGTGGATCTTAATCTACCGATATCAAATTTGCAATGCTCTAAAATAAATTAAGTTTCATTATCAGCAGATGTTATCAGCGGGTTTGACAGGCGGCCCATTATTGTTGCAACCGAGAGGTCGATCTTTCTCAGACGTGTGCAGTGTGTTTAAAAAAAGTATGTAAGCGGCGGGTTGTTTATTCCATTATAAGATTTATTTATAAACACGGACCCGCACAAAAGCTTTATTGTCGGAAAGCTTGTAAAAGCACGAGCGTTCGAGTATAACAAATTGTTGTCCAGACGAATTTTCTTTTTTACGACTCTCTCGACTAAATGGAACGAGGTTTTACAGCGTTCAAATTTATCGGCAGTAAATTTATATGGTCATGTGCAGGGTGTGCCAGAAAAGCATGAAGCATCGAGGCACAATAAAGGGGAATGTGTTCAATATGATATATGAGTTACATGACCACGAAAATGCATTTCAAAAAAAAGGTCATTGAAAGTCTATATATTGCTTATTGTGACATTATTAAGCACTATATTTCGAATCCCATGTACTATGCCTCCGTAATGCTTTCTCCCGGGTGGACCTCTATAAACAAAACCTTCTTGTCTGTTTAATGGAACATTTGTTATTATTTCGACGCGTGTTTCAAAGATTATACAATACACTGTTTAGTGACGTAGGATTATATGCAGAATTTTTGGGGATTATTTTTTATGGTTTTGCTGTTGTTTTTATCTGGTTTTTTGATGTTTTAATATAATGATCTTTTCGAGGGTATGTTACCTGAATTAAAATAACTTATGTTAGAGTTTCCACAAAATGTTTTTTTTAGTTTTTGGTTATAAAATTCCTCGTTTTTATTACTTGTGTCTTGGTAATAGCATACAGAATTATTTAATTATTTGTAATTGTATTATTATGATTGATTATGATACTAAATTATTGGTTCTAGAAATATAATTATTGATACTTTATTTAGTCCAAAATTCGCGATGTAAGTTTGCCTTAAATTTTTTTATTTTAGGATTTGAGAACCCTAGGGGTGTGACTTCGTAGTCAGTGAGACACTTAGTGGAATCTAGTTTTATTGCATTCAATTTACATATGTTGCGACAGACAATAAATTGCGAGATTTTTTCTCCGAGCAGTGGTGTAGAAGCTGGCGGAAGTATGATGTCAGTGGAGTTCTGATTGGTCTTGCAGCGACAGTATATTCTCCAAGCGGTGGTGGAAAAGCTGGTGGCTGGATGTGGGCATCAATGATCGTATGTTGTCCGCGGGTGGCAGGCGTCTGCTGGTTTCTTAATGTCTGCTGGTGACTACCTTCCAAGTAGTCACCAGCTTGCTAACCAATCACAAATATGCAGCGATCATCCAGTCGCTTCTTAGAACGGCGAAATATGTATACGCCTTTAGAAAGCGACATTCGCTTGATGGGCATTGTTCAAGGTCGTATTGCATTACAACGGGAATCTTGTGGATCGGATGATTTATTATATCCATAACCGTTTCGCAACAAAGAAATATTCTCTCAATATTTACTGTAAAAACAAACTTTTATGCGATTTTTTTCTGGTCGTAATGAGGGCTGTGTGGATGATCATTTTGATCACAGTAAATTAACGCATTTTGAGAATAATACCCTTTTAAACGCATGCATCTGTGTGTAGTCGCCATAATATTAACCCCAAATTTAGATAGAGCCCCAATATTAACCCCAAATTTAGTTACTATTTTTCTTCTAGCACATTTTTTTTGTAAATGAAAAAATATATTGGACTTCACTTCATGTATGTAAATGTTGCTTATAAAAAAACTAATGACAGATTAAAAATTATGGCATATTTTTACATATAATTCTTGTTATTGAATCTTTCTTGCGATAATATGTAATCAAATTCAATTTAATGGCAGCGAAATAATGCATATAGCTACGTAGCCTTAAATAGTTTTAATTTATGATATTAAATCATAAAAATTAAATTAAAGGCGCTGAAAATAATAAATTTATTTATATCAAACCTAAATTACCACTATCTAAGAATGACATTTAGACCATATTTTAAACAATTATGAGCATTGAATTGCTTATACAAATTTTTTTTTAAAATGGCTAAGATAAGTAGCAAAAAAAATTGTTCCGCGTACACCTTACATTAAATGTACTAGTCTTATTTAGATAAAATCTAAATAATAATAATTGGCATCATGGATACCACCAAAATTAAATTATTGCATCTAATTGTTTTTTTTAAATTTTATTTAGTTCTGAAATTATTCTATAATGAAAGCTCAGTTTTTAGCTCGGATAATATATAAAAAGCTCCATAAAAATAAACTAATATAAACTTTATTTTTCATGTATTATAGTTTTTGATATATTGTCTTCCTCACAATCGACATATGTATCTCATATACATAGACTCAATCCTTCATTAATCACCAGTTGACATCATTAATAGATACGCCTCTGCGTGTATACATATGTATGTATTATACATATATGTAGTGATATTAATACACACTGGTATCAAACTGCTATAAAGTTTAATAGTGAATCTAGTTAGAATTGGCCGCCTCGGGGCAGCAAAGACTGGTTAGGTCGTCTCCATCTCGGATCATCAGCTCAACAAGGACGACTTATTCGCATACCTTTCCCGACTCCCAATAAATTCTTCAAGGGTTACTTACTCGGCTACGGCTATCCGGCGATCTCGTCGCCCCGAAGGACAAGCACTATGTTTTAATTAGAGTCGCACTATTGTGCTCTCAGATAAGTCGCGAAATGCTCTCCAATTAAACTGCGTGCAAGATCCTTTGATCGAAAGATCGAAATCTAGTAGTACATATTTATGAAGCGGCAGATAGCTTAGAAGCTACAGTATTTGCTAGCTTTGGAAATTATTCGTGTGTTCTTTTAGATGTTGAAATTGCACGAGCCTCATATTTTAATCGTTAATCGATTCATAAATTTCACCGATTATTAAAAGCCTATTAAGTCACCATTCCACCTACTCGTAACGTAATTGATATACAAAATTTCCCTTTCAAATAAACGAAACACAACTTTGCTGCGTCGCATATACCTACATATACCTGCGACAACCCAAGTAGGTGGTCGCGCCTAGTTTCAGTTCACGCAATGTACTAAAGCGAAAGCCCATCTACCGACTTAGACCCAAAAATCAAAACTAAAGCAGAGTTGTCAACAATGTTAAAAAATGTTTAAATGCCATCTATGCACTATTTCTTTACTCGTCCGTAAAAAGGCAGTCACACTAGCCTAAATAGCTTGGTTAAAAACATTATTGCGCAATGCGTGAGAATTAAAGGAATAATAATTTATTAAATCAGTAATGAGCTGTAGCTATATATCTTCTCGAGAAATATATTAGACGAAACGATGTATTCTAAAAAAATATAACCATAAAGTATTATACTCGATATAGGTATTATTAATGTATGTACATACATTATGTACTAATTTAAATATTACATGAGACACGTCATGTTTGTATATATATTTTTTATGATATTATTAAAATTCATTGATGAAGCTTAGTCCCCTCAGGCAATTTTTAGATCTATATTTTTTGCCTAGTACGCTTTGGTATAGTGATGTAATTTGTAATAAAATATTGATTTACATCTGTAAAACACATAATGTTGGACATCTTGGAATGGAGTCGGCAATCTTTAAAATACTTTAGAACATTTCTGCTGAAATATAATTGATTAGGCTTAAAATGAAATAAATTCTATACTAGATTTTATGTTCCATGTATAGAAATTTTCGCATTAAATAAATTTTCTTTTATTTATTTATCGTGAACCTTCCTTAACGTTAGCTCAATGCAATGAAGTTACAACCAAGTAAACACAATCAACTGCTAAGTAAATAATGAGACACCAGAAATCTAGTTTAATGATTGTCAATTATTTTTATAGCTTTTTTTAAAAAGGGTTTTTTCAATTTAAAATGACCAATAAATTTATATAAATTTTAAGTATTGCCTGGCGATCATTTGTAGGGTATAAATTGTTTATGCGATCAATTGACGTGGTGGTAAACTGCTAGTGATTAATTGCTAGCGGTGAATTACTGGTGATATATTTTCCTAGATTAATTTATTTAATTGTTTTTCCTTTTGATTTCTTAGAATTTAGACATTTTATCTATTTAATATATATATGTCTTTTTAAAGTTCCTATTTATTGTTATCAGAAAAAAGAGAAGAGTTCATATTTTAAATAAATATTTATTAATTAGTTATTGTATTTATTATTATTATTGAATTACATTTATCGGATTATTAATTAATACATTTCTAAGTAACTGATTTAAATGTTATTTTGTATCTAGTTAAAGTGTCTGTTTTTAAGTTTTTATGTATAATCGGGTTAAAGATAAACCGTGGAGCAATTTCGTCATTCGTAAAGAGAAGTTTTGTAGGATTTGTAGCGTTTTACATTTTTTTTCTTGTAACATTTTTGCATATATTTTAATGTTTTTTGCAATATTCAAGTGTAATCTTAACAAAATATTAGTAAAAATCTCACAAAATGTAATTGAATATATAACAGAAAAAAAAACACGCGCTAGTAAAAACTTTTATACAGAAAAATTTAGTTTTTTTGAATACAAAATCTTCAGCTTTGAACTCTAAATACTTAGCTTATCTTTAAAGAAAAATCTTGAACAATTTAATTATTTTATGTAGTAGTTTTATTGCATTAACAAATACTTTTAAATCGTGTTAGTTTGTCACAAGAACTCCTCTCAAACGGTGAACAGTAGCCACGTTATATTTGCACATGTCATTCAAGCTGGCTTGTGCTAAACTTTCAACTTTTAAATTTTTACTTAAAAGTTTAGCTTAACAAACATATGCTATACTGCAATACATGTGAATGAAACTTAACAGTAAATCCATACTTTCACTGTCTCAACTGTTGCTTTGAATTTGTTCTACCGTAGTAAACCCATGTCTCATTGGAAGTAGTCTTGATATTTTTATGCTTTTATATAAAAATATTAAGATCAGGTTCATAACGAAGCAGATAATCGGACGACGTCTGAACACATCGCTGATTTTTTTGATATTCCTAACTCATTTTAAACCTGTTTATAGGAGATACACACAGCTTTCATTTTTCTCGTGTATCAAACAGATGATTTTTTCAGCTGTAACAAACGCTGATATGACCATCTTCAATGCTTTTCATGTTTGTATTCAGCTGCTCATTGTTGACTATTGTGCACGAGGGCCAAGATGTTCATAAAATTATGGAAACAAACACATTTTAAATCAACCGTCAGACAATCATTGCTCTAAATGTTTTGCACCTTTTCATAAGAGATGCTTTGAGCCTCTTAATTTTTCTCGAGTCCTAATTCGTCGATCTGTCATAATAATAGTATAAATCAAGGCAATGTTTTCTTTGGTAACAGTTTTAGGTCTTCCACTATGATGGTCATCTTTAGTGTTTTTTCTCCCATGTTCAAATGTAGCTGCCTACTTTTTAACTATTGTGTATAAAGACGTGTTTGATTTAGTGATAAAAAAGTCCATTTACTTCACAAAATACCACATCAAATTTTGCAGAGATACTAATGATAGTTTAAATAACCTCACGAAAATAATTGTTGTGAATAATTTTCTCTCGTTGTTATTAAATAAGGAAACAGTTCATCTTAATATAGATTGGCTCTAATTACTATTCAAATCAATTGTAACTGGACTTTGCTATGATTTACAAATTTGTTATTGTTTTGAATCAATGCTGCGTTATTAGAAACTCTCAACCGTGCAAATCATATTTTCGTGCGATGATCTTCACCAAAAAAATTACACACACACAACGTATCCCAGTTATTACAGAGTTATTATATCATATTTTTTGCACTTCACATACGTATAATAAAAATTCACAATGTGGTCATCGCTCCAGCGTATTCTTCACATACTAATATTTTTTTATCCACCAACATGGTACACCACTTGACCTGGCTAACGAGTAATGGCACAGGTATTTAGACACGGTCGCTCCAACATCACGATTGCAGGATTGTAATCAAGGATATTTATTTGTTTTTTGCAATCCCAGCTATATACGTACATATGTGATAAATAAACCTCTCGTGAAGCAGGTGCTCGGTGGAGGCACGAAGTGTGATATCACCGCTTACGCGGCGATGTTTTCACTTTTCATGCTGTGAATGCTTATTTTTTAACATAAACAATAATAATGCGTGTTTTGATTATGTTGTAAGTGAAGATAAGGAAGTTTTAATCGATGTCATTGAGCTTTATGGAAATCGTACACAGGTCTCATAGTGTAATGATTAGTTAGCACTCTAGACTTTGAATCCAACGATCCGAGTTCAAATTTCAGAGGGACCTTGTTTTTTGTTTGTAAATTGTTTGTCAAGGTGTGATAAGATGCTTGTTAAACATAGTTTTAAACATGTACTGAAAAATCAATGATCTTAAAAAAATGATAACCAGAAATTTATATTTTAATTAATTTCCAAAAATATAGATCATAAAATTATTTTATATCTGTAGTGGTCCAGCGCTCCATTTTTATGTTTATTACCCCCACCTATAATAGATTTTGTATTTTGTCCCTTTCGGTGGGACAGCCAAATACAAAAGGGTGGCAGTTTTGAAACAGATTTCCGTTTGAATGGAAATCCCGAATAGAAGTGTTATTATTTTTCAACACATGTTTGCCCTATACATACATGACGAGTTCTTTGATTTAATATATGAAAAGTTTTTCTCACGGTGGTTTACCGTTTTAACATATTAGACGTTTAAATCCCATATTTGTATATATAACTTTCCGAGTTGTTTTATCACATTAGTTTATGAAATAATAGCATTATATTTAAATAATTGAAAAGTAAATATTTTTTAATATTTTATTTATTTATTTAATTCTGATAATTCGGGACAAAATCAGACCATTTTATCAATATTATTTGTTAGCCGTAACGGTGGTTCAAAAACCAGTATGATCAGTGATGTAATTCTATGGAATGTGTATCCGAGGCTTAATGTCAGTTTGACCGTATCCTTTGTATTTGGAACCGACCTTATTGAGTGTTCTTAAACCGTTTAATGAATTTACACCCAGATTCAAATCGCTTATAAAAATCAAAGTTATAGAGGAAGTGGTTAATAAACTCTTAAGAATTAGTAGTAAGTCCAACGTTACTTCAAGTACTTGATCCTCTGATTAATATCCATATTATAGAGCGGAACCAGACTCTTTGTTATTGTTTAAAACATATTTTATTATATTGTTTTGTGCTTGTAATGTACGGTAGATTTTAAATAGGTATGATTCAATACGGCTGCGATTATTTATTTTGCATAACATATATCCTGGCTAATTATTTATTATTTATTTTATTTTATTAATTTATTTAGCTTAATAGCTAATCTTTACATCTAACAAATTTAGTAAACATATATAAAAATATATAAAAAATACATAACAGATAGAAAAAATAAAAATATACAATAATAAAGTCTTAATATTATAATTTATTTCTACATGTACGAAGGTGTTTTTTTATTCCATTTATGAAACCCGTTATATTTTTTCTGTTTCGGATTTCTCTTGGAAGACTATTATATAAATCAAAACCTCCGTACATAATTCCCCTAGCCGTACTCGTTTTCTTATACTTAATTATCTTAAAATTTTCTCTATTTCTAGTATTATATTTATGTACATCTTTATTTCTTATTAAATACTTATTAAAATATTTTGGTAATATATTATTTTCTAACTTATATATAAATAATAAAACATTCATACTCAATATTTCTTGAACATTCAACCATTCTAATCTATCAATCATACTTTTACAATTAGTTAATCTATTTTTATTTAAAATTACTCTCATTGCCCTATTTTGTAATTTTTGCAACATTTGTTTATCTAATTTATTTAACATATTTAATAGTGTTGCACAATAATTAAAATGGGGCAATATTATACTATTATAAATTATTTTTTTTGTATTTATACTTAATATATTTCTTAATCTAGATAATAAACCTATTTTTCTACTAATTTTTTTTAATATGTAATTAAAATGTTTTTTAAAATTTAATTTTGTATCAACAATTACTCCTAAATATTTTATATTATCCACTATTTCTATACTAGAGTTATTTATTACTATTTTGGTACTATTATCTAAAACATTTTTATAATTAATAAACATACATTTAGTTTTATTCTCATTTAATTTAAGTACATTATTCTTTAACCATATTTCTAATATACTTAATTCATTATTTAAATTATTTACAATTTCTTTAATGTTATCACCTATGCAATACATTAATGTGTCATCCGCAAATAGATGAATTTTGCATTTTTTCACGTTATTAACTATATCATTAATATACAAAACAAATAACAATGGTCCCAATTTAGACCCTTGTGGTACTCCATAAGACACTAATTTCTCTTCAGAATATACATTATTTATTTTAACTTTTTGTTTTCTTTTATATAAGTAATTATTAAACCATCTTAAAACTATATCACTTATACCTATACTCTCCAATTTCTTTAACATTATTTTTCTGTCTATTGTTTCGAAGGCTCTCTTGAAATCCAAGAAAACTGCTCCAATGATTTTGTTTGTATCCTTAGCCAACAGCCAATCATTTATCACTACTTGTAATGCAGTTTCAGTGGAATGCTTTTCTCTGAATCCCGATTGTTGTTCACATATTATGTTTTGAGAAGTAATAAATTCCTTTAATTGTTTGATTACTACTTCTTCTATTATTTTTTCTATACACGGTAGCATGTTGATTGGTCTCATTTCTTCAACTTTTTTACTATTTTTTATTTTAGGTATATGTATGTTATGCAAAAAAAATCTGTTTAAAATTTTATTTTGATTAAATCATTTATATAATAATTATATCAACCCTATATTATTTAATATAAACCCAAAATTAAGGGTTAATATTTTTATTTATTTATAAAAATATACATTTAAAATTTTGAAAGCATTTAAAAAAATATCAAATTATAATATAGTAGCAAAACTTTTGTATCAATCAATATTTTTTTAATTTGAGTGAATCTAATTGTGCTGGTGTTAATTTTTATTTTCGTCAGACATACGAAGTAACTACAAAAAACAGTATTTCCATTGTAATACTTCTAATTTATTGTTTATTGTGTTTCCACACTCAACCAAACAATCATCCATTGTTGGTTAGATTAACAGCTCTTAGAGTTTGCTCTTGGCATTCGATTGAAATTTACATGGCAAATAACTTAAATGAATAAAATCGTAATGGCACACCTCCTTTTTTAATTGAACTGGATTATTTAATGGTAATACCGTAATTTTTATTAATCGTGCTTTTATTTTAAGTATCCGTTTTGCATAATCAATGATTTTATAGTCCATATAAAATTAAGTAACCCACGAAGAATCGAACCTGAGATTCTTATCTATCCATTTGCAATTAAGTATTTAGCCGACGCATATCCAATTAAATCAGGATAAAATATGTACCTGATTTAACTCAATGTTTTTATTATTATTCAAGGATTCTATGAATTCAAAACCTACACTAACTATGTAGCTCCTAATTTTTAATTGCTAGACAAAAAAAATAGACAGGTTCTAGACAAAGACATGAGATGAGGGTAGTCGTTATTCTTGAATGCGTATCAAGCGTCGATGTTAACATAAAAGCTCTCGCGGGCTTTTTTCATATAAATAATACAAAAAATGATATAGTGCCCGATGCAAGAAAACTTGCCAAGGCCGCGGAGATGCGCAGACATTTACTAGGCCTATACCTAGCGCTCGTCTTGGACAGGTTCAAGGCACTCTGAGACCTCACACATACACACAGGGTCGATTATTAAAACGATTAATATAAATCGAGAGGCAAGAAATGTGTGTGTAAAATATAAATGTAATACGTAACAAATTGATAAGAATTTGTAAGGGTTTATAATTAACGTACAAGCCCAAAGCCAGCGCGGTTCATTGTGATAATTATACGTTTATTAATAGTGAAATGAGATACGAGTTAATATTCAATGCTTTATGGCAATTCAATGGACGATTGTTACATGTGTAAGATTGGTTTTTGCATTGTTAGTAAATAAGGTTTAAAAATTAAATAGCAATTTATTTGTTACATAAAAATGCAATACAGTCAATACTATAACAATATTACTACTACGAGAGTATTAATCAAAGTTTATTCAAACCGAATTTTGGTCAATAGGAGGGCGTAAAAAACAATTATCCCTTCTCAGAAGTCAAAAATTCACGTCAAAAGCAATAAAATCGTGTCGGCGCCGTCGCAATGGGAACGCTCGGTAACGAGCGTTCCCATTGCGACGGCGACGGCATGATTTTATTGCTTTTGACGTGAATTTTTGACTTCTGAGAAGGGATAATTGTTTTTTACGCTCTCCTATTGGTCGAAATTCGGTTTATATGTTCCTCATTATATTTGTAATATAATTATAAAAATCGTAGTCCGAACGCCAGATTACGATCGTAATTGTCTTTTGGGCAAAATTCAGTTTATTTGATTCTCACTCGTAATATTGTAATTAAAAGTCTTGATAATCGAGCGTTTTTACTGCGATGGCATGATTTTATTGATTTTGATCTGGACTGGAAATTCACTATATGGCAACACTGAGTAGCAAAAATTAATTAAAATATTTTTTAATATCGTATTAAAATATTTCGCATAACATATGATTTCAGAAAATATGTCACAATTGTGGCTAATTTTTATATTTATTTGCAGCATATAAAGGGCTAACTCGTACATATTATTATTTATTCAAGAAATTATATTATGACTGCACTGTACTCTCTGGAAGTTGGCCAAGGTTGGCCAAGGACGGAGAATATAGTGGGTTACTTCGGTCGAGTTCGGTTCTGCCCGCTCTAAAATTTCTCGGAAGTTGTCTGAGGTTACCTAGAACTGAAGGCAAAGTGGGGGTAATTCAGTCGACTTGGCCAGCTTCGAGCGCTTCCGAACATTGTCGGCATTATTTCCGAGTCAAAGGGACCGAAGTCGGAGCTGCTCTTTCGAGCGCAAGCGGTGAGATATTTCCCCTTTGCTCTCTCGCGTGTTAAGTGACGAGAGTGAGAGAGATAATGATATGGTGTTTCGCTAACTGAGATAGAACAAATAACTCGGCTCAATTTCAGAATGCGCGTAGGCGTCCTATGGTTAACACGCATGTCGAGCGCTGCATCGTAGTCAAATCATAATACCACATGCTTATCGGGGACTTCAACAGACTCTTACTGACATCTTATTTAGGGACCAAAAGGGATTAATTATATTTTTTATAGTATATTCTTCTAACAGATATCGTTATTATATTTTTTTCATATAAAATTAAATAATTAAAAAATAATTACTGGTACTCGATTTTGTTAAGAAAATTGTTTCGAATATCATTATGTATTTTCCTAGATCGGTTTACATAAATGTCACACCATAACGAATTCTCATTTAGAATCGATGGCGACAAATTCTAGGATAGTCACACATGTAGTGTTCGTATTCTGAAGTACAATGTCTTATGGCATTTTGCAAAAGCCGACAAAGATTTTGCGTAAATTGTATATTTACGACCGAAAAGTTTTCATTGATATTGTATTGGTGAGTGCCCACACAAGTTTTTATAATTATCAGTAGCGTAATTTCAATAATTGCGATTATTTGGCACTTTTATCGATCGCGCGCAAATATGCCGGCTGTACGTGACAGAGGCCGCCGTCCGGACATTGTCGCTTACTCGAAGTCGTAGATCTCGGCCGACTTCAGTTGTAACTTCGGTTCGGACAACTTCCAGAGAATGTAGTGCAGTTATTACGGTGTTAAAAAATATAAAATGCCATTTTTGTCATGAGGCCCGGAATCATTGTTTTCGCTCTCAGTGGCCCTGACTATATAGCATAAACTAATAATAAATTAAATTGTCTATTATTATTAACTCAGATCTAAAAATGAGATGATTATTTATGACTTATTTTATTATTATTTAATGGGCATCATCGATAGATGTCGTCGTAATATTATTCTGTATCTTTGAAGAGAAATGTTTAGTTGGGTAATCTGATGGGTATACATTATTGTACAAATGTTTATACAACTTAACCGAAGATTAATTGTTTTTACTTATCCATTCAATAATAGGTACTTGAATCTATTTTTTGTAGCTATGTAGACGTCACGCTACATTGTTCAATGTTTCGAAGCAAAGTGTTGACCAGAATGTATTTTTTATAGTTGAATAGAAGTCGTGACTTGGCAGAGACGAATCTGAAACGAGATCGCAGTGTCAGGAAGAGTGACATGGGTGACTCTTGTTGCATATTTTAAATTCTTCTCGGTCAGACGTGTTTTGAGTAAGAGTATTTTTCGCGAGATTCGCTGGAGCGTGTAACGTTACTAATTACAGTGGTCCAGTGCGTTGATCTTACGAGAGAACTCATTAAATCACGGTATGGCGCACATAATTTCACACGAAAGGCGTGAAGATCAAGGAAAATTGGAAATGGCACTAATTTGATGAAGTTCGTAGCGTATGACTGTATGTATCAAATCAACCTATCATATATAATTTTCTTAATCAGTCACAGTCACAGCATCATATAATTCATCATTTAATATATCCGCATATGGCACATAAAACAACTAGAGATCAAATGAGCAGCATTAAAGCTATTAATGAATAAGTTTTTTATGTATATAAATTTAATATTTATTGACTATAGTTAGTTCCTTTCTGATTCGTTTAATTATGTATATGTGTACTTGTATATATACATTTTAATCGAATATATATATACTTGGGTAGGATAATTGATTCTATAGGTACAAATTCCTGATAGTTTTTTCAATTTATAAATAATAAACAATAATATAACAATCGATACATAAATAGCAATACAATAGACAATTAAAATATGTTCTTATCATAATGACATAAATATCAAAATGATGTAATATTGTTTAATTTTCATATTAACACAATCTGTGTGTTAAAATATATAATTCAACAATATATACTACCTATATATGTACATAGCTCATTTCATTGTGTATATATTTTTTGCTTCTCATTCTTCTACAACGACCGTGAACTAAGAACCTGAAGAAGACTTTGATATTAACAGAAGATAATTTAGCATAATATGGCACGCGATAAAGTGTAATATTATTATATATTATTACTATAATAGGATATAATTCAACTAAAATACTACAGTGACGCATTTCAATTAATTACGTGATTTGATCAAATAAAAATTTTACGTTACATCACTATAAAGTAATGACTCATCTTCCAATCGGAATCACGAACTGCCTGAAACTATGGGAATAGTTCACAATCTAATTATTGAACCGGATCGATCGTGAATCGTCTCTGGCACGAATCGCAAATGAAACCCAAGAGTTTTCACGGATTTTGCCGTTCCGGATTAGATTATTTGTATTGCTGAAATTTTTAATAAAAAATATTTTTAGATAATTTTAAAGGCTTATTCTTGTAAATTATTAATACTAAAGGTATACATTAAAAACACTAGGACATTTATTGTCATTATATTTTGTGGTAATCGTACAAATCAATTTCTAACCGCATGTTTCATATTGCTTTTGAGAACTAACGAAGGACAGACTTTGAAACGTTGCTATTTTTTCTTTTGAAACATTTCATGCGGTACCCATTTATCCATTTTTTACATTTCCTAGACATGTACATATATGTTGTGAAAAAGTTGCAAAAGAAACAATTTTTTCAATCGTTTCTTATTAACAGCAGTCTTTCATTGGAGTTATTTTTAAGGTTAATATCACCAGTACAAAATTTCTCTGACTAGTAGTACCTTCGCCTAATACCAAATTAATATTTCTCGCGGCTTTAGCCGCATTGTGTTTCAATTTATAACTAGTATAAAAAATACATGTCAATCTTAAATCTTAAGCAAAATACACAAAAAAACACAAATACAAATATATGGTTATTTACTACAAACATTTTCTTTCAATCGCGGTTCGTCATCGACTATGTAAAAATTGGTTACTTATATGAAACAACCTAAAACTTTGCTATAACTAGTCTTAACAATGTTTTATTAACTTGATTACTTTTCTCTAAGAGTCGTTGATTCAGGTTAGTTTTGCTTGGTACGAACACTCCTGTATTCCAAGTCGGAAGCGAAGTGATAAATATGTGTAAAATTAAGTGTTTGGAGAAAGTGATTCAATACGGTAGTGTTCTGGCTTATATACCCTTGTGAATTAGAGGAAAGCATGATTTATTACGTTACCATGTTTTATATTAGTAAATTGCAGACGTCGGAAATCTATGAAATATTTAATTCGGGGATGTTAATCGGAGCTGTTAATGGTCGAGAAATAAAAATCGTTTCTTAGAATATCCATGGGACTCTTTTAGCATGTATTTTGCTACAAATTTTGTGTCAACTATCTCAAGTGGTTTCGACAATGTTTTTAAAATGAAATTGAAATAAAAATGTTTTTATATATTTATTATGTAATTTGTTTACGAAAAATCTTTTATACAGTTCCTAGTAGTTTTTTATTATCATTAAAAGTCGTGATTGATTTTTCGTTAGAGTTCTTGCATGTTTTATTTGATCAATCTATTTCCTCAAGGATTTTTGTAAGCACCCCTCGATGTTTCTGTATTGCCGTATTACAGAAGTTTTTACTATCTTATTTTATAATAATAACATCTAAATGGATTTGGAATAAATGTATATATAATAGCAATGGATATAAGTATAAATTTACTAGCCATAAATATAATAAAATTGTGTGGCTTACTTTAATTATTTAATGCTAATAATGTTGTTATTTCTATAGACAATATATTCATCAATCTGCGTTAACTTCTCTGACAACTCAACAAATTAAACTTATTCATAAACTCAATTGCTAATAGGAAATTAGGTTATATAATTTTCTTATGACACTTATGTATAAGTAGTTTATTTTTAAATGAATAGATTTAGGATTTCCCATAAAATAATATTTTTTTAAGTATCTGTATACATTGCCACATCAGAAATTCTGTTCTGAAAGTTCTAATCTTGATCCATTAATGCTATAAAATATATTGTTTGTGTTATAATTCCATATTTTTCACCAATGACCGTAAAGTATTCTTTAAAATAGTTGGCGATGGTAAGAAACTTAAATTTATGTGCATGTTTGATTGCTACTTCTATTCTACAGAAAGAACACCATGCAAATTAAATTATAAAATGGATAGCAGTCGCACAGAAGTATAAACTAATTTAGGTGTAGCTCATATTTGAAAGAATATAAATATTATATATATTGCTATTTTCCTCAAAATTCCTACAGTGTATGCTGGAATATGATTTCCTCGAGTCGTGTCGACTTTTCAGGAAGGACAGATTAAAAGCTACATTTTAATGCATATTACTTTGATTATGAAGAAATGAGTAAAAAATAATTTATTGTCATTAGTGTTTTTTCTCAAGAATTTTTTTTAAACGCATAATAATGATTTCTCATTTTTGAGAAAAACATCAAGATTTGATGTTTTTTTGTTAAAAAATAAATTCATACAAATATTTTTAAATGTTTTATAACCACTGTAAATATGAAGACAAGTATTGGTTTCAATGTGGTAAATTCACAGCTGCATTTAGAATAGATAGTACGAAAAAAGATGAAAATTTATTTTAAGCTCGAGTGCACTGTGCGCTTTGTATAATCATAAAGTGCACAGTAACTTTGAGCATGCTTCTCTGGTCTAGTTGCTGAATAATGCAACCGACTTCCTGTTATTAGAAAAGGTCCAAAAAATGATTCTCAGATACCCGTACATGAGGCTATGCTGTGATATGATTCCCTCGAGTCGCGTCGACGAATGTACTTGAAAAAGTTATTTTTAAAGTTGCTGGTAAGGAAAATTCACAATTCGGAGATTCCATGTTAATATCGTACATACAATATTTTGTTAAGAATTACTACAAATAAGTTTAGGTGAAAATTATATTTTAATACCTTGTATATATATGAAGACTTTGGAGATAAGATTTTCATAACATATTATAAGAGTAGTTAGATCAAAATGTCTTTTTTTAATATGCTTATATTAATTCTGACTTGTAGGTTCATCATCCCAACCATATAACCCCGAGCCTTCGTGTTGTTCTCCGGCGCGAATCGCAAATGGAACGAGTACATTTTCACGGATTATCGTTCCGGATCGGCTCTTTGCTCAATTCATAAAGCCGGCAAATTGACCGTGGTACTTTGCTAAGCACTCTCGGTCATCATCGGAGCCTGAAGAATGCATCATCATCACCGAAGCGAGTTGCATAACCGCGGAACATCCACATCTTGACGCGGCTTCCTGTGCTCACTTTCGTAGAAATTCATCTCAACTCAAAGCTCAGGGGCGGCACGCGATGGCGTGTATAATTCTAAATTGTTATAACATGTGATGTAATTCGCAAGATTAGTGTGTAATTATTGTATGTATATATAAGTACACAAATATTTATTACGCATGTTAAAATCTCGATTATTGTGTAATGATAGGAACAACATTTTTTATTCGGTTAGCGGATAATTTAATTTTTTTTTTTACTGAGGCAGAATCGAATTTTTTTAAATATATAATCAACGTCTATTTGATTATGTTTTACAGTTTTTCTCAAATTCTTTTCACCTTTGAGGAAATCTTACTCTTTATTTGTGATAATTCATAACTTTATTTTTAAGGTAGCCAATTTTTAATAATATTTTTGGCGTAAGATGTTCAAGTTTTTTAAATATTTATTTAAACTGATCCTAATGCATTGATTATGCCTAATTCAGTATTATTTACTGTAAGATTTAATTGCTTATTAGAACAGTTATAGTTTAAATAGCTATATGTTTAATAATTTTATATTCACTAGCAATATATGAATATAAGATGTTCTTCTAAATAAAAAAATGTAATTCATCTAATATACATATTTTATGATCATAATAATATTATATTTCTAAATAAAAATGTAAATCTTGCCACGCCACTGCTTTAATATCACATTATGTGTTAATGTCCCATTGCCATTGAACTTTCATATCGAGATCAACACTGGTACGTAACAATGGCGACGCTCTGAGAGCAAATCACAATATCAGCGATACAAAACGCGAGGCTTCGATCGAAAATTAAGATAATAAACCAATATACTACTTTTTATGCATTGTAATTAAATTTTATTTGCCGTCTTTAATATTACATGTATGTTTTTAGATCTTTTATTTCTATTAAATTAATTACTATGAATTCCAAACAATATTTTATAAGCATTTTCAGCGAGTAATCGTAGCGAAACGTAGCAAACGGTTAATCATAGAGCGTTGTACCTTTTTCGTTAAGGTGTAATTATTTAATAGCATTTAGTAGCAATAATATTTATACATGAATATTCATGCAATTTTACGGTACTGTTTTTAAGTTGTTCGCGTGTTGCGGTCAACCGAAGGCAAGCAGGCGTTGAACTTGACGTGATTGTTTGTTGTTATTATTTTTTGTCTCATACCAATCTAGTTAATTTCATTAAAGATAAGTTAATTATACACACAACGTATTTTATAAATATTCCGTGAAAATTCTCAAGAGAACGGTCATAGTGGCGAATAATTCTATTATGAAACTAATTCACACATGTCGTACGTAATGTAATTAACGGATCCGTTATTTGAGTGTAAGATTGACAATGATGAATTATACTAGGAAATGGATATAATAATGTGAATAAGTGTGTAGCATTCATAGAAACGATGAAGAGATTATGCATATCTCTTTTGCTACACACAATAATCGCATTAAGCAAAATTACCTTTTACTTAACGTAATTTCCATCTAAATAATAAAAAAAAAATGTGTTACTTTAAATATTATATAAAATGGTATATATTCTTAGGCTTAGTCTAAATCTAAAGGCCGAATGTCCTGAGCACTGAAAGCCAAATTTCCTAGTACATAAATTTAAAAAGTGAGTGCTTTATATAATTTTAGTGTTTTTAGAAACAACACATTGAAGACGAATTCAAAACCATCTTAAAATAAAAATATAACTTAGTATATCCTAGATTCTAGACCCAAAAATTCAGCATCAAATGAATTCTATATATGTACATGTTATGTTTTGTAATCAATCATAAAAACGTAATTTATTAAAACAGAAATGTTAAAAAATTATGAATTTTGATAAAAGTTAACAAAAACGATATTAACAATATCCAAAATGTATGTAATTATTATGAAAGCTATTGATAGCTTTTTTAGGTTATGAGACCGAAGAGGTGTGACTTGAAAAGCTGGTAACAGTTTATTTTATAAGCATCACATATATATGAAAATGTATTCAGGTGGTGGAGTCGAAATATCAGGTCTTGAAAGTCGGAGAGTTTTCGCTGGAGTGACAAGTTAAAATATTGTCGGCTGTGATGCTGGACAATCCGCTAAATTGTCGTTCTGTATCACATATTTCCTATCGCTGGTCCATGACAACTTTGGCGAATCGCAGATGAGGATGTTGGCGGGCCAATTGCATCGTTTCTTGGATCACGCCACAAAATGTGTTTACGCTTTAAAAGTGAAACTCCCAGATAACCACTTTCTGCGATCGCTAACACAATATTATTTTTACGCAGAGTAGAGCGCATTGTCTGTCGCGCATCTTTTTTTTAACAAAGAGTAGTTTTTCCGTTACTTTTATGTACTTATGAATGTTTAACGTCTCGGGACAGTTGTGCTAATAAGCGGTTCGTGTCATATTAACAATTAATAACGCAATAATTATGTGTAAAAATAAGTGCGTGAAATAAAATCAATATGCAATGCTTTAGCATTGCAGATTGAACAAGATATTTAATACACAATAGCTATTATGCAATAATAATTTTACAACCACCATCCTTGACGCAAATATGCAATTAAATTTGCTACACTAATAACTTGCTAATGCCTTTAATAACATTCTATAAAATTATTATTTACAGAGTGAATATGGAATCTCTGGGATGCCATGGAATGGATACTCGAGAGGCAGTAGTGGAAGTGGAAGCGCAGAATGGCCTCCCTGGAGCGGCGCTGGATCAAGGATAGGAACAGCTCGTCCGAGGAAAGGAAGATACTGCTCCTTGTTTTTGGCCGGTGGTGCATTGTTAGCGTTAGCTGTCGTTTTAGCCGTTGCTGGTCTTGCTCTCTACATGGGCGCTTTTAGAAATGATACACCAGACAGTAAGTATTATATAATTATAACTTGATCTTATTTTTAGAGCTAGGGAATATCTGGATCTGATACAGATGCATATAATGAAATTTGAGTACTACTAAATGATCTAGATAGATCTGTAATAAATATCAGACATAATTTTGTTATGGTTTCTTGACTATTAAAATACACAAGAAAATGTATATCAATCTTGGACATACAAAAAAATGGAGTAATCTATTATTAGATATATACATAAGCTTTAATCATAAGAAGATAGTTACAAAAGTAAAATAACAATAAAAATATATTTTGGAATACATAAAAAAATTTATAAGATTAACTACATTTTGAGTACTTTAATTTAGTTAGTTTGACTGCTATACATTATTGTAATTAACAATTTTTTTTTAGCTAATATAGCATTCGAAGGAAGATTGAAATTCAGAAGGGGGGTCGGTGTCGGTTCTACGACAGGAGCTCCATCAGCACAACGTTTATCTGCTGCCCTCAAACAAATTTATGCTACAAGTTCTATAGGAGTAGCTTTAAATTCTGCTGATGTACTTGCCGTCAACGAGGATAAACTAGTAGCTTTCTTCAGGTTGCATTTAGACAGAAGAAAGATTCCCAAGTAATTATTGTTTAATATACATATATCATATAATAATATAAAGGTTGCTGCATAAGGCGTGTTTTCTACTAGATAAAAAACAATATAAATACAATTCGTAACTGGTTTTATAAAGTACAATATTATTATTTTCACGCAAGATAATCGATTCGTCAATTTAAAAACTGTTTTTGTGGATTACGACAGCTGTCGGTACCTCACTATCGTGAGGTACCGAAGCTAGCGAGTGTGCAACTATCGGACCCTCAACTTTTTGGGTTTTAAATATTATTTTTGCTTCGTTCTGATTTTTTATAAATTATTTTTTTAAATTTAATGGTTCAAATTAGACATTATTATTTAGGATTTTTAATGATAGTCAAAATGATTTAATCTAGAAAAAACTACTTAACATTTTCAATTTATTTGAAAATAGGTTTACAGCTTGACTAAATATTTCCAGAAAAAAACATTTTATTTTATTTATTATATTGGAAACTTTGATATTTAATGATAAATCGAAATATTGTATATCATTTATGAATAGGTTTAAAACTTAGCTAGATAATAATAAATTAAAAATTGTACAGTGAAATCTCAATACAGCGAAGCTCACGGAACCAATGAATAAATTTCGGTGTACTGAAAATTCGTTATATTAAATGTAAGGAAGATGATATATTTTTATTTTATTTTTAATTACCACATACAGCATAAAAATAACCTCTTATAAGGTTGACGTTTTTTGTCCATGTTTAAGGATTTGGGGCTATTATTTTATTAGTTTTCTAGGTTTTAATGCGATGATGTCGATAAAATTACAATATTCGATAATTTCTGTTTTGAGTCCTTTGATTCTCATTTTCTTATTATTTTATATTCAGCACCATTGGGTTTTCTCGATACCATTTTTTCTCTAAAAAAAGGAAAATCATATGAATTAATTATTACGCTAAAAAACTAATTTTCTGAAAATTTACATTTAATAGAAAATGACTATTATGCGAAACTATTTTACTATTAAGAAATACATTATTATGCTAACCATTAATCAATGAGAGGGAAAAAAAAGTAAATGTATTGATTTGCTCAAAAAAATTTTAAACAAAATTTAGAAGTCAAAACGAAACACAAAAAATCACATCGAGTTAATAATATATGTTAATAACTCATGTTATGTGGACTATCATTCAGTTGAGAGCGTAAAAAAATAAAGTAAAGTAGTTATTTCGCTTGAAAAAAAAATACTTTCATATAATATTATAATTTTCTAAAAAATTACCTATATACAAAAAATACACGTATTGGCACTTTAATTGCAATGGAATTTACTTTTCAAAAAAATAATTTGATACTAAATATTTCGTATACAATTTTGTGAGCGGACGGATATTATGAGAACGTAAAAAATATACATATAATAATTTTTTTCTTTATATAATTTATACATATAGATCGTAAAATGTCACCGGAAATTTCATTCAAAGCAAAGCAATAAAACATATCTTAAACTGGTATTATTCTCGCATGTTCTGATTTTAAACCGCATATGATTGAAATTAATTTATCATGCAAGATGCAAGCCACTGATAAAATAATTTTAATAATGTAACTCTGTGCTGCGCGAAAATCACGCGGCAAAAAATGACCCGTCGATTAAGTGTTAAATGAATTCTGTTTCAAATTTCAGTGTGATATAAAAGGACGCGCACTCTCATTATTTAAATATTCTCTGTTGTATATTTACATATGTATATTTAATTTAATTAGCAAATTCCATTTTTTTTTCAAGTAAGGATAAGTAAAAAAATGTAAACATAATACAATAGAACATTTTTTCATTAAAATAAAAAAAACGTCATCAGTAACTAAAACGGATAATATTGAGTGCACCGTTGAATAAAATAAAATAAATGAATTAAATAAATAAATCAAATGAATAGAAAATAAGCTAATCAAATAAAATTAGTGACTCAAATGTTATTAATAAATAATGTGCATAGATTTTATTACTAAAAAATTCTGAAAATGGCAACATTCTCGGATGTTGTCGGGCCAATTGCATCGCTTATTGGACACGCATACTTATGATGATGGTTTATGAAGGGGTAAAAATAACAATAGTCTTTTGGCGCAGGGTAAAACGCGTTTTCTATCGAGCAATTATGATACTACATATTAATTAATAATAAAAATACTGTGCTGTGAAATACTAAATTAAGTCAAGCGTATTTGCCATTATTTATGCAGCAGCCTTAACATATTATTAAAAACGATGTACTGATTTATTTAATATTGTTTACAGCTCCGTCGACAACTTAGAAAAAACAATTAGAAATGTTATAATTGAAAATTCAATTTTGAAGAATTCGCCGTTACGTCAGATGAACGTCGATCCTGCGACAATATCGATACGACGAGACGTCGATCATCACAGTGAATCGCATTCAGGTTCCCAACAATCAGACAACAGTCTGCCAGTTTTGCCGCAAAATGCCAAAGAAAAAATCATAGAGACGCGAATGGGTGTGATTAGAAAGCCGGCCGTCCAGAGTAATCTGACTTTGCACAAGTTTAAGAGCCAAACGTCCACCGAAGAGCCAGAAATCAACTTTGACGACTTACCGGTGATTCAAGGATCATATCAAGCCACTAAACCTGCAAGGAATGTTACTAAATCTACAATAAGAACGACGACAGTAAAACCGAGTTTATCGACTAGAAGATCTACCACTATTAAGATCACCACTACGAAAGCACCAGTGACTAAAACTACGAGTATAACTAATCAAAAAAGCACCATAATGACAACTCTAAGAGTGAGGAATAAAACTGAGAGTAGTACGCAAAAGAGTCATGTTAATGTTGATCTAAAAACAAAGCTTGATACTCCTGATTATCTGCCTAAGCTTGATTCATTATTTGTTGTGCCTTCTTATGTAGATCAAGAGCCTTGGAGGCCGATAAGACCTGGAGATATTTACAGCACTGAAAATCAAACTTCTTTTGAAATAGAAGAACGGCTCGGTGAAACTGAGCTAATCGATGAAGTACCATTGATTGAAGGCATAGCTCATATAGAAGAGATTCCATCGCAGATTTTTACAAACGTTCAAGAACCACTTGAGAAATATAATTATACTGAAACTCCTCCAGAACCAGTCTACACGAGCTTTAACGATCCGGCTTTATCGTCAACTAATAAAGGATCGCAATCATTAGATTTAAACTATCCTAAGCCTCATCCGATTCCAGTTAACAAACTATCAGATGAAGTAGTGAAAACTAAAGACGCCGGTGAAGTGAGTTTCAATAGCTTTTTTGAAAATTCGCCACTCAATAATAGCGAATCAATCAAATATACGCCACCGAAAGATACGATGTCTACAGTCGCTATCAACGTAAGACCTTTGGTTGAAGAAGATAACGTTGAATTAATTGGAGGAGTCATAATTAAAAAACATAATCATACTAATAATACAAATAAAGGTTTAGTCGAATTATCTAATACTTCAGAAGAATTATCAAATATAAATGCTTCATATGAACCTTCTTTATATTCTCCGCCGTCTAAGTGGGAGTTTGTTAATGGAAGCATGCCTGAATTATCTAATTCTAAGAAACCACCCAATAAAACGTTCAATGAAACATTACAAGCGGTCATCACAGAAAATAAAGATCCACCCAATCTAAATAAATATACACATAGTACAACAGTAAGGATTGAAACTACTTCACGTCGCGAAGAGATTAAAAAATCTCATCCGTCATACATAGCTCATGGATCTAGTGAACCATTAGATTTGAAAGCTCAAGAGATGTTATTGAAAGAATTGATGGTACAACAAAAGAGTCACTCTACGTCGATACCGACTCTTCTACCAGTCAAATCGAATTCTGGTATAGGCAGACCTTTGAGGCCAAGACCGAAATTGCCAAATAGTCAAGCAGATAACGGCCACGATAGAAGCTTTTCTAGTATGAATACATTTCCTCTACTGAATCAAGTCAAGAGCTTCATACAGAATTTAAGATCTGATCAAATCGATAATGGCACAGAGATTGAAACGACGACGTTTAAAACTACTTCGATCAAAACCGAAGTTGTGACTTCAGTCAGTAAAGATGAAAAGATAAGATCTTTGATTAGAGAGCAACCGAAGCGGATAGATATTAGCGAAAAATTTCGCTTACCCAAGACTCAATCTTCGGATGAAGAAGTAAACCAAACTATTTCGCACAGTAATTTTTTAGAGCCAGGACCAACGTCGACCACTGAAGCTATTCATTTAGCAGATAAGGTCGAAACGTTGGTAAATAACACAAAAAATACAACTGAAAGTCCGAATATACATATCAAGCTTCGCGTTGAAAGTACAGTGAGTTCAATCTTAGATAACAATGATACAGTTTCAGATGATCAATTATTGGATATAATCAATAATATATCTCTAAGAAACAATTCTAATAAAGATGAGATATCGGTCGATAAGCTAAAACATTTAGCCAACATTGCCATGATAACCGATTCGCACAATAATACATTTTTTAGTCACGATAATGCCTCGGATGAAACTATAATATCAACGAAAGCTGTATCATCAAATTATAAAGTTAATAACGCAGGCTTTAAAATTTTGACTAAGACATTCAATAAAATACCGGGGAATTATAAAGACGATGAGAAAAAGATCAATAAACACATAGAAGAGACTCCGTATCAAGTTTTTTATGATAACGCTCATCATAAAATGGATTCAGGTATGCATTATAATTTATTTATGTAAGTATTATAAAATAATCAATTATTTATTG
This sequence comes from Plectrocnemia conspersa, assembly GCF_051122295.1. Lineage (NCBI taxonomy): Eukaryota > Metazoa > Arthropoda > Insecta > Trichoptera > Polycentropodidae > Plectrocnemia > Plectrocnemia conspersa. Next base: position 25,088,819 of record NW_028277169.1, read on the forward strand.
ATGTAGCGTGTTATTTCAGAAGATTGTGGTAGCAGAAATTTGACCATAAAGTGCTCAAATGGGCAATGCTTACCGGAAACGGCTCGCTGTAACAGATTGCTGGATTGCCCTAATGGAGAAGATGAAGATGGATGTACATGTGCCGATTATTTACGCTCGCAATTTTTAATTAGAAAGATTTGCGATGGAGTGCCTGATTGTTGGGATTTTTCTGATGAAAATAATTGTGGTAAGTATTAAACGCCAGAAGGCTGTATTCATAAAACGAGCTCTACGGTCTTTAGATTATGCAAAATGTAATGGTTTAATAAAATTGTAGGATTGCACTCGCCTGTGAGCTGAAGCGAAGTGTTGCTATAAAGTTTCATATTATATAAAAAAATCTTAGTAATTTTTTTATATAATTAAGATTTAATACTAATATATTTTCACTAATAGATATGCAGCGAAAATAATATTTAAGTCATAAGCTCTAGTGAAAATGTTCATGAAACACATTTGCTGTTAAAACTCGAACCTAACCTACACGAATTAACCAAACCAAACTTGACCTAATGAAAATTCTGAAACTAATGAACTTTCATTAGGTCCAAAATAAAAAAACTAAACCAACCCAATTCTCAAGGGAAATTAGGCGGAAAAGAAAGTACAGGCACGGATTCTTAAAATGCTTATATCATATGATGTTTTAGTACTATACTATTATAATAAATAGGATTGGAGTTTTCATAGAAACTTATTTTCTCAAACTATTTATGCCAAAATGTTTGTTTATTATTAAAAACTATTTATTTATTATTTTGATAGAATGGTGCTCTCCAGATCAATACATATGTACAAATTCAAGACAGTGTATAGACAAAGATAAAATTTGTGATGGAAAAAAAGATTGCCCTTTGGGTGATGACGAAAAACAATGTGTCACTGTTGCAATGACTCAAGACGATGCGAAATCGTATCCATATAGCAAAGAAGGTAAGTATCGTTTATTGATCATATATGTATCTATGTTAAAAATATATTTTAATAACAATATAAATTGAAGGTTACATCATGGTACAAAAACATGGCCAATGGGGTAAATTGTGCGTACAAAACTTCGAGAAAGTCGTCGCTAGATCCCATAGCTCTTTACAAATTGCCGATTTAGGCAGAGCAGTTTGCAAGACTATGACTTACATGTAATTATTTTTTTTTAATTTTAATTACATTGATTTATTACATATTTTAATATTAATAATAATAACATTCCAGTGATTACGAAAACGTCGATAAAGTAATCGAAGATGAGCCTAATAAGGAGCAATCGTATTATTCCCTTCATTATACGAGTAAATTAGACAGCGGTAGAGGAGGATTAGGGTTCAGAAAATCCAGCTGTAGTAAGGGACAGGTGGCTAAGGTTGTGTGTTCGCAGCTGCAATGTGGTGCAAGACCTCAAGCGGCATCGCAGCAGGCGAGGTAATTCAACGTCTTTCAAAAAATTGTATTGTAGCAGTGTCTTTGAACGTTGCATATACTTAATTGTAGTATACTTTCTCGTCACTCCAGAATCGTTGGAGGAGGAAACGCTGGTGCTGGATCTTGGCCGTGGCAAGCCGCTTTGTATAAGGAAGGCGATTTCCAATGCGGCGCTACACTCATATCTGACAGATGGCTTATATCTGCAGGACATTGCTTCTATCAGTAAGTATTTTCTTTATAATTCATTGGCTTTCGATCCTAGTCACAGTCACAGGCAATAATCTACTGCCAGTTACGTTACAGGGACATCCCGTGTACCATTTTTTGTGTACAACGGGAGGTAACGAATGGTAATTAAACACAGATTGAGCCGGTGCAGTAGTATTTTTTATGGAAAAGTATAGGTTTACAAGTGAACGGGGCGCGGGCCCGCACCGGCGTGCGAGCCCGCCAGAGTTGCCACGCGTGTCCGTTACCAGTGTTACTAAATAAATATATACATACATAAATAGGCCCCATACAAACTAATCATCTATAAAAACGTTATATTATTTATATTTACGTGACAATACTTAATAGTTCAACAGCTGTCCGTATTGTGGAAATCACTTGCTTTTCTTCAAAGGGTTTGTTTTGTCTATTTGCGTCTTTTAATCTCTCACTATCACCAAAGTTCGAAGGTATACTTATTTATTTGTGTTTGCAGGATCCTTTAACTATGTGTTTCAATTTATTAATTAATTGTCCAAAATATTATTAAAATGATATTTATTTAACTTACATTTTTAGCGCTCAAGAAGATTTTTGGGTTGCTAGATTAGGAGCACTTCGAAGAGGCACAACGTTCCCATCTCCGTACGAACAACTCCAACCGATATCTTCAATCATTCTACATCCAGGCTACATCGATTCCGGATTCATCAATGATATAGCTTTATTGAAGACATCTGGAAAGGTAGCGTTCAGTGACTTCGTACGACCAATCTGTCTACCGCCTTATGAAACTGATTTAGAAGATGGTAGAAGATGCACGGTTATTGGATGGGGACAGCTTTTTGAAGTTGGAAGGATATTCCGTAAGATATATATACATATAAATAAATCATTTTTATGATATATATTTTATGAAATCGTTGATTTTTACAGCTGATACGTTGCAAGAAGTTGAATTACCTGTGATATCTACGAGTGAATGCCGGAAAAGGACAATATTCTTACCTTTATATCGGATCACAGATGATATGTTCTGCGCTGGTTTTGATAGAGGAGGAAGAGACGCTTGTTTGGGTGATTCGGGAGGACCTTTAATGTGCCAGGTATAGTATAGTTTTTATATGTGCAGATATATAAGAGCAAATGAAGATTATTATACACAAATATTATGTTTATTTTTCAGGAGCAAGATAATCAATGGTACCTTCACGGCGTGACTAGTAATGGTTATGGTTGCGCTAGAGCTAATCGGCCTGGTGTTTACACAAAAGTTGCTAACTACGTCAATTGGATACAAACCACAATGCAACTTTACGATGATCGATCCTATGATCATCCGACTAATAATTTTAATCAAAGATCTAAAAATAGTTCTTATTCAGATTTAGATGTTTCTGAGAGTAGAAGTTTACATAGGCATGTAGATAAATGCAGAGGACATAGATGTCCTTTAGGGGAATGTTTACCACCCACTAGAGTGTGTAACGGTTTTATGGAATGCTCAGACGGGAGTGACGAGAAAGATTGTAAATAATTGATAGTGTTAGTTCTATTTATAATAAATACATATCTTGAGACTGTATCTATGCCTTATAAATGCATTTCTAATTTAATAATGAAAATATAAAAATATTTAAAAATTGTTGATATTGTAAAATAAAAAGTGATTATGTTATTATGAAGTTAGTGATTTAACAATTATTAATATGTTGTAAATAATTTAGGTGTTTTTATTATAAAAGACGTACTCAAAAAGAGCTTTACGTAAGTCTACTTTAGCATTTTGTATGATAGAAAGACTTGATTATTTTGTTGTAAATATAATTTGCGTATCTTTTAAGTATTTATTTATATTAAATTGTAAAATGTATATTATTATAAACGAATTCAACGATTGCCTTGTCCGTTTGCGTTTAATTCTTTACGAAATGGACGATGAAATCGTTGAAAGACCAGTATGCGAATGCGAATTTAGCAATCGCACCTACCTCTCAGGTAATAAAATGTTTAATAAATAAATATAAAAATTACAACTGGAGTTTAATTTGGTATATATTATATGAGTTAGTTTCAATGTTCTATGTTGCGAATATGTGAGATTTATTAAACTTGGCAATCATCCAATGTTCTAATTATTTATGTTATGCTTATTTTGAGTAAAAATTTTCCAAATTGCCCAAATCACTAAAAATAAAATTTACGTAATCTGATCATCTACAATATAAAACAAATAAGACAAATTGTGTACCAATAAAACTATAAAATAAAAACAACCAGGCAAGATCGTTTGATCATAGTCGGTCATACCTTTATAGAGTACAATTCTTTCAAAGGCTCTAGTTGTTATCTAGATTATTTTCTATTTATGTTTTAACAAAGTTCCGTAAGTCAAATGAAAACCCTAAATATTTTTATGTGTAACAAAGAAAAATAATGTCAATATGTAATACATATTAAATAAAATATCATTACGTTCATTAAAATATACTTTTATTCATAATGAAGTTGTGAAATACCGTAAGTAGAATATTTGCAAAATCGTATTAGATAGTCGTAGTTATTATTATCATAATAGAATACATTACACTGATATTTATTTGACTGAAATATGTACACATTAAAAAACAACTAAATCAAAAGAAGCAAAACATACAACGAAAACTCTAATAATACAAATTATATTACTTTTTCATTAAAATTATATTAAGTATCAAAACTTAAAAATAAAAATGTACACATGCGTTCATGTGTATGTTACAAAACACACATCGTAAGAGCACAAAAAAATGATCAAAAACTGCGATTAAAATTCTTATATTATTGGATATATGATTGATTATAAAATTATCGTTTTTTTTTTATTGTTGATTCAAAGTCATTCTTGACCTAACCCTTGTTTTCGATGGCTACGGTGGTTAGGCTGGTGTACGGGTTGCTCAGAGTAGTCTTGAACTGTTCAGGAATCGGCATTTCAGTCTAAAAAATAAATCATTATATACTCTGAATTTGTTTAAATATATAAATTAAAATACTCACATAATCTCCATTGGCCTTTGGTACTAGTACGTTCATCTCGGACGATTTCGAGCTAACGATCTCGACGTTCATTGAATCGGCGCTGAGATACATTTGACATCCGTCAGTCTTATCTATTGAAATCGTAGGAATTTTGCCTAACACCTGAAAACAAAAACGTTAAGGTTCATATTTCTATAAGACTCGTTTGTATCATTGAAACATACCTGCATTTGAACAGATTGACAGTTGACGAATTCGATGCTCGATACAAGCGAATCGCACACGACGGCGCACTTGGTGCAAGAGTCCATCACAATGCTGTTGATCTTTCCTTTGACGGTGATGGCACTGTCGCGGCAACGGAACATGTATACGACGTTGTTCATCTCAGCATTTTCGACCATCAAGCCGGAGTTTCCAATTTGATATTCCTGGAAATCAGAATATGCATAATTAAACTTATTGGTATAAAAAAATATTATTAATAAAATAGGAATGGCCAAAAGATTACTATTAGCCTTTATTCAGCTTAATATGTTTAAGCTAAATAGAAAATATTTTAAATAAAATGTCTAAGGGAATCTATTATATTATAATAAAATAGCGTTTATTCTAGACTGAAAACCCATTATTGTTTCTTTACTTTAATAAGCAGAAAGAAGTTTTTCTGGTTTAGATGTATATATATGACTAAAGTGAGAAGCAAAAAAAATCATGTGTGAGACGGTGCATTATCACGGTGAAGCAGCTGGTATTATTTTGGATTACTTAAATTTTTTCTTGTATTACACTTTTATGTAATTTTTAATTTACCTCCAGTAAAAATCAGGTAAATTTAATTTATTTTTATTTTGATACATTTCACATATTTTAATCAAATTTTAGGGTAGCAAAAATTAATCACTGAGTCCAGCTATTATATAAGTTTGCGAGATATTAAAGTTAAACATAAAATTTTAAAATTTTAAACTACAATAGATCATAAAAATTAAACTTAAAATTTCTCTACATATACCTACGTATATTGAATTTCTTGTATATTTGATTAAATTCCGGTGTAACCGCTTATAATTTTAAAGAAGATTAGTTGGAGTTCAACCAGTGTTTTTCGAACTTTTCGTTTAAAGAATAATAAGTGGGTAAGAAAAATGTTATCATTTTTCTAGCTTAAATTATATACATATTTTGTCTAGCGTTTCATTGAAGTCATCTTCAAATACATTTTCGCCAGTAGATATATATATATATATATATATATATATATATATATATATATATATATATATATATATATATATATATATATATATATATATATATATACTATTTCTACAATACTAATGAAAATATAATTTAACTGGGCGCTAGTGTAATTGTCTGCTGCTCTAAACTGTCGTTGAAACTCAATTTGTCAGTTACGAAACGTCCATTTGCTGTTCAAATCCAAACCTAATCTAAACGAATTAACCTAATGTAAGTTATATGACTAACTATAGTCAAATTGAGTTTTTATCGACAGTTTAGAGCTGCATATAATATCACTAGCGCCTATCAGCTGAATTATGTTTTCAAAACATTGTAGGGCGACACATCACCTGTTAAGGCCAAAATGTTCTGACGTACGTGTACTAGAGTATCCACTCAGTGAATAAATATGTTTGAATTTTTTGGGGCAATGCATCTATTTTCAGCGCACAATAGAATTTTCATCATAATTTATGAAGCTTTGTCAAAGACAAGACGCCATATTGCGTAAAAATTGATTTGAATGATATTCAAACAATGGCAACACACTATGCACAAAAACGCAAGTTAACTATCTGACCTTTCTATTCCATATTACTGAAAACTACAACAAAAATAAGAAAATATATTATATATACTAGTGGAGATTTTGCAATTGAGTATACTGAGTGGTGTGAGTATATACATACAATAAAAATGCAGTATCGGGGAGTGATATCGTAGAGCATCGAAGCTGTAAAAATAGTGAGTCACACTGGTCCTCTGGTGCCTCGTGGACAGCCGAATCTTAATATCGCCAAGTGAGTGATTCGTGAGTTGTTAGTCAGTCCGAGAGTTTTCGTCAAGTGAGTATGTGGTTATGTGACAAAGTATCAAGTCCTTTATAGTGTTCCTTGCATAAGTTATAGAGAAGGCTAATGTAGGACCAATACAGTTACAGTGAATGTGTATTTTTCAGTAATATATTTTCACTAGTGAAGTCCAAATACATTTTCACCAGTAGATATATATTTCTACCAGCGCAAATATAAATTAACTGATAGGTGCTAGTGAAATTATATGCTGCTCTAAAATGTCTGTAACTTAATTTGACAGTTACGAAATGTTCAATGTTATAAAACTAATTATAGTTTTAGAACTTTCAAAATATTTCTTTCAGGGGAAAATAAGCACAAAAAAAGCACCGACAGATGTCGCATCTCGCATATTGCTCCATAGTTTATCTGCACTTGGATATTGCACTATGTTTTAAAAATATAAACTATTCTAACTAATATTAACATGGACTTCTAATACAAAAGTGTTGGTCAAAGTATATTCAAACCGATTTTTGACCAATAAGAGAACGCAAAAAACAATCATCACTTCTCAGAAGTCAAAAATTCACGTCAAAAGCAATAAAATCGTGTCGGCGGCGTCGCAGTGGGAACGCTCGGTAACGACTATTAAACAAGAACGGGAAAAATTATTATCTACTGCATTTTTCACAAAGAAAATGTGTGCAAAATTTTTTAAAATGACTAATATTATTACACCGATCATCAAAATTGTTAATTTTATTATATCTCGAGAAGTGAATCATCGCCAATTAAAAAATTGAATGACATGGAAAGCGAATATGGTGATGTTATTTTTAACACTGAATTTCGATGGGTAATTCAGGGGAAAATGCTAAAGCGCTTTTATGAATTAAGAACGAAATTAAACTATTCTTGGAGATGAAGTAATATTTTCTGGAAGTGTGATGTTTTATTCTATATTAAAATGATTTGAATACAAGTCTGCAAGGACTAAATAAACATAAGCGAAATGTTTGATATAATAAAAGCTTTTGAAAATAAGCTTATACTACGGAATCGTCAACTTAATTCGAATAATTTGGTACATTTTCCGATATTAATTAAGGAAAGAGAATCCATCTAACACGAAAAAGTATTCAGGCGAAGTACAAAGGCTTCAGCAAGAATTTGATTCACGTTTTGAAAGTTTACGGGAGAATAAAACTTCTTTTGAATTTTTTTCAATTTAGATATTGAAAGAATACCCGAAAAATTCTAACAGAGGTAATTGATTTGTAATACAACACAGGATGGTCCTTCATTTTTATAAGAACTATCTACGATCTAAAAAATTTCCATTATTAACTAACCATGCTAGGCAAGTAGTGAGTTTATTTGGAAGTACCCATCTCTGTGAAAAACTATTTTCAAAAATGAAAGTTATAATAAGTGGCTATCAAAACCATCTTGGTGACAAATTGCAAATAAAATTGCATAGGAGTTGCAATATCTTAAAATATTAATAAACGTATTGGTGAAAAACAGTGCCAAATATCTCATTAAAAATATGTTAATATTTTTATTTGTATTTAGTTTTTATTTTAATATAATGTAATATCTGTAGTTTTTAAAAATGTATTTGTAAAGTTAAATAAAAAATAATAGCCTTATATATGTGTATTATTATATTATTCTACTCTAAATAAAACTAATCACAATTAGGGTTGCCAACAGTCTCGGATTGACCGGAATTAAAATCTCCATCTAGGATCCCAGTTGAGAGTAAAATTGTCCTGGAATTTCAGAGAAAGAAACATTTTTCAACAAAAATTTCCCGGATGACATGGTTCCTCATCACTTATTTAGAACATGCGTTTTCATGTATAATATTATAGTAAATCATAAGCATGATATGATAATGGTAATCGGTGACTAATACCTCAAACAGCTGTGTTCAAATCTAATATGAGCCCTAGCGTTTTTCAATTTCTATTGTGTCTAGGAGAGCATTAATTTTAAAGAAGATAATATGACCTTTTCTAATTATTTATGACAAATATTCAAATATAACTTACAATGATCCACTTCTTGCCATCTCTGTTGAACACCGGCGGTTTGGCGATGTCTTTTCCTGCACCAGGAGTTGGTATAGACTTCGAAAACGGTTTAGGAGCACCAACGGGCGTCTTAAACGGAGCTGGCCCTTCACGCAGAGTTGGATTCTTATGAGTTTGCATATCTGACGTCACTTTCTTCAAACCTGAAAATAATAGATAAACGTTTAATTATATTATCAGCGTCTTTGACATTTTTGTAATGAATATTGAAGGATTTACAAAAAACTGAAGATCAATATCATAAGATAAAAAAATCAAACCAACACAACCTTTCACTTACCATTGATCTACCACACTGGTTGTATTATATAAAATATATTTAAATTATCAAATTTACATACTCTTAGTAATGTCTTGTCCTTGATTAATTTGTGCGAACAGAGCGCTTCTTTCGTCGTTACTATCGTCGACCTCAGGCGGAGGCGGCATGCATGGTGGTGGGCATGGAGGCGGAGGTGGAGGACACGCTCCACCGCCAGTGCCTAAAATAATAAAACAATTAGCATTATTATATCGCTATATATACAACATATCATATGGATGTGAAATACAGTAATATAAATACAATTAAAATAATTAAACACTCACCTCCCCAGACAAGACCGGTGGTGTGATATTGTTTGACGAAAGCTTCGAGAGACGTGAGAGTCTCGGTCCACGCTATACACCAATTGGTCTGTTGCTGGTTGCCTTTGCTATCCTTTAAAATGCGGTTGGTGTAATATTTGCCGACCTCGTTCATCTCTTTGATGTATGGAGCTGGAGTCGGTTTCTAATTAATAAAGATTAAATTATAATTATTTATATTAAAAGCAGATCTAGACCTAAAAAAAATATAATTACCACGCAAATCCATCCGATAGCTGGGATGCTTTCGGATATAGCCGAGAGATGAGTGAAATTCGGAGACGTCTTGTTGGCCTCGCGAACCTTCTGCACATTTTCGATGCCTTCGGTGTGTCCTTTCAATTGCTCGATATTTCCGTTTTGGTTTGTCGGAGGAGCGGACCTCGATACCATAGTCAAATATCCCAATTGAGTTCTATAAATAAGCAATCATAATCAATAACATATATACATATAATATATTCGCGAAATATAATACTAACTGGAATAATTTCTTAACAAGCGTTGCTTGCTGCTCGACGTGCTGCATGCCGGCCGAGCATTGCATGAACTTCTCCAGCGGCCCGCTGATGATATCCTGATAAGCCGCTAGACTCATCGTAGACGGCGGTTCTTGAAATTGATGCGGATAATCTGCGAAGTTGTCCGAGTTGGACGGAAGATCCTGAGGACTGAGCAAAGTTGGCGGAAACTGTGAAGCAACCTGCTCCAACCGATTCACCACCCTCTCGAGCCGGAGCAATAGTTTTCCTAGATCAGGAGTGACGTTTAAAGACTGAAAGTTGTCTCTCTCCGGTTCTGCAATAATAAAAAATAAGCAATTAGTCAAAGAGTTCAATTTAATTCTCGTTTAAATTTGGTTTGAGGCGAACGTAAACAGCCCTGTAATGAGTTATTCGTTCAGTCTCATAAGAAGACAAGTCTCTCATTAGGGAGCTCTCTGTTTTTAAGTCACTTGAAGGATCAGTGCTATATACTTCACAGTAGGCATGTTTACGCAGGACTAATTATGTATGCGGGAAGAAATGTTTTTCACTAAAGTGAGCTTAAAAACACAGATTTATAATTAATATAAACGCAATGAAATATATAATGTAAAATCTTTTGATAATAGTCGATGAATTGAAAATGTTTCCGGGAAGGAATTTACTTTTAAACTATTTTTTTTAGTTAGTGTAAAAATAAATATAATAGTGAGTCAAATAAAATTATTGAAAATGTAGCAAAAATTCATATCACCTTTGAATTAGCAGTAACATTTACATTTAATTTAAATACTAACTATCAGGTATGCGACACGAAAGTAGAAAATATGTAAACTTGTATTGAACGCCATGAAGATTACTTAAAAAATATTATAATAAAGTTTACATTCAACTCAACCTCGTAGATTAAAATTTTGCATGTAAATGATTATTGAATTGGGAATATTGCGATGAATAGAAATATAATAAAATACAGTTGAAAACTTAGCAAAGCGCATCAGAAACCAACCTAAGGCAAAACTCGCGTGCCATTGTTAAAATATGCAACTGAAACGTGGAGATAATTTATTAACTCTCCAAACCTTCCAACTATGATACACCCATAGAGTAGTATATAATAATACGTAAGTACAGACTGTATAATATACATATATAATACATATTTGTGAGGACACACAGTCGCCACAAAAGTATGAAATCGATTGCCGCAATACCGAAGATGCAAATGCGAGGATGAAATAAAATATTATAGAGATAAAATCTAGAAGTTTACTGCTACTAGAAAAATAACAGTTAAGCACCGTTACGCAATCTAGTCCACGCAAATTAGTATTTTACCGTCTCGTCTAAAATCAATTGTATGTATGTATGTTTAATTAACGTTCAACAAAGAAGTAAAATATAATGTACGCGTTTTTAATGAGATTCAACAACATAACTTCGCCGAAACCCTCGAGAAAAACTTTTCCATGTTTCGGCAAGGTTTCGCATTGTTCTACCAAAAGAGTGGTTTTCGGGAAGTACTTTCGCGAATTTCCAAATTGAATTATTTAAGACGGAGCGTGCTTGACTTGTCGTCGAGTTTTAAGGCAATTTTGTGACGTGTGGCAAACACGCAAATTATCGACTGAATCATTCGTTATTAGGTAAATTTCACATGGCGGCGAGAGACAATAGATTGTTTAAAAATAGACCCGAAACAATATGGTCTCCATCCATCAATTACCATTTAAATAATGTTACTGGTTACAAATAATATACTTATTATTTAATGTTGGCGTAAGAGCTAAATAATTTCATCAATGATAACTTATATCATAATAGATTATCGTAATCTTGTGATACTATAAAACAACACTATCATAATATTTCGATAGATAATATAAAATTATAAGTCAATTTGATATACATTTCGGAAAATATGTGATGTACATCGCTTTTCCCTACTCTCGATAATATGGCCAATGCGATACTTAGGGTCGGAAACAGACTATGTTATTGTCTGTTGCTTATCTTATAAGAATAGTGTTTTGCGTAATGGTCATAATTAAATCAGCTCGAGTTTTGGCAACACTTTTTTTCTTATTTACTATCAATTTTTACTATAAAATATCAATATAAAAATGTTTTTTTTTATACTTAAGTTTAATTGATTTTCATATAAATTTGAAAGCAGCTTATAATAATTTCACTATCAGTTAAATTATATTTTCGCCGGTGAAAATGTATTCGTATATGATTTCACTGAAACGCTAGTGAAACTATAACATTGTAATACACATTCACTGTAACATATGTATTTATACGAATAGCAATAGATTCAAATAATATTTAATAAACAATCATGTTTATATCAGGGGCGTATATTCATGGTGTGCTAGGTGTGCGGCGCACACCCGCAAAACCATCTAAAATATAAATTTAGAAAATTTAGGGCATAAAGCGACATCATTTTGCATACAGTAGTATGCAAAATTATAAAATTTTAATATGCAGTGTATAGTATGCATTGGTATTTGTCAGTCGCTCTAAAAGTTTCCGCGCGACCGACACGCTATGTATTACTCATGTGGCGCGCCGACCTTGAGTGCGGCGGCCGACTAAAGTAAATTGTTCCGAGATTTAACGGCTGAAGTCGATCTGTCGGCTGGCAGCGCTCAGTAGTAAAATTGGTCTCGAATTTGGTGCGCGTACTTCAAAAACTCTTGCGTCCGTCGCTGCTTTTTTATTACATTATATCACAATAACAGGTCACTCATTTTTTATATTTTGGCGTAAAATAGTTTATTATCTTATTTACATATGATCAATATTAATTTTCTATTCTAGATTATATTTTTTTATTTACCCCAATAATGATAAATAATACTGTTGAAGATATTCTGAATAATCCATTTTCAAAAAGAAGTTATGAAATTAAATTGAAGATAATCAAAATTGCCAAACCACGTCCACCTCTTCCCAATTTATTTATGAAGCATAAAGACAATAAATGTGAATATACAAGACATTTTTCATTTTCATCATATGAACGAACTGAGTGGTTAACAGGCTGCGAACTTCGATCTAGATTGTTCTGTTAGCCATGTATATTGTTTTCCGAAGAAAGAAGCGTGTGGAGTAAAAGTGGATTTGCTGACCTTAGTCATCTGATAACGGCACTGAAAAAACACAAAAGAGCGCAGTCACACGTTCAATCATTTTTTTTCTCTCAAAATGTTTGGAAAACAACGAATTGAAGTCATGATTGACGCTCAACGTAAAGCTAATATAAGTCTACATAATGAACAAGTTCATAAAAATAGAGAAATATTAAAAGGAATGAATGACGCAGTAGTATATCTAGGAAAACAGGAACAACCTTTTCGAGGCCACGATGAATCCTGTAATTCACTAAACAAAGGAAATTACCTTGAATTTTTAAATGCACTTCGAGAATACGATTCTGTTTTGGATACTCATTTAAATACTGCAACGGTGTTTCGTGGTACTTCCCCATCCATACAGAATGATATTATTGAAGCAATTGGTGATGTTATTAAAGATCATATTAAGGAAGAAGTAAATTCAGCAAATTTTGTCGCTATTATTCTTGACGAAACTTCAGATATAATGACGAACTCACAGCTCTCGACAGTTTTGCGTTTTGTTTATGAAGGTAAAGTTTACGAGCGGTTTATTGGCTTTACAGACGTTAGCTCTGATAAAACAGCCGATGGCTTATTTTGCCACGTTGTAAATATAATTGAAGAATTTCAAATTCAAGAAAAATTAGTTGGACAGACTTATGATGTGGCGAGTGTAATGAGTGGGCATATTAATGGTTTGCAAGCCAAAGTACTCGAAGTTTATCCACTGGCCATTTTTACACACTGCTATGCTCATATGTTGAATTTAACATTACAACAAGGTCTTTCCAATATAAAAGTGTGCAAATCATTCTTTCAAATTTTAAATAAATTGTCTGCATTCTTTTCGAAATCTTCCAAACGAATAAATGCTTTACAAGAGTTTGTAGCTAGAAGACTTCCTTCTGTTACACCTACAAGATGGAATTATACACACGGTTAAGTAACACAGTGCAAAAATACAGAAATGAATTTACGGACTTTTTTCGAGACGTCGTGAAAAATTGTGAACTATGGGACCCCGACACTGTAATAAAAGCACGAGGTTTTCTTAGCTTTTTGGAAGATTTTGAAACAAGAAAACTTCTCCACATATTTTCAAACCTTTTTGGAAAAACTGATGTGTTATACAACATTTTACAATCCAAATCTTTTGACATATTATATTGCTGTAAGAAAGTTACCAAAATTTTGCAACAACTCAGACATGAACAGGAAAATAATTATGAAACATTATGGGATTCTTATGTAACGGAAGAAAATTATCCAAGACTGAGTAATGATTTGCTTGTTGAAGAAAAGCACGCGTTTAGCCAACTATTTAATACAATAGTTGATAATATATGTAAGCAAATTGAAAACCGTTTTTCTTCAATGTCCAAATTGGAATATTTTCACCTTCTGGAGAAAGAAAAATATGAGCAATATAAAGAAAAATTTCCAAATGAATTACTTACCAAACTGCAATAATTCTATGGAGCATTATTGGATTATATAAGTTTACAAAATGAGCTTGCTGTTCTTTATCATTTACCTAAATTTGCAGAGAAATCTGTTCATGAGCTTGTACAATTTATGAAAACAAATTTGATTGAAATTTGATATTTTTATATATTATAGTAATATTTTAGATTAGGTTTGATGTTTATTTATTTATTTATATATGGGAAAAAGCTGTAAGGCAGTTTAGGCATGTCAAAACCTCGGCTAATAAAAATGAAAAAATGTACTTTTTTTTTTTTTTTTATAGCACACCCAATATTAACACCCACCGTACGCCACTGGTTTATATATGTAATATATATTTAAGCTAATTGAAATAGTAATATAAATTTTAAACAAAAAGTAATTATAATAATTTATTATTAACGTATGGAATTGCTTATCACATAATTTTAATGAGTAATAAAATAACACTATAACATAGCAGTTAACAATTTATGTAAAATTTATTGCATAAACAATACCATTACGATTTATTGTTTATAAGTACAAACGAGAATCAAAAATTCTAAATGGATAATAAATCAGATCAAACGTTACAATAAAAGTCATCATAAATTCAGCAGTAAAATTGTGCAATTCTGCTTGTTTTGCGTAAACTCGTAAAACTCGACTATGGAACAACTTTTTATTATATTTTTCAACGCCGCTGTAGCAAATTTTCAACACAACATAATCGAATAATATGACGAAAACAAAGTTCATAATATGATACTAGCGAAGTTAGTAATGGCGTTATGAATGATTAAAGCCGGCTCGATTGTTTTAACCGCTTCAGACATTGGCAATTTCCCGAGCAGCATGAGAAAATACAACGTCGAAAGACGAATGTGTTCAAAGATCAAAGGAACTGGAATAATTGAGGCGAATCCGTAAATATGCCGAATAATTAGAGAGGGTTGGAATTGTATGTATCATTCAGTTAATTATATCGCTTCTGTGCATGGCATCAAAACATCGTATAACTGCTACGTTAAAATAACAACACGTAGTCGCTATGTAGAGCTCGACTTTGAAAAAATAATTGAAACGTGCTTTGTTACAATAAAAGCATTGAAACGCTGGTTATGATTGACGTTGATGAGTGCAAACAAGTAAACTTAAATGACGCATACTTTATAGCAAAACAATGTAAGCAGTATTTAACTGTGTTATTAAGTGAGCTAGTGTTATAGCAAAAACGAACGAAAATGATAATTTTTGATTAACATAACATCTTCTCGTCGACCAACCCCGAAATCAGCTAATGTCTGAGCTATACGATGATGCAACTTACGACCCTATATAAGCAGGACAACGTACCTTCACGAAGCTTCGTGAGATTGAACACATGTTTTAAGCTTTATAAATAATTTGACGGTGGCTATGTACACAAACCATTATATTACGTATGTTGTATAAGTATATAATAAATAAATTTGTGGGCGATAACATTATACAGGTAAATAACAAAGTTTTATAAAGGTTTTTAATATACATATTATATATTCCGCAACAGTTCACAAAAATATTATTGTTACGTTACCAACAGCAAAAATTAAGGCCTCCTGATAATGAAAATACAGCTGTAAAGGCCTGTTATTGTTTAATTTGAACATATTCTATGTATCCTCCACTAGCACAACACAATTGAATTATATACAACGTTAATATATCGCTCACGTATAATGTAGTAGATCTCATTATGTTCATGGCTAGCCATAAATTACATTCGTGCACATATTGGGGTGTCAAAATTAATTTTAAAATATCAACGCTTATGATTCGCAGGAGGGGCTGTAGCTGCCGGAAAATTCAGGAAATAAATTAAGATGAAGTCGAAAAGGGAGCACAGTAATATATATCTTTCCAAAAGTCGTTTCAGACGACCTTTAAAACTGGGGTAAAA
This sequence comes from Plectrocnemia conspersa, assembly GCF_051122295.1. NCBI lineage: Eukaryota > Metazoa > Arthropoda > Insecta > Trichoptera > Polycentropodidae > Plectrocnemia > Plectrocnemia conspersa. Next base: position 25,105,286 of record NW_028277169.1, read on the forward strand.
TTTATTAAATGTTTTTTGAATATCCGCAAACCCTAAACGATATATGTATGTACATATATATGAAAAAAATATCTTAACGTTAACTTATATGTCGTAAAACCTTTCATCTCTGATTTTTTTTATTAATATCAAACAATAATAAGGCTACTGATTTTTTATACTGAATGAAAATATTTTCAAAAGGGAACTAACAAACCGAAATTGATACGGTTTATGTTACAGGAAGATCGTATTAAATGTTATCTTATTAAAAACGATGTTGTATTATATGTACAAATATTCCAAGTATCCGATATTACAATGTATAAATATATTGCATACATAATTTAGTAATTAATTTTAAACAGTGAAATACTTGTGCTTTTCATTAATATCTTATTTAAATTTAATAAGAACAGCTTTTATTTTATTAAAAATAATAAAATGATTTCACAATCATTTAAGAATCATTCTCTTTTGCAAGATTTAACGAATCTTCTCCTCACTATTATTCTGCGGTCTTTAACATTATTTAAAGAATATGTTCAATTATAGCTCGACAATGATCTATTAATAAAACTGTGACTATTCAAATTTCCACTTCGTATCATCATGATTTAATCTTTAATATTTTATTATTTAACAATTATGAGATGGATAGCTCTCGAACTGACTGTGTTAACGCAAATAATGTAGATAAAAAATTGTATCAAAATTTGAGATAAATATCTGCGACTTGCAAAGCAAGTTTATTCGTCACGCAGAAATTATACGAGCGCACGTGACGATCGGAGATTTAATCAAGTTTGTCACTTGCAGATACATCTACACAAATGACAGTTAGTGTCCACACAAATACAAATAAATTAATGTAAGTGCCGATAAAACCGTGAAATGTGGTTAAGCACGTACCCAACTTTTCCCTGTGAAAGCGTTGCCAAGTCTCCAGCTGTTTAAACTATGACTATTGACTATCACATATTTTGATTAATTACATGGTGTCATTAAAGCTAACTAATGTATAGCAAAATAATTAGAATTTATTATATGCATTTTAACTCACAGATGTATTATTCACTCTCATTTATAAATTAAATCTCTTTGTATAAATATAACAGGGAAAATGTTGAAGTAACAGTTGTTATGAAAAATATATTTATCCACAGGTTTACTTTATTATTTATAATAAACTACATCGAACAGATCCGAAGCTAATAAATAAATTTCATAAATTGAATAGTTTGGTTAAATTAAACGTTTCACGCTTATCCATAGAAACGTTAAAAATATTTCAACAGCTAATACAAAATTGTAATCAATCAATCAAACACGCTTTCTGAATAAAAATAAATTTACAACCCGGAAACACTTCATAATTTTTCATCCCTTGTCAGCCTAATGGCAGTCAAGCGAAAATCTTTGTATTCAATTTCAAGATTTATAATATTAAATTAATCTCGAATCTAAGCTACAGAAGCACACCTGTTAAACTGAACGGTTCTTTGACTGCCAAGCTCCATAAGTGGCATCGTTCGTTCGCATATTGTTAATTAGAAAATTATGGCGATATTGCCGAGGGTCAATTGATAAGCGCCAAGCCGATTGAGGCCCATTATCGGACCTCTTATTTTTAAATTTATAACGAACGGATATGCGGACCTGTGTGAGCAGTACATAACCGCACAGCCAAATTAATTTATCACCCTCAACGTCAGACTTAATTAAAACGACGCGTCCAAACGAACCGGAAGGGTAGCGATCCATACATAACAACGAAATATTAAAACGATTGTAAAATCACCGGATAGACAATCTATTTCTATAACTTCACAACTGTAATGTCGAGCAATGCGTTTAGGCTTTTATAGTTATGCATATATTACGTAATGGCATGGAAAATGAAAAAGGACAGAATTATTCAGACGCTGTGCGGACCAGATGGAGAGTCGTTTACATTAATTTCAATGCGAAATTAAGGAAGTCGGGTGCTGAAAGAATTCATTATTACAAATTTAAAGGAATGTAAATTTTGGGGAAAAAAAGTTGAACAAAACTGTTGACAAATCAAGAGAGCAGCGAAACAACTCAAAGGGGTGAATATTCATGAAAAAAATTGCGCGCGTCACATGGTTTAATTAAAAAAACAGTGGAAACATACACATATGTGTATTGGGGTATAAGAGACAGAGAATATAATAATACCAGATGCTTTCCAATCGATATCGAGTCACATATGAAATTAAAGTAAAGATATATAAGACTAGTAAAAATGTATGTGATTTGTCAGCTTTCATCAATGGGCCAATTCTACGAAAGCTGACAAATTAATTCCTTTTGTTTAATGCTACTTATTGATTGTGATTTCTGAACAAAGCATAGACTTTACAACTATATAAAACACAATATTTAATTATAATAAATATTGAATAATTACATAACACATATTATACATAGTGAATAAATATCATAACATCAAAAGCGTTAAATTTAATAAATCTCGGTACCCTTTTACGTCAAAGGCACCGAGAAACATCAATCCCTAAAAACAGACATATCATTTGGACAGAGAGCTTCCAAACGACAATGATTACAATGTCACGTTTCAACGTTTTCGCTGTTAAATTATTACTGCGGTTCTTCTCTACAGCCGCACAAATAACGTTAACGAAGAACATAAAGCCACTAACAAAACTACCCTTTTATAGCCCCGTTGTAAATTTTTATTTCGCAAAATAGCACCGCGCATTTCCACTCCAAAGATGTATCGATCCAATCAAACGCAACAATGAAACTTTATTAGTATGGTTGCGGGAGAATTGTAACGAATCTAATTTTAGTACGATGGGATGAGATTTCGCCTAATGTAAATAATATGTAAAAACAATTATGGTTTAATATTAACGTTAATTATGTTCAAACACGCTTCAGCGATTAGCTAATACGAAAACGCGCATCACACGCTCATTATAGATGTTTTATGCTAATTAACGTTAAGATGTGCAAATTTAAACACGTTTCATGGATGTAAACTGATTATGTAATTGCATTGAATGTGCTACATTGATATTTAAAACAAATATAATTCTGTACTGTACTAAAAACGCAGGAACCAAGTGCATCATACAATTTGTTTTCTTCTCAACTTCCACATAAAAACAAACATAAATTAGGCTAATTATCGTTTTTTATTATTACATATATAAATATACCATTTTTTCAAATGAAAATTTGCATTAGATTATGCACGTATTTTCAACAGAAACATTTTTTTAAGACGCTTTTTATGATTAATTTAATTTTAAATATATTAAATATTTCCATAGCATATATCAAAATGGTTGATGCAAAGTGGCATTATTAAGTTATTTAAACCCAAAAATGTTAAATTTACACCTTCATGTTTTTTCAGTAATGTGATGAACACTCGTATCTGCAGCAGGCGGGTACAGTGAGATACATTCCCTTTCGCTCGCTCGCGTGTTAAGCCACGAGAGTGAGAGAGAAGAAGAGGGCATGCGGAACGAATGTAACGATTTTAATACTTATTTATTTATAAAATAACTGCATTTATTTCTTATCGTTTTTTATAATCATTTTACTTATAATTTTTTACATAAAAAATACATTTTAGAAGAGCCAACATTAATTTAAATACACATTTTAAATTGGTATTGTTTATATTTTCATATTTTTTTTATTATTGAAAGTGGTATAAATCCATTTAAGATAAAAAATCGTTTATTTTCTTTAACATTTTTATTAACTATTATTGCACAAAATAAATTACCAAATTTATACTTTTAAAAACATTTACCGAATTCATTTTTAGATTGATTCAAACGCAAACCATTATGCCTGCACTACACTTTCTGGAAGTTGACCAAGGTTGGCCAAGAACGGAGAATATAGTGGGTTACTTCGGTCGAGTTCGGTTCTGCCCGCGGTTGTCCAAGGTTACCGAGAACGGGAGGTAAAGTGGGAGTAATTCAGTCGACTTGGCCAGCTTCGAGCGCTTCCGAACATTGTCGGCAAACAGACCGAAGTCGGAGCTGCTCTTTCGAGCGCGAGCGGTGAGATACATCCCCTTTCGCTCTCTCGCGTGTTAAGTGACGACAGTGAGAGATAATGATATGGTTTTTCGCAAAATGAGATAGAACGAGTAACTCGGTTCAATTTCAGTATGCGCGTAGGCGTCCTATGGTCAACACGCATGTCGAGCGCTGCATCGTAGTCACGTGGTCAAGTTATAATACCACATGCTTATCGGTAACTTTAACAGACTCTTACTGACATCTTTGAATATTTTAGGGCACCAAAAGAGATTAATTATATTTTTGATAGTATATACAACAGATATCGTTATTATATTTTTTTCATATAAAATTAAATAATTAAAAAAGAATTAGTGGTACTTGATTTTGTTAAAAAAATCGTTTCGAATAACCTTATGTATTTTCCTAGATCAGTTTGTATAAATGGCACACCATAACGAATTCTTATTTAGAATCGACGGCGACAAATTCTAGGATAGTCACAGATGTGATGTTCGTATTCTGAAGCAGCATTTTTATGCCTTATGGCATTTTGCAAAAGCCGACAAAGATTTTGTGTAAATTGAATATTTACAACCGAAAAGTTTTCACTGATATTGTATTGGTGAGTGTCCACACAAACTTAATAAAATGACAATTTAAAAATTGCGATTATTGGGCACATTTTTCGATCGCGTGCAAATATGCCAGCTGTACGTGACAGAGGCCGCCGTCCGGACGGCATATGAAATTTGTGGCAGTGTGGTCGCTTACTCGAAGACGTAGTCTCGGCTGACTTCAGTTGTAACTTTGGTCCGGATAATTTCCAGAGAGTGTAGTGCAAAGTATGAATAATATAACTTATACCACTTTCAAAAACAACGACTCATACATATTGTAAAAAATTGGAGTCAATAACTTAATAGTAAATTTGACCATCATAACTTGATAGATTTCCCCAATGCGTCATAAATATTTTGAACACGTAAATCAGATAAGCACCAACCAACATATTTTTTTCCAGCACCTCATAACTATCGCCGAAAACATCGTTATGTTTGACAAGCTCGTTTAGAAGCTGGATGGGTCGTGCAAGCACTGACATCCTGGCTAGAATGGGCAAGAATATGGAACACGATCGCGACTCTCTAAGGCACACTAAAGCTTGCAGCTGAAAATCACTGAGCATTGACGGGTTGTCGACACCGCTCTTTAGCAATTTTATCAACAAAAAAGTGTTTCATTGAGTGGACGCTACCTATATTCCAATGCTCTTATAAAAAGGGCACTAGGACACAAATACGGATACAACCCGTACAAATTACATGAATATGCTAAAAATATTTTAAAAAAATCTAATCTTATCAGCACTAAAGATACAATAGATCTTCGCGTATGTTATAAATGTGTAACTATCTGATTATTATAATTTCACAACAAATTTTATTATTATTCTATATATTTATAATGTACTGTTACTAGAAAGAATGAACAAAATGTCGATGAAATTCGTTCTCAATTTAATTAAACATTTTTGGCGATTCCTTAAAAAAATAATTTAGCTTATCTTTTTTTATTTGAAGGGCGTAATTTTATTAATAAATATAAAGATATGTTATACATCTTTATAAATGTATTTTATCTTTGAAAATATCGGTACATAAGGGCGCCCGTTTGTCAATGGTTTACCCTATAATTCAATATGTACTTTTGAAACCTAGCTCGTTAGAGAAATTTAGGTCGGACTTGATTGGAATAATAAGTTAAATCCCAACATGAAATTAGCGCAACATTCTAGGAAAACGAAGTTTATTTTAATATAGTAATACATTTTCCTCCAGCTTTATATAGAAAAATAAATCTTTATTAACTATATTCGCTAACGAAACTGAAAACTAATTAAAAGTTTTCCGACCTGTTAGAATATAATGTTTCGATATATTTCGATCAATTAGGAGAGAAATAAACGCTTAATTTAGTAACGAAGATTTCCATTATACTGTTTATAATGAAGCAATTTCCTAAATTTTCAACCCGTATCCGTTTACATACGAACAATTATACAAAATATACATACACTCATACATGAAAAAAAATCAGGATGTTATTACGCAATCTAAATTCGTGACAATTTGCATAAAAGCTCGATTTTTTTTTATGAGAGCTTCGCTATTTAAAAAGAGATTTTCCACAATTGGAAAACTTTCGCTCTAATGGCGCTACACTGCGATTCTTTATTATCATATTTTATAATATAATATACTATATCGCGTGTGTTTGGAATTAACAAAATATCGAAATTACATAGTGCTAACAAGTTTTCTTTGAATATTGTATTAGTCCTGAATCAACAATGGCCCGAGGCGGTTCAATCTTCTCGTATCGCGTGCTGCGGAAAAAATATTACAATACAATCTGCCGTTACGTGTCGAAAATTGCTCTTACCCCCTTGTCAATTTTTAACGCTTTCGCAAATGTAAAATTAAGGCGGGTTTACACGCGCAAGAGTAAAGTGTTTGTATGTACATATGTGTAAAAAAATAAAGTGAATTAAATTTGCGCACCGCTCGAGTGGGGTACATAAAAGCTTGGGAAACCGTCATTAAATATGAAATAAGAAAAAGCTGTAAGGATCTTTTTCGACGATGTTACATATGTACACAATACACAATACGTTATAAGCCACACTAAGCTTCATTAAAAATTAGAATATAATAATTTAACCGAAAGTCAATAGATAAAATCTAACAGTCAACAACGACTGTATTTTTATCGAATTGACATCAGTGGGAGGAAAGCATCCCTTGGACGATAGGTCGGATCTACTGCTACATTAAGGTTTTAAATTACAAATTTAAATATTTTACAGAGGCGATTATTGAACCTTGTACAATTCCCCCGACACTTAAGTACATCAATAGAGTGCGAACCTTTTTCTAAAGTTAAATTTGTAATTTTATTTGTTTTAGCCAAAAATTAAAAGGCAGTTTCAATCGATCATCGAATTTTAAATTCGGCTCATATAACAAAATATTGATTTAAAAAAACATGGTTCATTATCATAGGCTATTGTTTAAATTAACACTTCAATTCACATTTAAAATGACCGTGTTATACGACAAAACCTCGGTTAAAATCAAAAAGAGAGTTTGTGTATTCATTCGGTTCATTAATTAAAGCCCCAAAGCGCAAGAGAAAAGTTGGAAAATTCGCCAAATTAAACACTCATGTATCGCCCCAAGTAATTTTATTTTACAAATACATATTCATTATTCTATCGTATATTTATTAACCGAAAAATCATAAATGGAAAAATGTCTTAATATAATACGAAAAATATTTACCGGAATATTTAGACTTGTATTGTCAAAATAACATTACAAATAATACCTAGGATTATGTGATTACTTGAAAAGGTTATTATGTTGTTTTATTAAGCTTGGGCGTAGCGTTGTTTAAGGATATATCTAAATAATATATAATACAAAGATAGCTTATAAATATAATGTAGAAAATAAAGGTTACAATAATATTCGTTATCAGCGAATATTTTTTACAGGGGATAAATTTGGCTAAAGAATCTGTGAGGATCTTATGGTTGACTACACCATAAATTCGCGAGTCGAACCAAATCAATTGTTACAAAATCCACTTAGAGATCGCGCGACTATAAATCGTGACAATCGACTTCGTTACATTGATTTAACTAAATTTGTGTTGTAAATATTCGGCACTATTTTGCCACAAAGATAAAATAACTTGATGTATAAAGAAACTAATATTAATTGTATTATTATTTTTATCTTGTAAGTTTAAAAATATCGTGCATTTTATATTCAAAATAAATAAAAAATATTTCATGATAAACTTGAGTTAAATTTAAGCTGATTTTTATGCACCAAATTATAATGAAAATTACAAAAAAAAAACTTTTTTAGAATTAAAATATTATATAATATGTTTCAAAAAATTACAAAAAAAATAATAAGATGTGAAATTTCCATATTATTATAAATACAAATCAGATAATTTAACATTTTTAGGAAATAAAATACACGTGTCAGTCTGTCACAAGAACTCCTCCCAAACGGTAGGCAGTAGCGACGTGACATTTTCACATGTCATTCTAACTGCTATTTCTATGTTAACTGTGCTACTTTCAACTTTTTAGTTGAAACTTGAGCTGAACATCGCCGTGCTGACGACTGATTACATGCTACTGCATTACGTGAAGAGACTATAACCATTGTATTGCACCAAGTATTGAAATAAATTTCTAATAACAGAATGAATAAATATTGAGTTTTAAAGTGTAATAAAGCATATAACTATGTATTACCATAAAACTAACTACAGGTACAACACTACAAAAAAAACTAAACCATTTTTTTCTACGTGAAAATTTAAATTATAATTGTAGCGACAACCCATGATCGTTTCGTTGCAATTAACTTATATATTGTTTGTCTTATGCTTGTAAATAAAACGCCGTTTTAACGACTTGACTAAAAGGAATATTGCACAATAGAAATAAGATATAACCAGCGATGTATTTATTTTTTATTTTATTAATCTATTCAGCTAATTGTATATACACCAAACATTTTTGTGGATTATCCTATGAATATTATATACTATTTATATTATCTATCTCATCTTTATAGTATATATTATGTTTCTCATTTTCGGCGCTATGAACGCTATTATCGGATCATTTTTGAATGTCACAAATAACCGCGCTATTCACAATTCCATTGTTGCCAAATTTATGCAACCCAAGATGAATGCGCTTATTAGAGAGCTAATTTATTTCATATCAGATAAAAACAGAGATTCTTTCAAATATGAAGGTCGTTGATCTACCGCATTCCCTCAATCGTACATAAGCCGAAACGCTACCATAGAAAAGTCACTTCCAAAGAATCAATTAGAATTTTATTTCAACTAAAAGTGTGCTAGAATTTTACGCTAAATCTACACAGATTTTTTAAACCTATAGAAAAGCATCAGCTTTTTGATTATCGGATATTAACCAGCCAAGCAGTCACTTTGAAGTGTCAAGAGTTTAACTCGATTTTGAGACGACTTAAAGACGCAGCGCTATGGCACGATGTATTTATACCATCCATTAATTGCACTAATTTTACGGTCGTTGTTCAATTTGAGCTAATAAATTTTAGTTTTAATGCAAAAAATACGCACGCTGCGGTGATGTATACTCAGTTTACATGTAAATTTAAAAATAAAAACATACAATAATCGATTATTGTAATATATACGGGTCGAAGATGCGAAGATTGAATTTGAAGAAACCTTGATGCGCTAGTTACAGACATTTCTTTGAATCCATGAATATGATTCAAAATGAAATCCTTCTACATTTGAAAATATTAAATAAATGAAATTCGATTTTTAAGCATAATACTATTTTTTTCTGATGATTACGATATTACGGATAAGATTAATCTTTAATTCACATAATAAGACATGTACACTCGGTGTACATCACAGTAACACAAAGGTTACACACACAAAGAGCAAAGTTCAGATTTAAACGAGTTTAAAATGTTTTACACGTCATTGTATATAAAAATCAATCATAAGAATACCTTTGTGATAAAAATCTTGTCGTACAATGTTTTTAAACATTTATTTGGTACTGCGTAAAAGAGCTATATTGCTTTAAAAAGGTTTTAAATATTTATATAATGGTATACTTAATGCAAAATTCTTGGAATATATACAACCCATAGTATAAAAACTAATTACCTTATGTATCAGTCTTGTCCCGTTCTCCCTATATTTTATTCATCAAAAACACGTTTCGCTTAAATTATAATATTTAATACATTTCACGTAGAAAACCTGGATCAAATAAAACGAATTCTAAAAAATGTAAAAGTAAAAGTAACAACTCTTGTCAGATGGTTTAAGGAAGAAGTCTTGTGTATTGTTTAATTCATAAGATACGGCGAAAATTGTATCATTGTTTTTGATCTCTTACAGATCTTATTTTTTATTCAGTAGCGCATCATAAATCCAATAAACCTCGATTCTCATACCATAAATTATCCAATGTAAACATCCATAGTATAACATTTAAGAGATGAATATCTCTTTAAAGGGATCCCTATTCATCTAAATTGAGCTACATTTCTCATGGCTGTTACATAAGCTTATTAATCGGAACTTCTAACAATGCGATGCCGCCATTGTACGGCATAGAAGTCCCATTGGGATTCGATAAGAGATGGTACTGAATAGAAAAGCGTTAAAAATCTTGTCCCTAATATTTCAAAAGCAGAGGGAAATATTTTATAATAAAAGATACGCAGGCCACCGGGTGTTCCGGAAAGGTTATGCCTACTATGGGTAGGTCGATCTCTCAATGGGGATGCTGAATAGATATATTGAAAAATTCATCAGAAGCAAATATTGGGAAGAGAAAGAACGAAGAGCACACATGCGAACGTGATATTGAATTTCGAAATTTGTTTTGGGTAAATTAAGCAAAGTGGATTGATGAGACCACTTGGAGCGGCAACAAAAATGGGTCAACATATTAATCACAAATAAGAAAGGTCAATAAAGGGTTAATCGTTCTTCAGTTATTTTTAAATTATTCTTCAGTATATAACATACATATATGTATATTATATAACAAATCACAAGAGGTGCTTCAATTTGAATACTGTTCAATGGAAACGTGTCAGCAAATTATAAAGGGAAGGTATCACAGAATAAAAAATAATAAGGCGAAATTTGGAAATTCAAAAGGTTTACAACGACGAAGGCAATGAATAGAAGAAATTCGCAAGAGCACCTTTCGCATTGAATCTAACGCGCGATATTATGGCACGATTTTTTCATTGTTCGAGTTATGATTTATTGTTTCAATTTCATTAAAATGACATGCAAAAATAAATAAATAAACGTAAAGTAAGCAAAGTGTCGGTTTCGCTGTGACGTAACGCCTCTAGAGACTGCATCTACAATCTCGTTGGCGTTATGCTTTCAAGTGTTAAGTCTCTAGGGTATTTTATTATCCTGTTGAAATGTTGTATAAACAACCGTTACTACATATGTATTATAATATATGTATAGTTTTCGACATGATTAGTCAACATATAAAGAAAAGATTTAGTAATCAATGCAATATTTAGATTTTAAAAAATCTGAACGAAGCAAAAATAATATTTAAAACCCAAAATGTTGAGGGTCCGGTATTCGCACACTCGCTAGCTTCGGTACCTCACGACAGTGAGGTACCGACAGTTAGTTAAGGAATATAAATGCGGTTAGTTCAACGTCGAATCACATCTCTCTTTTGTATGTTAACGTGTGACTAATGTGAATGCGAATGATACTAATATGAATGTTCTGAAATGGAAATTTCACTCGTGCTTTGTTTGGCAATGCACCTTTGTTCGCTTGTAACTTTCTAGAGGGAAATTAAAATAGACGTAAGTTAGTAAATATATTATACGAGGAGTGATAAAAAAATAGCTCGCAATTTTAATATGGTTGTAGTCAGAATTTATATTGCATGGGTCAAAATTTATATTAAAAGGTCAGAATAAATATTAGATGGTCATAATTTATATTAATTAGTCAGAAAGTGTTATCGTATAAAAAATGCATCTTGATTAATTAATAAAAATTATAATATAATTATTATTAACGGTTTTTATTTTTTTAATACTACTTAATTTTATTAAACGATTGTTCAAAAGGCAAAGACCACGTATATGAGTACCAATATTGTAATGAGATAATAAAATAGATTAACTTCAAGTTTCCTATATAAAATATGTGACTGTGGCAGCACGATACTTTATTATGAATGTGTTATTTTTATTTCTGACCATCTATTATTTTTATTTTGACCATTATTGTTTTTATTCTGACCGTTTTTAATTTTAATCTGACCATTTAATATCTATTCTGACCAAGATTTGATTTTTATTCTGACCCAAATTGGATTAAATTCTGAGAGTAAAAATTGTAATTTTTTATATAGCGTAAGGCGACTTCGTAACTTTAAAAATGTAAAAAATTAAAGTGCCGTGAAAAGATAAAAATGTTGGAGAATGTTTTTGTGAAGGGTTTATAAATGATACAAATGTTTCCAAGAGAGGCATGAAGACATCGCAGATGACAAGAGAAATAAATGGATGACCAAGGATGAAAAGTAAAAAAAATAAGGACGTTGTGCTTAATCTCCGAATCACTATTAAGTTGATTGCTGAAAATGTTAGTATCTCGTATAGTTTATACAAAGTTGATATTTTATGTATAAAACGAATAGCTGACAAAGTTATTATAATACTGTTGATTAACGATTTTAATAAAGATTTTTTAAACACAAAAATCACGAGTAAATGGTTACAAAAACCATGAGCAAAAAAGCGCGTCAAGTTTGATCGAAAGTCAAGGTTCTCGTTACTGTTTTTTTAAATTATAAATTTCACAGCACTTACTATACCATGTTATATGGTCAACAGTGAGCCGTTTGCGTTAGTAAATTCGAAGAAAACAACCAAAATTGTGGCAAAGAACTTACATTTTGCACCAAGAAACGCACCAGTAATTCGTGTTTTTTTTCTATTAACTACCGCATTTAACTAATATTACTTTGTTTTTAAATATAAAGACGACATTGTAAGGACAACGTTTTGCTATCATAGAGAAGATAAACGCAAAATTTCTGAGCTAAAACCAAATAATGCATTCCACAAATATAGTATATTTGATGAGGAATACTTTGAAAAGGACAGCATCAATATTGAATTATAATTAATATTTTTTGTGATAATTCGTTATATTTAATGTAATATATTAGTACTATAAATCATATCATTTAAGATTAATTTTTAGACTATTTGATATTTGAGCACATTAAGGAAATGTACACAACTGCTCATGATATTTTTATCATGTTACATTATTTTGTTTGACGATCAATATTTACTCAGATCAAACGTAACAAGTTAAACATAATCATAAACGCATATGAGTACAGAAATACGGCAAAAACGCCACAAAACAACACCGAGAGTGATATTTACGATATTTGCTTGGCCGAAATACTTTCAAAATATATACATATGTATGTAACGTCAAAAATACGTACGCCTTGAAAAAAGCAGACGCAATTAGGTTTACTTTGTGCTTACAGCGCAAACCTTTCTCAAATTGAACTAGAACAAAGGGGGTTGCCCTCCGTCCGAATTACTCTAGAAGAATCCCTTACAGCGATTAATAAATCTTGATACAAAGAGATGAAAAAGCATTATTTCTCGCATTCCAAGGCGTGAAATTTTATACGGATCTCGACAACCGAAACGAGTTTTATAAAAAGGATTATGATATTGTTCACGGTCACGTTATACCCGCAAGCGATCTCGAGTACAAGATGAGACGGTATTATACTTACGAGATAGAAATAAAACAACAGCAAAAAACAAGAAGAATGAGAATTGGATGGGATAGACGAGATTTCCACGGCGGCTAAGCTCTTAATTGAGTTTTCCTCGAAGGGGGATTTAGAAGCGAGGAAAGCTCGTACGAATAACCAAATACGCCGCTGCCGATCGTCACGTATATGATCTAGTTCGTGTACATACGACTAAATTTGGATAAGCTGTTTAAAAGACGGCGAAGACTTCGTTCTTGTATGAAGAGGAAGAAACAATTTTGTATATATATATTTATATATATGATACTAAAAGACATGGTACGCTTTTATACCGGTGAGTGTCGTTTCAGAGTAAAAATGTTCAGGTTAGTTAAACTTTAAGACCTAAATAATTAAAAATAAACGGACAATGCTCAACTATCTTAAAATGTGGTATTAGAGATTTATATATACATTTTATCAAACTTCACGGCTTTATATTTCGTGTCTAGACAATCAATATGATGATATTTCTAAAAGAGCTTAAATAAGTTATGCACCACTATAATATATTACTAGTTCAAGGGTCAGAATTGATATATTACATACACATGTATCGAATGGCGGTTCTTCAGAAAAAAATAAGTTGTATGATAATGCTTCTATGGTAAAGTATGGTATAAAAAAGGTTAAAGAAGTTTATTATTACAATATATTTAATACCATGTCATGTTATAAGAACATCAATAACACTTTATTTTGATGTTTAGAAACGAAAAAAATAGTCCGATATGTATTTGCAGCTGACATATACCAAATTGTTTCCTCGATAGAAGAAAATAATATTCTAATTCCACATCTAAAAAATCAATTTAATACGTTAAAAGTAAAACTATATTTTTTTTGACAAAAAATATTTAGGTATTATACGTATCACGTTATTTACATTTATATGTCAATATTACCTATACTATATCAAATACGATAACGTGATTTGACACATATAAATTGCATTTTAACCATAATCCAGCAAAAAGAAAATACGGAGATTTGTTCGCCTTCGTGCAGACCGATTCCTAAAATGTATGAATCAAAGTCGAACCCTTTTTTCGACCTATTTTTTTCTAAGCGAAAACACACAGGACGCACAAAAAGACTTCCATTAAAGCAAAGAGAGAAAGAGGTCTTCATTCGAATGCAAATAAAACGAAGAGTGGAAAAGAGGTTTCGCAAATAAATTACGCCGAGAATGTCTTAGTGTCACTTTGAAGAAACAAGCATTGCGTATAAAAAAATAAAGCGCTTCCAATAAAAGTAAGTACACCTATGAAAGTATTATGCATCATTTTCAGTTCTGACATTCCAGAAGATAAACAAGATCCAAACATACATTAATGTTATTTATATGGAATAGGGCCAATATTAATTATTTGAAACGAAATGTTTACTCTGGATTGTTTTCCCATCTGAAAGGTAAGATCAGATCCAAAAATAATATTGTGTTGACATCAAACAATAATAAAGCGATTATTTTATTATCTTAATCCGGGCAATTGGCGTCGGCAAACATTAAGTGGCAAACTAAGATTAGCGGAGAATGTAGACAAAAAGTTTTCTTTATAGTTAGAAGCATAAACTTGATTGCCACGATATGATAAAAAAAACACATTTTTCTAATATTACATCATACAAATTTAAAAAATACAAACACACACGAGTTTTTTATTTTTACTACACTCTTAATTTAGTATTTTTAAATGCCGACATCTATTAAATGTAGCGAGTTCAACGGATACATATTTTATTAGTCGTTTTAAAGTTGTCTAAATTTATTATTATAATAACAAATGTCCTCAAAAAATCCTGTACGGAATAATCATCCAAACCCCTCATCCTTGCCATTTATAGATGTATAAGAAACGGTTAAATATGTTTAGAATGCACTAAAGTTATTCACGAGTAAAAGCTAGATTTTAATGTTGACCAATAATAAAATAATTTACTTGTGTTTTTATAGCACATCTATATATATTGTAGTACTAATAAACTTTCTAGCATAGATTTATTTTAAATCGAACGTTCATAAATATTTAAGATTAATACTTAAAATACAATATTTTTCTTGGATCTGTTGTACTATTTCATGTACTCTTTTAAAATTACATTTTCTTCTCATTTTGCATATGGAATATTTTGACAAATTTGTATTCAAATCTCAAGATGGGCATCGAATGGTGAGAGTACAACATAACAACAAAGAACTAGACGATTATTTGTCCATTAAAAAATTGATTGTGAGAAAAAACTTGTCGCAATCCGCGTTAAAAGCGCAATAAACAATTTGTCATTTAACTATACGATCTGCCAACAAGCGCATGTGACGATCAGAGATCTCAGGTATTATCTAAAAAACGCTTAAAGACCATTTAGAGGCATTACAAATACAACTACTATTGTATTGAAAAGCGAAGAAAGTGAATGCGAAAGTAAGGTTGACAAGCTTCCACCATAAAATCTTCGTAATTGGCCGCCAAAGCAAGGAAAATTTCTTTAGTCAGAATAAGCGTATATAACCACCTAACATTTGGATTTTACTTCTGACAAGAACTTCCAGTAGTTACTTCCGACTTTGGACACAAGCGTTTATCCGAACTTGCAACAATTGGAGCTACGCTGACTATTAACAGAAACTGAGAAGATCGAGAAAACAGCCGCTTCCCTCTTCACGTCAACTTTGGTCCACATACAATAAAACTAATAAAATAATTCAGGAAGTGCTCGAAATATGTTTTAATTGTCGCACAACGATTGCCAAATTACATTGTAGACTATTTATTATGTGTCGACTATTTATTATTCCAACGCCTGAATTTAGTATCTGATGCTCATTCTGCCTCGTTTTACATCCGTACGCCTTATCCACAGATACACGGCCATAAATTTCAACGCACGGACGACTCGTACATAAACCGCACGCCTCTATCGACAACGATACAGAGTCTTCGTGCAGTATATTCGCAAAAACAACCCGCACACTTCATCCAATATTCTTCTCTTGTCGACTACTATATTTTATTTTGCATTCAGAGAACAAAATGTGTGAGCTATTTCAATACGGCGCGTATCGCGCCGCACTATCCAGGTCAAGTTGGCATAATAGCCACAACCGTGCCGTTCAAGTGCAGAAGTTTACAAGACACGAATACAAAGCAGATACGCCCAGATGAAAGATTTCTCGCTAAGACGAGTGAGCATCTTTAATGGCGCCGGCGTGACTTACGCGCGAAATTCGACATATTGGATGATTAGAAGAAACAAAATAAGCGGAAAATTTGCCTCAATGAGATTGTCAATCAGATTTCGGCCTGATCGATGAGCATGTGACGCGTATCGTTGAAACGAGAATGGACGTAAACTAAGCTACACGTGTGTGCAAGTAGGCGTAGATAGGGAGGGGAGTGACTTTATCGTCGTACAAGAAAACCCTTTTAAGTATTTATATTTTCATGTAAATGCATGAGCTGAGCGGCCTATTCAACTGTTTCGCTACAAGTTTGTTGAATGTTGTAAATCGATACACTAGGAGTATTAAAAGTTTAGAACCACTAATTAATGTATATATTTATTATTAAAAAATACCAGTTCGATTGATATCAAGAGATAACTATTATTACCAAAACAATCTGTTGTGAAATATGCGTTCGTAAGTTTTCATTAATACCCGAGTGTCAAAACGCACCGTAATAAGATTAATACAGTGATAGCTTTGTTTATTTAAAAAACAAACAAGAAGTGTTTTATAAACGTCATATATAAAATAGATTGACACTTATATTTCACTGACACATATTGTGACACGTATAATAAACAATAATAAATATAAACCACGCGTGAATGATAGCATAAACTAGCATTGTACTCAAAAAATCTACCGATAGCTAACCAAAATTAAACAATATATGTAAAAAAAAAATTAACAGCTAATCGACAATATAGTTTGTATTAAACATAATATATTGCATACACTGTTTGAGAAACTAGTTGAAGCGCGGGCTTTGGCGCAATAAGCATTGATGCGCGCCGTGCATCTATATTACAGTGAAGTTGTATTACTAGTGAAAATATATTTTCACTGGCTTACTAGCAAAAATATGCATGCTTTTTTAAAAAATAAAAACGTGTTTCTATTGTTAAAAAGTTGAAGTCAACTAATTATTAGAAAAGTACTTATTTTCGATAAAAAGAAATTCTGTTGGGACCACACAGAGACACGTTTGGAAAGGACCTTATTACTCGTGTAATAACTGTGATCAAAAGTGATTATTTAATAATAGTGCGATTACACAAAGGCTCTCGTTACGAACTGAACTAAAGGGTTCCCTTATAAATAAGACGCAAGGATTTTCCGGTGCATTGAATGAATATTTCTGTGTTATGAAACGGTCACGGGAAACAGTATAGCACCGTAAGGCCACAATATTTCCCGTTACACATACACAGTTCTTCGACCTCGGAGATATCCATCAAGTAAATGTCACTTTCTAAAGGCGTATACATAATTCGTTGTCTAAGAAGCGAGTGCAACTATTGGCTAGATTGTGATTAGTCAGCTAGCTTTGCAGTTCTGAATACTTAAGGCTCGTCTTCAATGGGGAGAGGGCAGAGACTTGCAAACAACGGCAGACACTCAAAGAGACTAGCAGACGCCCGCCCACCCGCGGACAATATACGCTCACATCCTGAGAAGGACTTCACTATACAAGCACCGCAGCAGAGGGGGATCAACATCCACTATACTGTCGCTGCCACACCAATCAGAACTCTGAGGATCTTCCAGCGACATCATCCCTGCGCCAGCTTCTCCAGCACTGTTCAGAGAAAATATATCGCCATTCATAGTCTATCGCAATATGTAATATAATTTAATAAAATTCTCACTAGTTTCCACCTGCGTCTTACTGGCTGCAAAGTCTCACCCCACAGTGAAACCCCACACAGTAAAACAATTTCATTGTCTTTGCTACTGAAATTATATTTCTATCATGAAAAAATACATATTCACTGTAATATAAAATACATGATACAGTATACTAACAGGATATTATTTTTTTTATAAATCAGCATGACACGAAGGTAAGATATAGCTATAAAGCTTTACGGAGCAATACAAAATAAAATGAAGGATATAACGCATAATCAAACAACCACTTCTCGGAATACTCGTGGATATTCAAACGCGATAGACAGGTCATTGATTGAATTTTATATATGAAATACATTTTTACTATTCTTCAAAATAAAATTAAAAATGAATACTCCGAAACAGGAGTGGCGTGTTCCCATGATTATATGATTACAATTAGGGCTTTCTGCTGTCTGATGAGAGAATGATAATTAAAAATTAATTGATTTATCATCATAGTTTTTTTTAGATAATATTTAGATTGAACTAAAGCCAAAAACATACAAACATTTATGCAGTGTATAAAACACAGACAAAGTTTTCAATAACACTACAACATTTGTATTTCCTTAAGACACTCGGGTGTTGACTAAAATAGCTTCTGGCGTGTTTGAAACACTCGAGTGGTCAGAATGCGATATAACTAATTAAAGCCTCTAACTCGCAAGTAAACACTGATATCAGAAAAGCACTAAGTCAAACAGTCGATCTATTCATTCCACACAAAATCTTGTATATCGTTATAATATACAAAT
Source organism: Plectrocnemia conspersa (assembly GCF_051122295.1). Classification (NCBI taxonomy): domain Eukaryota; kingdom Metazoa; phylum Arthropoda; class Insecta; order Trichoptera; family Polycentropodidae; genus Plectrocnemia; species Plectrocnemia conspersa. Next base: position 25,124,411 of record NW_028277169.1, read on the forward strand.
AAATATTTCCCTTGAATTATTATAAGCTTATAACATTATGAGATTTCCGTTTATAAAAAGGTGATCTAACTTCAGCTAGATTAATAATAAAAAATCCGAAGATATACTTTAATTTATGTGTGTTTTTTTTTTAATATTTAGAATATAATCCGAACTTTTTATTTTAAAAAAAAAGCACACAAATTTAAGGATGTCTTAAGATTTTTTTTTATTAAACGAACATTTGATTATTAATAGCTTAATTTATTTGTTGCAAAAGGAACTTTCAATATCTACGATAACATATAGCTTGTATTTTTACACGTCGGTTAACCGCACGTTAAAAATATTATCGAAAACACCAACTAATCGAGAATAGAACCAAATCGGCATACTATGTGTCTGGCAGCAAACAAGCGCCTCGTTATGGAGAGAATTTGGCAACCGATTCGCATTGACACTTTGCCGGTTCATTGCCAATCTTCTTCGGTTTACTCAGTGTATTTTTGCTCGTTTTATTATTGAATAAGTGCACAAAAACACTAAGATTGGAGAAGAGCCAAACGAGGATTGCTCTTGACGCACGTAAATGCATGTTTCAAAAACAAAGCTTCAAATTATCCAAGAATTCACTAATTGGTCTGTTGCTGTGTCAAAATTCAAGACTAAATATAATACATATAGTGAGTCGAATAGTTGGTATTTTCAATCCGTGTATTGTAATGATTCAAGATTGAATTAATTAATGAATGATGACAAAGAACTTGAATTGAAAAGATAATGTCAATATCGTATTGGTTTTTCATTCTCTCTGATGCTAAAATAGGATTTTGACCTTAGCGCTGTTTATTATCAAACTTGATATATTCTTGAAAATCTAATTTAAAGCAAGTGCTTTGACCTAACACGTTTACAATATATACATATATATAAATACATAATAATTGTTTACACTATTATGTTTAAATGAAGTGTTAACATGGCCGAAGAAATACTGTAATGTGGCGTCTGGTATATCTTAAAGAACTTATTTATGAATGTCTAGTGTTTACAAAAAATAAGTAGAACTCAACCGCCGTTTGCCTATGGACGAACGAAATATGCGCGCCTAATACCGGTAAAATACAGCGGCGACAAAGGTGATCATAAAAATACCCAATACCTATTTCATCCGCCGCTAGTCTATACAATGATTATTCTAAAACTGTTAAAAATCTGCACATTTTAGATAGTATCATAAAGGTAAAACAAGACAGTTAAGAATAAATCTGATCATGAAGTTAACAAGTCCTGTATCAGATCACACGAATTCATAGATCTCTCAATTTCTACCGCAAACCACAATAAATTTTCTTACATATGATATATTCTTGTATCTTATTATACATTAAAAAATCATTCCTTCTTAAGAACTATTCTTTGTTAAAACTATTTATATTAGATCCAAAAACATGAACATCTTAAAAAGCAGATCAGAACTAAGCTAATTTATTTTTAAACTACATCTACACCCCTTAAAATGGTGTGCAACTTTTTACAAGTGCATAGTCTGACCAAAATATTTTAGCAGGTAGTTTTAACCGTAATTTTGGGAACTATACAAAGAAATATGTCGTTTTTAATTGCTCACAATGATTTCGGCCTTTATTTGTCGTTATATTTTTTTTAGAACATTGTATAAACATTTAAAAATGCCAAAAAAACGCGAATTGAAGTGCAAATATAATTTTATTGCATATTATTGACTGAATATATCCGTTCAAAACACACTGTTTAAAATGCTTTGAAATGGTTCAATGAATGTGATTATTACAAATCAAAACTGAGAACTGTAAGAACACAAGAGACAACTGCCAAGAAAGATGGAATGTTGGTTCGCGAGTCCCTTAAAAATCGTCGAAAAATGTATTCAAAGCTGGCAAAGTCTCTGAAAGCGAAAGGCCGTCCATTTTTTCGAAGGCTCAACGATGAGGGACTCAAAAATTGTAAAGCCTGATACAAACCATGGCTTTCAGAAATAAATAAAACTCGAAAACACGGAGATTGGGCAAAAGTCATTAGGTCTTATGAATCAAACTTTAAGGTAATCTTAAATCAAAATTGGTTAATATAAAAAAATATCAAAAACTTAATAAAGTTATATTTTTATAAATAATCATAGATTATGCGACCCTTGGTTTAGTACACGTCGAAGAATCGGAGAAGAATATCCAGCTAATTGCGTAGTACCTAAAGTTAAATATTGTGGCGGAAGCGTTATGGTCTGAGGTAGCATGGCAGCAGCAGGGATAGGAAATCTGTATACTTGCTAGGGTTTTATAAATAGTGACATTTATATTTCAATATTTAAGTTCACTTTAATTGATTCTTACTAGAAAATATTTCAAAACACAAACCACGCTACGATCCTATCCCAGCAACTAAACGCTCCGTGCCATACTTCACTAAAAAGCAGTAGTTGGTTTGCGTCAAAGGATATCACGCTTTTAGAGTAGCCTACCCAGTCACCAGACTTAAATACTGTAGAGCATTTATAGAGAAAATTAAAAGGAATTGTTGCCCAACACAATTGCAAATCCAATATTGAGCTGCGAGAACAATTGCAGATGGAATGTAGAAAATTATCTCAATCCATTTGACAGTATGCCAAAAAGGGTTGCACCTGTAATTAAAGCTAAGGGTATGCCTACTAAATAAGCTCAAAAAAACACTTTAAACCATCTTGATCAGCTTTTTATTTATATTGTTACTATTTTTTAGGATATAACACATTCATTGGAGTGCCCCATTTTATGGCCAAGCCTGTATATGTATGTAACTTGAGCAATCCATAAATTGAATACGAAGCTAAGTGTAATTTAAAACACTCTTACCGTAAATTATATTTCTACATACTTAGATGATCTTCTTGCATTTAATATTTGATCAAATTACCGGCATAAAAGAGAGACAATTAAGCATTCAAAAACTTTCTGGACAGCTTTGAAAAAAAACTTTCGATTATAATGGATGGTAAGTGCCATAATAAATTACCCGGATAACTCAATTAAAAAAGTTTCCTTAAGTGCTCTTACTAAACAGTTTCGATTGTAATCCGTTTAAATAAACCTTAACGCATAAAAGACTATTATCAAACCATCGTTTTCATTGTATTGTAATCCTCTAATTGTTCCAATCAAGCCTTGTTCAATAGCGTTAAATTACAAATTGTGCAAGCACAAGTCAGTCACGCATCTTTATAATTTACATATTAGATTAAAGGCCTCACCGGGTACGAACATGTCCAGGGGATCGAAGTGCACCTTGTGCTCCACGGCTGCCCTAGCCGCCCCGACCAGCTCTGAAAAGATGCGATGTCTCTTGAGAGCCAACTCATCTCTACCGACGGCGGCTCCTAGAACTCCTGCCGGCAAAGAGCGCTTCCTAGCCATGAGCCTCTGACCCTCCAGATAACCATCGTTAGGTCTGAACACGTCATCGTCTAACTTCACACAGCCGAGCCTTTGAGCCAGATCTTCTTGACAGATCTTATCTACGACACTCGGGCGTTTCAAGATGCCGCCACTCGAAGACTTCCTCCTGAGCGGCGACGGTTTAAACTTGTCGAGATCTTCGCAGTCGTTGTCGTTCTTGCTAGAAGTGTCCTCGTAGGTCTCGGCCACTGCGGTCAATTTGTCTATTACGTAATCGGAATCCGTGTCGGATTCGTCCTCATCGTCGTCGTTGTCTTCGTCTTGATCGCACTTGAATTTGACCGAGAGCGGTTGATCTTCATTCGGAGGAGAAGCGTCCTCTTGCTTGTCTTGATCTTGATCGTCCTTGATAGCGTTATCCATGTTAGACCGATCTAAATCCGATTCATCAATTTTACTAGGCTCATCCGCGATTGTGTGATTGTCTTTTGATCGGATCTTAGGAGAGAGTTGATCACTGTTGACGGTCTTGCTCACGCATACGCAGCAACTTTTAAACATTTCGCGCAAACATTTTAAGGTGAGAAATGTTTTCAGCACTTTTAGTTTTCCGAAGTTAGTTTCGCAAAGTATACCGACGCCCGGCAGCGCGACGGCGCTCGTCGAAGCGCTCCACTAGAATGAGCGTCGCGCGTCTCTAGTGCGAGGCGGAAGGGAGGGGCGCGGGGCCGGGGGCGGCGCCCTGATCGATGCGCCCCCCGTGGGCACCCTTGCGCCCGGTCAACTTTTATTCACAAGAAGAATCGGTGGTGCATTAGGCTGAAGGTCGATCCATGCATTTTACGACAATTGTTTCGTGCTCGTTAGATGTTCTATTATTAACGATTGACCTGATCGCATGTTTCAGATCTCTCAGAGAAAAAAATCCAATAAATAAATAATTGTCCTTTAATAAACTAGTACAACCGAGCCAGTTTCGGTTAAAACATACATTGAAACTGAATATTAACTGGTATGTTGTTTGAAAAGTCAATAAAAAAAACTTTCTTTCGAACTCAATAAGCTAATATATTTTTCCAGGTACAATAGACCCCCAATAACACGGTAAATTGGAGACATGCTATTTGGATGGAAAATAAATGAGCTATAACTTAGTGTTTTTCTTTTAGTTTGCATCAACAAATCAAGGAATCTACATTGAGCAGAAAATAAGAGGATTATGTATAACATAAATATATTGTATGGTCCGACTAGTGAAGAGCGAAATATTTTTTTAATAAGCAATAAATATTACACATAATGGAACATATCAATAAACTTGTGTACAGTGGGTGCCCGTTATTTCATGTGTGAGCGAGCCAAAAGGAGGATATCTCATTACACCCACCTGATTCGTATGTACGTATTGCAAAAAAATGTACGAGTATGTTCTAGTCCCCCAACTACACGCACCCAAATAACACGTTCCGAATTTACCGTGTTATTGGGGAGTCTACTGCTCTCTTAAAAAATATTCAGATAATAATTTAAAAACAATCTAATCGCCCCTTGAATTATCTTATAATATTAAAATTAGAAACAAACAATATGGTTTTCGCGTAATGACTTCAAAAACTTACCAACTTAACAGTCTAATTTCAAAATAAAAAAAGTATAGGATTATTAATGTTAGATATAGAAAAAATATTCGATACCCTTTGACGCTAAATATAAAGCCCCTAATTATATTATACATATACAGGGCCGCCAAGAAAGAATCCGGGCGCATGGAAAACAATGCTTCCGGGCCTAATGAGAAAAATGTAATTTTATGTATTATCATCGTAATATAATTTCTGGTATGAGTTAACCCTTTCTATGCTTCAAATAAATATAAAAATTAACCAGTGTTGCGACATATTTCTGAAATCATATTTTATGCCTAATATTACAATTTAGGCATCAAAAATTATTAAACATATCTACTCAGAATATGTACCTAATGATTAGTAGTGTTTTATTTGCTGCTCAGTGTTGTCATATAAAAAAATATTTACTGTGCGTAACATTTTTTTTATTGTTTGTGTTTGTTTTCACCAATTTCATTGAAATTGCTGTCACTTAATACATATGGTAGGCGACTAAATTTAAAATCATTTAAAAATACATTTATTTATTTCAGATGCGTTTTAATCCTTTTGCCCAATATTCATATTTCGAGTAATTTAATTGTTTTTAAAATATACATATCACTATATTTGGAGTTCTAAGTATAAAATAAGTGATAAAGTAGTGTTCACTCTCAAAGAAATTATCTCTTTATCCTCATATATCAATCTGTCTACTTTTCAAAACTGACATCCATTTTTATAAAAAATAATTTCAATAATATAAAAAGTTACTACTGATATTATATATAATTATAAGGTAAAACTATTGAAAAAACACTAGCACTTTGTTACAAAACACTACACACAAAAATAACAATCGAAAACTATAGAAAAAATAGAAACGCAACGGTCGTGACAAAGGAAAAATGCATACGTGCTGAATCAATTATTTTTTTCATTGAACTCCTTCAAGTTTATTGCAAACACATGTGATAAAAACTAAACTTATTCGTGATAAAAAAAATTCGGCTATTTCTCGCTATGGCAGTTTTTTCATATGTGGTAACACTGATTCGCGAAGTTTGTATGCGGGCATCATGACAAAAATAAAAACCAATATATAAAACCCAAATCTTATATTTTAAATTTTTTACTTTCCTCCAGGGATGGCAATATATTTTATTCAATTATTTTTTAAGTCTCATATAACGCTCAAAAAACGGTTGACGTCAGTAGACGTCAAGAGCACTGGTGGAACATCCTATGTTGACGTCAACTGATGTCTGTAGCATCGGAAAGATTTAAATAATGTGTGCATTAAATAAATATATCTATTTGTGTAGAAATATCAATTATTTAATTATTAAACGGAAATTATCATCATCATCATCATAGTAGATTTTTAATATCAACAATTGAAGAACACAATGCTGGTGAAAAATATTATTGAATTTAACAAGACCAAAGTCAAGTTTAAGTATAAATATAAAATGCTTTAGAGCAGTGGTATACAAAATCCGGCCCGCGAAAATATTTAGATTTCGACTAATTTAATCAAACAATTGAATTTACATTTAAATAATAATTTAAAATAAAATAATGCTAGTCAAAATAAATAAATCAATTATTATTCGCGCGTTTAATTATCAATTCCATTACGTTACGAAGTTTTGTTATGTTACGTTGAAAGTATTTTTTATCTTCAACGTTGCTGAATAAAAACATTTAATATTTTATATATTAAAAATATTTTAGAGTTCGGATGCAGATCTATTGCATACGTGCATCATAATTGTGGCTTAAGACGCATGAAAAGAAATGGTTATTTTAAATTTCACTATATTGATATAATGCATATATTAAAAATCGATATTAGCATTTAATTAGATAATTATTTTTAGAAATGGACCCATCAAAGAAGAGAAAAGTTGATTTTTAAAATGTGTAAAATAAATATATGTATTTAATTCGTACAGAAATAATGTTTTATTTTTGACATGTAAGAATACTAGCTGTTTTCAAAGAGGATAATTTAAGGAGACACTTTTAATTCCAAACATCAGAAAAAAAAAACACAAAAAATTGTCGATCAAAGAAATGAAAATTGGAAAATAAGTTACAGAAACAACACAAAGTTAAGGCTAGTTATTTTATTTTATATAAAAATTCGAAGATCAATAAATCATTATCAGGGGGTGAATTTATTAAAGATGCATGATTGTTATTATGTCCCGACAAAAATAACCTTTTCGAATGCTTTTCACAAAAGATATTAGGGATACTGCTCAACATAAAATACAACAGCCATTCATCTAATTAAATTAATGAGATTAAGATAATATTCATATTTAATTAGTGTGTTAGCATGCGAAATTCATAGCCTGTTTATTTCAATATATGTTAAGAATATCATTTAAATTATTTCAGAAAAGCGATTTTACAATAAAAACTATCACAAATTTATTATTATATTATAAAATAAACTAGTTTCTATTGAATTTGTTTAATGGAAAATATTAAAACATATTTTTGATCTCTTTTGTATGGCAGTTTATATATTATATTTTTTCACTACGAGTGATCTGAGACATGCGACCGAATCGTGGCTTGGTTTTGTAGGGTTGACACGAATGAACACTTTCAATAGGAATAAAATAAAATGCTGTAAAGGTTCGACAATGCTAGAGACGGGCGAAAACTTCTGACGTTGGTAAGCCGTTAAAGTTTCTCGGAATTCAAAGAATTGAAATGGAAATGACGGTAAAATGGATTATAACGTCCGTAAAGACCTTTACAACTTTGGAAATCGTCAGTCCATTTTCTCTTAGCCTTCATTGTTGAACATTACCGAATAGACCGATTCTTATCATAATTCAATTTAACTTACATTAGGTCTCTCGGGATCAATAATTTATTAAAGAATAAAGAAGAAAGTCGAACATATTTAAAATCAGCAAATGCTTTCGTGTCATCTGAAATGATTATTTTTAAAATGTATTACGCCGCTCAGAGAGAAAATTTACCATTTCAAAATTCCAATGTATTTAATTTTAAATATAAGTATTTAAAAGTGGGTTAAATATGTTTATAGTGGCGTTTTATCTGCACTTTTACGTAACGTATTTACGCGATACGTGCGGGCTTCGATTTATTTGCCGTTGTATAAAATTTGGGTTATCGTTTGATTTTACTTCTAAATTTACTACGCGGTTGAGAATAGACGGAATCAATATTTTAATATGTATGATACGTTGCGGATTTTTTTACCAATAAATTGGCATTTAATAGCAGTGTTACAAACATTTATTCTCGCGATTTATCTGATGGGTAATCCGGTTTTCGCAATTAAGGCGAAAGCGTATCCGAGTATTTTTCAGTTCGATAGGTGGATGATACACGTTGAAAAAATGTTTACTAAATCTACACGATTCGTTTTGCTTTTCAATTCTGTATACGTGTATTTTACGTTTTGTTGATGCTGAAAATCGTGTAATTTCCTATTCATCTGGAACGTGTCAGACCATTAACGTTAATAAGTACGCTGATAAATCTGAAGTGGAAATTTTCCTGTTATTCTACAACGCAGCTCGACCGTTCACGTTACATTGTATTTATTGAAACAATAAGGTAAAAATACGAGCAAAAATATGTTATGGAACCGATATATTAATTTTAAAAAATCGACTACTAAGGGTGCGTACCCGAGCGTATATTATAAATACACACTTATAAATTTGACGACTATTATATCCACATTTATAGTATTGCATTATGTGAAATAAGTTTATTTTCATAGAAAATATTATTCAATTATTATATTCGACCTACTTTTACTTACGTAAACGACCCGTTTAGCAAACTATTACTTAAGTCTACATTTGAACCGCCCCTAACAATAAATCACACATACTTTATATGAGGTTTCTCCAACTTATGTAATGTACGAGTATATTGATAATTAATATATTTTATATGGTTCTTAATGAGTAAAATTTAAAATACAACAATACATGAATCATAAACATATGATTACTAGAACATATTTAAACATTAAAAATGTCTTGTATTTAGTTATTCTCGAAATTTCTGTTTGATTTTAGCAAGTTAAATCCTATTTTTTTCATTTTAAACTTGATTTATGTTCAAATTTAATTAAGCTAATTACATCGAGCTACCGAGCAAGGATTAATTTATATACTTGATGCTTAATAATTACATTTTTATAAGGGTTCGCGATACGAATTTAATTTTCATTTATTTTAAGCAGGTTTAGATTTTAAACTCTATGGAAAGTAATTTTTTTTAAATATTTTTTTCACGAGCTCGCAGAAACACGTCTAAAATAATACGTATTTTTATTATCGGATCATCGTCCACAAATTACCACCTACTAAGTTACGCTTTCACTAAGGGATGTACGGAAGTTGAGCTAAACAGTAACGCGATTGGTTCTAAATTGGCTTTTCATCCTCCTATTGTAAGTTATTTCTTTACTATAGATATATTTAGATTGAATACAGAAATACAAAGGAACTTTGGGATCCCGTTTTTATACCCGAATCGTATAAAAAATAAAAAAATTTTATGGATTATTGAAAAAAAAGCAAGCAGAAAAATTTCATGACGTGACTTTTTGGAAAGCCCCCATACATTTTTGCAATCTGTCAAACCAAACCAAAGCAAATATAAGACCGATTAGAGTAGTAAAGAAAATCGTAAACAATTGTTATATATGTTATAATAAATCGTAAGGATCGTAAACAATTTTTCTTCCGACCTTTATTAAAAGCTTCCAAGAAAGTATGCATTTTTTCAAACATCTGTCAAAGAGCCATCCTTTTTTTATGCAGCGATTGTAAAATATTTAAAAATATTAATTTTTAACAGAAAAGGTTTTATGCGAATTTTCGAGATATAAGCAAATTTCTTAAAAAATGAGAATTTCAAGAAAAATCATTATGCAATACGAGATAAAAAATATTCTTTTATTTGACTTATTAGAATGACATTATACATAAATAAGACACAAGACGCAGAGGTATTGTGAGGTAAAATGTATCTATAAGCTCTCGTTACACAATATATAAATGACTGAGAAAAGTTAGAGGACCCAAATTGAGGTAAATGAGCTGCGCAATCAAGCCCACAGAGAATTGTATCGCAAATATTTATTAAATTTTCTATTTTGAGTATTGAATTTTGCGGTTGTATCACAAATGTTTATTACTTTCATACATATTTTTAATCTTTGTAACAACATATTTAATAATCCGACCGCAATCGCAGCAACCGCACTCGATAAAACCTCCGCCGGCAAACTGAGGGAATGTCGAAAATTTCCTCACTTTGGCGGTTGCGAATTTGCCCCAAAGCAAACATCACGGATTTGACGGCTTCAAAGTAGAATTAACCAGAGCAAATTAGCGTGTGCGTTACATCACCGACGCCCAGGTTAACAGGTAAGTTTCGCGGATAACTAGGGTCGCGCTTTTAGAGATGTTATGCTATGTATAATGCGATAACGGCGGTTGAACGGGAGGGAAAACCCTCGAGGGACGCTTTTGTCGCTGAAGGATAGGATAAGCTATACAAAGTGTCCTCGGGTCGAATGGCGTCGTATAAATTAATCCGAGCACATAATTCGAAGCACCTGCTCGACGCTAGAATAGTGTATTATATGAACTATTGTTCTGTAGTAGCTTCAAAAGTGTCAACCGTACTCGTTCTTCCCAAACATACACAAGTAAACAATGTTTATGACAGCTTATCATATCAATATTTTGAGAGTTTTTAATCTGACAATAAAGGCATTGAAAAGGATGTCCAGGATTTCATGTTTAAAAAGCATTTCATATAATTAATAAATATTCGCAAGATTTAGAATATTTATTAATTATGAAATAAAAAGGTTAAAATAATTGTAATATTTAGGAACCACTCTCATCGATAACAATAAAAAATAATATGATAAGTGTCACTACTACTAATAATACAAACACATTATTAATATTGGTAACAATGTTAAATTTTATTGAATATATGTGAACCTTAACATTCAATAGGTTTAAAAATCTCCTAAAATATATATGATATATATAATGTATGTTTAGTGCTTCACATTTTTATTTCAACCATAATGCACAAAGATTCTTTAAACTTCGGTTCACCCTGTAGCAATGTGCCTCGTCTCTTTGTATTTCAATTAGTTACTTTTGTATGTGATTAATATTGACATATTATTCGTGAAATTTCAGTAATACAAATCTAATTGTATTATTATTATTTATATTATTAGTAGAAGATATTTCTTTGTATGTTATCGTCAGAAAAATTAATGTAATTATCTTCAATAAAATGATTCAGGTTTGGGATAGAGAAAGTTTTTTCTTCCACTTATTTATTACATAATTTCAGCTAATTGGATAATAGTATGATTGCGCCT